>NC_142030.1:118105347-118754018 GCF_982192425.1 Myodes glareolus
CTATGAACTACATAATGACCAGTCAGATACAGTATCACTAAGTGTATATAATGGTACACATGCCCTAAAGGTAGTTAATAGGTCTCTAATTAAATTTAAGTACTTCATAATAAGAAAACTCTACAAAGCGTGCTTGCTGCTGGGAACAAGTTATTGTCTGGAGCTTTTAAATTTACATAGAGATTACTTCCTCTCTAACTGTCAAATAATCTATACCCATAAAGTATCATAGTATGATTATTTAAACAACAAAACCAACATCACAAACACAAATTTGTGTGTGTATATATATATATGTGTGTGTGTGTGTGTATGTGTACATTGTATATGTGTATGTATATATGTATATATAATTTTTCTGTATGTGTATAACAAATGACATAATAATTATATTCCTTCACATTACAGAAAAAAGTGTGGAAAATGTTTAAACAAAATTTGAAAATTTCATATATAAGTATAATCTTCACAAATAAAAAAACAAACTATGGAAAGTAGCTATGTAAAAAAAGATGCATTATAAAAACTTAATAAGTATAAGAACCCAAGGGAGACATGAATATATATAATTATGCTGAAACACATGCACTTCTGCACTCACAATTGTGTGTGTGTTTGTGTGTGTATGAATGACTAATGTTCCAAAAGCAATATAAACATACTGGTGGCAACAATATCACTTTTTGCTGAATCCGAGTTGGGATAAATTTGACAAAATGTAGGACATAAAACTTTATTTAGCAATTTAAAATAAATGAGCAAATATGAAGAAATTTTTGATTTTAGAAAACTTAACTATGGGCTGGAGATATGGCTCAGCTGCTAAAGACTAAGCTCACCACCAAAAATAAAGCTTAACTTTAAAAATAAACTTGAAAATTAATAAAAATAGCATACACCAATACTGAATGCATCTAAAGTTGAAAAAAAGGTGAAAATAAAAATTTTATAAACACAAGGATATTTAATAACCTTAACAGAACTTTGAAAACAGTGATATCATAAATACATTGATTTTAGTATTAGATTATAATATCAAATTATAAATTAACATGGTCTTTTATGCAAATTTTACCTAATTCAATCATATTAATTCAATCATATTATCTATGTGTACAGGTCTTTGCACTATATTTGCCTTTTATAACTCTCTCTATATAATAAACATAATTGATGTGGGACTTATCTTTGTATGCTGTGATTACCACTGATAAATAACCACTTTTGGCCTATAGCAGAGCAATAGAAGAAGAGAGCTAGGCAGGGAAAACTAAGCTGAATGCAGGGAGAGAAAACGTCGAGTCAGAGAGACTCCATGTAACCCTGCTGGAAACAAGCACTGGAATATTAACTAGTAAGCCACAGCCATGTAGCAAAGAACAGATTAAAGAAATGGGTTAAATAATTATGTAAGAGTTAGCAAATAAGAAGGGCCAAGCAGTGATTTAATTAATACAGTTTCTGTGTGATTATTTTGGGACAAAGCAGCAAGGAACTAACTAGCAGCTCTCCTCCAACAAATTGGCCCACCAATATGAGTAACTACATCCATATAAAAACCTGAGAAAGCTTAAAAAGGAATTCTAGACACAAAAGGACAAAGTTAAGCATGGCTTTTTGGTAGCCAGCATTTTGCTGGTGGTGTGCTGCAGTTCCATTAAGGGAGATTTTCTGGTTCAAAAAAAAAAAAAGCCATGCTGCTTTGAAATGCTGGCTTGCTGGACCATGCTACAAGCATGACCTCTGGCTCTTTCACAAGACAGAACATTTAATGGGGTTTATAAGCAGTGTTTTACAACCTGCTTAATGACTCGACATAGGCTGGCTGTATACATAGGACTAGGGTAATGTGCACGGCTTGAAGAGATGGTGAACTGAATTCCAATATGTTGGACTGTGCAGATCAAGTAGATTATACTGTATATACCCTAGTAATACAATAGCTCAATTTCATAAGAAGTGCTTAACATTTTAAGAAGCAGTCCTGTTGAGAAAATAATTATAAATACACAATAAAGGCAAATTCAGATGGAAAAGATCTCTAAATGAGTCACAGTGTTGGATAGACATATGTAGGTTTGGGTGAGATAAGAAAAAGAATATAAAAAGTTATAAAAATAAGTAAAATGTTTAGAAACAAAAAGTCTTTAAGAGACAGAGAAAGACAGTTCTAGAGTAAAGGAGTAAAGATAATAAAATAAATATTAAAAAGTAACAGATTCAAAACAAATAAATCTCGTAAAGCTGGAAAATACACAGAGAGTATAGCTTATGTATATTATTGTGTTTTCTTTAAATATTTTGACTGTTAAGGAGCTAAGAACAGAGAGACATTTCTTCATATGGGATGTAGGTTGATTTCATTACACTGTGGATAAGTATCTCTATTCTTTTTTAAGGTGTTATATTTTTGCAGTTCATTTAAAAATACAATATATGGTTAAGAAATACAGATTAATATGTAGTGGTCTATAATAGTCAACTTGTAGTCATATTAATTATGTTTTTTAGATATGCACATATTTCAGTTAGATGATATTCAATTCTTAAAGAATTGAGCATCTAAATTTTTTTAAGAACTTAGACTTTTCTCGATAATGTACATGTCTGCTCCTGGAAGCACCAATCTACTTCAAGAGGATGATGGGCATTGAAGAGACATCAAAGAGTTTGCTAGACATTTGTGCAAGAAACTGCTATTGTCTGGACAGCTTTATGATATACTGTATGAACTTGACATGAAGGATCAACCGAAAAGTGACTACTGAACATTACAAAAGATGGGATACTCCTTCAGGGTTCTTGCTTCACAGATGAAAATGCTAGATATTCTGCAGTATACAGACGAATGTTACAGACAAACTGTCAAGATAGGTGAAACAGCCTTTCAGATTTCCTGCTTTATGGAAAAGTCTGTTAGACAGTATGGACCTGTATGCTGAGAATGGGTGCCCCAACATTAGAAAAGAACTTTGGGTGACTATACTGGCAGCAAGATGTCCCTGTCAATTGTAAAGTTTTGGAAGTTGCTACAATGCACTTCCTGTTTACTTATGTAATATTACATCCTTCTGGGGTATTTAAAAAGTTGAAGAAAGGTAGATATACATTTCCTTAGTTATAATAAAGATAACTTAGATATAAAACTTTAGACTCACAAAGATAAAACAGATATTATATTTTCTTTATTTTTTTCCAGAATCAAAGAGATTAAATATTGCAACTATAATTTTTGCTTGAACCTGTTTTGCTATATAAAATTTTACTATGTTAAATTTAAAATTAGAGAGAAAATGGAAGATTATGTGGGATTCTCTTCTGTATGCTGTGAATATGTTTTATTACCATGGGCTAATAAAGTAGATGTTGGGCCAATGAGCTAACAGACTATAGCCAGGCAGGAAGAGATACATTGTTCCACACAACCTTATCTTGCCTGGCTATTGGTCCACAGCTTTTATTATTAGCCAATAAGAAGAATACATATCTACAGTGTAGAGAAGCATTCCATAGCAGATAATATTTAAAATAAAATTCTCACTAAAAGCATCAAAACAGGTGATCAGTTGCTCTGCATACTAATGTTTTCTCTTACAAGGCTGCAGACACAATTGATACTGATTACTTCTGCTACTGTTATGTATTATTAATGAAATTGGTAATAAAACATCTTGAAACTGCTTGTCACTTCTAACTACGTTCCACCAGAGAGTTGTATGCTCTTCTCACAGCCTATTAATATCGAGGCATATTTCAACCAAAAAAGGCATAATGATACATTAGTGACTTTTTTATGTGACTAGAAAAATACTTACTCAATGTTTTGATTGCCTTATATTATTATGCTACACTTACATAACCATACTTCCATAAAAACCAGACAATAAATAGCCTTTCTTGCTCAATACCATAACCTATTACCAAGTATGAATTCTAGGATCAATGCCATAGGAGCTGAGCTACGCTTAGAACTCACCTGTCAGATGTGGGCAATGTGATTATTAATTTGAACTCTACAACTATTTTTTAGATTCCATTTTCTCGGTATAGGCTCATTTATCTCCTGTCATCAACTCTCCATCACAGAATAAAGGAGTATAAAGAAAGGAGATAATGTTTGCTTAGCATTATGGAAAATGAAGTTTAAAGAGTCAAACTGAGGTGCGAAATTTGGCTAGTAACAACTTATGATGCCACATAAAGAAAGAAGTCCAAAATTAATTTTTGTCTCATTTGTCTTAGAATAATACTATCTAAAGTTCCAAGTTTTACCAAGACGACCTTTTGTAATCTCAACCACCATACACTACACTGACCTGGAATGATATGTCCTTAAACCTGATATACAACAATTGGAAAAATCTCCAAAATTAATAATGAAGAAGGGAAGATCATTTGTGCCCTAGTGGTAGCTAAGAGGCTATTGACGTTAATTAACTATTAATTTAATTTATAACTTATATTTAAGGTTATAAGATTTGACAGCTTTTTAAACTGAACATCCTAGACTATTGTAGAGAATTCCTTCTGGTTTGTCAATGGCATCTGCCTATGAATGAAAATATTTACCTGTGTGTTTACTTACTTTTCGATGATTACTTAGAAGTTTATACCTTAATTCATTTGCAGATGGCTCTCTTCATAAACTCATTAAAGACTTGCTATTTAGAGATTATTAATATCATTCTTTACTATAAATGTGTTTTAAGATTCTATTAGTGTTTTCTGAACTTTACAGCTTATTAGTTTTTCTTCAGATTTTGTAGGCAGATTTAAATATAATTTCACCATATATAAAATATGAAATATAAAAATAAATTAGGCATATTCCTCTGGATGACAATATGAGAAGTCACATATCCCATAATATGTCAGAACTCAGAAAAGAGATTTATAAATAGTTAATAAACTAAAATTGCAATGTAAGTACTTGACTTTAGTAAATATATCTGTATACTGATGTTCTGACCTGTTGGCATTATAGTGGAAAATATTTTTTTAAATAATTGAAGCAGATCTTATTCAAATAACAAAAAATATTTACAAAACTTTTAAGGGAAGCACTAATACTTTTTAGATGAATTAGATATTTATAGCTAGCACAGATAAAAAATTAATGGATTGTTTACCTCTCTTTGCACTGCAACTGATATGATATCACTTCATGATACACACACTTGCACTCATACACACACAGACAAATACAAGTATTTGTGTTTGAGTGTATAATTATACAGAGTGGTATGTAATATATTTGGCAACATAAACAATAGCATAAATATTATAAGACTAATATTTGTTATAAAAACACACGTGTAAAATACACAATAAGCAAATACTTCTGTGAACACAAACCAAGACAGAATATCTAAGAGCAATTGATGGAAGAATCATGAGTAAATTTCCTTCTTCCAACTTCTCTATGTAAGTATTTTCTGTAAATTCACTGATAATGTGTTGTATAATTCAGAGACTGCCTGTCATTATAAGTTCATACTTGTCATTTATTTTGCCTATGGTCAAAATCAGACCTTTAAAATAAATTTTAACAAACTCAACACTATACCCACTAGACTAGTAAGAACTTTTTAAAGCTCTGCTTTATAAGCTAGATATATTGATTTCCTAGTAAAATATATAAATTAACTTTGTTTATTTAAAAAATACAAATTTTAACCAATGCAAAACTTTTCTTTGCACAAAAATTTGGACACGTTATAGGTTTTGAATACCATTAAATTTTGTAACTCTTACATCAAATTTACCCACATGTCAGCTGTAATAAGATTTTAAAGACATTCCTGATTCAGAAGGCATGTGGAATATTCTATGACCATATCTCTGCACTTGCTAGCAATTTTATATGTTTTACTCTCTTGTATTCTGTTAACACAGTAGACTTTTGAGGGAATTTATTTATTTCTTTATTAATTGAAACATAACTACAATTATTTTGTTTTTAAATATTTAAAATGTTAAATATTAATATTATTTACAACCTAATTACAGATAAATTTTCTCCTTTCCTATAAATTCAATGTATGTTTCAAATTATATTCACTAATCTTTACATTACAGCTTAAAGGTAATGTAAATAAGTATATAGTTAAAAATTTATCAACAGATGTGTGGGAGAGAAATTTAATGAAGATTAAGTATAAAGCACACCTTCTGATTCTTGAAAAATACAACTTTTATTCAAATATAATTTCAAACATCTATACAACCCAGCTATCCACCCCATACTCACCATGAACAATCCAAATTTTACAAGGAATCTTTCTGTCAACCTAATAGATTAAAGTGCTGTAAGCCTTTTCTTATGAGTAGTTAATCCTTTAAAAGTATATTATAATAATTAGTCCATTTACCACAGTTGAGAGTTACATGTTGAATTATATCAGTAGACTATATCTGTCACAAGGTAATGAAAATTGACTCACCAAAGAATAGTACTTAAACTTTATTTTAAAGAAAAAATGTACACCTGTCCAATTCATATATGTTTTATTTGCTTGTTACCAGTCATCCTTTCTTCAGAAAATCTACTTACTAAACATTAAATTTTTCTAAGAAAATAGTAACACACACAACTTGAAATGAACTTGAATATACATTTGGTAGTCTTTGTACGGTATTCTCTCTTAAACAAGAACTCTCATCCTATACAGACAAAAGAAATAAAAGTAAAAATACCAACAACTTCTGATTCCAGGTTTGATGTTAAAGTGGTAATACCTCAGTCAATAAAAGTGTGAGCTTCATGGTGGGTAATGCAGCAATGTTCTCTAAATGAAATAGTAAAAAGTTGCTTCTTTGCAATCTCATTGTAAAGATTATAAAAATGCTGACCTTTATCCAGTCCCTTAGAGATTTAGGTGTCTCTTTGAATATCTTAGACAGGCTTTGTTGTTATATCACTATATCTTTATATATGACTTTTGAAATTGTACTCTTAAAAATGACACCATTTATGGGACCCATAAAGTATATGATTTCTATAGAGTTTTAGATGATACTAGTAAAACATTGAAAGCCATACTACAGTAAATATACTATCATCAGAAATTTCTTCTAGGCAATTAAAGAATGAAAACATGTTTGCAGTAATGTTCCATCTTGCACTCTATTTCCAATGTAAATTATATGAAAAAATATTATGTGAAGATTCTTACATGTCATTTGTAGTATAGTGATTTTTGATTGAAATAATTTTTAAAATATATCTTTGAATATTTTATAATACATTATTGAAAAATTTTAAGTGGGTAGATTTTTAATGTAGTCATTTTTTATTTCATTTTTTCTCATTTTTATTTTTATATTAAGCTTATTAACCATATAACATAAGGAACAATTGGAGATATGGAAATGATTCAAATTAAAATGATTACTATTATATGAATATTACTTGCTCAAGTCATCCTACGATCTAATTTAATATTACCAAGAGAAGCAACTGTCATATAATCTTAGGTTAATAGTGAACTATTGAGCATACATTCTCTAACTTTTGTGGTTATTTTTCTTCTCAGTGCTTTAATCTATTTCCCTATCATTCTAGTAAATGTTGAAAGGTAAGCATATTTCTCTACTATAAACTCAATTTTTAATATCATCAAAGTTTATTTAGAACTAAGAAGTTTAATTTTTCAGAAAAATTTTTTATCAGAAATGAATTTTAGTAAACAGCAAAATGTCATCAAAGGCCCATTGATACAATTGGAGCTAATGGCATGTCTAAAAAAATTATCACTGTTTCACTAGTACAATTTTATTTTGAGATAGTATGGTTATAAACAACATTAATTCTTTGGTTTAGTTTTTATAATTAATAGAGAAAAAAACTTACCTCTAATGTAAGTATTATATATCTCCTTGAAAACATACCTGATTAAATAACAAAAATAGCAAACTTTTTTTTAAGTAAATTTTATTAAATTATAAAAGTTTCCATTTCCGCCCCCCCTCCCAACACCCTCCCACTCCCCCCACTCCCCCTCCTCCTCCCTCTTCGTCCCCCAGGGCAGTCAGGGTTTCCTGCCCTGTGGGAAGTTCCAGTTCCTTCCCCCTCCCTCCAGGTCCAGGAAGGTGAGTGTTCAAGCTGACTGGATCCCCAAAATCCAGTATATGTAGAGGAAACAGGTCCCAGTGTCATAGTCAATGGCTTTTCAGAAAGACTTCGGGCCAGCCACAGTCAGAGAATCCGGCCAAATTCCGAGAATCTGGTTAGATCACGTCCTCGTTCAGTCCCAGTCCAACTGGCCTTGGTAAACTCTCATCAGATCCATTCCCTTGTATCAGTGGGTGATAGGATCCCTCGCAGTCCTGATTTCGTTTTTCATGTTCTTCCTCCTTCTGCTCCTCATTTGGACCTCGGGGGGCTCAGTCCGGTGCTACAATGTGGGTCTCCGACTGTATCGCTGTCCTTCGCCAGATGAAGGATCTATGGTGATAAGCAAAATATACATCAGTATGGTTATGGGCCACGGCCGGTTCAGGCACCCTCTCCTCTGTCCAGTGAGCAATCTGGGGGATCTCTCCTTGGACCTGGGATCCCATATATAATCAAGTCTCCTGTAAACCCTAAAATGGCTCCCTTAGTTGAAATATATTCTTCCCTGATCCCATATTCATCCTTCTTCCCTCCCCCCCCCCATCCCCGGCCACCAAGCTTTCCCCGTTCCTCCCCTACTCCCTTCTCTCTAACCCTCTCCCCTTCCATCGACCCTCCCACCCCCCCATGCACCCGAGGTTACCTGGGACTCTTGTCTATTTCCTACCTTTTGGTGGATAGCTAAATAATCTTCATCAGGTTCATCTTCTTATTTAGCTTCTCCAGGATCACGAATAATAGGCTCAAAGACCTTTAATTATGGTTAGAATCCACTTATGAGTGAATACATACCGTGTTCCTCTTTTTGGGTCTGGCTTGCCTCACTCAGTAAAGCGTTTTCTATGTCCATCCATTTGCATGCAAAATTGAAGATGTCACTGTTTTTTACCGCTGAGTAAAACTCTAATGTGTATATGTTCCACACCTTTTTTAACCATTCTTCTATTGAGGGGCACCTAGGCTGTTTCCAGGTTCTGGCTATTACAAATAGTGCTGCTATGAACATAGTTGAACAAATGCTTTTGTAGTATGTTAGGGAATCTTTAGGGTATATTCCCAAGAGTGGTATTGCTGGGTCCTGAGGGAGGTTGACTCCCAGTTTCCTGAGAAACCGCCACACTGATTTCCACAGTGGCTGCACGAGTTTGCATTCCCACCAACAATGGATGAGTGTTCCCCTCACCCCACATCCTCTCCAGTATAGACTATCCGTGTTTTTGACTTTAGCTATTCTGACAGGTGTAAGATGGTATCTCAAAGTGGTTTTGATTTGCATTTCCCTGATCGCTAAGGAGGTTGAACATGACCTTAAGTGTGTTCTGGCCATTCGAAGTTCATCTGTTGTGAATTCTCTGTTAAGTTCAGTACCCCATTTTTTAATTGGGTTAATTAGAGTTTTAGTGCCTAGTTTCTTGAGTTCTTTGTATATTTGGGAGATCAGACCTTTGTCTGATGAGGGGTTAGTGAAGATCTTCTCCCAGTCAGAAGGCAGCCTTTTTGTCCTACTAACAGTGTCCTTTGCTTTACAGAAGCTTCCCAGTTTCAGTAGATCCCATTTATTCATTGTTTCTCTTATTGTCTGTGCTGCTGGGGTCCTACTTAGGAAGAGGCCTCCTGTGCCTAAATCCTGTAGATTACTTCCCACTTTCTCTTCTATCAGGTTCAAAGTGGACGGATTAATGTTGATGTCTTTAATCCATTTGGACTTGATTTTTGTGCATGGTGATAGATATGGATCTACTTTCATTTTTTTACAGGTTGACATCCAGTTATGCCAGCACCATTTGTTAAAGATGCTTTCCTTCTTCCATTGTATACCTTTAGCTCCCTTGTCAAAAATTAGGTGTTCATAAGATTGTGGGTTAATATCTGGGTCTTCTATTCGATTCCATAGGTCGACTTCTCTGTTCTTATGCCAATACCAAGCTGTTTTCAATACTGTAGCTCTATAATAGAGTTTGAAGTCAGGGATGGTAATGCCTCCAGAAGTTCTCTTATTGTATAAGATTGTTTTGGCTATCCTGGGTTTTTTGTTTTGCCATATAAACTTGATTATTGTTCTCTCAAGGTCTGTGAAGAAGTTTGATGGGATTTTGATGGGGATTGCATTGAATCTATAGATTGCTTTTGGTAGAATTGCCATTTTTACTATGTTGATTCTCCCAATCCAAGAGCAGGGGAGGTCTTTCCATTTTCTGGTATCCTCCTCAATTTCTTTCTTCAAAAACTTAAAGTTTTTGTCAAATAGGTCTTTCACTTCCTTGGTTAGAGTAACCCCAAGATATTTTATGCTATTTCTGGCTATCATGAAAGGTGATGTTTCTCTGATTTCCCTCTCTGTTTCTTTATCCTTTGTGTATAGGAGGGCCACTGATTTTTTGGAGTTGATCTTGTATCCTGCCACGTTACTAAAGGTGTTTATCAGCTGTAGGAGTTCTTTGGTAGAGTTTTTGGGGTGACTTATGTAAACTATCATATCGTCAGCAAATAACGAAAGTGTAACTTCATCCTTTCCAATACGAATCCCCTTGATCTCCTTATGTTGTCTTATTGCTATTGCTAAAACTTCAAGCACTATATTGAAGAGGTATGGAGAGAGTGGACAGCCTTGTCACGTTCCTGATTTTAGTGGAAAGGCTTTGAGTTTCTCTCCATTCAGTTTGATGTTAGCTGTCGGCTTGCTGTATATTGCTTTTATTATATTTAGGTATGATCCTTGTATTCCCAGTCTCTCCAACACCTTTATCATAAATGGGTGTTGAATTTTGTCAAATGCTTTTTCAGCATCTAGTGAGATGATCATATGGTTTTTTACTTTCAGTTTATTTATATGATGGATTACATTGATAGATTTGCGTATGTTGAACCAGCCCTGCATCTCTGGAATGAAGCCGACTTGATCATAATGGATAATTTTTCTAATGTGCTCTTGGATTCGGTTTGCCAGTATTTTATTGAGAATTTTCGCGTCGATGTTCATGAGTGAGATTGGCCTGTAATTCTCTTTCTTGGTTGTGTCTTTGTGTGGTTTTGGTATTAGGGTAACTGTAGCTTCATAAAAGGAGTTAGGCAGTGACTCTTCTGTTTCTATATTGTGGAATACGTTAAGGACTATAGGTATTAGCTCTTCCTGGAAGTTCTGGTAGAATTCTGCATTGAAACCATCTGGTCCTGGGCTTTTTTTGGTAGGGAGATTTTTGATAACAGCTTCTAATTCTTCACGACTAACAGGTCTATTTAGATTGTTCACCTGTTCTTGGTTCAACTTTGGTATATGGTACTTATCTAAAAAAATGTCCATTTCTTTTACATTTTCCAGCTTTGTGGCATATAAACTTTCATAGTAAGATCTAATGATTCTCTGAATTTCCTCTGTGTCTGTGGTTATGTCCCCGTTTTCATTTCTGATCTTATTAATTTGCATATTCTCTCTCTGCCGTTTGATTAACTTGGATAGGGGTTTGTCAATCTTGTTGATTTTCTCCAAGAACCAGCTTTTTGATTCATTGATTCTTTGGATTGATTTCTCTATTTCTATTTTGTTGATTTCAGCCCTCAGATTGATTATTTCCAGTCTTCTAGACCTCCTGGGTGAATCAGCTTCTTTTTTTTCTAGATCTTTCAAGTGTGCTGTTAAGTCTCCAATGTGTGCTTTCTCTGTTTTCTTTAATTGGGCACTTAGTGCTATGAACTTTCCTCTTAGCACTGCTTTCATAGTGTCCCATAGGTTTGAGTATGTTGTGTCTTTGTTTTCATTAAATTCAAGGAAGAGTTTAATTTCTTTCTTTAATTCTTCCTTGACCCAGGGGTGATTTAGTAGTTGACTGTTCAGTTTCCATGAGTTTGTTGGCTTCCTGGGGGGAGCATTGTTGTTGATTTCTAATTTTAGTCCATGGTGATCTGACAAGACACAGGTTGTTACTAATATTTTTTTGTATCTGTGGAAGTTTGCTTTGTTACCGAGTATGTGGTCAATTTTCGAGAAGGTTCCATGAGCTGCAGAGAAAAAGGTATATTCTTTCCTATTTGGGTGGAGTGTTCCATAGATGTCTGTTAAGTCCATTTGATTCAATACCTCCAATAGGTCTCTCAATTCTCTGTTTGGTTTCTGTCTGATTGACCTGTCCATTGGTGAGAGAGGAGTGTTGAAGTCTCCTACTATTAGTGTGTGTGGTTTGATGACCGCCTTGAATTCTAGAAGAGTTTCTTTTACATATGTGGGTGCCTTTATATTAGGAGCATAGATATTCAGGATTGAGACTTCCTCCTGATGAATTGTTCCAGTTATGAGTATGAAATGTCCATCTCGATTTCTTCTGATTGATTTTAGTTTGAAGTCGATTTTGTTAGATATTAGAATGGCCACGCCCGCTTGTTTCTTAGGTCCATTTGCTTGGAAAACCTTTTCCCAACCCTTTACTCTGAGTAAGTGTCTGTCTTTGTGGTTGAGGTGTGTTTCTTGTAAACAGCAGAATGTTGGATCCTGTTTTCGTATCCAATCTCTAAGTCTGTGCCTCTTTATAGGTGAATTGAGTCCATTGATATTAAGTGATATTAATGACCAGTGGTTGTTGACTCCGGTCATTTTTTTTTTTTTTAGGTAGTAGAGTGTATGTGTTTTTCTTCTTTGATTTGTGCTTGTGAATGGTCGCTAGATGTTCGAGTTATTGTAGGTCGTG
Organism: Myodes glareolus; assembly: GCF_982192425.1. Classification (NCBI taxonomy): domain Eukaryota; kingdom Metazoa; phylum Chordata; class Mammalia; order Rodentia; family Cricetidae; genus Myodes; species Myodes glareolus. Next base: position 118,118,143 of record NC_142030.1, read on the forward strand.
TTGGGAATGTTGGATTCCTTCGGTAGTGATTTTCCTTCTAATATTCTCTGTAAGGCTGGATTAGTAGCTACGTATTGTTTAAATTTGTTTTTATCCTGGAATATTTTGTTTTCTCCGTTGATAGTGAACAATAGCTTGCCTGGGTATATTAGTCTGGGTTTGCATCCATGGTCTCTTAGTTTCTGCAGTACCTCTATCCAGGATCTTCTGGCTTTCATGGTTTCCATAGAGAAATCCGGTGTAAGCCTGATAGGTTTACCTTTATAAGTTACTTGACCTTTTTCCTTTGCAGCTCTTAAAATTTTTTCTTTAATATTTATGTTTTGTGTTTTGATTATTATATGGCGCGGGGATGTTTTTTGTTGATCCAATCTATTCGGTGTTCTGTATGCTTCTTGAACCTTCATAGGAATATCGTTCTTTAGGTTGGGAAAGTTTTCTTCTATAATTTTGTTGAATATATTTTCTGGGCCTTTGATCTGCAGTTCTTCTCCTTCTTCAATCCCTATTATTCTTAGATTTGGTTTTTTTATTGTGTCCCAGATTTCCTGAATGTTTTGTGAAGAGAATTTGTTGGATTTGCCGTTTTCTCTGACCAGAGCATTTATTTTCTCTATGGTATCTTCAGAATCTGAGATTCGTTCTTCTATCTCTTGTATTCTATTGGTTATGCTTGATTCTGTAGTCTCCGCTCGTTTACCTAGGTTTTCCATATCCAGCCGGTTCTCATTTTGTGTTTTCTTCATTGCCTCCATTTCAGTTTTCAATTCTTGGACTGTTTCCTTTACTTGTTTGATTGTTTTTTCTTGGTTTCTCAGGGTATCACTCACGGATTTACTTATTTCTTCAAACTTTTTGTTATATTTCTCATCCATTTCTATACTCATTTCTTCAAACTTTTTGTTATACTTCTCGACCAGTTCCTTAAGGGAGTTATTCATATCCTGTTTAAGGGACTCTATTGCTTTCATAATGGCACTTTTTTCCACTTCATCTGGGTTAGAGTGTTCAAATCCTTCTGTTGTAGGGTCGTTGGGATCTGATATTTTCATGTTGCTTTTCAGATTGTTGGAGGAGGTCTTGCCTTGGCGTCTGCCCATCTCGTCGATCAAATGCTCTCTATTGGAACTTCTGGTATCGGGTCAGGTTCTTTTGTTGGGCAGGGAGTTCACTGATAGAATGCCTACCTTTCCCCAGGCAGGGTATTGAAGCACAGGCACTCCCTCTTTCCGGGATGCCCCTACAGAGCAGGCCCAGTGTGCAAGGCAGCTGAACTGGGGAAATTTTATGGCCTCAGTGGGAGGGGAGAAATATAGAAATTTGTACCTGGATGGAAGCTGGGATGGCAGGCGGGAGAGCCTAGCAGGGTGGAAACAGCACTGCAGGCTGAACTGGGAGTCTATGGGTCGGGGAAAGTCCTAGCTCCTCCTCGCCAGGCCCCTGCCGCGGGCCCGAATCCACTCACCACTCCAAAGTCCCTCTGGATGGAAGCTGGGATGGCTGGCGGGGAAGCTAGCAGGGTGGAGCCAGCCGAACAGGCTGACGTGGGAGTCTATGGGGTCGGGGAGAGTCCTAGCTCCCCCTCGCTGGGCCCCTGCCGCGGGCCCGAATCCACTCACCACTCCGAAGGCCCTCTGGATGGAGGCTGGGATGGCTTGTGAGGAAGCTAGCAGGGTGGAGCCAGCAGAGCAGGCTGACCTGGGCAAAATAGCAAACTTTAATCAAAAAAGCATTATGTCAATGAATAATAGACACTCCAAGCAATATTTATAGTTGTTCCAAAGGAAGTATTTTGTCTAACAAAGTAGGAATATAATGTGAAAACATCTTCACTAAATAATTGATAAAAGATATTTAAAGGCTGAAGAGAGATATCAAAATCTTATTCGTAGCTTTACAAGTTTTTGTAAATAAAAACTTAGTTATTTTTCAGATGAAATTATTCAATATTAAAATTATTTTGAAGTTCTAGAATTTTCTCATTTAAAAAGTTTCATTGGAAACCTCCAGGCAAGTAAACATCTACTTTGCATTTTGTGACTCTCTCTGTTTGGTTATCTTAGACATTGCCATCAAATTGGTTGATTATATTAGAAAACATTGCTGTCAGTAAAACTGTCATATTGTCTATACCTCCAAGAACAGATTAGATTTAGAGATCATTCTTGATATGACATTTATGAATCCAAACAAAATTTATGAATGTTAACAAAAATGAACATAGCAGTACATAATACAATTTATAACTGAAATACATTGAATCATACCAGTATTTATCTTTTGGATTTATTAAAAGTTTTTTCTGTAAAATGTATAATTATTAACAAAATTCTCCAACACTTTTCTCAAACTTCTTAGAGGAAAGCTACCTTCTCTGAAAGGACTTTGAAAAAAAGCAGTATTTTTCTTGTTTTGCATGGTTTGGGAAGAATGTGTATGTGATAGATTCATATACTGTATTTTGTCAAATTTATTTGTGATACTTTTTAAATCATTTTTCAATTGACAGTTTTTAATTCTCTTTAAAATACAACAAACAGGTCAGGCAGTAGGGGCACATTACTGTAATCCCAGTACTCCTGAGAAAGAGGCAGATGGATCTCTGTGAGTTTGAGGCCAGTCTGGGCTACAAGAGTTATTTCCAGGACAGGCTGCCAAGCTACAGAGAAACGCTGTCTCAAAAAAACTAACTAACTAACTAACTAACTAACTAACTAAATAAATAAATAAATAAATAGCAATATTAGAAAACAACAATATCACTAAAGTGGTTTTATATTGAGGTCATATAAAACACTAACACAGTCCTTAAAGAATATTTAGTACAATAGAGTTTAGTCACTATCATGGTATTTTAACTTCACAAAGAGCAATGTTACAATTCAGTGAGCAATCCACACTCCCTTCTTCTCTTCAGTCAGTTCAGTCCAGTTGCATATATTTCATGACTTACCACACAACACTCACATACATATTAACAACATTATTACCAATATTAATACCAACTACCAACACTACAAATAATTTTAAAGGAGGAAAGAATACAAGTGTATTTATTTAGTTTTTTTTTCTTTTTAATTGATTATTTGGGGATTTCATGTCATGTAACCCAATGCCACTCATCTTCCAGTACCTACCCTCTCTGTAGCTTACCCTCACTCTTATAGTGTTACCTCACAAACAATGAAATCTAATACAAAAATGATGTAAGATAAAAATAAACAATAATTTTAGAAAAAGGAAAAATATTTTTTTCCATCTTCCTGTCTACCCCTGACATCTTATTTCATTTTTGCAGCATTGAAAGCTTCTATCATTCAGTATACCCTTTTGTACAAACAATAACACAGTCAAATGTTTATTGTGTAATGTGTCATTTCACTTAATATATTTTTAATTCCACAAATTCTTCAAAACTGAGGGCAGAAAGCATCATATAATCCAATGTTTACTTTGATTTGATAGAAAGTTACATTGTTCAGTTGAAGTTGGATAAGTTAAGATTTTCAAGTCAATTGGCATGGGACCATGGTCTGTATTCTATCAATTATATTTTAAATAAATGCTGATTGGCCAGTAGCCAGGCAGGAAGTATAGGCAAAACAACCAGATAGGAAGTAGAGGTGGGTCATGGAGATCAGGAGAATTCTGGGAAGAAAGAAACCCATTCCTCTGCAGTCCTGGCCAGCCATAGAAAAAGTGAGATGTGACTAGCTCACTGAAAAAGGTACTGAGTCATGTGGCTAACATATACAAGAATAATGGGCTAATATATGTTTAAGAGCTAATAGAAAGCCTGAGCTAATGGGTCAATCAGTTTATAGATTAAAGAAATCAATGAGATTTCTTTGGGAATTAATGACTGTGGGAACCGGGCAGAACAGAAAACCTCAGGCAACAGTCAATTAAATGTAATACCGGAAGACTATTTAGTAAGGTCATTTTGATAAGGTCACTTCAAAGACAAGTACATTCTTTTTCTCTAAATACAAGGAAGCACATCTCCATTTATAGTCTCAAGAAATCCAATAAGAAACTAGTTAGAGAAAAGTGACACAATGAACAAGCTAGATTACATGTCTTATAGGAGAAGATATGAATAAATTGTAAGAGATGCCTTACCAATTTCACTGTTTCCTCAAATGTACCATATTGGGTGTTTGCATGTCTCAAACTCCTTTAAGAACACACATAGATAAGGCAGTATTGAGATATTAATATTTAATGTATGAGTTACAGTGATGTTTCATAAGAAAAGAGAAAAAGAATTCATAAAAATCAGTGATATTTGAGTAGAACTAAAATCATTATGTAATAATAACTTAAGCTGACAAAATGGAAAATTATTGTCAGGGAGATTTTAGCTATACAAACTATTTGTGTTTAAACTTATAAAATTTGGAAATTTTGAGTTAAATATTTACATCTATAATTGCAGATTTACTTTTTGTCTATTATTTGTACCTTCAGATTATCTGAAAATTCTAGGTTTAAAGTGTTTTTTTTTGTTTAAATACTTGAAAATTATCCTCCCCATTAGGAAATTGAATAGGACAATTAGAAGGGTGTTAAAAAGAAAAAATAAGTATAATGACATGTACAATTTTTAAATATATGATTTTGTATGTAAATTTTCAAAATGAATAAAATTTAATTAATTAAATTATTTATTTTTCTCTCCCACTCCCACCCCCCCTAAAATTTAATTTAAAAGATTTATTTAGCATTTGAAGTTTGTGTTTTAAGTATCTTTGATATGTATCAAGCAATAGTATGTAACAAGGACTACTCCATTACACAAAACAAAGTAAACAATCTTCTGATAATAAATACAATTTAAACACATATTTGTCACATTAATCTTCTTACAAGATAGACATTTATATGGGCTAAGAAAATGGAATGAATGATGCATACAATAAGGCAAAGAAGAAGATTAACATTGAAATTTAGTTTCTGACATTCTATGAATTATTAGAGACACATCGAAGACTTTTTACAGACAGAAATATTTTCAAAAACACCAGAGGTGCTTCAATATCTGAAGTGAGGAGATAAATGGATGATGCATGAAGATCAAAGTAAAAAGAGTTTTCAAGGCAATGCAAAATTAGAACAGTCACTGGTAATGTAATGTTCATTGGAAATAATCTGCCATAATGGAGTCATGAGCATTGTGGGATATGGTCAAAGATTAGATACTGAGAACAGGAAAATGCTTCCAAATTTTCAAAATTACTCAAAAATTGAAGCTCATTGATTTTCAGAAAAAAAATGTATAAAAATGATAAGACACTTGTGTAACTGTCTGCCCTTTCATATGTTTTTATAAATATCTACATCCACAGTTTAATGGATTCCTTATAAATATATTAAAAAAGAACATACATCTTGATTGACAAATTGTAGTATTTTTTTCCTAGTTTTGTTACTGTAGACTGTCTAATATATTTACTGCATTTTATATTACAATTATATTAGGAGACACAAGTAATTGTTTTATTTAAGGAAGATATTGGCAATGTCTATAAGATACAAGGAAACAATATACCATATTATCAAATGGATTATGTCAGTCACAGGTTCTAGTGTATTCTGGAGTTCTTGGAACCAATTACCAGGCTTTCCATATATCTACAATGGAATATATTATTTGCTAAAGTTTTTGCTCCTCCACTCTCATAATCTCAGTCATCTGTAGCAAATTAACAATTACAGCATTTATTCCTAGTTTTTACGAGTCACTAAAACTCTCAAACTCTTTTAGTAATAAAACTATATATGTTTTAGGGTTGGATTTTGTGATGTTGGATACTGTGTAGTTTATGATGGGTCTCAAATGTTATAAAGTTCAAACAATAGTTAATTGTAGAGTCTAGGCACATGAGAAAGACCTAATAAATAATTACAAGATTCATACTTTTGAATCCTCTTATATTGACCTAACTTATGAGAGAAAATCAAGGACTGAAAAAGTGTTGAGATATTATGGTTAACAATGTGATCAGTCTCTCCTGAAACTCCAACAGTGTTTGAACATTACACCTTGGATAAGCAATCCTGCTTGAAAATTCATTTTTCTCTTTGCTACACATCAAAGTACTGGAAGAGAAATCAAGTCTCAATTTCATATGCAGATGATAATAGAGGAAGTTTCCTGTGTAGGTCTGTGTCTGACATCACTTTAAACTGTGCATCTCTCTGTCTCTGTCTCTGTCTCTCTCTCTTTCTCTCTTTGGTCTTCTGTTAATTTGACACAAACTGAGCTTCACATACGTAAATGGCTCCATCAGGCTAGCATACAGGCAAGTATGTAAGGGTACTTTGTTGATTGATTATTAACTGGGAGCAGGCCCTTGTGGATGATACCATTCACCCTCGTGGAGGTAGACTGGACTGTATAGGGTAGATCAAAATGTGGACAGCAAATTGCAAGTAGTTATCCTTTATGGCTTCTGCTTCAGCTCCTGCCTCCAGGTTTTCAACTTATGTTCCTAGCCCAACTTCCATTTTTGATAGTCAATAATTTATAAGATAAAAATATTTTGTTCTGCAAGCTGTTTTTTTTCAATGAAGTTTACTACAATTGTAGAAACCTTGAATGAGAAATATGTACCAGATAATAAGCAATTGCTATGATACATCTATATTCTATGGGGAGGATTATAAAAGTATTTGGAGCTGTGTACTGGAGAATCCATTGAGTGCTAAAACCACAGTGAACTATTCAGTAGCAGCTTGCTACTGATTGCAGCCCAGATGGTGGATATTTGGGATGTAATGTTTCAAAGGAAAGTTTCATATTACCTAGGCTATAAGGGGTATTCATGTGACATTTTGTATTTACAATGTATTTGGTGAGTAAGAAATGAAAAATCAGTTGATTAATAGGAAAAGCACAACTGAAGTAAAATTTGCTTTATGAAAACAATTGTTACTGGCTAGATAAAGCTGAAAATTCAGCTCTAATTAACAAGAGATCAGCAGCATTGACTTTCAGTCCTCTGGGAACTGTTTACTCAGTGTCTGACAAAAACCAGGGTCTAGCAGAGAACCAAAGGTGAATCTCAAGCTGACAGTCTTTCATAGTAATATGTGTAACAATTTACCAAATGCAATTGGTTTGGGCAGCATGAGAGCTGTAGAACTGAAAATGTCATGAAAGTAATTGAGGGTTAGCATTGTGAGTTGTAAAGGGTAGACTTTCGGGGGTTGCTTATGTAAACAATCATTACATTATCAAAAACTTAGAGTTTGACTTCTTTTTCAAGTGGTATCCCCTTGATCTCCTTTTGTTGTCTTATTTCTCTATCTAGGACCTCAAGAACTATATTGAAAAACCATGGAGAGAGTGGACAAACTTGCTTGTTCCTGACTTCAGTGGGATCGCTGTGAGTTTCATCAAAAGACCATATAATGCAGCAAAAAAATGGAGTACAGAGCTAAACAGAGAACTCTCAACAGAGGAATCTAAAATAGCTGAAAGACACTTAAGGAAATGCTCAACATCTTTAGCCATCAGAGAAATGCGAATCAAAACAACTCTGAGATTCCATCTTACACCTGTAAAATTTGTCAAGATCGAAAACACTGATGACAATTTATACTAGAAAGAATATGGGGTAAAGGAAACACTCCTGTATTGCTGGTTGGAGTGCAAGCTGTTATAGCCCCTTTGAATATCAATATGGCAATTTCACAGAAAATTAGGAAACAACCTTTCTCAAGACCCAACAATATCACTTTGAGGAATATACCTAAAGGATGCTCAGTTGTAAAAGAAAGACATGTGCTCAACACATATCACCATTGTTTATCACAGCCAGAACCTGGACCCAAGGAAAAAGTGGTACATTTACACAATGGAGTACTACATAGATGAGAAAAAAATAATGATATCTTAAAATTTGCAGGAAAATGGATGGAGCTAGAAAACATCATATTGAGCGAGGTAACCAAGACCCAGAAAGACAATTATCATCTGTACTCACTTATAAGTGGCTTTTAGACATAAAACAAAAAAATAATAATAACATACCAATCACAATCCCAAAGAACTTAGACAAAAATGAGGGCCCTAAGCACAACAAACATGAATCTAATCTACATGGGAAGTAGAAAAGACAAGAGCATGGGGACCATGGATGAAAAAAAGAAAAGAACATAGGAACTTTGAGAGAGGGTCGAAGGGGAGGGGCAGAAAAGGATAGGAGCAGAGAAAAATGAATAGTTCAATAAAATCAATAAAATAATTAATTAATTAAAAACTTTGAATGAAGAGATCTGTTGCCTGAGGGAACTGTTTGTTCATCCCGGCACACAGAAACTTTATTATTTTAAACACTACTTAGCCCATTATTTGTAACTTTTTTTGGCTAACTCTTATATCTTAATTTAATCCATCTCCATTAATCTGCGTATCATCAAAGACTCCAGAAAGATATGATATTACCTAAGTAAACAGGAAGTGCTTTAGTGCTTTGCAAGCAACTTCTAAAACTCTAGAATTGACAGACATCTCGCTACATGAACAGTCACCCAAAGTTCTTCTCTACCATTGGGACATCCATCTTTATTGATCAAAAATATCCTGCAGACTTTTCCATGAAGCAGGAAATTTCAAAGACATGTCTGTCTATATTGGCAGCTTGCCAGTTACTTTTCACATATCCTGCAGAATGCCTTGAAGAGTCTTTCATGAAGCAGGAAACTGAAAGGCATTCTGCAGTTATTTTTCTGTGACTCTTGGATGTCCAGTGAAGCACTACAGGCAAGAGTGGTTTCTTGCCCAAATGCTTAAGCATCTCCATAAGAAGCCTCTTTGATGCCCATGTTACTCTTGAAGTATCTGGTGCTGCCAGGAGCAGATGTGTTTCACTGTCATAAAAAGTCCTAAGTTCTCTAAGCATTTTAAATTCCATATTCTGAAAGTCTCTGAAAGATTTGAAGACTACCTATTCATTTGAAATACATCTTTGAACATTTAGAAAATCTAACTAACATGATTACAATCTTGACTATTATAGATGATTATCTATTAACCTATATTTGTTAAATGAACTACCTAATCACAGCACCCTAAACAAGAGCAGATATATACAATTACATATAACAAATTTGACCTGAAATTTGTATCAAAAATAAAGATCTATACCAATGCAAATCTCTATAACAGAGATCAAAGAGAAAAACTGAAGACTGAGGACTGGCACCACCATATGGTGGGGTTGGTGGAACTGAACAGAAGCCAGGAAGTCAGTCATGAATGCTGTGGAGATCACAGTGAAACAGAGATGCAGGGACCATGGAATAACCAAGAACACTGCTAGGTGAGGTCTAGAGAATGTCTGAATGTAACACACTATCAGTGTGTGTTGTAGAAACATGAGATGTGGAAGTAAAACTGCTCAAATGCTTTGAAGTCCAGAAGGTTGGGAATTGATGCCACATACTAACGTTAGATTATTTACATTGTTAGAGTTTGGTTTTGAGTTTCTTTGATTGTAACTTCAATCTGGTCCTTTTTCCTAGAATAAGAAGCCCCTATTTACTTTTGATAGTTACACCAGCTCATGACTGATAGCCTTTGGACTTTAAAGAGACTTTCCCCCCATTTTTAAGAGTCTTTTTTATTTTATTGATTTTTATTGAGCTCTACATTTTCTTCTGCTCCCCTCCCAGTCTTTTCCCTTCCCCTGTCAGCCTTCCCCCAGAGTCCCCATGCTCCAAATTTACTCAGGAGATCTTGTTTTTTCTATTTCCTACGTATGTTAGAGCTATGCAATTCCCTCTTAGTGTCCTCATCTTTGTCTAAGTTCTTTGGAGTTGTGATTTGTAGGCTGGTTTTCTTTGCTTTATATTCAAAAACTACTTATAAGTGAGTACATGTGATAATTGTCTTTCTGTGTTTGGGTTATCTCACTCAAAATAATGTTTTCTAGATCCATCCACTTTCCTACAAAATTCAAGATGTCATTCTTTTTTCTGCTGTGTAGTACTTCATTGTGTAAACGGTTGTCTTTTATTCCAGTGTATATTTTTGCCTCTTTGTCAACTATCAGATGGCAAATACTAATCACAAACAGTAATGTCTGGGTCTTCTGTTTTATTCCAGTGTTCTACATTCAGGTTTTTTTTTTTACCAGTACCTTATTTTTAAATTTTTCTATAGCTCTCTGATGTATCTTGCAGTTGATAATTGCAATCCCTTTAGGCTTCTCCATTTTGCTCAGGATTACTTTAGTTATTTGTAGTATCTTTTGGTTCCATATAAATTAGGATTTTTTTCCCTATTTCTCTGAAGAAAGCATGGGTATTTTAATTGGGATTTCATTGAGTCTGAAGTAGAATAAGGCATAAAAGACCAATTATCAAATGTGGATTTGTTGATTTTTTTAGTGCCTTACATAAAACACTGTTTTTACTACCCATTTCTAAGCATGACTTCACTTGCTACTTAAAAAAGAATGACAGAGAGGAAAAGGTACAACAATGAGCTGTTGGCCTTAACAATGTAACCACAAAAGCCTATACTTGTCAACTATAGTATATGTCTTCAAACAATCTGCTGACTGCCATGTATACTAAAATGAGAATGCCAACTTGATCTGGGACTGTGGTCTTTCAGGAGCTGCCCTAACTTCAATCTACTGATAAATACATCTCTCCTCTACTCTCAGTGATGATTTCATAAAGAGTCCCACAAGAAGTAAATAAATTGCTTTTGGTGGGATGGTCACTTTCATAACACCAATTCTATCATGAACATGAAATGTCTTTCTATTTTCTAGTGGCTTTCTCAGCCTCTTTCCTCAGAGACTTGCAGTTTTCATTAGAAGTCTTCTACCTCCTTAGTTAGGTTTACTCCAAGGTGTTACTGTCTCTGATGCTCTTGTAAAACAGAGTATTCTCATATCTCATTCTCAGTGTGTTTCTTGATAGAATATGAAAAGGCTACTGATTTTTATAAGTTGATTATTTTCCTTGTCATTTTGCTGAATATGTTCTTCCTAGAAGTTCCTAGTGGAATTTAGTTGTAAGAGCCAGCCAATAAGAAGCTAGAGCTAATAGGCCAAGCAATGACTTTATTAATACAACTTCTGTGTGATTATTTTGGGAGTCTGGGCAGTCAGGAAACAAACGATCAGCCTCCCCCAACAAGGCTTTCCTCTGAGTTTTCTAATTAGGATAGTCAGTACCAATACCACATTCATTTCAGCTGCAGTTTTCTTCACTATTTCTTTTTGTTTAATTCTACCTTCAAAACTATTTTTATTGAGGTCTACATTTTTCTCTGCTCCCCTCTTTGCCTCTCTTCTCCCTTTCAACTCTCTCCCAAGGTCCCCATGCTACCAATTTACTCAGAAGATCTTGTCTATTTCTACTTCCCATGTAGATTAGATCTATGTTTGTCTATCTTAGGGTTCTCAATGTTGTCTAAGTTCTCTGAGATTGTGATTTGTGGGCTGATTTTCATTGCTTTATGTTTAAAAACCACTTATGATTGAATACATGTGATAATTGTCTTTCTGGGTCTGGGTTACCTCACTCAATATTATGTTTTCTAGCACTATTCATTTACCTGCATAATTCAAGACGTATTTTTTTCTGCTGTGTAGTATTCCATTGTGTAAATGTACCACATTTTCCTTCTCCATTCTTCAGTCAAGGAGCATTTAGGTTGTTTCCAAGTTCTGGCTATAACATACAATATTGTTATGAATATTGTTGAGCACATGTCTTTGTGGCACGTTTGAACATCCTTTGGATATACACCCTAAAGTGGTATTACTGGGTCTTGAGGAAGGTTGTTTAGTAATTTTCTGAAAAATTGCAACACTGACATTCAAAGGGGCTGTACCAGCTTGCATTCCCACCAGCAATACAGAAGTGTTCCCTTTTCACCACAACCTTTCCAGCATAAGTTGTCAGCATTGTTTTTGATCTTGGCCATTCTTACAGGTATAAAATCTGGGTCTTTATTTGGTAACATTAGTCTTCCTGTCTGTAGTTATGCCAATACCAGGCTGTTTTTAGTACTGGAAACATAGTTTGAAGTCAGGGATTGTGATTCCTTCAGAAATTCTTTTATTATACAAGATTGTTTTGGCTATCCTGGGTTTTTTGCTTTCCCATATGAAGTTGAGTACCGTTCTTTTGAGGTCTGTAAAGAATTCTGTTGAGATCTTAATGGGTATTGAATTGAATCTGTAGATTATTTTTGGTACAATTGCCATTTTTACTATGTTAATTCTGCCTAACCAAGAACATGGGAGATCTTTCTACTTTCTGGTGTCTTCTTCAATTTCTTTCTTCAAAAGTTTAAAGTTCTTGTCATACAAGTCTTCCACTTGTTTGGTTAGAGTTTTTCCATTATATTTCATGCTATTTGTGGCTTGTGAAAGGTGTTTTTTCTCTGATTTCTTCCCTAGCCCTTTTATCATCTGTGTACAGGGGGGCTACTGTTTTTTTTTAAGAGTTAATCTTGTATCCTGCTACATTACTGAAAGTGTTTATGAATTGTAGAAGTTTCTAGGTAGAATGTATGGGATCACTTATGTTAAACTATCCTATCATCAGCAAACAGTGAGAGTTTGACTTCTTCTTTTCCAACTTGTATCCCCTTGATCTCCTTTTGGTGTCTTAGTGCTCTAGCTAGCACCTCAACAACTATATTGAATAGATATGGAAAGAGTAGGCAAACTTGTCTTGTTTCTGATTTCAGTGGAATTACTGGGAGTTTCTCTCCATTAAGTTTGATGTTGGCTGTTGGCTTGCTGTATATTGCCTTTATTATGTTTAGGTATGTTCCTTGTATCCCTGCTCTCTCCAAGACCTTTACTTAATTTTTTTAAAAGAAAACACACAATATTTCTTTTCATTTTATATACCAATTTCAGTTTCCATTCCCTTCCCTCCACCTGGCCATCTACCAGAACCCCCTTCCACTCTGCAGAAAGGGGAAGGCACACTGCTTTGGGGAAGGTCTGAGGGCCTCCTTACTATATCTGCACCGAGCAAGGTATCTATCCAAAGAGAATAGCTTCCAAAGAATCTATTATAAGCAGCAGGAATAAATCCTGGTGCCACTGGCTATAGCCCAGCTGTATGCTCCAGCCAAACAACGGTCACCCACATTCAGCAAGACTAGTTTGGACCTCTGCCATTTTCTTCCCTGTCAGTCTGGAGTTGGTGAGCTCCAATAAACTCAGGTAAACAACTTGAGTGAGTGTACCCATCATGGTCTTGAACTCTTTGCTCATATTCTCACTACAACCACTCTTTAACTGGACTTTGGGAACTCAGTCAGTACTCTGAAGCAGGTCTCCACTCATGTTTCCTTCAGTTTCTGGATGAAAGTTCTACAGTGATATTTAAGGTCTGTCTGATGACAGGGCAAAGCCAATTCAGGCACCCTCTCCTCTTTTGTTTAGGGTCTTAGCTGAGGTCATTCTTTTGAATTTTTATGAATTTCTCTAATGCCAGGTTTCTTAAGCTGAATTCAAGAAGAGATTAAAAAAATTCCACAATGATTAAGTTGGCTTCATTCCAAACATGCAGGGATGATTCAACATGTAAAAATCTATTAATATAATCAACCATATAAATAAACTGGAAGAAATAAAGCATGCAACCATCTCATTAGGTGCTGAAAAAGCAAGCTGATAGTCAACATAGAATTAAAGGGAGAGAAGCTCAAAACAATTCCACACGGCTATCCACTTTATCCATATCGATTTAACATAGTTCTTGAAGTTCTGGCTAGAGAAAAAGACAAGAAAATGATCAAGGGGATTAAAATTGGAAAAGAAAAATTCAACCTTTCATTATTTGCAGATGATATGATAATATGTGTGTGTGTGTGTGTGTGTGTGTGTGTGTGTGTGTGTGTGTGTGTGTGAATGATAAAGAAGGTGAGAAAGGAATCAGAGAAACATCATCCTTCACAATAGACACAAATAACATAAAAAACCTTGGGGTAACACTAACCTAAGAAGTGAAAAACCTATTCAACAAGAATTTTAAGCCATTGAAGAAAGAAATTGAAGAAGACAACAGAAAAAAGGAAAGATTCCCCCATGTTCTTGAAAAGGAAGGATCAACATAGTGAAAATGGCAATCCTAGCAGAAGAAATCTATAGATTCAATGCAACCTCCAACAAAATTCCCACACAATTCTTCATAGACCTTGAAAGGAGAATACTTAACTTCATATGGAAAAAAACCCACAGGATTAACTTAAACTATCATGAACAATAAAGGAACTTCCAGAAGCACCATCATCCCTGACATCAAGCTCTATTATACCTATACTAATGAAAATAGCTTGGTATTGGCATAAAAACAGAAAGGTTGACCAACGGAATCAAATTTAAGACTTGGATATTAATCCACATACCTCTGAATACCTAAATTTTATCAAAGAATCTAAAAATATACAATGGAAAAAAACATCTTCAACACATGGTGATGGCATAACTGAATATTAACATGTTGAAGAATAAAAATTGATCCATATCTGCATGCACAAAACTGAAGTCTAGATGGATTAAAGACCTCCATATAAATACAACCATACTGAACCTGAAAGAAGAGAAAGTGGGAAGTAGCCTTCAATGCATGGGAACATGAGATCAGTACATAAATATAACCCCAGTAGCACAGACACTGAGAGCAACAATAAATAAATGGGATCTCCTGAAACTGAGCCGCTTTTGTATATCAAAGGAAACAGTCAATAAGATTTAAAGGCAGCCTGCTGAAAGGGAAAAAATCTTCAGCAACCCCATACCAGACAGAGAACTCATCTCCAAAATATACAAAGAACTAAAGAAATCAGACATTAAAATTTCAAATAACACAATTTAAAAATGGGATACAGAACGAAACAGAGAACTAAACAGAAGATTCTTAAATGGCTAAAAGACACTTAAGGAGATGTTAAACATCCTTTAAGAGACTTTTTGAGGTATCATGTTACACTGTGGTATTTTTTATGTGTTATCTTGGGGATGACAAGAAAAATTGTCATATGATTTCATAGTTAGATATTTGTTCCTCAAGTTGTAAATGGCAATTGTTCTAGAGTCATCTGGGAAGAAAGAACCTTAATGAGAAATTTCCAATATCAAATTTGCTTTGGGGCAAATCTGTTTGACTTTTTTGTTATTGTTTATTTGGGTGACAGGGTTCAATCCACTGTAGACTTTGCCAGCCCTGGGCAGGTGATACTCCATTGTATAGTAAAGTTAACTGGCTAAGGCAGTAAGAATTACTACTCTCGGATCAATACTTCAACTCTTTTCTCCTGGAACCTCTTGTGGGGTCCTGCTCTAACTTCCCTTCATGATTGACTGTAACCTTTACAGGCAGTAAACATTTTCCTTAACAATTGATTTTAGTTGTGGTGGGTATCACAGCAAAACAAGGCAAAAAACTCTTTTGCCTAATGAGATTTTTGTCCTGCTTACCAACATATTTCAACATTATGTAAATTAACTAATAAGGCAGATCAAGGAACTTGCAACATTTATATAAACACTTCACAAATAAGGGAACATGGAAAAACCCAAATTTGTAGTTTGTTTGCATAACAGATGTTTTATACTAGAAAGTACCTTAGCATGAAAAAGTGAGCTTTACTCTAGATAATCATTTCTCCATATAATACTATATTCAGCCCAGCTTCCATCCAGAGGGCCTTCAGAGTGGTGAGGTGATTCGGGCCCGCGGCAGGGGCCCGGCGAGGGGGAGCTAGGACTCTCCCCGACCCCATAGACTCCCAGGTCAGCCTGCTCGGCTGGCTCCACCCTGCTAGCTTCCCCGCCAGCCATCCCAGCTTCCATCCAGAGGGCCTTCTGAGTGGTGAGGTGATTCGGGCCCGCGGCAGGGGTCCGGCGAGGGGGAGCTAGGACTCTCCCCGACCCAATAGACTCCCAGGTCAGCCTGCTCGGCTGACTCCACCCTGCTAGCTTCCCCACCAGCCATCCCAGCTTCCATCCAGAGGGCCTTGGGAGTGGTGAGTTGATTCGGGCCCGCGGCAGGGGTCCGGCGAGGGGGAGCTAGGACTCTCCCCGACCCAATAGACTCCCAGGTCAGCCTGCTCGGCTGGCTCCACCCTGCTAGCTTCCCCGCCAGCCATCCCAGCTTCCATCCAGAGGACCTTCGGAGTGGTGAGGTGATTCAGGCCCGCGGCAGGGGCCCGGCGAGGGGGAGCAAGGACTCTCCCCGACCCCATAGACTCCCAGGTCAGCCTGCTCGGCTGGCTCCACCCTGCTAGCTTCCCCGCCAGCCATCCCAGCTTCCATCCAGAGGGCCTTCGGAGTGGTGACGTGATTCAGGCCCGCGGCAGGGGCCCGGCGAGGGGGAGCAAGGACTCTCCCCGACCCCATAGACTCCCAGGTCAGCCTGCTCGGCTGGCTCCACCCTGCTAGCTTCCCCGCCAGCCATCCCAGCTTCCATCCAGAGGGCCTTCAGAGTGGTGAGTGGATTCGGGCCCGCAGCAGGGGCCCGGTGAGGGGGAGCTAGGACTCTCCCCGACCCCATAGACTCCCAGGTCAGCCTGCTCGGCTGGCTCCACCCTGCTAGCTTCCCCGCCAGCCATCCCAGCTTCCATCCAGAGGGCCTTCAGAGTGGTGACGTGCTTCGGGCCGGCGGCAGGGGCCAGGCGAGGAGGAGCAAGGACTTTCCCCGACCCCATAGACTCCCAGGTCAGCCTGCAGTGCTGTTTCCACCCTGCTAGGCTCTCCCGCCTGCCATCCCAGCTTCCATCCAGGTACAAATTTCTATATTTCTCCCCTCCCACTGAGGCCATAAAATTTCCCCAGTTCAGCTGCCTTGCACACTGGGCCTGCTCTGTAGGGGCATCCCGGAAAGAGGGAGTGCCTGTGCTTCAATACCCTGCCTGGGGAAAGGTAGGCATTCTATCAGTGAACTCTCTGCCCAACAAGGGAACCTGACCCGATACCAGAAGTTCCAATAGAGAGCATTTGATCGAAGAGATGGGCAGACACCAAGGCAAGACCTCCTCCAACAATCTGAAAAGCAACATGAAAATATCAGATCCCAACGACCCTACAACAGAAGGATTTGAACACTCTAACCCAGATGAAGTGGAAAAAAGTGCCATTATGAAAGCAATAGAGTCCCTTAAACAGGATATGAATAACTCCCTTAAGGAACTGGTTGAGAAGTATAACAAAAAGTTTGAAGAAATGAGTATAGAAATGGATGAGAAATATAACAAAAAGTTTGAAGAAATAAGTAAATCCGTGAGTGATACCCTGAGAAACCAAGAAAAAACAATCAAACAAGTAAAGGAAACAGTCCAAGAATTGAAAACTGAAATGGAGGCAATGAAGAAAACACAAAATGAGAACCGGCTGGATATGGAAAACCTAGGTAAACGAGCGGAGACTACAGAATCAAGCATAACCAATAGAATACAAGAGATAGAAGAACGAATCTCAGATTCTGAAGATACCATAGAGAAAATAAATGCTCTGGTCAGAGAAAACGGCAAATCCAACAAATTCTCTTCACAAAACATTCAGGAAATCTGGGACACAATAAAAAAAACCAAATCTAAGAATAATAGGGATTGAAGAAGGAGAAGAACTGCAGATCAAAGGCCCAGAAAATATATTCAACAAAATTATAGAAGAAAACTTTCCCAACCTAAAGAACGATATTCCTATGAAGGTTCAAGAAGCATACAGAACACCGAATAGATTGGATCAACAAAAAACATCCCCGCGCCATATAATAATCAAAACACAAAACATAAATATTAAAGAAAAAATTTTAAGAGCTGCAAAGGAAAAAGGTCAAGTAACTTATAAAGGTAAACCTATCAGGCTTACACCGGATTTCTCTATGGAAACCATGAAAGCCAGAGGGTCCTGGATAGAGGTACTGCAGAAACTAAGAGACAATGGATGCAAGCCCAGACTACTTTACCCAGCCAAGCTATTGTTCACTATCAACGGAGAAAACAAAATATTCCAGGATAAAAACAAATTTAAACAATACGCAGCTACTAATCCAGCCTTACAGAGAATATTAGAAGGAAAATCACTACCGAAGGAATCCAACATTCCCAACACGACCTACAATAACTCGAACATCTAGCGACCATTCACAAGCACAAATCAAAGAAGAAAAACACATACACTCTACTACCTAAAAAAAAAAAAAAAAATGACCGGAGTCAACAACCACTGGTCATTAATATCACTTAATATCAATGGACTCAATTCACCTATAAAGAGGCACAGACTTAGAGATTGGATACGAAAACAGGATCCAACATTCTGCTGTTTACAAGAAACACACCTCAACCACAAAGACAGACACTTACTCAGAGTAAAGGGTTGGGAAAAGGTTTTCCAAGCAAATGGACCTAAGAAACAAGCGGGCGTGGCCATTCTAATATCTAACAAAATCGACTTCAAACTAAAATCAATCAGAAGAAATCGAGATGGACATTTCATACTCATAACTGGAACAATTCATCAGGAGGAAGTCTCAATCCTGAATATCTATGCTCCTAATATAAAGGCACCCACATATGTAAAAGAAACTCTTCTAGAATTCAAGGCGGTCATCAAACCACACACACTAATAGTAGGAGACTTCAACACTCCTCTCTCACCAATGGACAGGTCAATCAGACAGAAACCAAACAGAGAATTGAGAGACCTATTGGAGGTATTGAATCAAATGGACTTAACAGACATCTATGGAACACTCCACCCAAATAGGAAAGAATATACCTTTTTCTCTGCAGCTCAAGGAACCTTCTCGAAAATTGACCACATACTCGGTAACAAAGCAAACTTCCACAGATACAAAAAAAATATTAGTAACTACCTGTGTCTTGTCAGATCACCATGGACTAAAATTAGAATTCAACAACAATGCTCCCCCCAGGAAGCCAACAAACTCATGGAAACTGAACAGTCAACTACTAAATCACCCCTGGGTCAAGGAAGAAATAATGAAAGAAATTAAACTCTTCCTTGAATTTAATGAAAATAAAGACACAACATACTCAAACCTATGGGACACTATGAAAGCAGTGCTAAGAGGAAAGTTCATAGCACTAAGTCCCCAATTAAAGAAAGAGGAGAAAGCACACATTGGAGACTTAACAAGATTCACAAACCCCTATCCAAGTTAATCAAACGGCAGAGAGAGAACATGCAAATTAATAAGATCAGAAATGAAAACGGGGACATAACCACAGACACAGAGGAAATTCAGAGAATCATTAGATCTTACTATGAAAGTTTATATGCCACAAAGTTGGAAAATGTAAAAGAAATGGACATTTTTTTAGATAAGTACCATATACCAAAGTTGAACCAAGAACAGGTGAACAATCTAAATAGACCTGTTAGTCGCGAAGAATTAGAAGCTGTTATCAAAAATCTCCCTACCAAAAAAAGCCCAGGACCAGATGGTTTCAATGCAGAATTCTACCAGAACTTCCAGGAAGAGCTAATACCTATACTCCTTAACGTATTCCACAATATAGAAACAGAAGAGTCACTGCCTAACTCCTTTTATGAAGCTACAATTACCCTAATACCAAAACCACACAAAGACACAACCAAGAAAGAGAATTACAGGCCAATCTCACTCATGAACATCTACGCAAAAATTCTCAATAAAATACTGGCAAACCGAAACCAAGAGCACATTAGAAAAATTATCCATTATGATCAAGTCGGCTTCATTCCAGAGATGCAGGGCTGGTTCAACATACGCAAATCTATCAATGTAATCCATCATATAAATAAACTGAAAGAAAAAAACCACATGATCATCTCACTAGATGCTGAAAAAGCATTTGACAAAATTCAACACCCATTTATGATAAAGGTGTTGGAGAGACTGGGGATACAAGGATCATCAAACTGAATGGAGAGAAACTCAAAGCCTTTCCACTAAAATCAGGAACGCGACAAGGCTGTCCACTCTCTCCATACCTCTTCAATATAGTGCTTGAAGTTCTAGCAATAGCAATAAGACAACATAAGGAGATCAAGGGGATTCGTATTGGAAAGGATGAAGTTAAACTTTCGTTATTTGCTGACGATATGATAGTTTACGTAAGTGACCCCAAAAACTCTACCAAAGAACTCCTACAGCTGATAAACACCTTTAGTAACGTGGCAGGATACAAGATCAACTCCAAAAAATCAGTGGCCCTCCTATACACAAAGGATAAAGAAGCAGAGAGGGAAATCAGAGAAGCATCAACTTTCATGATAGCCACAAATAGCATAAAATATCTTGGGGTTACTCTAACCAAGGAAGTGAAAGACCTATTTGACAAAAACTTTTAGTATTTGAAAAAAGAAACTGAGGAGGATACCAGAAAATGGAAAGACCTCCCCTGCTCTTGGATTGGGAGAATCAACATAGTAAAAATGGCAATTCTACCAAAAGCAATCTATAGATTCAATGCAATCCCCATCAAAATCCCATCAAACTTCTTCACAGACCTTGAGAGAACATTAATCAAGTTTATATGGCAAAACAAAAAACCCAGGATAGCCAAAACAATCTTATACAATAAGAGAACTTCTGGAGGCATTACCATCCCTGACTTAAAACTCTATTATAGAGCTACAGTATTGAAAACAGCTTGGTTTTGGCATAAGAACAGAGAAGTCGACCTATGGAATCGAATAGAAGACCCAGATATTAACCCACAATCTTATGAACACCTAATTTTCGACAAGGGAGCTAAAGGTATACAATGGAAGAAGGAAAGCATCTCTAACAAATGGTGCTGGCATAACTGGATGTCAACCTGTAAAAAAATGAAAGTAGATCCATATCTATCACCATGCACAAAAATCAAGTCCAAATGGATTAAAGACATCAACATTAATCCGTCCACTTTGAACCTGATAGAAGAGAAAGTGGGAAGTAATCTACAGGATTTAGGCACAGGAGGCCTCTTCCTAAGTAGGACCCCAGCAGCACAGACAATAAGAGAAACAATGAATAAATGGGATCTACTGAAACTGGGAAGCTTCTGTAAAGCAAAGGACACTGTCAGTAGGACAAAAAGGCTGCCTTCTGGCTGGGAGAAGATCTTCACCAACCCCTCATCAGACAAAGGTCTGATCTCCAAAATATACAAAGAACTCAAGAAACTAGGCACTAAAACTCTAATTAACCCAATTAAAAAATGGGGTACTGAACTTAACAGAGAATTCACAACAGATGAACTTCGAATGGCCAGAACACACTTAAGGTCATGCTCAACCTCCTTAGCGATCAGGGAAATGCAAATCAAAACCACTTTGAGATACCATGTTACACCTGTCAGAATAGCTAAAGTCAAAAACACCAATGATAGCCTATGCTGGAGAGGATGTGGGGTGAGGGGAACACTCATCCATTGTTGGTGGGAATGCAAACTCGTGCAGCCACTGTGGAAATCAGTGTGGCGGTTTCTCAGGAAACTGGGAGTCAACCTCCCTCAGGACCCAGCAATACCACTCTTGGGAATATACCCTAAAGATTCCCTAACATACTACAAAAGCATTTGTTCTATTATGTTCATAGCAGCACTATTTGTAATAGCCAGAACCTGGAAACAGCCTAGGTGCCCCTCAATAGAAGAATGGTTAAAAAAGGTGTGGAACATATACACATTAGAGTTTTACTCAGCGGTAAAAAATAATGACATCTTGAATTTTGCATGCAAATGGATGGAAATAGAAAACGCTTTACTGAGTGAGGTAAGCCAGACCCAAAAAGAGGAACACGGTATGTATTCACTCATAAGTGGATTCTAACCATAATTAAAGGTCTTTGAGCCTATTATTCGTGATCCTAGAGAAGCTAAATAAGAAGATGAACCTGATGAAGATTATTTAGCTATCCACCAAAAGGTAGGAAATAGACAAGAGTCCCAGGTAACCTCGGGTGCATGGGGGGGGGGGGTGGGAGGGACGATGGAAGGGGAGAGGGTTAGAGAGAAGGGAGTAGGGGAGGAACGGGGAAAGCTTGGTGGCCGGGGATTGGGGGGGAGGGAAGAAGGATGAATATGGGATCAGGGAAGAATATATTTCAACTAAGGGAGCCATTTTAGGGTTTACAGGAGACTTGATTATATATGGGATCCCAGGTCCAAGGAGAGATCCCCCAGATTGCTCTCTGGACAGAGGAGAGGGTGCCTGAATCGGCCGTGGCCCATGACCATACTGATGTATATTTTGCTTATCACCATAGATCCTTCATCTGGCGAAGGACGGCGATACAGTCGGAGACCCACATTGGAGCACAGGACTGAGCCCCCCGAGGTCCAAATGAGGAGCAGAAGGAGGAAGAACATGAAAAACGAAATCAGTACTGCGAGGGATGCTATCACCCACTGATACAAGGGAACGGATCTGATGAGAGTTTACCAAGGCCAGTTGGACTGGGACTGAACGAGGACGTGATCTAACCAGATTCTCGGAATTTGGCCGGATTCTCTGACTGTGGCTGGCCCGAAGTCTTTCTGAAAAGCCATTGACTATGACACTGGGACCTGTTTCCTCTACATATACTGGATTTTGGGGATCCAGTCTGTTTGGACACTCACCTTCCTGGACCTGGAGGGAGGGGGAAGGAACTGGAACTTCCCACAGGGCAGGAAACCCTGACTGCCCTGGGGGACGAAGAGGGAGAAGGAGGGGGAGTGGGGGGAGTGGGAGGGTGTTGAGAAGGGGGGCGGAAATGGAAACTTTTATCATTTAATAAAATTTACTTAAAAAAATACTATATTCAAAGGAAAAGCTTAAACTTAATGACTTTCAAAATAATTCTAGAATCTGTATATGTACTTGAGTTAGAATAACTTAGCATCAAGACATTCTAGTGAAAATCTGGTCAAAATCTAGTAGAGTTTTCCCCATTTTTTTTTGAAGAAAAGTAATCAGAGAAAACTTTCAATGATTTACAAACGAAAGAACCTACAATTATGTCCATTAACATTTCTGTAGTTAACATTTATATTTTGAATATAGTACAAATTTATAGCAATATTACCTTCCAAAAGATGATGCTTTAAATTATATATTTAAATAATAACCTTGTTTAGACAATGATGTTTCATATATATATTGGTTTTTCAAGACAGCATTTTCCTGTGTAACAGTCTTAGCTGTCTTGAAACTACCTCTTGTAGACCAGGCTCGCATTGAACTCACAGGTTTCTGCCTGCTTCTGCCTCCTGAGTGCTGGAATTAAAAGAATGTACCACCACTGCCCAGCTGACAATCTCTATTTTAAAAGTTTTGCAATTGAATTTAATCATAAAACAATTTAACTTGCTAAGAATAAAACAGAAACATTCAGATAGGTAAAGACTATCATAATGGATATGTTTAATTCAAAATATATTACTTACTGATTTTTATAAAGCAAATCTCAAGGAAAACTTGGACTAAGTATTAACAGGTACTTTCTTTGCTTTCTTATTTTTTGAATGCTTGGTTATATTTTAATATTTACATATAAAAGTTGTTTAGAAAAATTACCTAAAGAAAAACTTTCTCTAAGAGTTATTTATTTTAATTTTAGTTTTCAGTGAATAAATATGATTAATTCTATTTATTATGTACTAATAAATGCAAATTCTATTTAAACTGGAAGACTGAACTAAGAAGAATATTATGTTATTTGTTTGATCAAAAGAAAAAGATGATGGTTAAAGAAAGATATAAAAAATAACTTTCTTTAAAAAGTCACTTGATAAGAGAAAGCATTGCAAGTGTTATAATACTAATTTCTTCTTCCTTTTTTGTTTTTTTTTAACAGTTTTGGTTAAAAAAAGTTAATTATTCAGGCTTTATTATTATTTTATTATTCTATACATGGGCTGAGATTTCAATTACTTTTTCACACACTCTCCTTGTATACAAGATAGCAACTAATACAAACAAAAACTACTTGAAGGTCATATAGGAGACAGAGAGGCAAGAACTTGCATTCTTGTATGTGTTAATGAAGTCTCATATCTCAGTGATGAACACCACCCCCATTGCCATCTCCTTTCTGATTGTGTAACTGAAAGAGAAAGTACGTATCAGAGCAGACTTTGTGTCTCCATTTCTTTCTTGTTCTTTCTCAACCCTCTTTCCATTCTCAGAATTGTACTTAATTCTTATTATCTACCTTTGTGAACACAATAGTCATTACCTTTATTTGGATGAGAAAATATCAGAATAGACAAGTTTAGAAGCTGCTCAAGGGCACTAATGTCATTATTTAAAACCAGACTTGCTAGTTTCAAAGTCTTTGTCATCACCTTTATCCTCATTCTTCATTCACTCTCCTTCCTTTTATGATGTAAAGGGAAAGTGGCTAGACAGGTCTTGAATAATACTACATACTGTGCACAAAGCTTATTTCAAACAAAAATTTTCTCTAGAACATCATTTTAAAATCTATGGAAACTAAAGTTTGACCAAGGAGAAGCCAGAAGACTGTTCTCTTAAACAGGGAAATTATCAGTTAACATGATTTCAAAAGAAAAAAAAAAACTATTTCATTCCCCTATATTACATTAAATTTAAATCCCTTCTGAAATATGTCTTAGTATTTCTCCCTAGACACTTTATTTTAATTTACTCAAATTAGTAATTTCAGATTTTAATATATCAAATCAGGGTACAATTAAAAAAATAAACGTAGCTATCTAAAATTTTAATTAGAGGAAGACTAATTAATATTGTGAAACCTGATGTATTCATTAAGATGCTTCATGTGGATATACTTTATCATACAGTAATTAAATGCAGGATGTAGAAAAAAAAGTTGAAGTACATAGATTTTTGTCATAAATTCATATTAGCTAGCAACAATGTAAAGGCGTAAGTCACAAACAATCTCACACCAGTTTGGAATTTTGATTAATAGAATGATTATTTACTCAAAGGGGAAAAACTTCCAGATCACCATCCCAGACAACAACCCCTCTGCGCGATCAGGAAAGGAGTCTAGGAGCAGAAAGCCAAGCAGGAAGCCAGAGAGAGAATGGAGGACAGCCGCGGCTTTTTTACAGAGAGAGAGAAAAAGAGAGAGAGAGAGAGAGAGAGAGAGAGAGAGAGAGAGAGAGAGAGAGAGACCACGCCCCAATGGGCTGGTACCTCAGCGGCTATTGGCTGAAGGAGCAGAAGGCGCTCCCACAGCAAAAATGGTTTCTGCCACCTTGAATAGCATGCAAATTTGACGTTAGGTTTTTGTCAAAACTGCATTTAAAGCTAGAATACCCGAGAACATTTTCTTGTACAAATTGGTGGTGCAACCTCAAAATTAGCACCCTCAGCTGAGGAACTGTTAATGTTGATGGCTAGTGGTAGAAAAGATTTCTTCAGGCATTTGACTGCTGGAAGGTTGCCAGTGCTTCAGTGGAGGGACCACACCATGCATATATCAATATCCCTGCAGGATTTCACAGGATAAAGAAATACTTACATAGGACTTTGAAGGAACAATGAAGGGCCTGGTTATAGGAGGGACTGGGGAGAATGGAGTAGAGTGGATTTGATCAACACAAAAACATATTTGTGTGAAATTCTCAAAGAATGAGTAAAACAAAGAAGTCTACTTGGCAGTGCTGGAGACTAAAGAAAGAATAAGTAAATTTTCTAGGTCTTACCTACTTGGAAAAAAAAAAAGAAATTTCATTCACATATAGATTAGTAATTTTAACTTATCTTTTCATTAATATAGTTACCTGACTTCAATGCAATAAATATACCTACATAAGGACCTGGTATAAAGTACATCAGTATAATAGAATATACCCAAATATGCGGTTTGACTTTGAATTTTCTTTTGATTTCAGGAATATATTCTAGGCAAGGTAAAAAGATTCTATTACATCAATTGTCAGTGTTTACATTTTAATATTTAACACAAAGCTTAATGGCACAAATATATATAAACCCAAATTACCAGCTTTATCAATATAATGTTGCTAACAGAGAGTTTTTTTCTTCAAAATTACCTAACAAAATGCTGGGGGACATGTTTCAGTATAAGTTAAAATGTTTATATTTCATACTTCATTTAGTAATTTATACATGTAAAATAAGAGCCATAATGATTTTCTGAAAATAAATAATCTAGTTTTTATGTCATATCATTCTCTATTTTCATAGAAACGGATTTAGAAATACAAACCTAAATGACTTAATGTAGTAGGTTGTTTTTATTCTTTGTCCTTAGGAGGTCTACTATCGAGCTCCCAAGTAATCACAAGGAGGCTTATTCTTTCTTATGAATATTTGACCTTAGCTTGGTTTGTTTCTAGCCATTTTATTGTAACATAAATTATCCTACATATCTTTCACCTCTAGGTTTTCATCTTTCTTTCTTCTGTATATGTTACTTTACTTCATACTCCAGGGCTTGCTGTGTAGTTATTGATCATTTAGCTCATTATTAAACCATCAAGTGTTTTAGACAGGCAAAGTTTCACAAAGTTAAGCAAATCTGACTGACATTACAAAATGCTGCACAACTTTGCATCATTAAGCAAATGTTTAACTATATAAACAAATGTAATATATATATTCAAGTAATATTCCATATTTCTCCATTTTTATTAAAAAATGAGAGCTTAACATAATAAAACTATAGATAGATAGATAGATAGGCAAAACATTTATCAAGTAAGAATTACATTTGCAATATCTGTTTCATTTATGTTTACAAAATTCAGAAAAATACTCTATTATCAATAACTTAATGAGTACATAGTGATATACCTAATTTACTTTCTTTCATAACTATGGAAAATTTTAACTCTAACTGCTTAGTCTTTAACTCCATTAATTACCCCAGTAGGATGGAACATTATTTGGGTAAACAGAAAGTTTTTTACAAGAAAGTTTCAAAATTGTAAAAATGATAGTGAATTCTGGTTACATCGGGGCATTCATCTTCAGCATAAAAGGATAGAATGTGTAACAGTGTTTTTTTTTAATTGAAGCAGGAAATTTGAAGAACTGTATTGTGCCACGTAGAATGTTTGAAATACATTCCTGTGAATCAGGAATTTTAAAGAGCTGTCCTGCTTTGTTTAGGAAATGTTCAGCATGTGGGTTTAAATATTTAATTTTTACAACATACTGTTAGCAGTCAATGCAAATAATTTATTGCCCACATGGCTAGCCTTGCCACATTGAAAGAAAACCTCATATGGAGTTACTTCAGTGCTAGTCATCATTTCATGAAATGAATTAGTGCCTACAGGAACAGATGCGTCTTACTGTCAGAAAAAAATCTTAGATTATTAAGCGTCTAAAATTCCATATTCTGTAGGTCTCTGAGTGTTTGAAAGCAATTTGTCTAAAATATACCACTCTAACCTTGAAACCGTATATGTTTTTTAATAGATTATATACTAACTCTATTTCTTAATTATACTTTGCATTTTTAAATGAGCTGCATTAATAACACAAAACCACAAACAGCCGGTTGAAATATATATACAGTATAGTGAAAATCTTTAAATTTATTTCAATATATCAAAATCTATGTCAATGAAAAATATCTGATCTAAAAGTTGTCTTTTTAGTCTATAATCCCATGTTTCCCTAAATGATAACAAACATCTGCGAACCACCAAGTAACCAAAGGCCTTTTGACCTATCTCATGAAAAATTAGCCATCATTTTCACTAGACTGCTTCCTGTTGTCTCTGAGTGAAGGCATCTTTACAGATTCCAGAGGAAGAATAAACTGAGATGATTTTCAAGTCCTTAGAAGACCAGCTATAACCTTTTTTTGTTATATATGTATATATATACATACATATACATGTATATATATGTGAAGATTCAGGAGGTTTCTCTTGGTATAACATGATCCATATAAATACTGAAGAAATCCACAGCCTCTTTTGTCCGTGGGAACAAAAGCAAAAGGTCTTCTCCAAAGCAGTGCATCTTTTAAGGTACATATTCCAAATACATTTTTAACTTCCATTTTAAAATTAAGACATTTTCGAAGTATACTGGCAGGTTTATTTCAACAGTCCCTGTTTCAATTCCAGATCTCATAGTTTGTTCTCCTTTGCTTAGCATCAATCAAAACATCAAAACATCAGCATACAGAATCCAGACTCCCTGTCTTTCCCATCTTACAGAGCCTATTTCTTTTCTTTTTTTTCAGTCTTTCTTTAAGTCTTCAATATTTTTAATCTGTTTATTTCTTTCTATGACTTTCTATACCCATTTTATTTCTTTCTCAATCTTATACAATTGTAGATCAAATGGAAACCTGTTTAGAGGGTTTTTTGTTTGTTTTTACCTAGATCTCTTCTGCTGAGTGCTTCTAGTCTTTTTTAACCCTGTGAGCAGACTTTAAACAACTGTGTACTCCACATAGTTCTGTCTGCTGGCTTCACCAGCTTCTCATATCATGAGCGCCAAAGAGAAAGCTCACATCCCAGAGGGAGATTCATTTGAAAAAAGAACTGCATTCCACCCCCAACTCTGGAATGTCAATGTCCTGTGCTGTCACAGGCATTTTTTTTTTACTTAATATTTGTTTTTATTAGGCAGAAAAAAAAATCAGCTCAAATTCCCAAAAGTAAGGAAGAATGTGTTAAAGAACTTCTTAAAGGAGTCATTTTTTTCTTGCTGTTGTTCTTTTTGTTTGTTTTTCTCTCAAATTTATTTGATTCTAGTTGGTTTACAAAAATGCAGTTTATTTTAATTCTTAAATCTTTGAGAGGTTCACCATCCTTCTCCTAAATAATCACACGGAAACTTATACTTAGTTAAGCCTGGTCTTAGCTTGGTTTGTTTCTAGCCAGCTTTTCTTAACTTAAATTATCCTTCTATCTCTTGTCTCTGGTCTTTTATCTGTCTCTATTAAATATACCTCTTTATTTCTTACACTATGGCTTTCTGTGTAGCTGAGTGGCTCTGAGGCTGATCCCTGATATCTTCCTCTCCTCCTTTACTTGTTCCTCTGTTGTCTTTTCCCAGATTTATCCTCCTATTTATTCTTTCTGTCTGGCCACAAAGCTCTTTATTAGACCAATCAGGTGTTTCAGACAGACAAAATTAACAGATTTTCATGGAGTTAAACAAGTTTGACATGAGCAAATACAACAAAACTTGGCATCAATTAACAAATATTCCACAGGATAAACAAATGTAACACAGCTTCAACTAATATTCTGCATCAATTTAATATGATACTGTCGTTCACAAAATTCCATCTTGCAAATTAAACAGCCTTATTCCATATCTTTGTTTAAAAGTATTAATGTAGCACTCTAGTCCTCAGAAAACATCCTATCACTTGATTCATTTCAATGTTTCTAAATATATGGTGTGGTGCAGTTGGACAAGAAGAATATAGATAAAAGCTTTCTATAGCAACCTCTCTCTGCCACTTTCATTTCTGGTTATTCAGAATATGTGATTCAATAGATAGAAACTAAAAGTTGAAAATTTGTCATAGCATCAAGTTCATTACCTGAAAATGAGATGCCATATCATTGTGAAGTGTTTTATTGAATTAATATAACTCTAGGTTTTGATGTGGATAGTCACAGAAAATGTCTTAAACTGTTATCATCCTGAGACTCCTTCAACCATAGTAAACCAGATAACAACTAATTGATCATGTCAAAAGATGTTTTTATTATTAATTCACAGTTCAGGAGTTTAAGGTAAGAAGCATCAAATCAGAAAAAGAAAATAAATGATGATGCAATAATGAAGAAAATGGGAGCAGTCTTGTTTATGTCTTTTAAGTCAATGTAAGAATATAGCTGGTATAAAGTTTGAACAAAAAGATACAACTGGATTATGATTGTGTTGATTACAATGAAAAAAAACATAATTACTTAACAAAATCTTGTAAATTGGACTTCAGTTTAAAATAAATATATTTGGAACATATTAGTGACAAACTCATGAAAATAACATGAAGTTTGGCTTAAAAATGTCAAGGAAATAATATTTATAAACTTAAGCTTGGAAAATCTATCATTTGTTCAGGTAATTGGTTATCTTTAAGCTCTATTTTAAAGCTGTATGCCACCACAGTTGTGAGTAGACAGAACTTCAGACTTACAGTATGCTTAAAGAGTTCTTTTATGACTGGCATATTATAAATTGAAATAGATGAGGTTTTGAATGCTATTTTTGTAGAAAATTTATGAAAATATTACTTTTCAAAATATTATTTTCAGATTTTTATGGCAGTAATAAACTTCTAGAAAAAAAATGTTTGTTCTGAAATCAGTGAAAGGAACAAAAAGGTCAGTCTAATATTAGAAAATGTGAGTTAAAGAGATGGCTCAATGGGGACTGTGCTTATTATACAAATAGGAAAAGGTAATATCCAATTATGCAGCACCTACCTAGATGTCCTCTTTGGCACTGTATTGCTGATCACAACACCTGGTACTAGTGTTGACTGGTAGAGAAAGTGGTAGAGGTGTTTAGAGCAGTTCAGTTATCATCTAGGTTAGCTAGCTGGTGAATTTCATTTTCAATAATAGACTCTTGTATCAAAAACTAAATTAAAGACATGATTTTTGGAAGTCATTCTGATATTAACCTAACCTATGATTTCCACACAAACACACACTGGTTAGTGTTTCTAAATATAGACATAGCACAGAACAGCACATATTCTATATACATTTATGTACACATCTATGTTTAAATAAAATTATTACAATAAAAAGATTATAACAAAATGTATTTAATAATTTTATTATTTAATACAGTAAATAAATATATGTTATTATTTATCAATATTTTGTGATATTTTAAATGATAAGTGAGACATCTTTTTCTTTAAAACTAAGCAAAAATAATTATGGAATTTTATATTGCGTAATTGAGATTAATTTGAGAATATGTTGAAAGACATTGTGTTTCTACTCAAAATCATTTAATAAAATTATCATAGATATTCAAAATATAATTGTGAAATAATTTTAATATAAATTATTTGTGATTGCTCATTGTAACTGATTTAAAATCAGAAATGCAAATTGTTCCTATCATTATCCATATTGTCACTTTTGGTATGTTACTAATGATACTGTCATGATTAAAACCAAGTTGAGGATTGCTGTGAAACATAAACTGATATTTTGTAAGTCTTTCTCTTTTAGGTATCTTCTTAACAAGTATTTGAAAAAACATTGACTTATTAATTAACAAATATGTTTCATGGAGATTTTTATTAAGTAAAGGTAAGTTCAAGAAATAAAACTTACAAGTCAGAAAATACTACGTTTAACAACATCAGCAACATAACATAGAATATTAAGGTAAATTTGCATACCTTTTAACATAAATATGTCATATACAGTGTATCAAATACATTTATTTGCCCTATGATAAGAAATTTGAGTTAACTTGTCACTTCAGAATTTATCAAACAATTCTATAAACATATATACTTTTTCATAATGATAACATATTAAAATGTTCACTATAGGTATGATAACATTATTTCAAATCTATTTAGGTGAGTTTCTTTTGCACATTCCTTCATAAAGGCAGACATATATACAACATATAAATTGAATATTAATAAAGTAATTGTAAATATATTGCTTGCAATGGCAAGTCATTGTTCCTGAGAATGTTTGTAAGTCATTAGTATTCTTGCTATATTGAGTTGCTAAAATAAATGATTTTTTTCATTTAAATATGTAAAGAAAGAGAAGTAGCCTATAGGAATTTTGATACAGGAGGTAAACCTTAAACGCATGAAGCATAATGTTAAAAAATATCACCCTGTGCAAAGCAATCACTTAAAAATTATAACAAATAAAATTTAAAAACAACTCATTGAAAAGTTTAGAAGGCTGAGCATTCCTGTTTTCACTATTAGAAATTTATTATGTGTAGAGAGACTTGTTTGAGAATTTAGCTACTATAAACAATAGACAAGAGGCTTAAAACCACAAGGTTTTATTTTCTGACTTGTCTGGAATCCAGATGTCCAAAAAGTGTTTCTTTTAACAATTAATTCAACAATTGCTCATAACTGCTAGTTTTGAAGCTGTACATTTAATACCAGTACACATTTCATTTCATTCTGTAGATTGGCCTAATATAATAGCTTGTTTAAAGAATAGGTCTTATAGAGCATGTATATTTGGTTCTGAGTTAAGCAAATAGATAAATCAGCTTGGTTTGTGACACTCATAGACATTCAACTCCAACCACACCATGAAATCATAGTTGAAAGGGTAGTTGAAGGGGTGTAAGAGCTAGAGGCTGTAGAGAACTGCTGTGAAACAGTATTTTCAGACATCACGGTGCAGTTGAAAATATAAAATGACTGTGGGTGCCTGTAAGAGATGTGTGCAAGATCCAGATGTCAACAATTTTAGCAATGATGGTTGAGGGACTTTCAATATTCCACCCCAAGCAAAAAAGCTACTAGCAAATGATTACTACTATAGAATATATAATTAATTTTCTGGAGGTGAAAGGTGGAGGTGGGTTCTGACAGGCTACTTATTTTTTGATGGATGGCCAAACACTCATGCTTGTATTGGGAGTGCTGAAACAGTAAGTGGGTTTAAATTAGGATATAAATTTGTGATGAAAAATGGAGTAGCAATTCAAAGGAATTTAAGACGTGAATCTTTTCAAAACACAATATGCTTAGACATGAATATCTCAAACAATAAATAAGAAACTTAATTCATTAAAATCAAATGTGGTCTGGATAAATGGGTCTCTGGTTAAAAACATTCATGATATTTGCTTTTAAAGGCAACCTGGATTCCAATCCTTGTCCTCACATTATGTTTGTCAAAACTGCCAGCAACTGTAGTTCTGGAGAATCTCATACCGTTTTCTGTCTTCTGTGGACAAAGACATATGCATGGACAAGGGATGCAGGCCCATGTACATACATAAAGCATAATTAAGACATCCAAGACTGAACATTCAGCTTTCAAGAGAGATGTTTCAAGAGAGTTCAACACTAACTCAATACCTGGTAGTGAGCTAGTTATTAAAGAGATAAAAAAGTTGGAATTTTGGTTATACATTTATTGGTATTTATATTTTTTTCTTTTAGGTTCATTCACTTGACAGATACTTTTACAACTTATGTAGTTTTTATGTATATTTCTAATTTGTTCATGAGCATTGTTGTAGAACATTTCATTATAAAAATATAATGTATTCCTTTATTGTACATCAATAACTTTTAGGCTTTATGCTCATTGTGGCTATTGTTTCTATATAAATAGGAATATACACATGTTTCAGTATACTCTCCATGTAAAAACAAAATTTGTTACTTCAGACTACATACACAGACATGCACACACACACTCATAGACACACACACACACACATGCATACATACATACACACACAGCAAGGTTACTGAAAGTTTTGGAACAATATACTGTCAATTGAGAATTTCAAGGAAGTGCTAGTGAAAATTTGAACTAATCATTTCCATGCAATACATTTTGATCATATTATTTCCCCTCCCCCAATTTTTTTTATATCTTCTAAATAGTCACTAATCTCTAAAGATAGATAATAATTAGGCTATGAAATTTTCATTGTGGTTACACCATCCAGTTTTGAAAGATAAATCCTTGACCTATCATTTTATGTTAGAGATCTCAAAAGCTAAATGTTACAATTAACGTTGTGGCTTGAGAATCATTAATTTAAATGGTACAAACACTGAAGGGAATACACCCATGTAGTCATCCTATTAAAAGAGAAGAAAAAAATGATGAAGGGATAGCAGCTAACAGCTTTGCCTTAAAGAAAGGCTTTCTAATACAAACATAGCAATTCTACCCCAGCAGGGGAGATTTTAACAAGATTTAGTCCATTATCTTCAGGGTGAGACATGGCATCATGAGGGCAGACATGATGCTATAAAAAGAGCTGAGAGTATTACACCTTGACTCATATACAACAGAAAGTGGTCTGTGACATTGGGAAAGACTTGAGTTTATATGTGACTTCAAAACTCACATCCAGAGAGCCACACATCCTTTGACAGGGCCAAACCTACTTCAACAAAGCCACAGCTCCTCATAGTGCCTCTCCCTATGAGCTTATGGGGACAAACTTCATTGAAACTACCACATCCCTAGTAAATGAGTATATTTCATATTTTTTCTTTCTTGGTCTGGATTACCCAACTCAGGATGATTTTTTTTATGTTCCACCACTGGCCTGCAAATTTTATAATGTTATTGTTTTTAAAAGTTGAGTAGTCCTCAGTAGTTTTAATTCGGGTTTCTATTGCTTCAAATAAAACTTCAAGATCAAAAGGGAAGTCAGAGGGGGGAGGAACTTGAACTTCCCACAGGGCAGGAAACCCTGACTGCCCTAAGGGATGAAGAGGGAGGAGGAGAGGGAGTGGGGGGAGTGGGAGGGTGTTGGGAAGAGGGGCGGAAATGGAAACTTTTATAATTTAATAAAATTACTTTCAAAAAAAAAAAGAAGTCAGAGAAGAAATAGTTCATCTAGCTTATACTTTGCTATTGTTGGTCATCGCTGAGGTAATTCAGCAAAGGTACTCAACGAGTTCAGATCCTGGAGTCAGGATACGATGTAGAGGTTATAGAAAACTACTTCTTATTGGGTAGCTTTCCCTGGCATCTGTGTTTGGAATGGTAATAATTCTAGATGCTGATTTCTGAGTTTGCCTTTGTTGAATGTATATTTTGCTTCCTGGTCGCTGTTTCACTTTTGTATTCTGGTCTTTGTGGCTCAGTTTTATGCTCAGTGTCTTGAACAGTGATCAAGGAGGCAGTCTCTATCCAAGATGTTGGAAGGCCCTCTGTACACTAGTTTGGCCCTTGTTTCATCTGGGTGTCTCTCTTTCTGTGTTGGCTGTAGTCTGCACCTAAACTTCTGGCTAGTGTTGTCTGCCTCTGAACAGTGAAAGTCTAGAGGAGTTAGGGGTTGGAGATATTCATAGTGTTGGCAATAATGGTAGGGAAAGAAAGTGAAATGGTTTTGGGGAACTCTAAGGAGTGGGGCTGTTCAGTTGCCAGTGGGTGACTCACCACTTCTTCTAAATGATGTAGTCTGTACCTGAACACTACATGCTTACCAGGATTGGGACAAGGCTGTTAGTCGGATGGGCAAAGAGGTGCATTGGGAATTGGCAATGGGTTGGGTCATTGGGGACAAATCTAAAAATAAGGGAATAGTTTAGCTTGCAGAAAATTCACTCACATTTTCTTCTGACAGTTCCTGGGCCCTTAACTTATTTCTTGTAGCTTGACTCTAAGGGCAGAACAATGTGACCAGAGCTGCCATGTTTTCTACTTTCAGTAGTAATGGGGAAACTCTGTCAACCAATCACATCTAGTTAAGGAGTGACTACCTGGAGCCCAGGAAGAAAAACTGGTAGGACCCAGGTGAGCGATCTCTGTGTGACTCCCACCAAACAGATAGGAAGTTAGACCTCCCACTCTTGTAGTGTGAGTTTTCCCTTATAATCATTAAATTATATATATAATTATATTATATATATATATATATATATATATATATATATATATATATATATAATTGCTATCCTTGAGCTGGCCTTGTTATTTATCGTGCCAACCTAATTAGCTACACAGTGGCTGGAGCATGGTCTCCTCACTCAAATATTTTTCACCAGATTTCTGTTTTCCACAGTTTCCTTCACTCCCTAAGCTTGATTGTCCTGGATCTAGCTTTTATAATAGGCTGTCTTTGGAATTGGAAATCTACCTACATATAAATACCTAGGATATATTAAAAGCATATGCAACAATGTCCTGCTCTAAGCTTTTCTTTAATTCATTTTCACAAATTTTAAGTTGAACAGAGTAAACTCATACTGTGACACCAACTCTATCTATTCTATCTAGCATCATCAGTTTTTTTCTATTTTTCTATTTTTCTATTTTATTTCTATTTTTCAGTTTTCTATTGTTTAAATATATGATTTAACTCCATTATTCTTCCACTACATGTTTTCTCCTCAAATTGTACATTTTGTATTTTTCCTTACTCAACATTCTCCTTTTCATTTTAAACATTTATAAGCACAAACAATAGAAATCACAGGGCAGAGTCAATACCAGGCTATTTGGAGATTTCCTCTTTCAACAAAAATAATTCATATCTCTTCACTTTAGCCTCAGAAAGACGATTTGGACACAGTCAGTAAGCAGCAACACTTGTTTTTTTTTTTTTTGCCAAAATATCACATTGCAGGCCAAATGCTA
The DNA here is from genome assembly GCF_982192425.1 of Myodes glareolus. Classification (NCBI taxonomy): domain Eukaryota; kingdom Metazoa; phylum Chordata; class Mammalia; order Rodentia; family Cricetidae; genus Myodes; species Myodes glareolus. The sequence goes on from NC_142030.1 coordinate 118,154,408, forward strand.
ATATTTTTCTCCTCTGAAAACTCTTGAGCTAGGCCCTAAAAGTTCAAATCACACTCAGCATTACTGTCTTCTATACTTCTTATAATACTTCTTAAGCTCCACTTAAATATTCCAACTGATTTTCTAGAACAAAGTCCCAAATCTACATTCCTCCAAACAAGGGGATTCTTGCCTGTCACAGGAATAACTCTGATCCAAATTTCAGTTTTAATGTGATTTTTATTGTTATGAAGAGGAAATATTACCATGGCGATCCTTATGAAAGAAAATATTAATAGGGGCTGGTTTACAATTTAGAGTGTTAGTCTATTTTCATTACAGTAGGCAAAATGGAGACATGGAGGCAGACTTGGTGCTGTAATAATAGCACAAAAATCTACATCTGGGTCAGAAGGCAGCTATAAAGGAGAGTGACACTGGGCTTGGCATGATAATCTGAACCCTCAATACTTGCCCCCACTGATAAATTTCTTCCAACTAGACAATACCCTTTAAAAGTGGCATTCCATATGAGCCTATCAGGAGTATTTTTTAAGCAGAACAAATACCACTGATAAGAATTGTTTCCTCTTGCCTTTATGTCAATCTAACAACAAATCAAAGTGAAGATTTACAGTAACTATTAATTGATAGTAAGAGAGAAGTAGCAATAATGAGTATAATCACCTTTGTCCAGCAGTACAAGACATCAATTACAGTCACGTAGTGCCCCCCTAAAAATGCATAGATGAATTGAGATTTCCCTCAGTATGCACGGAATGCTATTGGTTAATAAGGAAACTGCTTTGGGCCTGCATAGAGCAGAGTAGAGCTAAGTGGAGAAAAATTAAGTGAATGCTAGAAGAAAGAAGACAGAATCAAGGAGAAGTCATGTAGCCTCTGTCAGAGACAGACTCACTGGAACATTGCCAGCAAGCCACATCCATGTGATTGCACAGATTAATAGAAATGGATTAATTTAATATATAAGAGTTGGCCATACCAGCTAGACTGGGACTGATGGGGCATGTGATCAAACCGGACTCTCTGAATGTGGCTGTCAATGAGGACTGACTGAGAAGGCAAGGACAATGGCACTGGGTTTTGTTTCTACTGCATGGACTGGCTTTGTGGGAGTCCAGTTTGTTTGGATGCTCACCTTCCTAGGCCTGGATGGAGCAGTGAGGACCTTGGACTTGCCATGGGGAAGGGAACCCTGACTGCTCTTAGGGCTAGAGAGGGAGGGAGAGGGGGAGTGGAGGGAGTGGGAGGGAAATGGGAGGTGGGGAAGAGGTGGAAATTTTTAATAAATTAATAAATAAATAGCAAATTTAAAAAAAGAACAGCACCTAATTAATTTCATAAGCAAAGACATTCCATGAACCATTAGCTTTCTAGAAGGAACCTTTGCCACTCCAGTCTTGCTCAGATAATTTGTCAACTTTTCTCCTCTGAATATTGTTACTGATAGCGATGAAACAGTTATTGAGTATTACAAATAAACTGATGAATTTATATGCCTCCAAAAAAAGAAATAGAAAAAAGAGTTGGTCATAAATACACTTTAGCTGTTGACCAAACAGTATTGCAAATAAAACAGTTTTTCGGTGATTACTTTTTGTTCTGGATATCCAGGAACAAATTAGCAGCCTTGTACTATAAATTGACAACCTTCTGCCTAAGAATTGGTGTGTCATTGTGATCGACTATATCCACATAAAACCTGAGAAAGCTTATAAAGAAATGCTAGACATAAAAGAACAGAGTTATTCATGGCTATTTTGGTGGCAGCATTTTCTCTGGTGAGCTCTCTTTGCTAGAACCAAAGAGGCATGATTCCTTTAAGAAAGGTTTTCCTGATTCAGCAGTAGCAAAAAGAAAATACAGTTTCAAAATGGTGGCTTCTTTTATTGTGCTGTCATCCTGAACTCTTGCTCTTTCAAGAGGCCAGTTACATAGCGTTTGTGAGCAGAGAACTTCAACTTGCTTAATGTAATGTAGACCTGCTGTGTGCCTGAAAATGGGTCTGTGAGCATGGCCTGTGCTGAACAGAATTCCAACATGTTGGATTGGGCAGAGAAAAAAAGGCAAAGCAGTCTTAGTCCTAGTAATGCAGATTAGCATTTTAAGAAGCACTCCTGTACAGAAAAGGATTTCAGATATGCAAGAGGACAGATTCAGACATAATAGACCAATAAATGGGACAAAATACATTTAAGTCATAGTTTAAAGAAGTAAGGACAATGAAATAAATATTAAAATTGTATAAAATGTGATAGAGTAAGGAAATTGAGGCACTTTAAGATACATGGAGAATCTGGATTATGTATAGTGTTGTGTTTTCTTTAAATTGTTTGACTCTGAAGGAGCTAAGTACGAAGAGACATTTCATTTATGGGCTACTGAGCTAAATCACAGTATCTTGGCTTTAAAATTTAAGTCTAAGGATTTATTGCTTTGGAAAAGAGGTTCTACTTTGTTTCCACAGAAAATGAGAACCTGTGGATTTTTTCTAGACTAATGTGGGTTGATGGACCGAGACTACCCTAAAGGTTACTGTGAATACTCCCAAAATTACTTTGATCAAAAAAAAAAATAAAAAACAGGAAATAATTTAGAGAGAACTACACCCAGGTTATCAAATATTGTTTTAAATTTTTTTTCTTTTTTACATTTAGAGGAGGATATGCTATAGAGATTTTTATTGGTAAGGATCTTGGTTTATTTATACAAATTAATAGCTATTTTGTTATATATATATTTCTAGTCTTGATTAAGGTATTATGCTTTTGGAGCTCATTTAAAAATATGTCTAATTAAGAAATACATGTTAATAGATAATCATCTATAATAGTCATACTTGTAGTCATGATATATATATATATATCTCAATTAAATTGATATATATATGTATATATATATATCAATTAAATTGATAATCTTCAAAAATTTTCAAAGACCTTTGGAATATGTCACTTAAAATATTTTAAGATGTTAGGACTTTTCATGATAATGAGAGACTCATCTTCTCCAGCCATCACTAATGTACTTCAAGAGGATGATGGGCATTGAAGATGTCGCTCGTGGAGTTTGTTAGCCATTTGGTCCAGAAACTGCTCTTGCCTGGAATGCTTGATGTTATAGGGTATGCAGGACCTACAGAAAAATTACTGCTGAACTGGCCTAAAGCTGAGACCATCCTTTGGGGTTTCTGCTTCCTGAAAGGGTCTCCTAGATATTATGCAGGACACAGAAAGTGACTCACAAGTTACCAATATAGGTGAAACTGTCTTTGAAATTAACTACTTTGTGGAAAGTCTACCAGATACTATGGGACTATTGGCTAAATATGTTTACCACAACATTACTGAAAAATGTTGGGTGACTGTCAAGGTAGTAAGATGTCTCTGTCAACTCTAGTGTTTTGGGAAATTGCTTAAAATGCACTTTCTGTTTAAGTAGGTAATATATTCTTCTGGAGTCTTTGATGGGGTTGAAGAATCGATAGTTATAGGTTTCCTTATATATGATAAAAGATAAAGTAGTTAAATTCTTGCTTGACACCTGTTTTGCTATATGTAAATTTACTATACAAAGATAAAATCTTTCTTTTTATATAGACAGGAAGAGAGAGGTGATGTGGGATTCCCCTCTGTATGCTGTGAATATCATTGGCTAATAAAGAAGCTGCTTTGGGCCTACGCAGGCTGAATATTGTAACAAGAAGGTCCGGCTTGTTGGGGTATCTGTCCCACCCAGTACCCAACAGCCGGCAAGCCCTAAAAAAAATCACACAGAGATCTACATAAGTTATAAAACTGATTGACTCATTGGCTCAGGCTACTTATTAGCTCTTGTAGCTTATATTGACCTATTATTCTTTTCTATGTTAATCACATGGCTCAGTATCTTTTCCAGCTGGACAGGTTACATGTTGCTTCTTTGGTGGTCTGGCCTGGACTGCAGAGGGAACTTCCTGCTTCCTAGAATACTCCTGTTCTCTTTGCTCCACCTCTATTTCCTGTCTGGTTGACCTGACTATACTTCCTGCCTGGCCAATCAGCATTTATTTAAAACATGATTGACAGAATACAGACAATTCTCCCTCACAAGAATACAGATAGGCAGAGATAACTAAACTGAATGCTGGGAGAAAAAAGATGAAATCAAGGAGGAGCCATATAGCCTCCACCAGAGAAAAACTAGCTGGAACCTTGCTGGTAAGCCACAGCCATGTGGCAATATATAGATTAATAGAAATGGGTTAATTTTAGGTATAAGAGTTAACCTAAATATGCTTAAACTATTCCCCAAAGAGTATTGCAAATAATATAGTTTTAAATTTCTATTCCATTGTCTGGGTAGCCAGAATAAACAAGTATCCTCCTACAACAAATAGGCTATAATTTAGAAGTTTAATATAAATCTCTAGTTACCTTGGTGCAGAATACCCTGCCCAATAAGAGAACATACCTTCCAGAAATCCAGATTTGCTTCCTGCTCATTTACCTCTCCTATTCTCTGCCTCTAACACACCCAGTCTCAGTTATCTCATGACTCCTCTTCCCTTAGTCCCAGCTGTCATATCTGGCAGAGAACCCCTGCTGAATTACAGGCCTCCTCTGCCAGAAGCTCAGGTATGCTGCTTACCAAGGAACCTCCTTCACTTTCTCTAGGCCCTGATCTCTGCCACTATCCCTAAATACACTTCTACTGTTTCATAACCCAGAACTCCAGTGGTTAACCTCTCGAAGACCAGGAGCAATAGTTCACAAGAACTCCCAGTAGGCTTCCTGCCTAAAGAACTCCTATATTCTTTCCCTGCCCCTGAGATATTAGCTATTAATTAAAGGATAATCACACCACAACCCACAAACCCAGAGCGTTTAAATAACAATGAGAACTCAGGAGGTGGATGCATGGATCTCCCTATGAAAGTAAAAAAGAAGAGATTTTTTTAAGTGGATAGAAGGCAGGCATGGATGGAACCAGGAGGGACCAGGTTTTAAAGAGAGGAATAGAGGACCACTAGAACTTAGGGGGGGGGGGTAATTGGAGACAATGTGGAAATGCAGTGTTCTTGAGGCTTTTTGGAATCTATGTGGGTGACTCTAGTAAGGAGTAAGGACTTCTAGTAATGGAGGATATGGAGTTTGTACTGGTCAAAATCTGTAGTAACCAGGTAAAGCTTCCAGTGGTGGGAGTAGGATACCAAATCTGCCATAAAACATTTGACCTGAAGCATATCCGGCCTGCAAGATATGCGGTGACACTGGTGGATCAGACATTTCTGGAAAGGGCCAATCAATACCTGTTCTAACTTGATACCCATGCCAGGAGAGAAAGATTATGCCCAACATTGTCTTGATGAGGAGGAACCAGAAGCTGGAAATTTCAGAGAGACAGTATAGAACCAAACACAGCTTGGAAAAAAGAAAAAAAAAAGACAGAGATAAAGAACCAGAAAGGCTTCCTCTAGCAGATGATGGGTATGAATGCAGAGACCTTCAGGCAATCTTTCTGCAGAGTTCAGGTAACCACACAGAAGATGGAGAAAAAAAAATTTTAGGAGCTAGAGGAGTTGAGGGCATTATGAGAGAATGTTCAACAGAATCAACTAAGTAGAGCTCATAAAGGCTCACAGAAATAAAAGTGGCAATCAATGATCCTATGTAGATCTGAATTAGGTCATAGAAATATGTTGTAATTATTTGGCCTGGGAGTTGTGTGTGGGACTCCTAACGATGGGAATATGCCTTTTTCTGACACGTTCACCTGCACATAAGATATTTTTCCTTCTCGTGGGTTGCTCTTTCTAGCCTTGATATGAATGTTTGTGCTTCTTTTCTGAAGGGAATATGGAGTAGTAGTAGATATTGGGAAAAAAGAAAATAAGGGGTGAGGTTGTGTTGAGATGCATGGAGGGAGAAAAAACTGTTGTCTGGATATAATGCATGAGAAAAGAATGGATAAAAAGAAAAGAGGGAAAAATCCTAAAGTTAATGCTTCTTTATCCTGATACAAATTCTAGTGAATCATAGTATAATTAATAATTAATTACATGTGTTGGAAGCTTTAAAACAGATAAATCAGTTATAAAGTATGATATTCTAGCATTGTTTGGCTTTTTAGTACAGAACACAACTTTGTATTTCACATTTCTAGTCAACTCCCCATCTACCTTTAAGTAGCATCCATTAAGTATAAAAATTATTGTAAAAGATATCAGGAATTATGATGTGTGTATAGAGTCTTTACTTTCTGGAAAACTTTTTTGAGCATTTCAGTTTCAGAATGTTAATTTGGATAAAGTCTCCCTGTATCACTCACATGAAAATAGCTTTACTGTCTGTACATTATTATCTTTACCTGAAGTTTTTATCTAAATTTGTCTGATAAGATGAAATATCTTCCAATGAAGAATATCTTTACCATGTATCCTTCATCAATGACATAAATATATAACCAGTAAATACTATTTTTTAGCCTAACATCAGTTTTCAAATGTTCTTCCATGACAAACTCTGTACAAGGTTATTTCCTTGATGATTAATTAGTAATACAGATTCTATAAAATACACAAGACAGGAAATCTAAGAGCAGAAACACTTTAGATGTGGAGACAAAATAAAAATCATTTTCATCAAGCTATACCTAGATATTTGAAACAAAATAGCTTAATTATACTAGCAAAATTTAGAAAACATTAATTAACTAACTAGGCTTTAAACAAAAGTTTCTGTTTGGAAAAACTGAATCAACAAAATAGAAGTGTATAACAGAAGATCTTAGATTTTGAAATGAGTATAATAAATTCATACACAAGATACAAAAAATTGCCAACAGATGAATAATAGAAGTTAAATTAGAATTCATTCTAAAGTAGGCATATGAGCCAACATTTGTCTTATTAAAAAGATATATATAAGTAAACTGTCCACATAAGAGGGCATGTAAAATTCATCATGTTGGGTAACACTGAAGAAGGAATGTAAAATTTTTAAAAAGTCTAGAAACCAGTAACTCTAGTTTGTACATGTTAGAATGGAAACAGCTTTGGGAAGTAGTTATCCTGACTTCAAATCTACCAAACTTCAAATTGAGCAGCAGTTTCAATTCTAAATATTTTCTGTTAGGATTACACATAGCTGTTCACGAAACATACACTTCAATGTCATCTTCCACAGAGTATATACTTTAGTGATAAATTTCTACACCATGACATTATTATATACATATGATAACAAGAAATTTATTTTGGTACTAAATTTAACAGATTGTAAGGAGTCGTCAGAACTTCGCCATTGTTAAATGGTGTTGGCCTCCTACAGCTTGGAGGTAAACAGATCCTTTGTTGCTGCTGCATGAGCCAGAGCGCCTGGGGCTTATATTTTTGCATTACAGAGCCTTGGTTCCCAGGCCTATCTCGAAATTCCTGGACCCTTGCAGAATGGCATTAACCAATCAGCATCCGAGCCTCTCCAGCCTAGAAAAGCAGCTGCTGCTTGGGCTTCTCTCTCTCTCTCTCTCTCTCTCTCTCTCACTTCCTCTTTCACTTTCTCTCCCTCACCTTCTCTCCCTCTCTCTGTCTTTTTTCTCTTCTTCCCTTTCCCCAATTTTCCTCAACCGAGTGCTCCAAATAAAGGCGTAATTTGGGAAGGAATCTCGATTTCGTGGTCGTCTCAGCTTGCTGGACAAGGGGGACGTCTCACAGCAGATGTGTCTCTGAGATATCATGAAATGATTCAGGGACACATAAAATGATGCCTACTTCATAATTTCTAAGGTAGGGCAGAAAGTTCAGCATCTACAGAAGGCCTATCTGTTCCAGGCTATGTACTCTATTTCATTAGGCAACAGGAACAAAGGATAGCAGAGTCAATCAATCTTATAAGAGATGTTTAAAGGCTACTAGAAATAAATGGACAAAATTTTACCATCAAACTTTTAAAAATTAAATTCTCACCCATCTTTAACAAATGATTAAAAAATGAGTATCATATCTAGTTTATGCCTTGAAGAATTCATGTATCAAATGGCAAGTCTATGTTGCTATTTCAGGTTTTATATTCATATAATAATGGAAAAAATAGGACTATGACTTGACACTGTAAAACATGTTCAATTTCCTATCTTATAATTTATAACTCTAGTCTGGATAACTGCTACTATTAGATTTTTATATAACCAAGAAAATTTCATGAAACTAAAAAGTTTTCTAGTCTATGTTAGAAAACTCTCTTCTAAGAAACACTTTCATTTATTACAAATCAAATAGTTTATCTTTATACTCCAGTAATTATTTTTAGCATGTCAAGCATATAAAAAAATTAATCACTTAGCTGATAACCCCCTTAAAGACCTTAAAATGTTCTTGTTTCTTTCATTGCTAACAGATTCTTAAGCTTTCACAATTTTATGTGTACAGGACAAAATAAACTTCTTTTTTTAAAAAGAAGGTTTGTGTGTATTTTTGTGCATGCATATGTATCCACCTATGTGAGAAGCTGAAATCAGATTCTGTGGAACTACAGCTATAGAAGTTGTAGGCTCTGAACATAGGAGCAGGAAATTAAACTTGGATCCTCTGAAGTGTTACAAGTGTTAATTAGAACTGAACTATCTCTCTTGCCCCAAATTCTCAGCATTATGTTAACACTTATATTCCCTTGGATTCAAATCAAATTCTACTTATTCATCTCTAATAATGTAGAAACATAATAAGTATTCATGAGAATATATCATAAAATGCCTGAGTTAAATTATATGCAAAACATTGCAATTTTAATAGAGACTATTTTCCAGGATGGTAGTCCTTATTTGTTACTGATAAATATGTCAGCAATGATAATTACTAATTGGTCATTGTCAGTGAGTTGCTGTTAGTGCTTGTATATTTTGTAAAATTTTATAAACTTAAGTTTATTCTTTAAAATAGTTGATAATCTTTGTATATTGATTAATAATTAGATGTACACAGATATTTTAAACAACGTATTGTGGTTAATATTTATAATAAACACTAAAATTATAGCTTGTTCATAATTTTAATGTAAGTAACCTTATCATAGAATAGCTATCCAATTTTAGTGGCTTAGTTTTGGTTCCTCGCTTTAGTATTAAATGTAAATGTATTTTAAAATACAAAATACACAGTTTCATTTATATGCGGCACGCTTCCTGACCAGCAGGAATGAGCGCCACGAAAAACGAGAATTCCTCCCCTGATCACGTCTTTATTCGGAGCACTTGATTGAGGAAAATTGGGGGAAGGGAAGAGAGAGTGCAGGGACGAGAGAAAGCTTAGAGAGAGGAAGCAGAGCCCAGAGGCAGCTGCTTTTAAACGGTGGAGAGGCTTGAATGCTGTCCTGATTGATTGATGCCATTCTGCTAGTCTGCGCATGTGCAGGCAAGGGTTCTCAGCCCCATGTGGCTAAGCCAGGTATGGACTTGTATACCTCCAAACTGCAGGACCACCTGTGCCTCCAGGTGGCTCCCTACATTTATACAGTGTGTTAACATTTTTAAACAATTTAGAGTCCTAAGAAAATGCATTTTAAAAGATAAGGAAGCTGTACAGATCAGAGAAATGATTATAAAGTATTGTGATAGCTCATTGTTCCCAGAAATTTCTAATTCAAGGCCTATAATTTTCACTGTTACAGTAAGCCATTCATTTTAAAAAGGGAACAGACTATCTATCATTAGGATATTTTAAACCAACTTCCAAGTACATTGCTGATAAATGAACATTTGCAATACTGATCAGTAATGCTAAACTCAGAAAAATAATATTCTCATATCCCAAGTGGATATTTAACTTGTAGAATCTTGGTGAGCTTTGATTAAATATAAAAAGTTAGGCAGTCCTTCTGTTCATGAATTAGTTGACAAAACTTATGCAAAGAATACCTCTCCATTTTTGAAATTTTTTTCCAACAACTTACTTAGATAATGCATTAGCCTAAGTATTAGGGATAACATTTGCACTAGTCTTATAAAATAGTTCTTAAGCAATATCAAAAAAGTGATGTCACACTGAAAAATCAAACTGTAGACAGCATGTTGCTCAGGAATTTGACTTTATGCCTTGACTGATGTAATAACTTAGAAAATGAAATAAAATATCTAATTTTAGAAAAAGAAATTGTGAAGTCTAATATTTCTTTCCAGTTTTATTGCTATAACATTAAGCATGTGAGATGTTGATTTTCTCGCACCATCTCATTGTGAATGAATACATTGGTCTGATTTATTTGGGCTTTGACTTCCCACAAATATTACTGGGAAAACAACAGATTTTTGTAAATATAGAAAGCTATAAAATAGGGCTGGGCAGTGGTGACTCACACCTTTAATTCCAGCACTATGGAGGCAGAGGCAGGCCTGTGAGTTCTAAGCCAGCCTGGTCTACAAGAGCTAGTTCCAGGATGATCTCCAAAACTACAGAGAAACCCTGCATCGAAATGCAAATAAAAATAACTTTGAGATGCCATCTTGCACCTGTCAGGATGGGTAAAATCAAAAAGACCAATAATAGCCTATGCTGGAGAGGATGTGGAGTAAGGGGAACACTCATCCATTGCTGGTGGGATTGCAAACTTATGCAACCACTTTGGAAATCAGTGTGGCAGTTTCTCAGGAAATTCGGAATCAACCTATCTCAGGATACAGTAATACCCCTCTTGGGAATATACCCAAAAGATGCCCAAATCACACTACAAAAGCATTTGTTCAACTATGTTCATAGCAGCATTCTTTGTAATAGCCAGAACCTGGAAGCAACCTAGATGCCCTTCAATGGAAGAATGGATAAAGAAAGTGTGGAATATAAATGCATTAGAGTACTACTCAGTGTCAAAAAACAATGACATCTTGAATTTTGCACGCAAATGGATGGAAATAGAAAACACTATCCTGAGTGAGATAACCTAGACCCAAAAACATGAATATGGTATGTACTCACTCAAAACTGGACTCTAGTCACAAACAAAGGACATTAAACCTATAGTTCACAAGCCTAGATAAGTCAAATAACAAGGTGAACCCAAAGAAAAACATATATAGATCCTCCTGGAAATTGGACGCAAACAAGATTGCCGGGCAAAAGTTCAGAACATGGAGTTGGGGGTAGCGGTGAGGATGGGGTTGGAGGAAGGTGAGTGGGAGAGAGAGAAGGTGAAGGGAAAGATTTGGGAGAGCTTGGGGGAGTGGGAGGGTGGAGATGGAGGAATTGTGGGTAAAGGAGCAGAGAAGAAGTTATCTACATTAAAGGAGTCATTTTAGGAGTGGCAAGAAACTTGGTTCTAGAGGGAATCCCAGGTGTCCACGGGGATGTTCCCAGCTAGGTCCTTGTGCATCAGAGGAAAGGCTGCCTGTACTGTCTTTGCCCCACTATCACATTGATGATTATCTTGAATATCGCCATTGAATCTTCTTCCAGTGATGAATGGAGATTGAGACAGAGACCCTAATCAGAGCTACAGATTTAACCTCCCAATGTCCAGGTCAAGAGCAGAAAGAGGGAGAAGATGAGCAAGGAAGTCAGGACCGTGTGGGGTTGGTCCACCTGCTGAGGCAGAGTACCTGCTCTAATGGGAGCTGGACCAGGACTGAATGAGCATATGATCAAACCATACTATCTGAATGAGGCTGACAATGGGGGCTGACTGAGAAACCATTGATAAAGGCACTGGGACTTGTTTCTACTGCATGTACTTGCTTTTTAGGACCCTAGTCTATTTGGATGCACAGTTTCCTAGGCCTGGATGTAGGGGTAAGAGCCTTGGACTTTCCACAGGACAGGATTTCCTGCCCTCTCTTAAGGAGGGAGGAGGCGGGAGAAGTGTGAGTGGCGGAGTGGGAGGGGAATGGGAGGAGGGGAAGGAATGTAAATTCTTGAATGGAAAAAGAGTAAAAAAAAAGAAACCCTGCCTCAAAAAAAAAAAAAAGAAATCTATAAAATAGCCATCTTCCCTGCCCCCAATGGGTCATTTCCTGCAAGCTCCATGGAGACCAATTCTTGGAGGAAATAAGACCTGAGACAACCGTGGCCCTGGGACCCAAGACCCCCCACTCCCTAAAACTTCCAGGTGGGAGAACGGCAGGGGGCCTTCCTCCCTAGTTGCCTTTCCCATGACTAGCAGCCAGCAGAGAGCTGTCTGCTACACAGCCATCTATGCTGCCCATATTTCGTGGTTCCCTGGGAGCTCCATGGAGACCAATTCTTGTAGAAATAACAGTTGAAGGAAGAAATGGGAAGGTGCCAATGCAAAAACTCCTCCAACATCCTAAAAAGCAACATGGTACCACCAGAACCCAGCAGACATGCAACAGGAAAACTTGATCATCCTAACTCAGAAAATATAGAAGAAACTTTAAATGTTACCTAATGAAAATGATGGAGACCTTTAAAGAGGAAGTGAAAAACTTCCTTAAAGAAATGGAGAAGACAAACAAGAAGCTGAAAGAAATTAATAAATCCCACAAAAAACCCAAGAATGCCAAGAAAATGCAATTAAACAGGAGAAGAAAACATTTCAAGATTTAAAGATTGTAATAAAGGTAATAAAGAAAACACAAACCGAGGGAACATTGAAAATGGAAAATCAGTGTAAATAAACAGGAACTACAGAGACGAGTATAACCAACAGAATACGAGAGATATAAGAAAGAATCTTAGATTCTAAAGATTCTATTGAGAAAACAGATGCATTGGTCAAAGAAAACATTAAATCAAACAAATTCTTAACACAAAACATTCAGGAAATCTGGGACACCATGAAAAGACCAATCCTGAGAATAATAGGGGTAGAAAGAGAATTCCACCTCAAAGGCACAGAAATATGTTCATCAAAATTATAGAAGAAACCTTGCCCATCTAAAGAAGGATACTGCTATGAAGGTATAAGAAGCATACAGAAGACCAATTAGACTAGATCAAAAAAAAGACATGACCTCGCCATATAATAATCAAAACACAAGCATACAAAACCAAGAAAGAATAACTGCAAAAGAAAAAGGTCAAGTAACATATAAAGGGAAACCTATCAGAATTAAACCTGACATCTTAATGGAAACCATGAAAGTCAGAAGATCTTGGATAGATTTGCTGCAGACTCAAGAAACCATCGATGCAAGCACAGACTACCATACCCAGCTAAGCTTTCATTCACCATTGATGGAGGAAACAAGATATTCAATGACAAAAACAGATTTAAACAATATGTATCCTAAAACCCAGCCTTACAAAAAGTATTAGAAGGAAAAACACAACCTAAGGAGGCTAACTACACTCACAATAACACAGGTATCTGATAACCCCCAACCAGAATAGCCCAAAGATGGAAAACACAGAAACACTGCTACCAAAAGATAATCGGAGCTAACAACCACTAGTCATTAATATCGCTTAATATCAATGGTCTCAAATCATCCATAAAAAGACACAGGCTAAGACAATGGATATGTAAATTGGATCCAGCAGTCTTCTGTTTATAAGAAACACACCTTAAACTCAAAGACAGACACTACCAGAGAAAAGGTCTAGGAAAAGGTTTTCCAATCAAAAGGACATAAAAAATCAAACAAGTGTGGCTATTTTAATATCGAACAAAATTGATTTCAAACTAAATCAATTAAAAAAGATGGAAAGGGACATTTTATACTCATAACAGAATCAATTCATCAAGATGAAGTCTCAATCTGAATATCTATGTCCATAATTCAAGAGCACTCACATATGTAAAAGAAACATTACTGAAACTTAAATCACACATCAAACCCGAACCACTAATAGTAGGAGATTTCAACACTCCTCTCTCAACAATGGACAGGTCCAACAGACAGAAACTTAACAAAGAAATAAGAGAACTAACAGATGTAATGAGTCAGGTGGAAACAACAGACATCTATAAAACATTCCACCAAAACAAAAATATATATATATATACTTTCTTCTCGGAACCTTCTCTAAAATTGATCACATACTTGGTAACAAGCAAACATCCACAGATACAAAAAATGAAGTAATCCACTGTGTATTATCAGACCATCATGGAGTAAAGTTAAAATTCAACCATACTACTCCCAGAAAGCCTACAAACTCATGGAAACTGAACAGTAAACTACCGAACCATTCCTGAGTCAAGTAAGAAATAAAGAAAGAAATTAAAATCTTCCTTGAATTCAATGAAAATGAAGGCATAACATATCCAAACCTATGGGACACCATGAAAGCAGTGCTAAGAGGAAAGTTCATAGCACTTAAGTGCTCACACAAAGAAAACAGAGAAAGCTCACATCAATGACCTAACAGCATGCCTGAAAGTTCTCAAAAAAAAAAAATAAGCAGACACACTCAAAAGGAGAAGAAGACATTTAATAAACAAGATGAGGGCTGAAATTAACATTGTAGAAACACAGAAAGCCATACAAAAGAATCAGTGAAACAAAGAGCTGGTTCTTTGAGAAAATCAACAAGATTGACAAACCCTTATGCAAACTAATCAAAAGGCAGAGAGAGAACATTCAAATTAACAAAATCAGAAATAAAAAGGGAGATAGAATAATAGGCACTGAGGAAATTCAGAGAATCATTAATCCTACTACAAAAATCTGTACTTCACAAAACTGGAAAATGTAAAATAAATGGACAATTTTTAGAGAGTACCACCTACCAAAATTAAATCAAGACCAGGTGAGCAATTTAAATAGACCTATAAGCCAAGAGGAGATAGTAGCTGCCATCAAAAACCTCCCAACCAAAAATGCCATGGACCGGATGGTTTTACTGCTGAATTCTATCGGAACTTTCAAGAAGAGCTAATACCTATACTTCTCTAAGTGTTCCACATAACAGAAACAGAAGGCTCACTGCCAAACACTTTTTATGAAGCTACAATTACCCTGATATCAAAACTACACAAAGACTCTACCAAGAAAGAGAATTACAGACAAATCTCACTTATGAACATCGATGCAAAAATTTTCAATAAAATTCTGGAATAGTGGATCCAAGAACACATCAAAAAAATCATCCATCATGACAAAGTAGTCTTCATTCTGGAGATGAAGGTCTGGTTCAACATTAGAAATTCAATCAATATAATCCACGGATAAATAAACTTAAAGAAAAAAATCATATGATCATTTCATTGGATGCAGAAGAAACATTTGACGAAATTCAACACTCATTTATGATAAAGGTCTTGGAGAGATTAGGGATACAGGGACCACATATAAATATAATAAAAGCAATATACAGCAAGCTGACAGCTAAAACCAAATTAAATGGAGAGAAACTCAAAGCCACCCCAATAAAATCAGGAACAAGATGAGGCTGTCTGCTCTCTCAATATTTCTTCAACATAGTAATTGAAGTTATTGCAATAGGAATAAGACAGCATAAGAAGGTCAAGGGGATTCAAATTGGAAAGGAAGAAGTTAAGCTTTCATTATTTGCAGATGATATGATACTGTATAAGTTACCCCAAAAACTCTACCAGAGAACTCCTACAGCTGATAAATACTTTCAGTGAAGTGGCAGGATACAAAATCAACTCAAAAATATCAGAAGCCCTGCTATACACAAAGGATAAAAGTTGAGAGAGAAATAAGAGAAACATCACCTATCACAATAGTCACAAATTACATAAAATATCTTGGGCTAACACTAACAAAGGATGTGAAAGACCTATTTGACAAAACTTTATGACGTTAAAGAAAGAAATTGAAGAAGATACCAGAAAATGGAAATATCTCCCTTGCTCTTGGATAGGAAGTATCAACATTGTAAAAATGGCAATCTTGCCAAAAGTAATCTATAGATTCAATGCAATCCCCATCAAAATCCAACACAATTCTTCACATACCTTGAAAGAATGATACTCAACTTCATGTG
Source organism: Myodes glareolus (assembly GCF_982192425.1). Classification (NCBI taxonomy): domain Eukaryota; kingdom Metazoa; phylum Chordata; class Mammalia; order Rodentia; family Cricetidae; genus Myodes; species Myodes glareolus. The sequence continues at coordinate 118,170,288 of NC_142030.1, forward strand.
AAGAAAACAAGAAACCCAGGATAGTCAAAACAATCATATACAACAAAGAAACTTCCGGAGACTTTGCCACCCCAGACATCAAGCTCTATTACAGAGCTACAGTAATGAAAACAATTTGCTATTGGCATAAAAACAGTGATATTGACCAATGGAATCAAATTGAAGACCCGAATATTAAGTCACACACCTATGAACACCTGATATTTGACAAAGAAGCTAAAATTATACAATGAAAAAAAAAATATCTTCAAAAAATGGTGCTGGCATAAATGAATGTCAACCTGTAGAAGAATGAAAATAGATCCATATCTGTCACCATGCATAAAATCAAATGCAAATGTATTAAAGACCTCAATATAACTCCAACCACACTGAACCTGATAGAGGAGAAAGTGGGAAGAAACCTTCAATATATGGGCATTGGAGACCACTTCCTAAATATAAACCCAGTAGCACAGACAATAAGAGCATCAATAAATAAATGGGGCTTCCGGAAACTGAGAAGCTTCTGTAAAGCAAAGACACAGCAAATAAGACAAAAAGGCATCCTACTGAATGGGAAAAAATCTTCACCAACTCCAAACCACACAAAGGACTGATCTATAAAATATATAAAGAACTCACGAAATCAGACATTAAATTCTCAATAACCCAATTAAAAATTGGGTGTACTGAACTAAGCAGAGAATTCTAAACAGAAGAATTTCAAATGGCAAACGATACTTAAGGACATGTTCTTCTTCCTTAGCTATGAGGGAAATAAAAATCAAAACAAATTTGAGATACCATCTAACACCTTTCAGAATGGCTAAGATCAAAAACACTAAGGATAACTTATGCTGGAGAGATTGTGGAACACTCATCCATTGCTGATGGGAATGCAAACTTGTGCAACCACTTTGGAAATCAGTGTGGTAGTTCCTCATAAAACTGGAAATCAACCTACCTCAGGATTCAGCAATTCCAGTCTTGGGAATATACCCAAAAGATGTTCAAGAGGCAAGAGCATTTGTTCAACTATGTTCATAGCTGCATTATTTGTAAAAGCCAAAACCTGGAAACAACCTAGATGCCCCTCAACTGAAGAATGAATAAAGAATGTGTGGCACATCTACTCTACACATTAGAGTACTACTCAGCAGTATAATAATAATAATAATAATAATAATAATAATAATAATAATAACATCTTGAATTTTGCATGCAAATGGACAGAACTGGTAAGTGAGGTAACCCAGACCCCACAAAAACGAATGTGGTGTGTATTCACTCATGAGTGGATAGTAGTCATAAACAAAGGGCAGTGAACCTATAGGTCAGGATCCTAGAGAAACAAAGTAATAAGATGAACCCAAAGAAAAACATATATAGACCCACTTGGAAACTAGAGTCAGACAAAACTTTGGAAGCAGAGGGACAGGGAGTAGAAAGAAGGGGAGAAGGCGTTTTGAGGAGAGCTTGAGGGAATGGGATAGTCAAGGTGGAGGAAGGACAGATATAAGAGCAAAGAAAGAGATATTTTGATTGCAAGAGCCATTATGGATTTAGCAAGAAACCTGGTTCTAGAAAAATATCCAAGAACCCACAGGGATGCCCCCAGCTAAGACCCTAAGCAATAGAGGAGAGGGTGTCTGAACTGACCTTACCCTGTAGTCAGAGTGATGATTATCTTAAATATCACCAGAGAAACTTTGTCCAACAACAGATGGGAACAGAGGCAATGACCCATATCGGAGCACTGTGCTGAGCACCCAATATCCTGTTGAAGAGTGGAAGGAGTGATAGTATAAGCAAGGAATTCAAGATCATGAGGGGGTCATCGACTGAGACAGTCTGCTTGTGCTAATGGAAGTTCACCAACTCCAACTGGACTGGGAGTGAATGAGCATGGGAACAACCAAGCCGCTCTGAAGGGAGTTGACAGCTGTGGCGGACTGAAGGGTCAGTGAGAGTGAGACTGAAATGTGACTCTACTGCACATACCGGCTTCATGGGATCTTATTCTCTTTGGATGTAAACCTGGCTCAATGTAGATGTAGTAGGGAGGGCCTTGGACTTTCCACAGGGCGGGTTGCATGGCACTCCCTTATGGATGCAGGGTTGGAGGAGAGGGTCTGTGGAGAAAGAGGTGGGGGACTTGGAGGAAGGGAGAAAGTGGGAATTTGGATTGGTTTTTAAAGTAATAATAAAAAAGTTTAAAAAAATAATTTCTACATATAAGAAATTTAGAATTATGATTGTCAGAAAAGGAAAACTTTGCGCACTCAGTGTATCTAATGGTGCCTAGAAAACAGAGACACATCTCTTCTAGGTTTTGATTATTTCACAAAAATACCTCAAATACATTCTTGCATTATTTATGTTTTGTCATAACAAATGCCCTTTAAAATATTCTTCATTTCTTTATTTAAAGCAGGATTTCAGTTCTTGGAAACAAGTTTTAAAAACAGCATGTTAATTTTAATAAAAAAAAAGATTTTTAAGAATGGTGGCATGGGTAATAGTGAGTCTAATAATAGTATAAGGAGTTGGTTAATATGATAAATATGTATTGCATATGCTCATAAAGTTGTCAAATAATAAAATTATTTGTTAATAAATATACGTTATGAAAATCAATAGTATACTGCATCTAGTGATTTATGTCTTGAAATGTATGTTGAACAGTATGTGAGAAGTAGATACAAGTGCTATTATTTTGGAAGAAAATGAAAACAGTTTGCATAAATGTTCATGTACATTAATGTACATTTTGTTTTGTTAGATATAGACAGTATTAAAAATGGTTTGTTTTTGTGAAATGAATACAGAGCCTTTTAATTACACCACAGTTGTTTCAATAATGGTCCACATCCCAGATTCCAAAATTGCCACTTTTTAAAATCCTTTCAGTCCTCCACAATGTGGTGGTATAATTTTTTTATTTTGAGTTATAGAAAAACATAAGAGAGTTCAGAAATTAGAAGATACCCCTTATTAAATATCATATTTAGAAAAGCATTCCAACATGTGAATATATAAAGTACATTATTAACTAGTAAGGAAATATGTACATGTCTAAAAATAAAGTGATAATATAAAAAAAATTAATGTAAGATCAAAAAAGTACACAATGAAGAAAATTGTTTTTTATATAAACAGAATTGATAAGTGCAGTTATGAATTACTTTATTCTGACCATCCTTCATTATCTCTTCAGTTCTATAATCTTTTTTTCTCTTTTGTATAAGATAACAAAAATACTGGTGCTGGATAATTATGACAGAAAATGTATTTGATTTTTAATTCTACTAGCTAAAAACACTGAGACAATGTGGAGTCTAGTGAGCTCTTTGCATCTGTGTAAAAATACAAACAGAAAGGCAGATTGTTAACTGTAAGGCTAAAAAATTAAGCAGTTGCCTTTGCTAGCTCATATATTTGAATATTTACTCTGAAAGGATACAAACATTAATGCTCCTTTCTCAAATTTTCAAAAACTTTGTAGAGAACTGCCCATGTCATTGAGTCCTCACTTTCTTATCTCTGATGTTCTCACTATCCAGAAATGAAACAAAACAAAGCAAAACAAAACAAAGCAAAAAAACCAAAAAAACACCTCTGGAATCAAATCAAGGTTCTGTGAAATCCATCCTGGAAGAAAGGAGGCACCATTCCAATCTGTCACTTCTTCAATTTCAATGCTTTACTTTAGGCCTGTTGGTTCATGAACCTGAGTCTTTACACAGTCTCTAAATCTGCTTGGAAGGCCAAACACAGTCTCCAATGTTTTGGTTTTCATCTCACGAGTCATAGATGAGATAAGAACTTATTGTATCTTGTTCTAGTTTAATGCAAGAATGAATATTTAAATTGAAATTGAAATAACCTTTTGTTTACTGCAAAAGAACCACAATTCAACCCTAAATCACCATACTGGTAATTGTCTATTACTTTTTGAGATTGTCTAAGGCAAGACTACTCTTTCAAGATTGGAGGTCACAATGTGCTAGACTATAAATCAATTTCTTTATTTGCTTTTTTAAACAATAGGAGATACAGTTTGCCATAGTCATAGTAAAACTAAGCTTCAATAAGAATGTTTAAATGCAAAAACATGAAATATTACATAAAAACACAGGTTGATTTTTGATTCAGTGTTTAAATCTTAAAGCACTAATAATATATTTTATGAAATTATTTTTCTTATTCTCTTATTGCTTATCTGCTATTTTATCTCATTCTTTAATAATACAATTACTGTAGAAATCTGTTTAAGTTCCTTTTTCCTAATTGTTCATACAAATATTAACAATTAACTTGTCTTTCTGTTTAAAAAATGTTAATTGGTTTCAGAATGTATTCCAAAATATATTTCACATCAAACATTCTACAAACTCTAAAAAAGACACTCCTTCAAATAAGCTGTGGAAAAATAGAATAATAAACTTAATGACATATAATAAGTCCTAAAGAAGACCAAGTTCCCCAACACTGTGAAGATGAGAGGGTCAGATAATAGGTTTTAAGGCCAGCCTGGACTACACTGTTTCCAATAAAATGGGTTCAGGAAAAATGTCTCATGATTCATTGGATAATTAATAATACTTAAAGTGAAATGAGAACCTCAGCACCCCAACATTCATATAAAAGGTTAAGGTAAGTCAACTGTCTTAGTCTTTCTTTTGCTGTGAAGAAACACAATTACCATAGCAATTCATATAAGAGGAAGCATTTAATTGGGATCTTGCTTACAGTTTCAGAAGTTTAGTTGATTATCAGTTTGTCAAGGACTATAGCAGCATGAATGGAAGGAAGCACTGGAGAAATAATTGAGCATACTATATCTTAATAGATGAAACATTGGGCTAGGAAAGGATTTTTGAAACATCAAAACCAAACCTATTAACACACTTCCTCCTAATCATTGTAATTCTTTCAAATAGCACCACTCCGTGGTCACTAAGCATTCAAATGCATTAGCCTGGTGTTGGGGAGCAAGTTTTGTTCAAACAACCAAAGCAAACCTGCACTTGTAGCTCTGTCACTATAAGTGCAAGATTTAGAATGGTCTCTTAAAATAAACGCAGTCTTGGGAAATATTCAATAGTAGAGCAGACACTAGATATCCTTCTCTAAGATGCTCCTACACGCATTCTAAAAAAAATGTACAAGGCAAATATTTACTTAAGCACATACAAATATTTATTTTATTTTCTAAATATTTTGTTTCTTTAACTATCATATGTTAATAATCACTCTCTTTGAAACGAAAGGACAATCTTGCCCACAAAACATTCAAAGAAATAAAAATAACACAAAGAAAATATTTATTTGTAAAAACTATACACTTTATATTCAGTAATATATATGTTTAATTTTTTTTTAGTTTTTAAGCCATGTAAAATAGTTTTTTTCACTTACATTTTGCTTTACTGTGCTCTTTCTCACTTACAATGCAATTTACAGGTCTGATCTGTTATTCTACATTTGTTTTCTGCATGAGTGTTGTTTTCCCTGTTTTTTGTTTATTGAAGTTTTATTTGTTTAGTTTAGTTATTTTTCCTTTTTTGTAGTCAATTTCTCACTCCATGGAAAGACTGGCATGCAACTGTAGCTAAGTCCAACCTCTAACTAATAGTGATCCACTTGTTTTTTTCTCAAATTTGCTGGGATTGCATATGTGAGCCAGCATGAATGTCTGGAACCTTGCTTTTTATTACATTCATATCTGCAATAGCAATATTATTTTTTAAAGATTAGTGACCTTATTCCTTAAAATGATAATTTTGGTTTTTTGTATTGAATATATCAGTGTGGCGGTTTCTCAGGAAACTGGGAGTCAACCTCCCTCAGGACCCAGCAATTCCACTCTTGGGAATATACCCAAGAGATGCCCTATCATACCACAAAAGCATTTGTTCAACTATGTTCATAGCAGCACTATTTGTAATAGCCAGAACCTGGAAACAACCTAGGTGCCCCTCAATAGAAGAATGATTAAAAAAGGTGTGGAACATATACACATTAGAGTTTTACTCAGCAGTAAAAAACAATGACATCTTGAATTTTGCATGCAAATGGATGGAAATAGAAAACGCTTTACTGAGTGAGGTAACCCAGACCCACAAAGAGGAAAATGGTGTGTACTCACTCATATGTGGATTCTAGCCATAATTAAAGGTCTTTGAGCCTATAATTCGTGATCCTAGAGAAGTTAAATAAGAAGGTGAACATGAAGAAAATCTTATAGGTATCCTCTTGGATATTGGAAGTAGACAAGATTGCCAGGCAAACTTGGGTGCGGGGGTGGGGTGGGGTGGGAGGGTGGAAGTAAGGGGAGATAGTTAGAGAGAAGGGAGAGGGGGAGGATTGGGGATGGCTTGGGGGAATGGGAGGGGGGAGGAAGGATGGATATGGGACTAGGGAAGTATATATCTCAACTAAGGGAGCCATTTTAGGGTTTGCAAGAGTCTTGATTCTGGAGGGGATCCCAGGTCCAAGGAGAGGTCCCCAGGTTGCTTTCTGGGCAGCAGAGAAGAGCGTACCTGAACTGGCCCTGGTCCATAACCATACTGATGAATATTTTGTATATCACCATAGATCCTTCATCGGGCGATGGATGGAGATAGAGATAGAGACACACATTGGAACACTGGACTTAATTCCCTATGTCCAAATGAGAAGCAGAAGGAGGGAGAACGTGAGCAAGAAAGGCAGGGCTAGAGGGAACCTTCATCTGACGATAGATGGAGATAGAGATGGAGACCCACATTGGAGCACTGGACTGAGCCCCCAAGGTCCAAATGAGGAGCAGGAGAGAGATCATGAAAAAGGAAATCAGAACCGTGTGGGATGCGCTCACCCACTGATACAAGGGGACTGATCGAATGAGAGCTCACCAAGGCCAGCTGGACTGGGACTGAACGAGCATGTGATCAAATCGGACTCTCTGAATGTGGTTGACATGGGGGCTGACTGAGCCCCCAAGGTCCAAATGAAGATTGAGAAGCCATTGACAATGTCACTGGGTCCTGTTTCGTCTGCATGGACTGGCTCTTTGGGATCCTGGCCTGTTTGGATGCTCACTTTCCTGGACCTGGAGGGAGGGGGAAGGAACTTGGATTTCCCACAGGGCAGGAAACCCTGACTGCTCTTGGGAATGGTGAGGGAGGAGGGGAGGGAGTGGGGGGAGTGGGGGAACGGGAGGGTATTGGGAGGAGGGGAGGAAGTGGAAAGAGTGTTTTCGGATACTTGAATAAACAAGTCTAATGGAAAAAAAATAAAATAAAATGACTTATTATAAAAAAAAAGATAGAGCTTGATGCAGTTGAATAGAATTTGATAAGATCAGGACTTCACTATCCCCCATGTTAAATCTGAAAAGATTCTAAGATGTATCACTGGATCAGTAGTTGTTTGTAACTATTTGATTGAAAATAATTAAAAATCCATGGATTGAAGATGTAGAGGTAGACCTTACTGGTACCAATTTTGTTTTCATAAAGGAGGATAATTCAAAGCCTAGGGTTCTGTACTTGTAATTCAAACTATGGTGGTGTGCAGAAAGGTGTTTCAGGAGTTTGAGATCAACCATATTTACACAGAGTTAAATTCTATCCCCAAGCACCAAAAACAGTGAGTCATCCCTGTTACTCCCTAGGCCACTTCTTCTTGCAAATAACTTACCCTTTTTTGTTGAGAAGTCCAAGCAAGATTCAGTGATTTTGCTTCTTACAGAAAGGTACATTCTGAAATACTTTTATCTCATACTTTAGAAGCTTACTGAGACATGTAATGTTTTTCAAAGACTTACACCTCCTGAACTCCTAGGGCATGGGTGTACTATAACTAATTATTTATTCAGTGCCTTCTAAAATGACTACTTTCTAGGGTGCATCGTATGTTTTAAAGAAGTCAAAAGCCCACCAATATGATTATTTGTATCGAGCTGAGTTTAGATGGCTCCTTTTTGCATATTTTTATTGTCTGAAACTAAGAATTAGATTAACAATTCTTGAAAACCAACAGAAATGGAGACAATATTTCGAACAAGATGACACTCCTGAGAATGGAAGTGAATTTAAAAGTTGGGACAGCACTAACATTCTAAAGATCCATTTCCTCATTCTCATGATATGTAGATGTTTTACATAGTAGCTGCCTTCTTCTGCGTGGTCTGTTTTGGTTCTTATAACCTAGATCCAGGAGAGTGTTGAGTTATTTTCTTACCATTTTTAATGTTAGCCTGTATAAATTATCTGTATTCATTATTTTCAACATCTCAAGCAGGACAGTTAAGAACTGCTATTTAATTTGGACTATATACTGATATCCTGTCAGAAAAAGAGGGAGGTGAATGAATAAAGCAATACAAACATTGATCTGGATTTGCAGAGCTTATATTATAAATCTAGTGGAAAGAACAACAAGTAATTTAGGACATTTACTGTCATACTATGCTTAGATCCTTAGATTCTTTTGTGTAACTAATGGTTTACCATGTCTAGGTCAAAAGTTTTATGTACTATTTTTAGGAAGAATATGAAACAGCAAGGTAAAAATAAATAATGTAATCAATGAAAATGCATCCAGAAATATACTTAGAATCTACTTATTTTTATTGTTTAACTTATTTTTTCTTCCTTTTTATTTCAGTCAAATTATTTCAGGTTGCACAAAAGGGAAAAAAGAAACAGAAAATCTATTTTGCTTGGAATCTCAAATTTCAGAGTAGCATACTTCCTTAATCACAGTTTTGCAAAATATAAGTCTTTTTACATTCACTGTAATGTCTATTACATTTTATGTGCTTGTGTTATAGGTTCTCTCAGCATACAATCTAAATAAATTTTTAGTGGCATGCCCTAAAGAGAGTGAAAAGTAGTACTGTGGATTATAAAGAAATATTTATAAATATTTTTGAGGTGAGTAACCTCAAATATTTGTAAGGTATTGTGAACCTTTCTTTTTAAAATCGAAGAGGAGTGTAATTTTGATTTATGATATTTTCCCTATGTTTCTCTAGAAAAGTCACAATGTAAAATCCAAAAGACGAAAGTCTATTTGAATACTGTTTTTTTAATAGTGAATATATGGATAGAAATATTTTTGATGAAAAAGAATAGTCTTTATACCTCCTCAAAAGCATTTAATCCTAATGAGACATTCTGACCCTTGAGAGCAGAGATATAAAGACACAACTGTACTTTTATTGTTTAAATTATATATTACATCCTTCTTTTAGACAAACTGCTCAATGTCCATAATTGACTCATTAAAAAAAGAAAACAATGTTGGATTTCTGCCAGGAAGACTCGGACCATGATTTTACAATAGATTGGCATATTGTGCTGTCAGGTCACAAGACAGGCTGTACAGAACTTCTTGCTTCTGCTCTAAGCCATACTATTCTTGTCCATCTGCTAAAGAAGAAGTTTATTTCTCAAGATTCATTCAAAGTTCAGGTTTTAATGTTTTAATTGTATTAATACTGACTAGGAAGGGTTTTTGTTTTATAAATATCTTCAAATTCTTTCTATCATGCTTTTTTTTCAGTGTGAAATATATTATTTTATCTTAATCAATGAAAAAATAGTGATATTTGATGCTCTTCTGCATGAATTAATTTCAAGAATATCTTGTCTGAATGGATCAGAATTATTCTTGTCAATAAATTAAATCACTTATTCACTAGTACAAACTTCTTTCTTTCTTATCACTCAAATTAATGAGGAATGATTAACCTAATCATGGCAGTATTACAAGGTAAGTCATTTTTTTTATTGATATTTATTGAGCTCTATATTTTTTTCTGCTCCTCTCCCTGCCACTCCTCTCCTCGCTTTAACCCTCTCCCAAGGTCTCCATGCCCCTAATTTACTCAGGAAATCTTATCTTTTTATACTTTCTACTTCTCATGTAGATTAGATCTATGTAAGTCTCTCTTAGTGTCCTCATTGTTGTACAAATTTTCTGGGGATTGTTGTTTGTAGGTTGTTTTTGTTTGTTTGTTTTTGTTGTTGGTTTTTTTGTTTTATGTTTAAAAACCTCTTATGAGTGAGGACATGTGATAATTGTCTTTTTGTGTCTGGGTTACCTCACTCAAAATAATGTTTTCTAGCTCCATCCATTTTCCTGCAAAATCCAAGATGTCGTTATTTTTGTGTGTGTGTGCAATTCTTGAGTAATAAATTGCTTCAATATTTTTCAAATATGCATATAAAAAGAGTCTGATTACTGATTGATACATATGTAGCTTTATTAAATAAAGTACTTCATGTGATTATTTAATGTAAAATGCCACAAAAAATTTTATCTTTTAACAATGGAAGCAGTGGGGCTCCCTATGATGGATCTTCCAGCACACAGCACTATGACCAAACTAAAAGGAAAGTCGATAGGTTATTATATGACATCTACTTAAGATATTTGGCTTTACTTATAACTGACCTGATGACATCAAAAATATATACCAATATGGATATATATATATATATATTTGTGTGTGTGTGTGTGTGTGTGTGTGTGTGTGTGTGTGTGTGTGTGTGCGTTTACATTTTTCCAGATGTAAATACACAGTTTATTTGACTGAACATTTGCTCCATTGCTCGCAGTATTGTTTGGAATTCTAAACAACCTTTATGAGAGAAAGCCTTACTAGAGAAGCTGAGAAACCTGTGACAGGACTGAAGCTGCTTCCTGTTCATACTTTGCATTCTCAGTCTCTTATAACTGTCACCATCCTATCTTCCTGTGTTGAGAAAACTGTCAACCATGATAAAGCTTTTTCCCTTGGCCTGCTTTGGTAGGGTTCTTTTTCACAGTGACAGGAAAATAACTAAGATATGTGTATGATTATATGAATGGATTGATTATGTCTGAATATAAATAAATGTGAAATCTATTCACCAAACTGCCAACAAATTTCTAAATTTTCCATATTAAGTAAAAAAATTAGAAATGATTCATGATTATAACCCTATCAATTTCAAGTTAGTGTACCATCTTGGGAGTGTAATTGTTGTAGAAATATAATTCCTACAACTTATTCCTCTGGTAAAAAAATCAGCTGACCTTCTTTGACTTGTGAAGGGTTAGTTTACCACACATGGAGAACAAGTCATGTTCCATGTAAATAAAGAGACAATTTCTCCAGTGGATGGAGATAGATGAGCTACAGTATACTTTGCTAACCACCTTCAGAGTTTTTCTGGGATATGAATTTGCCAATATTTTATTTATTTATTTATTATGTATACAATATTCTTTCTGTGTGTATACCTGTAGGCCAGAAGAGAGCACAAGATCTCATTACAGATGGTTGTGAGCCACCATGTGGTTGCTGGGAATTGAACTCAGGACTTTTGGAAGAGCAGGCAGTGCTCTTAACTGCTGAGCCATGTCTCCAGCCCTGCCAATATTTTTTATAAAGACAAATATAACACATATGATAAGCAAGCTTCATGAGTCATTTACTTTATGCATCTATTGTTCCTTTTCTTTTTTCATATAAAAACAATGTTTCAAAGAAATACATAAAAAATCCTGCGTTCTGGGTTGAACTGGGTTCTAACTTGATGATTTTCATTTTAAAATTTTTGGTTATACCAAAGACTGAAGAAATGGATATTTCTTTCTTGTCAGATTACAACCCTCTAGTAACTTGAGCGGATCTTATCTGTACAAATGGAAGGCTGATACTCATCCAGTTTATAGATCTGTGTGGATTCATTCATTCTTGCTTTCTACCTGGGGTATACTTCTATAAGCAATCTCCATATCTGCTGTGATTCTTAGGTATCTTTTCATCTTATCTCTTGTTAATGTTACATAGACTAGTCTTTTTGTGCAGATCAACAATGCAGCAATTGACATACAATGATCTTCTTATATTTTTAAAGGTAATCTTAAGAAATCAGGCAAGGATTAACATTAAGCTTATACAGACATTATTACTAGATCCTTAAGATACTCAAAAAATTCCCTATCACTCCCTGTCTTGCATATTTTCCCACTTTTGCTTATCTTTGCTTTTCATTCTTTTCCAAATACCAACTATATAAATATTTAGTAGCATTTTTATGTGCATATAAAAAAGCAACTGCTGAAAAGTTTCAGAATTTATTCAAATTCAGTCATATTGAACAGCCTTATCACACTTCTTATATTGCTGCTTATACTATAAGAGAGCCAGTACTGCAGAATTACCATTATTGACACTGAAGGAAATTTAGCAGAATAAGTGGTTAAGTCAAGTAGAAAAAATTGTTCACTGTATCTTGTACCATAATGTTTAATTTGCATTTCTACTATAAATGATTTGAGAATTTCAGAATATGTCAGGTGGTTGTATCACTTGCCTTTTGCCCCAATCTTCTAAGAGAGAGATCAGTGAATCTCTCAATTCAAGGCCAGCCTATGCAATAGAGGGAGTTCCAGGATTAAAGTACAAAACAATCACACACCAGTTTGAATTCAAAGGGTGATTTATTTGAGGGGAAAAAATTTTTAGAACACCGACCTACATGACAGCCAGAGAAGAAGTTAAGTCACTGGAGCAAGAGAAAGAGCAGAGGGCTGCCGCTGTTTTTTAAAAGGAGAGAGACCACACCCCATTGGGCTGGTATCTCAATGGCTATAGGCTGAAGGAGCAGAAGGAGCTCCCACAGCACCTCCTCCCTTTGTTTAAATAAGAGAGTCCTAAACTTACTACAAAATTATATACAATAAGAACAAATATCCTATTCTAACTAACTTAAGTCTTCTATAATAAATAACTTGGCCAAGTCATGAGAAGAAAGTAACTACATTTATCTAGTCTTCAATCCCATCGAAGATCCAAGAAGGGAAATAATTTTACCTTAGAAATTAGGAAGTACAAACAAACAACTTCTAAAACATGTAACAAATCACAGAGAAAACTGGATACCTGGGCAATCACACAAAGTCTTTCTTTCAGCGTTGAAGCAAACAACTTTGGCTAAGGCCTACAATAACTGATAGATTATTTTTAAAGGCAAGAAAAATTTCAAAACCATCTTACCCTGTCTTGGTAAGATTTGACAGTTCTGCTTATCCATTTCTGGATACCATGTATTTTGTCAGTAGTTGAGGTATGGGCAGTTCTTTGCCCAGAGGCCAGTTTTAACTACAAGACAAGCTCCAAGTGGAGTGTCTTTGGTGCTCAACAATCTCTCAGGAATAGATTGGTGTTGACAGGAGTGATTCTGTCTCAATACCACAGAACTCTAAGTTAGATTGAATGCCATTCTCTACAGCACTTTGAAGAGATTGAAGATTATCTATAAATACAGAATATAACCTCTATGTACCTTAAAAACATGATTAGTCTAACTATAAATATGACAAACATAGATGACTATTAATCTATAATTCTTAATACCTATCTAACTTAAAGACTAAGACAATAAACAACTGTGCAATAAATGAGGACAATGACCTAAAATGTAAATAATGTACAAGTATACATTCAATACAATAAATATATATCAATACCCAAACAATATATAAGTATCTTGTTCAGAGATAGAAATGTACAATGCAATATGGTAAAATACACACACACACACATATATATAAATGTTTTAAACAGAGGTATAAGAATGCATGCATACAATATTCAATATAATTTAACTGTATCCATATACAATTATCTATGCCAATATAATTATCTATAAACAATAACTCTCAGATATCAATCTTTTATTCCATAATCCAATTTTCCTATTTTTCCCATAAAGATTCCTGAACTTATAAAATTTCTCCCCCAACCCTCAACTGTATACTAATTATAATCAACCCCTGATTGTTGTCCCTAAACCCAAGGACAAACTTTGATGGGAGAGGGGATGTTGTCCTCTAGAATGCTTCCAGCTGTTATGGGGGCAACATTCTTTCTGTGGGATCTTGTAAAAGTAAACTGATGATTAAATTTCAAGATTAATATCTGGTGAGATTGCAAATAATCTCTGAATATTTTGTGGAGGTTTGTCCAGCATGTTATAAAAGATGTGTACCATTTCAGCTAACCAAGTTGGAACAATCTTGTGCAGCTGGTACCCAAAACAGGCCTTTTAGCAGTGCTCTCAGTATAATGAAGTCATACCAATAAGGTGGAATTTTTTTTACGGGGTCCCATCTTCTTCCTGGGAACTTCAAAGATTACTGCAAGAAAATTCATTGTTCAATGTGGAAAATGTAAACATTAATTATATAGACATATACAGACATACATATATTCAGTGAAAGATATGATAGATATATTCAATGAAAGGTATGATAAATATGAAGGAAAGTAAAGATGTTTTCTTAATTCCTTTACTCCTTCTGTCCCATATCATAGCTTTTGACATGAGACAGAAACTCTGGGTTTTACTCTTAAGAATAGGCTTGTAATTAGAGAAGGACTGAGCCAGAATCCAACTCCAAAACCAGCTCTATAAACTTATGAATATAAATAAACATATATATGTATATATATATATATATATATATGTATGTACACAAACACACACACATATACATTACTTACGGAATCTATCCGATTTTCGATTTTCTTGGTGATCCACCCACATTGGGTAGTAATTTTTTTCCATCTGTCAGTATTCAAATACCCATGATCCCTTGAATTTTTTGAAATGAGTGTTTTTCTTCAAAGACAAAACCAGAACCTTGCCCCCTTACGATATGTTTTTCTTACCACCTGTATGATTATTATCATTGTGAATGAACTGCCATGCTTCTTTTCCAAGAGGTGTCTCCTCTTCAAACCAAACCTTAATTAATTTTGATGGTATTTTTCTTCTCCTGTGGAACCAAGATCAAAGCCCCTTCCCCAACCCAGCACATAACAGCACATCCTTGAAATAAGTTGGTTAATTTAGTTCAGCAGACTTTTCCATTATCCAATGTCTTTCTGACGTTGTTGCTCCTTTCTCATTAGCATTAAGAAAATTCAAGGTTAGTAAGGCAATATGTAATCATTTCTGAGGGCATTTTTCCACCCCTTTCTGTTTATTTAACATATCCTTTATAGTTCGATTTGATCTTTCTATGACTGCTTGAACTATTTGCAAGTTTTTGCAAGTTTGAACTTGTAAAAACCCATTTCATTTTCCTAGAGACATAAGCTGGACCATTATCTGTTTTTAGTTGTGCAAGTACACACATGATGACCATAAATTCTAATAAATGTGTGATTCCTGAATCAGTCTTTTCTGAGCTTAAATCAGTTGCTCATTTAAAGCCTGAATAAGTATCAATGGTGTGATGTACATACTTTAATTTTTTAAATTCTGCAAAGTGGAACACATTCTGTCAGATATCATTCCTTTGAGTACCCTTTTTGTTATTCCCTGCAAGTAGTGGTGTTTGGTTATATAAGGAGCAAGTAGGGCATCACTTTATGATCTCCTTAGCTTGTTGCCGTGTAATGGAAAAATCTTCCTTTAAACCTTTGCTCTTGTTGTGATGTTTTTCTATGAAATTCTGAGTCCTGTAACATGCTTCCAATCAATAATTGATCGATTTCTGAATTCTCCTGTGCTAGACGACCTGGCAGACCCATATGGGATCAGATGTATGTTATGTACGTCGGACAAAGCCTATTCCTGATTATGTCTTGTATCTGAATAAACAATGAAGTTAACTCAGTATTATCTGGTATAAATTGAGCAGTTTCACTATGCAAAATAACTCTTTCTGCATATTAGGAATCCATAACTATATTAAGAAGTTCTTTAGAATCCCTTAGCACCATAAGAATGGCATATAGTTCTGCCTTCTGGACAGAAGTATAAGGGCTTTGTTCCACCTTACTAAATTCATCTGATTTGTAACCTGCTTTCCCTGATTTATTAGCATCAGTACAAAATGTATGGGCTCCAGTTATTGAAGCATCATGTACAATTTGAGGAAGAATTTATGAAGTTCTTTTAATAAGGTTAAGTCTACCGCTTTTGGGATAGTTCCTATAAATTATTCCCAGAAAATTAGCACAAGCATTTTGTCATGGTTTATTGTCTTTCCATAACTTTTTATTTCATCAGTAGTGAAAGGCACTATAATTTCTGCTAAGTCTATTCCTGCTAGTTGACGAAGTCTCAGTTAACCTTTTATAATTAATTCAGAGACCTTTTCTACATAAGTTTTCAATTTTTTACTTGGTTTGTGTGGGGAAAAGATCCATTCTAAAACAATATCTTCCCTCTGCATTAAAATTCCCATAGGAAAAATTCTGAAAGGCAATATGACTGGAATACAACTAAGATTTGGATTCACCCTATCCATTTGTGCCTTCTGTAATTTTTCTGCAACCATCATCAGTTCCTTTTCTGCTTCAGCTGTTAATTCTCTGGGACTATTCAAATCTTTGTCACCATCTAAGGTTTGTTTAAATGAACTATTAGATCAGGTGTTATCCCAACAGCCAATCGTAGACTGGAAATGTTTCCCAACAATCTTTGAAAGTCATTAAGAGTCAATAACTAGTCTCTCCTAAGTTTTTGTGTTTTGTGTCCTAATTTTCTGAAAACTTATTTTGTAACCTAGGTAATTAACAGAATCTCCTCTTTGAATCTTTTCAGGAGCAATTTGTAATCCTCACATAGGCAAAATTATCTTTATTTCTTCAAATACTCTTTCCAACGTATGTATGTTTGAATTGGACACCCAAATGTCATCCATGTAATGGTAAATTATAGGCTTAGGGAATTGGTTACATATTATTTCCAATTGCCGACTTACAAACAATTGACACAGGCTGGGGCTATTGAGCATTCCTTTTGGGAGGACAGTTCACTGGCATCTCCTAGTAGGTTGAGAGTTATTAACCTAAGTAGGCACTGTGAAGGCAAATTTTTCTCTATTCTTTTCTTGTAAAGGTATAGTGAAGAAGCAGTCCTTCAAACCAATAACTTTAAGAGCCCATCCTTTGGATAACAGAGAAGGCAGATGAATTCCAGAGTGTAGAGAACCCATAGGTTGAATTATCTTGTTGACAGCCCTTAGATCTATCATCATTCTCCATTTACCAGATTTCTTTTTTAAACAAACACAAGAGAATTCCAAGGGCTAGTTGACTCTTCAATATGTTGAGCATCTAATTGCTCCTGTATCAATTGTTCTAAAGCCTGAAATTTATCTCTTCAGCTAGAGGTCATTGCTTAACCCAGATTGGTTTCTCAGTTAGCCATTTTAAAGGTAGGGCTGTTGGTACCTCTAAAGGTTTGTTAGTTGCTTTATGTCCTTGTACAGTCTGAATGGCTGTTGACCTTCATGCATAGTGCCTTATTACATCCATCCCAGAATTATGAGTTTCTGGGACTGCAGGGATGTTAATCTGGGTATTCCATTGCTGTAGCACATCATGGCCTCATAAATTTATTGCAATATCAACTACATAAGTCCTTAGATTTCCTCTTTGGCTTTCTGTCCCAAAACAGTCAACCCAACTCGTGCGTTGTTTAACTCGAGGTATGGTTCCAATTCCTAATAATTGAACACGTGCCTCTTTAGGAGGCCAACTTGGATGTCAATATTCTGGAGTGATGATATGCACATCTGCTCCTGCGTCTATCAAGCCAACAATCACAATTCCATTTATACGTTCTTTCAGCTTTGATTCTCTCAGATCGTTTATAGAGGTTTGCCAAAATATATGTTTCTTATTTCCTATTTGAATTTCTGACTTATCCTTCAAATTTGAGCTATCATTTAGAACCTTATGATCTTGCATAGAAGCTTCTAGAGTTTTTAATTTTCCTGGTGTGACATGTCCTCCACGATTATTGGGAATGCCTGAGCCAATTATGGCTTGGGGACCTGTGAGAGGTCCCTTAGGTAGTTTCCCAACGGTGTCAGGTTGCCTTGTCTGTCCATTGTTGATCTTCATTCATTGGTCCAATGTCATTCTTTACCACACCTCCTATATATATCTGAAGGTTGAGGTTTCCTATTCCTGCCATTCCCAGATGAAGCATTATTCTTAGATAACTCCTTGCCTTCAATCCCCTTTTAGGTGTCCTAATTTACCACAATTAAAAAATTTGGCAGATTGGTATCCCTTCATCGCTTTGGAAATTGCTTCTTCAACACAAGATTCGTCATTGGAATTAAAGGTCTGAAAACTGAAGATATGATGGATCCATTCATCAATAAATATTGATCTAGACCTTAAAAGCCCAATTATCTTTTTTCTTTCTAAGTTTGCATTTTCAAAACCCAGCGATTCAAGAATTTGTCAACTTGACTCTGAGTCTGTTACTCCTATGTTCAGAGCCTTAATTAATCTTTGCAAAAAGTCAGTAGAGTTTTCTTTATGTCCCTACCCTGGTATATGACTCTATCTTTCTCCATGATTCTGGTATCCTATCCCAGGCATTCAAGGCTGTTTTGTGGCATAGGGACAATACTTCCTCATCATAAAGAACTTGAACCTGTGGATCAGTGTATGCTCCTATGCCAAGAATTTGATCCTGCAAAACTTCCACACCTTTTGCTCTTCCTTGCTGTTCCATATGTTTGGATTCTTTGAAATAAACTCAAAATATCAAGGAAGGTTCATCTTCCAACACTGCTGAGGCTAACTGTGAGAAATCATGGGGTTTATCCCTGACATTAGAAGCCCAAGTTCTTATCATTTCTTTAAGAAAAAGTAGAGTGCAAGCCATAATTAATGATGGCTTGCTTAATTTCCTGTAGGTTATTCATTCCTACTGGCATCCATCTTGCTTCTTTGACTCCCTTTGAGCCTTTAGACGTTGACACTTTGTCAGAATAAATTACAGGGTATGTCACTAAAGCCCTAGGTAAACTAGATCTGAGAGTTGATGGTGGCATTGTATCGTGCCCTTGTATTTTCTCACCTGGTTCATCAGCTCCAATAATTTCTTCAATCATTTCAAATCTCTTAATCATTGTCTCACATGAGGCCTGAATCTCATGACCTGTAAAGGTTTCTAGTGATTTTCCTATGGTATTAATTTTCTGCTCCCCTTTCTGCACCTGTGATTCCAAGGTCATAATGTTTCCTTTCAAACAACTCCTTCTTGAACTGTCCCTGAATATCATGTAAGTTGCCATCCTGAAGGTATAATCTGTCTGTTACCTTATCAAATTCTGTGATTACTTCTGAAAGTCAAATTCAACAGCCTGGACCCTTTCAGGTAAGTTCCTAGTCTCCTTAGATAAGGAGTCAATTTTGCTTATCATGGTATCAATATAATATAATCAATATAATAATCCTATCAATCAATGCCATATACTTCCATAATAATATAAGATGAAGAAGGAAATGGAAACTTAAAAACCAATAAATTGTCGTACCTCCATAGGGATATAGGCCTCTTTTGATTTCTTCCAAAATGGCAGAAAAAGCCATAGCTAGAGTCCCATTAAAAATGAAATCTGCCATTTTACCTGTTAACTAGCAGGTGCTGCTGTGTCCATGTCACGACCAGAATCAATGAAATGGTTTCAGGTTAGATCCTATTGTACTCAAGAAGTTAGATATACAAAAACCCAGGGATCTCCCAGTGGCTGAAACACTGCAGTACTCACCCACAGTGCCCGTCCCTTCTCAGACCTGATACAGATGGTCATGACACAGCCATGTTCTCACAGCTGTGAGAACAACTGACTGCCTGTTCAGTATCCCTATGCTGTTACCCTTGGACAAATGTCATGGTGCAAATGCAAATGCTGTTGCAGGTATTTCCAACAGCACTTCCGTGGACATGGCAACGGCTTGTGCTCTGATTTGCACTTGGTGCTGCCCTTAAAACCTGCTCATACTGTCCATCCCGTAGATACCAGTAGGCATGTAGTTTCCACAGCTGAGGGAGGGCTCGTGCCAGGCTGAGCTGGCAGGAGGCAGCCAAGCCAGAGGCAGGCAGCAAAGCCAGGAGATTGGGTGTTGGGGGTGGTTCTAAAACCAAATGTTGGGTAACAGATAAAGTGTGAAACAATCCCACTCCTGTTTGGATTCAAATGGTTATTTATTTGAGGGGAAAAAAATATACAGAATGCCATCCTACATGACAGCCAGGAAAGGAGTCTATTTGCTGGAACAAGAGAATGAGCGGAGGGCTGCCCCTGTCTTTTAAAGAGAGTAAGGTCAAGCCCCAGTGGGCTGGTATCCCAACAGCTATTGGCTGAAGAATTGGAAGGAGCTCCCACAAGCACAGGATAGGCAGAACTTTATAGACAAACCTCTGTTGAAAAATGAAGCAATACTTCCATAATGCCTTGTACATGATATACATGATAGAAAATGCCTTTAATACCATCATTTTAGAGATTCATAAAGAATATAGTGAGAATATGGACAGACATTTTTAAGGCAGTTTGAGATACATCAGGAAAATATGTAACAAGAACATAAAAGAACAGAATACATTCTTAAATTCAGTTTGTGTTAAAATTATTCATCCTTAAAATGGTATTGTCCAAGCTGGAGTCCAAACTCAGCGCCCGATCACTCCACCTGAGGACCTGAATTCAATTCCCGACACCGCATGTAGTTCTGTGACTATCTGTCAGTGCCCCCCCACCCCGCAGCCTGCAGACACCATCCACCGTAGATTAGCGTAGAGTAGTAGGCAAAGAAAAAAAAATCTGGTATTGTCCATTGATATACCCTTTACAAGTTGAAAATTAAAGTCAAGGCTATTTTCAGAGGAACTTGAGTTGTATATTGTGTGATATTTGACTCACTGGTACCTGAAGTCCTTTCTTCTGATCAGAGTTACAGAGACTATCCTTCATATAAAATTCAGTCAAGGCTAGGGAAAAATAAGAAATTAAATTCTGAGTATGGTCTGAACTAAACAAAGTTTTTATGTTTAATCATTTTTTAATCAGAGATAATTCATAATGTGTTTTTATGTACTACAAAATGAGTTTTCCTATTTCTTTATTGTAAAATTTCAAAAGCATTATGTTAGGTTTAGCAAAAACGTATTGACTCATCAGAGAAGTATAAAAAAGATTAAAATCTTTGAAGGCCAATGAATAGCAAGAACACATATTGAAGTTAGTTAACACAGACAGTTTAAGAACTTGTACAAGTTATGAATGAATAAACTATGACTTAGAACCTATAATAATTTTTCTGAAGTGGAGCCAATAATGTCTCTTTTAATAATAGGTATTGAATTTACTAACACAATTATGGAGAACAACCTACCTCATTCATTAGTTTGATTTGTTCTTTACAGAAAACTCCCATTTGGTGACAAAAGCAAGAAATAAGAGCAAGTTTTACTAACACTAGTAGATTTTTCCAATGTGATTGTCAATAGTTGTAACATTTCTGTTAACTGCAACAGGCAAGTAGCTTTATCACATATTTCTGAAGATACACTACATAGGTAATATTTGTCTTTTCATTGAGAAAATAAGATCACTTAAGAGGAAAAGTAAAGCATAGTCAGGAGAAAATATAGTACATCTTATTTATGATTAATTTAGAAGATAATTAATTTGTTCTTATTTGATTTTTGTCTTGTCAATTTTTGATATAGTAAATATCTCAGGTAGCTCTTGAAAACCTTAAACTGTTTGATTTAATTCTGATTACTCTGTCTCCATTGGTAACATGTCTGGATTTATTTATTATATTTTTCATTGTTTGTTTTATAATATTTAAATTTTAATCAATATTTTGTTTCCATTATATAAAAACATAAAATAATTATTTTTCTTCATTCTTCATTTAAAATGGACCTGTGATGTGTTTACAGAAATACCTCTTTCATTATGGTGCTTATGAAATGTATATTCAAGAAATGATAAGTGTATTTTGTAAATATATCACCTAGTATATATTTCTTATAAGATCTGATACCTTCTGACCAATGAATAAAGAGAGATACATTGCCCACTCTTGGTTGAATCCATCTAAGTTTTTCTTACTGACTTTCAAACTTCAGTCTTAGATTTTGTAAGAAACTAAACTAATAGAAATTACATACACAAATATTATATTACATATATCATAACATATATGTATATTTGTGTTTTTTACCTAAGTGATTTATTAGACTGGCTTACATTTTTTTTTCATAGTCCAACAATGGTTGTCTGAATGCTGGAGTCGTCAAAAACATTGTAGATGTGCAATCCACAAAATTAGATACCTCAGTACGTCTATCCTTGTGATGAAATTCTGGAGCATTCACTGACAATCACTAATCTGTCCACATTTAAAGGTCAAGAAACTTAGCCATCATTCTAAACAATGGAAGACAGTATCAATGTCGAAAACAGTCAAGACAGTCATCAATGGGAGATAAATGTGGGCAAAGAAAAGATATTAGCCTTCCCTTTTCCTTCATTGTATTTGGGATGCTACTAGAAAACACAACACTATCTGGCAAAAGAATCCACAACTCAATTAATCCGTTGAGACAATATCAACATAGGCTAATGTACAGTCATTTCTAAGTTGATTTTTATATATAATCTAGACTTATCATCACAATCTTACAGCTTGATTACATTTTAAATTTGTATTATTTCCTTCTGAAATTCTGTAATGGTAACACTGCTTTTCTACTTTTTATCCTTGATTTCTCTCTTTCAAACACATGTCATTATATACACACATAAATTTAACTACTGAAGAAAGTGGATTAATAAATGATAGCTACTAAATTATTATACTGGCTTATAAAAATTTCATTGATAGTTCAACAATGATTGTCTTCACAGTGGAACAATTAAGAATACAGTAAATGTGTTGTGTGCAATGCTGGATACCTCAGCAATCCTGTGTTGAAATTATTAATCTATAAATTCTTCCTAATTGTTACTGATAATTATTTCTCTAATGGTCCTTTCTATGTTTACTTTATTTGTATCATCCATCATTGCATAAGTTTATACTGAATCAAATAATGCTGTAAATATGGTATCAATCAATATTTATGAAATTTATTCTTTTAGAAGAATATAGATTTATATCATCTAGCAATACCATTGTTTTGCTTATATCCAGTAGAAATGAAATCATTAGGCCCGAGGATTTCTTATATGTTATTTACATTTATATTCATAATGCACAAAAATATACAAGCAGCCTAAGTGTTAATTAGTACAATTAATAAAACATTGAATAACAAGAATACATACACAGACATACACACCACACGGACACACACACACATACACACACACATACATACACAAACACACACACACTTTAAAATTACTAATCTCCAGAAAGAATTTTGTCATTTGTGGTAAACTTAATGATAATAAAGATCAGTATAATAAGCAAAATGATTCTGGCACAAAGAGCAGTATTGCAAACTATGTAAAACCTAACATATTTTAAAATTTTATCTAATGAAAGTTTAAAGCAGACATTAATTCTATGGATCAATCAAAAGTAGCTGATTGTGAAATATCATGTGTTTACATGAAGCAAGTAGGGGAAATGTCAGGGTTTGGTGCTAGCCAGGACCATAAATTATTTCTCTCGACCAGGTCCCAACATTAACTCTCTCTGGACCAGCAAGGAGGCACGGGGGCATGGAAATTAAGACACAACTCAAATGGCTTTATTGGGAGGGAGATTCTCAGTGGTTCTTCACGAAGTCCTGAGTTCACATCCTGAAAAATTCATCTTGTTTATTCTCCACACAGCTTTTATACCAACACATAAACTGAGTGGGGAAAATACACCAGAATTCTGTTCCTAGGTAACCAGGTGAACGGTGTTTTGTTCCATCCACATCTACCTGTCTGCTGTGTGTGCTAGCTGTCACATAGACTTGAATTAGCATCTCCATCAGGCATTCTCCAAATTACAAAGAAAAGAGCTACAACATCCTGACCTTTTATTAGGGTCATGACAGCCTGTCTGTAGGGCTCTGTGACCACCTCAGGTGGGGCCCATGGCTTCAGAGTCTGACTGCCATACCATGTAGAAATATGGGCCTACAATCCACTCTCTCTTATTAATTTTAATGAAGCCTGTGCTGCTGCAACAGGACAGAATTATCATGCCTGGCTTAGGCAAAGACCTCTTAATTTACCCAAATTTTCCCATCTTTGGAACAGGCATTCTTATATGCAAGCTCCTGTTGTAGGCATCAAAGAAAAAGAAGCTTCAAACCCATCATTGACTGCTGATCTCTTTAAAGAAAAGAGATTAGTGCAGACACATATTTTTGGGCCCTGTGTCTCAGAGTCATACCTTTTTGGTCAGGATAAATTATAGTGTTTTATGAATAATCATGCTCTCAAAGGCTATAGTCTTCTATTTAAAGAAGAAGAAAATTGCCTGAGTTGAGAATGCTTCTTCAGCTAGTTTAGTGTAACTCTTAAATCTTTTGCGGTATAACAAAACCTAAAATTCTTAACATATACAATAACTCCAAACATTTACAGCGTGTGTCAAACTTTTCTCAGCAGTTGTAAACAACAACAGGTCAATATCATAATTCTTAGCATTGTTGGTCAATACCAACTTTTCCAAAATTATCTTTAAGTCAGTACCAATATTCTCAGCATTGTAGGTCAATACTAACTTTCCAAATATATTTAGGTCAGTATCATGATTTTTAGTATTATTGGTCAATACCAACTGATTTTTAACATCTTATATGCAGTTGCAATATCATCATTATTAGGTCAATACCACAACAATGAATCAACAATTAAACATATTACAATTTTCTCATCTACATTAATTAAAAGACAAGAAAAGCTTTTCTGATGAGTAAGAGTAAAATGATATTGCTGTTATCAAATATCAGTTCCAGTCTCTGAACAGCAGCTAAACCCTTAGTCTGCTCCCTTTTTAAGTGATGAGGGGGTTTATTCATTTATTATTTTGAGTCTTTCTTTCCCTCAGAGGAAAGCTTATGTCCTAATTCTTAGGTTAAATATTTTAATCAAAACGAGTTCTGGGTTTCAAAGATTAAAACAGTCAAATGTTCAGTCTGCACCTAAGCTCCAAAGCAAGCAGGATTCAAACTGCAGGAAATTGTAGTCATTGCAGTCAGGTCATCTCATCAGGACCTCTGGGTCGATGTGTATCCCGGGTGTCTGGAAGCAGCTTAGCTTCTGCTCCTCAGTGCAGCATGGAACACTGCAGTGTAGTGTTGGTAACAAGTACTGTTATCAGACACTTCTCTCTGTGGGGGTGGGGAATGCGGGACCATGGGCTCTTCTCCAACTCCTCTATGGGGGCATTTGCAGCTATGATGTCATCAGGTCTGCCACTCTTTTAGTGTATATGTAGTCATCTCATCCAGCTTTCTTTTCTTTCTGTGAAAAAATAACATAATACATCCTCGACCGTATATATATATATATAGCTCAGGTTTTCTTATAATTTATTGTAATGGCTTTTCTACCTTGCTTTAGCAAAGGTCACCTTGGTGCCATTATGCCAGATCTCTCTGCATCTTTCATCCTCTTAAGTTGTTTTCAAGAAGCCATATCATGCTTCACAATTTCTTTTTATTAGTAACCATATATGCAGTTCCTCCATTGGAAGAGCAATTTGAAACATTTAGCATAACCCCCTTTAAGTGATCTTTAGCTATAACATTAGAAAAATACAGTTGTGTAAATTGCAGCAAAAATCATCTGGGAAAAGATTATTATTCTGGCCTTTGAATTGAGCAAATACAATTATCCAAGAATAGTTATCTTAAAATTATTAATTAATCTATTTCTTAGTATAAGAAATAGTGATCATTTTCAATTCTCTGCTAAAATATCTCCTAGATTTCAACTTGCTCTTTTATATTAGATAAGCTACTGCTTTAAATTTACTGGCAAAAAATTGAGAATATGTAGATACAAAAATGATTTTGTTTTTTACTAAACTTCTATAGAATAAGTTTTATACTTCATACACACACTTGCTATAGCTGAATCATAATTAATATACTGTACTTATTATTATATACTTTATTAATGATTTATACTTTACCTGCTTCCGTACCTGTCTGGCAGCTTCTATAAGCTCTCTATTGGAAATTGACTCATTGCTCACATTAAGAATTTTACTTGGTAGTTCAATATCTCCCATAAGAATATTACAACTAAGGCTTTAACCATTGTATATCTAATTATAAGTTTGTAAATTATCCTCCTCTTAAGTTGCAAGTCTGACTAGCTGAAAGGAAAATGGAAAAAGAAAGCATATTTAACTAATGATGCTCCCTAATTAGACATCAACATGTAGAAGAATGAAAACAGATCCGTATTAATCTCTATGCACAAAACTGAAATCCAAATGAATCAAAGACCTCAACATACAACCAATCATAATGAACCTCACAGAAGAAAAATTAGAAGTACATTTGAATGTATTGCTACATTTTAAACACAGCCTCACTGGCACAGACATTCAGAGAAACAATTAATAAATCAGATCTCTTGATCGGAGATGCTTCAATATAGCAAAGGACATAATCAAAAAGACATAGTAACAGTCTACAGAATTGGAAAAATATCTTTACTAATCACTAATCCACTCCAACAACATAAGAACTCTGGAAATTATTCATCAGAAGAACAAATAATCAAATAAAATATATGTTAGAGATATAAACTGAAAACTCTCAATAGATGAACTTAAAATGACTGAAAGACACTCAAAAATTGCTCAAACATAACATCCTTAACCATTGGAGAAAAGTAAATCAAAACAATTCTGAGACTCCATCTTATCCCTGTAAAAATGACCAAGATTAAAAATACTTCTCACTACTAATGCTTAAGAGAATGTGGAGTAAAGATGAACACTCCTCCACTGCTGGTGGGAGTGCGAACTGGCACAGCTGCTTTGGATCCTGGTATGGCAAATTCTCAGAAAATTAGGCAAGTAACTGATGGAGGAGG
Organism: Myodes glareolus; assembly: GCF_982192425.1. Classification (NCBI taxonomy): domain Eukaryota; kingdom Metazoa; phylum Chordata; class Mammalia; order Rodentia; family Cricetidae; genus Myodes; species Myodes glareolus. Next base: position 118,197,153 of record NC_142030.1, read on the forward strand.
GTTATCTGTCTATTGTGGTATTTTCATTGGTCAATAAAGAGACTGCCTTGGCCCCTTGATAGGACAGAAAATGAGGTAGGCAGAGTAAACAGAACAGAATGCTGGGAAAAGGTAACTGAGGCAGATGCCATGGAGTCAGCCACCAGGTCAGACATGCTGAATCCTTCCTGGCAAGCCACCACCTCGTTGTGCTACACAGATTATTAGAAATGGGTTAATCAAGATGTGAGCGTTAGCCAGTAACTAACTCTCTAGAGATAATGGGCTAGGCAGTGTTTAAATGAATACAATTTGTGTGTTGTTATTTCTGGGGCTAAGCTAGCCGTGTGGGAGCTGGGCGGTATGAAAAGCAGGCCTGCCCGCAGCTCCTCACTACAAGTAACTACCTTAAAACTCAGCAATATCCCTTTTGGGCCTATATACAAAAGATGCTTAACCATATAATAAGGACACATAGTCAACTGTGTTCACAGCAGAATTACTTTATCATACACAGAATCTGAAAACAATCCAAATGTATCTCTTTTACACACATGATAAATGAGATAGCCACAAATACCATAAAATATCTTTGAGTGACTCTAATCACATAAAATGAAAAACCTGTATAATAAAATCTTTAAATCTTTGAAGAAAGAAATTTAAGCCATTAGAAAATAGAAAGATTTCCTATTCTCTTGTGAAGAAAATATCAACATAGCAAAATTGACAATCTTACTGAAAGGAATCTACAGATATAATGCAAATTCCCATTAAAATTGTAAGAAAATTCTTCACGAACTTTGAAAGAACAATCTTCAGATTTATGAGAAAAGACAAAAACTCAGGTTAGCCTAAACAATCTTAAAATCCTGTAAAATCAAGGAACTTCTGAATTCATCACAATCTTTGACTTTAAACTTCACTGCTGAGTCATAGTACTGATATCAATCCACCTTGGATACGAATTTCACATGTCTACAAACAACAGACTTTTGACAAAGAAGCAAAATTGTGAAATGGAAAAGAAGCCCTTTAATCTGCTTATCTCAGAGGCTACCTTATTTTAAACCTGTCTTTTCTTTCAGTTGAAGCTAATCTGCACCGCAGAGGGTAGGATACAGTTTCTCTCCTTCTGGTAGACTGTCTTCCTGAGCTCTGGCAAGCAGATTTTTAACTATCTTTTTTATTTTAACTTGTAAATCATAAAATTATGAGAATTTCTGAATCCTACCCTCTGTTCTATAGGCCTTGTGAGGTCAACTTTGCTCTCTAAACTTCCTGTCTCACCTGTTTGCTTTTCCCTGCAGGTGTGTTAGAATAGCTAGCTCCTGTGTGCATGTGGCTCCTCAATCTCAGTGGTATCCTGGTGATTCTTGGGCCAAAAGTCTTTTTCCTTCACCTTTCCTACCATTTAGCAAGCAACAAATTTGCAATTCTGCTTCTATCACACTTACAGATTCTCAATAACTATACCATTGTTTCTGCTCCTCCAATCTCACTTTCTTTAGTTACCAACATATATAACTGAATATTTTTTTACACATTTTTACTCCTGATTTAAATTTTGTCCTGCTTTTCTACATTTTATTTTTAAATTCTGATCACCATTTCTGAGCAATCATTACTCACATATTCACTGATTTTTTTCCCATGAGTTCCTTACATCTGGTCACACCTTCCTTGGTTTTTTTTTTTGGAGGGGGGTTTCACAGATCAGTCACACATTCTCTTCTGTACTTTTGGTCCCTTCTCTGTCATTTCTCGAGGTTCAGCTGTGAGTCCCACGTTGAAGGTGTGTTATGTCGGGTTCCAGTGCTAGCCCAGACCATAAATTATTTCTCTTGACCAGACCCCAACATTAACTCTCTGTGGACCAGCAAGGAGGCACGGGGGCATGGAAATTAAGACACAACTCACATGGCTTTATTGGGAGGGAGATTCTCAGTGGTTCTTCACGAAGTCCTGTGTTCACATCCTGAAGAATTCCTCTTGTTTATTCTCCACACAACTTTTATACCAACACATAAACTGAGTGGGCAAAATACACCAGAATTCTGTTCCTAGGTAACCAGGTAAATGGTGTTTTGTCCCATCCACATCTACCTGTCTGCTGTGTGTGCTAGCTGTCACATAGACTTGAATTAGCATCTCCATCAGGCATTCTCCAAATTACAAAGAAAGGAGCAACAACATCCTGACCTTTTGTTAGTACTGTGACAGCCCATCTGCAGGGCTCCTTGACCACCTCAGGTGGGGGCTATGGCTTCAGAGCCTGGCTGCCATACTATATAGAAATATGGGCCTACAGGGAAGTCACACTATCTTTTCCCTTTTGGTGAGGTTACTAGCTCTAGAAATTTGAAAGAGTATGCCGTCTATAAGATTAACAGTTTTAAAAACCAGTGAATGGATGTGTATAAACAAATTAGGAGGTGTGGTCTTGCTGGGTTAGTTGTGTCCTTATTGTTGCCAGTGAGGGTTGGATTTGATGCTTTAGGGAGTAAAACCCAGGCCCAGAAATTCTCTCTGTCTTCCTATTGCCTGTTCATCAGAAAGTGGTTTTCTCAATTATTTTTGAAACACAATGTCTGTACTGTATGTTTCCATTCACGATGACTATAAACCAAACCTCAGAAACTGTAAATAGATCTCAATGCTCTCATTTACAATAGTTATTTTACTTTCCATATCTCCAATTCTATTCAGCTTTGTTGACTGCAACACACTGCTTTCTCTTATGCTGGTTCCATTCTCTAGTATCATATCTCCTCATATGTATTCCATGACTCTCTCAGTATTTGACTTAATAGTTTCAAGCAATGGTCTCGTTATTATGATTTTATTCGGTGATACCCCTGACTCATGCCTGTCCTCAGTAACTTTTTTTTAGTCTCAGAGTCAAATTCCATATCTTGTTCCTTCTTTTTTTAATTCTACATTCACAATCATGTAACAAAAGCTGCCAAGTTCTGCTGCTAGCTAGGGCTGGAACATGACTCTATTATTCAATGGCGTCTGCATCAGCTTTCGGACTTTCAATGCCTTATTTTGTCCCAAACATTGCTCTGTAGACAAAAATGCCCTCTAGCTCAGAGATCTTCCTTTTAAGATGTATCTTCCCAGTGCAGGAATTAATGTCAGTGTCTCTGTTTTCCAAGAGCAAAGATTAAAGATGTGCCCCACCACACCCTGATTTAAAAATTTCTTTATGTTCATTTCACAAGCCTGAAAGTTACCCGGGTGAGATCTTACCCTGAAGTGACTACTCTTTTTATTTTATTTATTATTTCATTTGTCTCCTTGTACACAGTAATTATCTTCATTCGACTTCCTGATGTCCCTTTTCTCCTCAAAATTTACTTTTTGCTATTTATCCTGCTCATCTTGCTCCTTTTCATTGTAAATCTTCATTAATTACCATGAGTATTCATAGGACAGAGTCTATTTGAGGATGTTTTGAGATTTCTTCTGCCAACAGGAATAATCCAAAACCTGTAACTTCAAGCACACTCTTCAGACAAGGGCAAACGGCAGCTACTTTCTTCACTAATACATTACAAGATTCATCTCTAGGCAAAATACTTAAGTTCTTCTTCCCTGAAATGCTTTGACTGAACTCCTCCCCCATAGTTACAATAAATCTTAACACCACTTTCTTCCATGATCCTACTAGTACGGTTCATTAAGCAGTGCTTAAAACAATTCACTGCTTTCCAAATCTATAATGCCAAAGTTCAAATTCCTCCAAACAAACAAATGGTCAGGCCTATCACAGAAACTTGCTATTCCTGTTACCAGTGTCTGTCTTAGAGATTCTTATTGTTGTAAAGAGATACTATGACCTTGACAACTCTCATAAAATAAAATATTTAATTGATGTAGTTTACTTACATTTTCAGAGGTTCAATTCATTATCATATAGACAGGGAGCATGGTAGCATGCAGATAGATCTGATGCTGGAATTGAATACAAAACATCTTTAGGCAATAGGAACACAAATGACAGACACACTGATTGAAGCTTGAGAAAAACAGACCTTAAAGCCTTACCCAACCATGATGTACTTCCTCCAATAATGCAGGAACTGCTAAAGAAGCCACTCACTTTGGGGTCCATTTTTAGTTAAAACATTACATTGTGCTTCTCCCAAGTCTGATAAAAATTTTCTGAAGGTCTCAAAAGGAAAACAGAGAGAGAAGTGTAACATGAAGGGCTGCTTGTTGGGGTTGATGTCCTGCCCAGTTCGCCACAACCAGCAAGTCCCAAAGAAAATCACACAGAGTTCTCCATAAGTTATAAAACTAATTGGCCCATTAGCTCAGTCTGCTTATTAGCTCTTGCAGATTCTGTTGACCCATTATTGTTATCAACGTTAGACACATGGCTCAGTACCTTTCTCAATGAAGCAGCTCACATCTTGCTTTTCTGTGGTCTGGGCAGAACTCTGGAGGAATGGGCTTCCTCCTTCCCAGAATTCTCCTGTTTTCATCGCCCCACCTCTACTTCCTGTCTGGTTGACCCACTTATACTTCCTGCCTGGCCAAATATCATATATTTAAAACATGATTGACAGAATATAGACAATTCTCCAGCACCAGAGAGGAAATAAGAGAATAATTCTATGACAAAAAGAGGAGTAGAGAGAATAAACTTTGCATTGAAATTCTGCTTAAAATCCTTCGAGACTTTTTTATGCTGTGCAGTGGGAGATACACTGAATGGTGTTGAAAACTTCTGGGCCATACAGAGAAGTTGGTAGTCCTTCCTCTAAACCCTCAATCAATGTTTCTTTTATTTTTCTTGTAACTAATATTTTGCTTAATTACTTCCCATTCCAGTTCTTTAAAGTCTTCCCTTCCTTTCCCACTCAGAAACATTGATGTGGCACTAAGATAGAGGTTTCTTGAACTCCAAATCTCACATTCATTCTCAGTCTAGGAATATTAAATCCTAATACTAGTTCCAAATACTAAAGAATTAGAGTTACAATTTTCTATTTACTTTATCTTTTTATTATAACTAAGAAAAACTATAACTTTCTCTTTAGTTTTAAACTCCATCAAAAACACCAGAAGGATATAATATTACTTAAGTGTTGTTAGTGCAGTGGGCTGCATCCTGTCACCTAGCTATCTTAGCCCCCGAAATAAACATGGAAATTGTATTAATTAAATTACTGCCTGGACCATTATATCTAGCCTCTTCTTGTCTAAGTCTTACATCTTGATTCCATCCATTTCTAATAATCTGTATAGAACCACGAGGTCGCGTCTCACTGGTAAAGAATCAGCGCGTCTGATTCTGGTGATTTCATGGTAGTTCTCTCTGCCTGCCTCCTTCCTCCCAGAATTCTGTTCTGATTACTCCACACACCTAAGTGCTGCCCTATCAAAAGGCAAGGCAGCTTCTTTATTCTACCAATGAAAGCAACACATAGACAAAACCTTCTACACCACCTAACTAAACAGGAAGTGTATTATAAGCAATTTCCAAAACTCTAAAAATAACAGTGACATCACACTGTCTAGACAGTTACTTAAAGTTCTTCTGTACCATTGGGACATCCTTCTCAGCCTACAGACCCATAGTATCTGGCAGTCTTTTCCATGAAGCAGAAAATTTCAAGGACAGCTCAATCACTTTCTTCTGTATCTTACAGAATGTCTTGCAGACTCTTTCATGAAGCAGGAACCTTGAAGGATCATCTCACTTTTAAGAAAGTTCAGCAAGGTCTGCATGCTCAGTGAAGCAATCCAGGCAAGAGCAGTTTCTTGCCCAAATGGCTAACCAACTCCATAATGAGTCTCTTCAATGTCTATCATCCTTTTGAAGTAGCTTGATGTTGCCAGGAAAAGATGAGTCTCACCATCATGAAAGGTCTTAAGTGCTTAAACATTTTAAATGCCATATTCTGAAATATCTGAAAGATTTAAAGAATATCTATCTAATTGAAATATATTTCTATACATCTAGAAAATCGAACATGACTACAAGCTTAACTATTATAGATGAATATCTATTAACTAATATTTCTTAATTATACATTAAATTTTTAAATGAGCTACACAAGATCAACACCTTAATCAAGATTAAAAATCCATACACATAAAACAACATTATCCTTAAATTTGTATCCATAAAGCAAGATCAATATCAATGCAAAATATCTATCTTTATAGCATATCCCCCTTTAAATATAAAGAAACTTTTACAAAAAATATCGGGAATATGGGCACAGTTCTGTCAAAACTTATTCCTGATATTTTTTCGGTGAAGTATTCTCTTTGTGGGGTGTTTGCAGCAACCTTTCAGGGGCTCTTGTTTCATAAAACCATATTGATCAGAAAGTAAACTACAGGTTCTCATCTTCTGTAAAAATAAAAGAAGAACCTCTTTTCCAAAGCAACATATCCTTAAACTCAAATTTTGGAATCAAGATACCTTTATGTTAGTTTAACTTAGCAGTCCATACAATGAAATGCCCCTCTGTACTTAGATTCTTCACAGTCAAAACATTCAAAGAAAACACAATAATATACATAGTCCAGACTCTCTGTGAATTTTCCATTTTTATGTGGTTTATTTTTGTTCACTCTGACTATCTGTACTATGTCTCTTAAAGACTTTACCCATTTTAACAGCATTAATTTTATTTTTATAACTCTCTATACTCTTTCTTCTCTATTTCAAGCCTACATACATGCATTTATCTAACACTATGACTCATCTTGATTTGTCTTTATTGCAATATCTGCAATTATTTTCAGACCAAAATCACTTCTTAAGATGTGAAGAACTTAAGAATCTAAGCTGCAATATCACTAGGTCATATATGATAATGTGTGCTCACTCCTCACAGTCTGGCATGGCAGAGCTACTTTGCCTCTGAGCTACGCACACCACCCCACTTCCAGGCACACAGCTTGGTCACATTGCCATCAGGCAAGTCTCAGTATGCTGCTCAAATATTCTATCTCCTGAAAGACCCAGAGGTTGTGCTTGCAGCATGCCTGGAGGCCATTTTTAAATGGCCACAACTGTCTTCCTGCTATGGCCAAATCATGAAAATCTCTCTTAAAGGAGCTTAAGCATGCCATCCACTGAAAAACAAATGCAGCTAAACTATGAGGTTTTTTTGTATAAAGAATTTCTTTTTAAGCTTTCTCAGGTTTAACATGGATTTAGTCCACCATGTTGGTGCGTCAATTTGTTGCAAGGAGAGGTTTGTTTGTCCTGGTCACACAGAGTCAAAATAATCACACAGAAACTCTATTAATTAAAGCACTGGTTGGTCCATTAGCTTATCGACTAACACTTGCATCTTAATTTAACCCATTTCTATTAATCTGTATATCACCACAAGGTCGTGGCCTTCCAGCAAATTTCAGCATGTCTATCTCTGGCAGTGGATACATGTCATCTTCTTGACTCAGCACTCCCAGCATTCAATCAGTTCTTCTCTACCTACCTAAATTCTTCACTATTAACAAGCCAAGACAGTTTCTTTATTCATTAATGGTAATCACAGCACTCAGAGGGGACGCTTACATCAAAATTTTACCTTGTACAGTTTTGTTTTGGAGCTGTGGTACATACCTAGGACCTTCCTTTATTTGCTAAGGAACAACCCTTACCAAAATCATAAAAGATCTGAAAGAGTTGATATTTCTGGCAAAATAAGGGTGCTACACAATGGGACTATGTGCATCTAAGAGAGAGTATTCAAACACAATTCTTAATGGATTTGAAATCCTGTATTTACGTTCATGTTATTAAAAAAATTTCTAGCTTTAGACAAATGTAAACAAAATGAATCAAGAAGTAAATGTTTTCTTCTAAGAAGGATCATGAAACATTCCTAGAACACAGGTACATTAGAATATAAAATTCATTTACATTTTATACTAATGTGGGTAATGATTTTCCCATCTCATTGGTGACTCCTGTTCTGACATGATTTCTGATCTCATTGGTCTCCTGTTCCGACATGATTATATAATTCATAATCAGAGCAAAGAAGAAGTGTGAGCTGGAAATTTAAGTTTCAGAAATTTTAAGGGATTGGTCAAATAAGCATGAGCACAAGAATTTCATCAGAGCAGGCTAATAGAATATTAGTCCTTGGTAGGCTAGTAACCATTGATTCGAAACAAAACAAACAATCAAAAATAGAAACAAAATAAATAACAAACAGATATACACTATCACATTTCTCATTTCTACAAACACTAGTGACTTCTATACTCATAGTTGGCTCTCATATTGAGTTTTCCTTTGGCATTCAGTAACCCTCTTTGTCTAAAGTTTCAAAGTTTTCTATATGCTTCCAAATATAGCATGGTTTTGTTCTTCAAAGTTATTTCTAAATTTTGGTACCAATTTCTGTATTAATTATTTTTCTTTTGTTGTGATAAAACATTGTAATAGGAAGGTTGTTTTCTTGTCCCAGCAGCCAAGAACTGAAATAATCACATAGAAACAATATTCGGGGGCTGGAGAGATGGCTCAGTGGTTAAGAGCATTGCCTGCTCTTCTAAAGGTCTTGAGTTCAATTCCCAGCAAACATATGGTGGCTCACAACCATCTGTAATGAGATCTGGTGCCCTCTCTGGCCTGCAGGCATACATGTAGGCCGATATTGAATGCATAATAAATGAATAAATATTTTTTAAAAAGAAACCATATTAATTAAATCACTATTTGGCACATTAGCTGACTCTTACATATCAATTTAACTCATCATCATTATTATGTGCATCATCATGAGGTCATGGCTTACCATCAAAATTTCTGCACATCTGTCTCTGTTGGCAGTTCCTTGGCTTCTCTCTGATTCTGCCTTTTTTCTCCCAGCATTCAACCTAGACCTCCCCACCCAGATTTTTCTGCCCTGCTTTGCTATAGTCTCATTATCCAATGATATTCACAGCATACAGAGTGAAATCCCGCATCAAAACATCATGATCAAAAGCATGAGAGGGAGATAAAATATAATGAAAGTGACATGGCAGCAAGAGAACAGGAAAAAAAAGTCCCCAATTTTTGTTTTTATTTTTTAAAAAGAAAACAATCTATTTTCATTATATATACCAATCCAAGTTCCCATTCCCTCTCATCATCCAATTCCCTCCACATACCCCCCACCTCACTTCTATCCATTTTTCAGAGAGGATAAGACACCTTGCTTTGGGGAAGATCTAAGGTCCTCCCTACTATATCTAGGCTGCGCAAGGTATACCTCCAAGGAAATAGGTTCCCAAAAATCCATTATAATCAGTCACAAATAAATCCTGGTGCCATGGCCAGTGGCCCAACCATCTGTACTAGCCATGAACTTTCAGCCACATTTAGAGGGACTAGCTTGGTCCCATGCTTGTTCCTTCCCAGTCTAGATGGTGTTGTTGAGCCCCCATTAGCTCAAGGAGACTGTTTCAGTTGGTGTCCCCATCATGGTCTTTGCCACTTTGCCCATGTTCTCATTCTTCCCACTTTTCAAATGGACTTTGGGAGCTCAGTCCAGTACTCCAATGCTGGTTTCTGCCTTTGTTTCCATCAGTTGCTGGATGAAGGTTCTATGGTGATATTTAGATATTCATCAGTGTGACTACAGGGGAAGGCCAGTTCAGGCAACCTCTCCTCTATTGCTTAGCATCTTAGCTGGAGTCACCCTTATGGATTCCTGGTAGTTTCTTAAGCGTCAGGTTTCATGTTAACCCCATAACGCCTCCCTCAATAAAGATATTTCTTTCCTTGCTCTCATCTCAGTCCTTCCTCCATATTGACTACCCAATTATCTCAAGTTTTCCTAAACCAACCTCTTTTGCCCTCCACTTTCCCTTCCACTTTCCCTTATTCCACCCACCACTATATTCTCATTATTGTCAGGTGATCTTGTCTATATCGACTTTCCAGGTGGAACTGTATATATTTCTCTTAGCATTCACCTTGTTACTTAGCTTCTCTAGGATCATGAACTATAGTTTCAATATCTTTTGTTAAGGCTAGTATCCACTGATGTGTGAGGACATACCATATTGATCTTTTTGGTGGGTCTGCATTACTTTACTCAGAATGGTGCTTTCTAGTTCCATCCATTTGCAAGCAAATTTCAAGATGTTATTGTTTTTAGGACTGAGTAGTACTCTAATGAGTAAAGGTGTCATACTTTCCTTATCCATTCTTCAGTTGAGGGGCATTGAGGTTGTTTCCAGGTTCTGGCTATTATAAATAATGTCACTATGAATGTAGCTGAGCAAATATCTTTGTAGAACGATCAAGGCTCTTTTGGCATATGCTCAAGAATGGTACTGCTAGATACTGAGATAGGTTGATTCCTTATTTTCTGATAAACTGCCATCATGCCTTCAAAAGTGGTTGTCCAAGTTTACATTCCCACCAGCAATGGATGAGTATTCATTCCCCTTATTTCACATCCTCTCCAGCATAAGCTATCATTGGTGTTTTTTTATCTTAGCCATTCTGACAAGTGTAAGATTGCTGTAGTACAATGGTCTGTAACCTGTCACTTGTATTTTAAATAAGCACTGATTGTTCAGTAGTCAGGAAGGAAGTATAGGCAGGGTGATCAGGCGGGAAGGAGAGGCAGGGAAACAAGAATCCTGGGAAGAGGGAATTTTCAGTCTGTAGTCATCATCTAGACATAAAGGAAGACTGACAAAGAGCAAGCAAGATATGACTGTCTCACCAAAATAGGTACCAAGCCACATTGCTAATACAGACTAGAACTATGGGCTCTTAGAAGTTACAAGAATTATTTAAAATGAAGCCTGAGCAAATGGGCCAATCAGTTTATAATTAACATAAACCTCTGTGTATTTCTTTGGGACTGAATGACTGTGGAATGAGGTGGAATAAAAACCTCAGGAAACAGAAGATGGTATCTCAGAGTTGTTTTTATTTCCATTTCCATGAAGGCTAAGAGTGTTGAATATTCCCTTAAGTGTCTTTCAGTCAAAGATCCAGATCTTAATCCACACCCTTATGAAGACCTGATTTTTTTAACAAAGAAGCTAAAGTTTTACAATGGACAAAAGAAAACATCTTCAAAAATTGGTGATGCCATAACTGGGTGTCAGCATGTAAAAGATTGAATATAGATCCATATCTATCCCCATACACAAAACTCAGTCCAAGTGGATTAAAGACCTCAATATAATTCTGATCACACTGACCCTGATAGAAGAGAAAATGGGAAGTAACCTTCAATTTATGGGCAAAGAAGACCAGTTGCACAGACACTGAGAACAACAATAAATAAATGGGACTCCCAAAATTGAGAAGTTTCTGTAAAGTGAAGAAGACAGTCAAAAAGACCAAAAGGCAGCCTACTGAATGGAAAAATATCCTCTGCAACACACACACACACACACACACACACATATATATATATATATATGTATATATATATATATATATATATATATAGTCTTACTTTTGGTGAAGAATTTTGCATATATTTTATACATTTGCAAGACTTTTATGCTGAAGTCATGATGAAATTTAAAGTTAAAAATATAAGGAAAGCCCTTAAGAGGTTTTTTGAAAGCAACAACTTTCTGAACAGAACAATAGTCCAAAAAATATCCAAAGTATCAATAGATGGTACTATATGATATTAAAAGTCTACATATAGCAAAAACAACTAGCAGTAGGGCACCTGACAAACAGACCAGAAAATCTTTATTAGTTATATAGCATGTAAAGGTGTGAAGATCATGGTGGTGATACCCACATAAACAGCTGACATGAGCTACTGAGAGCTCATTGACATGAACTGAGAGAGGGGGAACCTTAATAGGACAATACTAAGGCCAATGAATGTGGAGGACAATTGTGAAGATTGGACAGACTGTGAAGCCACTGGCAGTGGGAGCAATATTTGTCTCTAGTGGTTTAACTGGCATCTTGGAGCACATTCTCTTTGGAGGAATACCTTGCTCAGCATAGATATAGTGGGGAGGACCCTGGTCTTGCCTAGAAGTGACATATCAGACTTTGTTGAGTCCCCACGGGAAGCCTTATGCTTTGTGAGAAGTGAATGGGGGAAAGGGTAGGACAGCAGGAGGGAAGAGAGTGAAAATGGGGATATCTATGAAATATGAGAAAAAATTGTGGTAAAAACTTCTTATTAAAATGATAAAATTCTAACAACAATTTTGAGGGATGGAGAGAAAAGTAACCTTTTATTCAATACTTGGAGAAATGTAAATTAGTATAGACATTATGGAAATAAATTTGGGGATTCATCCAAAAAAGAATTATTATATACCCAGCTGCTTTTTGTGAATACATACACAGATAACTATATACACAACCTTAGAGGTAGTTCTAAAATATGTATTTATTTCCTGTTACTAAATCAGTGAAATGGTATCTATCATCTATCAATACAAAAAGAGACAAGAAAATATTTTAAATATATAAAACATAATACATATATTTGAAGAAAAATTCAATCATAAAATTTACAAGATAATGAGGACTTAGTATTTGTAATATTCACTTCAGCCCTTTCAGAAAAATATATGTATTTATCTCATAGGTGGGTTCTAATGTATAATGCATGAAAAGTTCTTAAAATTATATATTTTGTGTTAGAAATATTAGCAATAGACATAAACATGATTTTCAAATATCAACATAAATAAATAACAATAATTTCAAAACTAAATAATGCATATGAACTAATGTATTTAACAGTATTAAAGCCAACAGTTCAGAAGCTTTATGTCAGTACAGAGCGCAATGAAGACTAGTATTTTCCAGTCAATGACTATAACATTCACCTTTGAAACATTTTCTGAATTGTTTATTCCCCACCAATCATCAAACAATAAAATTGAAAGAGTTACCGTAACCATAATCAAAGATCTAAATCTGATTTTTAAATGCATGTATCTAATTTGAAAAACAAAAAAACAGTAAAATGAAATTCTGAACCTTTAGTTAGTTAATTATAGTTCATCCCATCTTGCATATCAGCATTTAAACCTGAAAATTACTGTGACACTAATTTCTGTACACCAATATCTTATTTGACCAAACTTCTAAGGGTATTAAATTAAATTCCTGAAGAAAAATAAAATGTCAGTGTTTTGAATGATTTGATGAAAATGATTTAGAAATAACATAAGATACAGAACTTAGAGGAAATATGGATTCCATGAAAAACTGCTATTTTCATTTCCTGTACCCACCATTCCTTGGCTCCTATGCTGAGATTCAATAAATTGCAAGTAGGATTCATGGAGGGCCATCTACAAAGAAAGCACATTCCAAGTTCACAATGCTATATAAGCAAAATTCTGTAAAAGCACATCAGGGAAATACTTTTTTTTCTGTACTCTGATTTTTTATGGAGCAACAGAAACAAAATTAGCCTAATATGGTCTATCAATTTATAAGGAAAATAATAGTGTATATAATATTTTCTCCCAAAAAATCACTGAGAAGTTCAGAAATTATATATATAGATATATAACTAAAATGTTAGAAGATGTGAATGTACAACAATATGACTAGTTTCCCTTAAAGAATACACATACAAAGACATACACATATACACACACTCACATGAACACATCCCCATACATGTATATATATATATATATGTATATATATATGCATACCCATGTTCCTAAATCTCATGTAAAATGCTAAATTCCCATCACACAAGTTTGGTTTTATTTACTTATTTACTTATTTATTTAATTGGTTAGTTGTAACTTCTTAGGGGAATTTGCTTCAAATAGCAACATACATAAAACTTATGATATTATTTTTTAACTAATGTAAGCATTAGAATAGTTAAAATTAAAAAATTATATTGAGTACTGAAGTAACAAAAAGGAACACATACCCAAACTTATTTCATGTTTTAGTTGCCAATGATTCTGCTCTTTCAAGAAAAGTGTTTTCAGGCCTTCCCCCACCCACAAAAAGTTTGTTTAATATTAAATAACAAGAAGCACTAAGGACTTCTAAGTGTGCATCTAATAGAATAAGTACTATTAAATAGCTGAACATATCTGATATTAAAAGAAAAAGAACAACTAGAAATTTATTACATTGTAGTCTACAAAGCAAAACATTAGAGTTACTTTTGTGCAAAATAAAATTTTTTAATCATTTATGCACCCTAATCCTAGATACTTTGATATAAATAGTGAGGAGAATAAAATGAATGGGGACATTTATTGCATACTTGCTGTATGCTAGAAATGATGAGGCACTTTCAAGTTTGTATTCTATGCTCTATTCCACAGATAAGTCAAAGTTGTTTCTATAGAACTGGCTATTAAAAAAAGTAACTGTGGACAAAATAAAAAGCAAAGTAACAACAAACAAAATTAAAATAGAAATTCATAGTTGATATCAGCACATAATGATAGTGTGTGACTGATCTTCCAGTCTTCCCACCCACTGGTTGGTCCTACCTACTCCCTAGATATTTTGCATGCTCACAACATTTATTGTTTTTCCCATGCATTTTTTATAATTCTTTACTAAATCCACATCTCTTCTTGATCTAAATAATTTTGACAAAAATCCTCTTGTTCTTCTTTTAATAATTTTTTTTGCTAAATTAAATATCGGGATTCTTATAAATCAAAACAATGGGACAATGTTGCTGCATTTTAAAGTGTGCATTGTAAGATACTGTCTCCACCCATAGAGTCAACTGTCACAATTTCAAGGAAAATTCCTCTGTCTTGATAAATTACAATAAGACTAGGCATAAACCTTGTTTTCAAGGCTTGAGCAGGCAACCCAAGGTAAAAGGAGGAGGAATGAATTTGGGGGAGGATGAGGTGAGGGCGACTGGCAGGGGTGTGGAAGGGGAAGTGCAGTTAGAATACAGTGTATGAGAGAAGAATGAACTTTAAAAAAGAAAAAAAAATCAGAAGAGAATGTTACACAAAGATACTGAAGACTGTTCATTTTAAAGAATATGATGAATGAAAACAAAATATCCACATGTCTTTTTTCCCTAAGGGTAAATACAATTGTTTCTACGGTATATCAAAGATTATCTTTGAGCACAGGCATAAAATATTTTCTGCTTTGTGAGGTTAAAGAATGTCCTAAACATTAAATGAATAAGGAATTTAGAAAATAATTTATTGAATAATCATTTAGCAATACTTAAAGAAAATCGTTGGGGATATAAAGTGGATACCGATTCATTTATTTATACAGATATTGCTGTTCAAGGAGATTCAATGAAGATGAAGTGGACCAAATTTAGGCTAAAGGGCATAAAACTACAAGACACTAGCATTTAAGTGTGCATTAAATCATTCCTTTCTATAATATTTATTACTTGTCAAGAACAGTAAAATATACTTATATAATAATAAAGATAACACACAAAACAGCTCTTTTCTGCACTGGGGTTTTAAATTAGTACTGCTCATTAGATGATTATTAATCAGGTTATTGGAACTGAATAGAACAAATTCTTTTTAAAGATAGAATTTGAAGAACGGGAACATTGTCAGGTTCACAGTAAAATAAAGGTAAAAATGTTAATGTCATTTCCAGGACAGGCTCCAAAGCTACAGAGAAACCTTGTCTCAAAATAATAATAATAATAAAGGCAATATCACTAAATTAATAGAAGTAAATCAGGAAAGGCCTGTAGGAAAAAGAGAAGAAAAATGAAGATAAATAATTAAGCCATTTTAAAGCAGTGATGTCACCAATAGCTGTTCTTTGGGATGTATAATGATATCACAGTCATGGCTTATTGAGAAAAATTCTGGTATTAGTAAAATTTAACTCTCAAATTATTAATAAAATAAGATACTTTAACTTTATAATACCCTACTTGTCTGAGATGTTTTTGAGATTATTCCTAAAAAAAAAATCATATCCTTCACTAATAAATTGTTGAATTACACAAATATCAGATAAGTGATGAGTACATTCCTAAACAACTGTCAGTGATTTCAGTTACTTACCGTTGTTTAAGAGTGAAATAATGGCATGATATTGGTGGAGTATTAACTGTTACACACAGGCTTATGATTTAAAACAATTGATCATTACTTAGTAGGCTTTCTTGGAGACTGTGGAATATTTGGTGTCAGAGGCACTGCTATTAAAGGTAGATGAGTTGGTTTAGCTCTGTGAAGGTTGTAATTTTTAATTCCTGATTTTTCTGCTTCCTGATTTGTCAAAATATATTAATGAATCAACTTTCAGTACCTCAAAGAGAGATGCCACAGATATCATGATCAACTTTATACAATTAAATAAACATAATTAAGGATACAGTTAATAAATTTATTTTTAAGCTTTAGTTTTTACTTATTTCATAATTATCATTTATGTATTTTTCTGTTTTGTGGTATACCTATTTAACTGAAATATAATTACATTACTTTCCCTTATCTCCACACTCTCATAAATGTCTACTGAGTCTCTCCTATGACTTTACAACATTCTTAAAATTATACCCTGTTTATCTGTGTTTATCATGAAATAGCTACATATGTATATAAACATATTTATAATATATATACATGTAGACACACACACACAAATAGATGATATGGTATCTATGATATCCTACAAATAATTTCTCTCCTAATAAAAGTACGAGAGACAACTCTTTTATCAGACCACAAGTAGATAATATTTCTAGGAATTTGAAGAATATGGTAAGTCAATATTTTTGAGATGGTAAAGTTTTATCTTGTGCCCTATATTATTTTTTATAGTTTCTTAGAATCATTTGAAAACTTTCTATATCCTGAAGAAATAAGTGTTTTGTGACATTGTGTACAGCAAAGGAGTAGGGAGAAGCTATTGTGTTGATTAATGCCAACAGTGCATTGCTGCCTAATTTGTCATCTGGGAATTATACAGTCAGGTTTCTTTTTAAAACAGAGAAATAAAAAAAAAGTTGCTAAAGTTAGATGAAATTTGAGATCAAAAGTCACAATTATCTACTAAGTAAATTAAAATTGTATTTATGTATTCCATTTTTTCTAACATTCATTACTCTCATAGATGTATCTTATCCTCTATTGTTACAGGAAACAATATTTTATTTATATCTTCTCTTGAAAAATTAATTCTAGAAAGTTACTGAAATTAACCAAAGATATATTACTTGTTTACTGGATGGAGAACTTTTAGTATACAGTGATTAAAGATGTATTGAATGTTTCATATATTTTACTAATGATTGATCTTTAAATTGCATGATTTAAAACATTAAAAATTGAATATACCTGTAATATTTATTGGGAAAAATCATTCCATTTGAGGAAGTCTGTATTTCTATTTACTGTTTCTTTGCAGGATATGACCTAAAGGTTGGGAAGTGCCTCATGCAGAATTTATTATTGGAGCATGCTGGAAAACACATGGGCTGGAGGTACTGCTGTTCACAATGAAACTTACTCATGTAAATAAGGCTCTCACAATTTGCCCATATAGTGCAAATCAGAGATAAATACATTACTTAGATAAAGACAGAATTGTGTTTTTAGAAAGATATAAACACCATATAACATTGATGATTTTCAAAAGTATAGACTTTTCAAATGAATAAAATATTCTTTTTATCACTGTCATGATTGCTTAAAGATTTTAACAAGCATCAGACAAATATCAGTAAAATATATATTTTTCATTTTATGAAACAAAAGAAAATAATCATTGGGACTTTGAATCAATGTCTGGTTATATGATTTAGCGGAATAGCTTCTTTACTGTAGTGAATATCACACAAGAGTAATAAATTCAAGCATATAGGCAACATTATCCTGCATAAAACTCAGCAGCTTTAGTACATGGACCATCCCTAAAGGAAGAGTTTTACGGTCTTGTTTTCTTTACACACCAGTGTAAAATTATCATGGTTTGTAGTTATAGAGAGCTCATTTACATTTTAATGTGGACAGCTCCATTTGTGATGCCATTGGAACCTGTTTGGAAAAGTTCAAGGACACTTCTAAGGAGTCTTTTGGCATATTACAAGCTAGGTTTATAGTAAATGTACCAGCACATGAAATAAAGGCACTGTGGTTAAATTCTTAATATAAATTTAAAGAGGCCATAGATCTTATTGATTTATAATAATATCTATGTCTCTTTAAAAGCAAACTGTATGAACATAAAGGCAGATGACTTCAAATAATATTTGCTCTCTAATCAAAAATACAAATATTGCTTCTTTTATGCAAGCCTTGTTATCCCATAGCTCTGGTAGAAGCCTTTAATCCTATCAGAGGCTTTGATAGTATTCTGACCCTAAGAAGATTGAAAAGCATCCTGAACCCCAGAGACAAGGACAATTTCCTGAAAAGAAAGTGGAAGTATTTTATACACCAGAATTCATGGTGACATCTGAACCCAAGAAGACCCACCCGCAGCCTTATTCGAGGTCAAAGAAATACACAACTAGTACTTCAGCCAAAGACTTGAACAGGAGCTCACTGCCCAAATAGACTATTTCCAGGCCAACAGATGTCCAGTGACCAATGTAGGAGAAAACACTGTGCTCAACCACAGGCAACAGCGTTCAGAATACAAGTAGGAAGGAGAAATTAAGGAATAAAAAAAAATTCAAAAAGACAAATTCAGAAATTGGCACCTAGACCTAAAATAACTGTAAATTCAGATGCTGAAACACAAGCATAAGAACACAAATAAGAGCATCAAGAGCAATAAATCAGCACCAGAGCCCAGGTATAATACCAAAGGATGTCTTGGATATGAAAACACACCTAAAGCACAAGAAAACAATCTTAAAACCAACCCTTAAAGAGGAGAAAGAAACTCTGTTAAAGAATCAAGGAAAAGATTACAAAGAAATTTTTCAATATCAATAATTCCATTAAAGAATATCAAAAAAAACTAAGAAAAAGAGACAAGCAAGTGAAGGAACATATTCAAGTTGTGAAAATCAAATGCAAACAACAAAGATAACACAAATTATGTAAATTTAGAAAAGGGAAAATTCCTTAAGTTTACAGAAACTAGATGCAATCATTAGCAACAGAATTTGAGAAATACAAGAATATCAGTCGTTGAAAAATAAAGTAGAAGAAATAGATTAGTTGGTAAAAAAAAAGTTAGAGATAAATATATTTTAAAATAAAGCACCTAGGAAATCTGGGACACCATGTAAAGAACAAAGAGAGAAAAAAGAGAAAGAATTTCAGCTAGATAGCAAAAAAATATATTTAACAAAATAAAGGAGTAAATTTTCATAACCTAAAAATTGTATGTCTATAAAAGCAAAAAACGATTACAGAATATCAAACAGATTGGATCAGAAAAATAAGCCTCAAGATCACAAATAACCCAAATAATAAACATGCATAAAAATAATAATATTAAATACTACAAAGGAAAAAAGCCATAAAAGGAAAAAAGGACATAAAAGGCAGATCTTAAGAATATCATTTGAGTTCTCAACAAAGACCCAAGATATCTTGTAGTCTCCAAAAGATCACAAAATTACAGTTGGAACTAACATAGTCTGCAAGACTTTCAATAACCATACTCAGAGAAAACAAGGTATTTCATGACAAAATCAAATTTAAATAATCTCTATCCCTTGATCGACTTTTACAAAGGTTCTAGAAGGAAAATTTTAAACCAAAAAGTTAATTACACACACATAAACATGGGCAATAAAAAGTCTCACACCAGTAAAATTCAAGGAAAGGGCACACACATACACACACACACACACTACGATCACCATGACCAGCAGCATAATTACAGGAGCTAACAATCACTTGTCACTAATATCTATCAATATCAATGGCATAACTTCAATAATAGAAAGGCATTGGGTAGAAGACTGAATGCAAAAATAGAATCCATTCTTCTATGCATGTAAGAAACACACTTCACCATCAAAGATAAATATTACCTCACAGTAAAGATTGGAAAAAGATTTTCCTATCAAATGACCCTTAAAAGGAAGCAGATGTATCTATCTTTATATCTAACAAAACAGACATCAAATCAAAACAAATAAAAAGAATTGGAAAATGATATCTCACAGTTATTAAAAGAAAAATACAAAGGGAAAAGATTTCTATTCCAGACATTTTTGTCCCAAATTCCAGGGTACCTGCATTTGAGAAGGAAACATTGCCAAAACCTACATTATGCATCGAAACTCACATATTTCACTCTCACCAATGGAAAATTTAACCACACAGAAAACTAAACAGAGAAATAATTGAACTAACAGACATTAAAACTCAAATGGACCTAGGAGATACCTACAAAATATTTCATTAAGCATAAAAGAATGCACCTTATTCTTGGCACCTCACAGAAGATTCTCCAAAATTAACCACATACTTGTTCACAAAGTAAGTCTTGATAGATACAAAAACTGAAATAATCCTGTCATATCAGTGATTTTACAGCACACTTCAAAAATAAAGAACTAAAAGAAGGAGACACAGTTAAGAGAAGTAGATGACAGAATATGAACAAACTGAGGGATGAAATCAGTAAAATAAAAACAAAGAGAAGAAAATGAAGAATCATTACCAATAAACAAGTTTGACAAACTTGTTTATTAAATAACTGAAAGGAAAACAGACAGCATTCGAATTGAAATCAGAAACAATGAGTGGGACATAACAGACATCAAGAAAATTCAAGGAATGATTAGGTCATACATCAAAATTCTGTACTCCACAAAATGGAAAAATCAAAAATGATGGACAATTTTCTTGATAGGTACCATTTACCAAAGTTGAAACAAACACAGAAAAGCAATTTAGATAGATCCCTACTCCCCAAGTAAATAAAACTATTATTAAAATTACCCTTCTGAAAAAAAATGCCCAGGAGCAGAAAATATTAGCATAGAATTGTACCATATTTTCTTTTTTTAAAATTTATTTATTTATTAAAAATTTCCACCTTCTCCCCGCTACACTTTTTCCTTCCCCTCCCTACCTCCCCCTCCCTCTCTAGTCCTAAGAGCAGTCAGGTTTCCCTGCCTTGTGGAAAGTCCAAGGTTCTCCCCCATCCATCCAGGTCTATGAAGGTGAACATCCAATTAAACCAGGCTCCCACAAAGTCAGTCCATGCAGGAGAATAAAAACTCAGTGCCATTGTCCTTGGCTTCTCAGTCTTCTTTCATTGCCAGTCACATTTAGAGTGTCCAGTGTGATCACATGCTCCATCACTCCCAGTCCAACTGGCCTTGGTGTGCTCCCATTAGATCAGTCCCACCGACTTAATGGGTGGACGCACGCCTCGTGGTCCTGACTTCCTTGCTCATGTTCTCCCTTCTTCTGCTCCTCATTTGGACCTTGGGAGCTCAGTCCAGTGCCCCAATGTAGGTCTCTTTCTCTATCTCCCATCCATCGCCAGATGAAGGTTCTATGGTGAAATGCAAGATATTCATCAGTGTGGTTATGGGACAAGACCAGTTCAGGCACCCTTTCCTCTGCTTCCTAAGGAACAATCTGGGGACCTCTCCTTGGACCTGGGAACTCCTCTAGAGTCAAGTTTCTGGCAAACCCTAAAATGGCTCCCTCAAATAAGATATTTTCTTCCCTGCTCCCATACCCACCCATCCTCCATCCTACACACCCCATTCCCCCAAGCTCTCCCTAATCCTCCCCTTCTCCCTTCTCTCTACTCATCTCCCCTTACAGCCACCCTCCACCCCCCCCCCCCGTGCACCCAACTTTTGCCTGGCAATCTTGTCTACTTCCAATATCCAGGAGGGTAACTATATGATTTTCTTTGGGTTCACCTTCTTATTTAGCTTCTCTAGGATCAGGAATTATTTTTAAAGAACTAATATTAATACGCCTCATATTATCTGAACACAGTCACCCTGATACACAAAGTTCAAAAGTCTGAACTAAAAAAATGGAAAATTACAGACCATAAATATTTGATGGGCAAATTTCTTTAGCCAATGACCTTTGTGTGGCTGGACCAGGTTGGGCATGGCCTCGAATACCAAACGCCATGTTGGTCCTCCTGCTCTCTATCTCTATCTCTCCCCACTCACCACACCTGGATGTTGAATTCCATTCCTGTTTCCCATTATGATCTGTGAGTGCCCCTTTAATAAAGAACTCCTCATTATACCCTATTCAGAGCTAGTGGGAGATTCCTTTATTAAAGTTAAACCCAATCTGACACATTCCTCTTCATCAGTTAGCATAAAATAATTGGAAAACAAATCCTAGAACACATCAGAAAGATCATCCATTGATGTAGGATTCCCCTCTGCATGCTGTGAATATCATTGGTTAATAAAAGAACTGTCTTGGGCCTGCACAGGGCAAAATAGAGGTAGGTGGGGAAAATTAAATACAATGCTGGGAGAAGAAAAATGGATTTTAGAGAAGTCCTATAGCCCCACTGGGACAGATGACAGAATTTTACCCAGTAAGCTACAGCCTTATTGTGGCACATGGATTAATATAATTACGTTAATTTTAAGATATGAGTTACCCAGAAATATGCTTAAGTTATTAGCCAAACAGTATTACAAATAATATGGTTTCTGTGTGATTATTTTGGGACTGAGCATCCACCTACAACAACAAAACACCATAATAAGTTTAGCTTCATCTCTGAGTTACAGGGATGGTTCTACATAGGAAAATATGTCAATGAAATCTACCATATAAACAAACTGAAAAATGTGATTATCACATTGGATGCTGAAAAACCATTTTATAATATCAAGTACCCCTTCTGATAAAGGTTTCAGAGAAATCAGATACACAAGGTACAGGCATAAACACAATAAAGGACATCTACAAAAAGCCAATAGCTGACATCAAATTTAAAGGATAATAACAGAAAGGAGTTCCACTCAAATCAGGAAAAAAGACAACACTGACCACTATCTACACATCTTTTCAATATAGCACTTGGAATTATAGCCATAGCAGAAATACAACTAAAAGAGAGAAAGGGGATATGAACAAGAAAGTAAGAAGTCAAAGTGTTTCTACTTGCAGATGATATGATAGTATACATAAGGTACAAAAAATTCTCCCATGGAACTTCTATAGATGATAAACATCATTAGTGAAACACCTGGAAAAAAGACTACCCAAAATAAAATCAGTAGCCTTCCTACACATAAATGATAAATGGTCTGAGACAGAAAAGAAAAGAATACCTTTTACTATAGCAGCAAATAATAGAAAATACCATATAACTATATTCAAGGAAGTAATAGTCATATATTAGAAGAACTTCAAATTTAAGGAGAAACAAGCTGAATAATTAAAGAAGATGGGAAGATCACTCATACTCATGGATCAGAGGAACTTAAATGTTATTACTCAAGTGGACTTAACAGACATCTATAGAACATTGTCTCCAAACACAAATAAATATATCTTCTTCTCATCAACTCCCAGAACCTTCCCTATTACTGACCACATACTCAGTCACAAAGTAAATTTAATAGGTAAAAATATCGGAATAACCCACTATTTCTTATCAGATTACCATAGCTTAAAGTTAGAATTCAATGACAACACAAATTACAGAAGCCTACTGTCTCACAAAAAGTGACTAATACCCAAATGAGTCACCATTTAGTCAAGGAAGAAATAAAGAAATAAAGAAAAGACTTCCTAGACTTTACACAAAATGAGCACAAAACATGCCAAAATTTATATGACAATAAGATAGCAGTGCTAATCCATAGCATTATGTGCCTACATAAAGAATTTGGAGAAATCTTACACTAGAGAATTAACATAACACCTGAAAGGTCCAGAAAAAGAAGAAGGAAACACACCCTGGAAAAGAAGAAAACAAAATATATTCAACCTGATTGCTAAAATCACTAAAATAGAAATAAAGAGAGAAAAAGTGAAATGAAGAGTTAGTTCTGCAAGATGATCTGTTACATGATGAGGCATGCTTGTTGGGGTTTTCTGTCCTGCCTGGTTCCCACAGCTGTTTAGCCCCAAAGAAAATCACAGAGAGGTCTCCATAAGATATAATACTGATTGGCCCATTAGCTAAGGCTTCTTATTAGCTCTTACGACTTATATTAACCCATTATTCTGATCTATTTTAGCCATATGGCTTGGTAACTTTTTCAGCTAGCAGGTCACATCCTGCTTCCTTGGTGGTCTGTGCAGGACTGGGAGGAAGCAGCTTCCTCTTTCCCAGAATTCTCCTGTTTTCATTGCATCACCTCTACTTCCCATCTGAATTTTCTGCTTATACATCCTACCTGGACAATTAGTGTTTATTTAAAACATGATTTACAGAATATAGAAAATTCTTCTGCACCACTTCCTCCTCTTTAAAAACAAAACAAAACAAAAGAGGAAAATACCCTGTGGCTACCAAAGTTTCTTCCCTTCTCTCCTGGCGATTCGCAGGGCCATGTGACCTCTGACTTCCTGACTTCCTGGAGACTCTGCACTAGCTCTGGCTTGAGGGGATAACCTAGCTAGAACCTGGTTCTCTTTGTTATGGTGATTCCACTTGTATTCAAGGTCTTAGCAGTGGGCTGATAGCCTGCCTCCCCTAGCTGACCCTGCCCGAGGCGCCGGAAAGGCTTTAATCTTCTCATCCTGCTCCTGGATGGGAGGAGGTCTTGCATTTTTGATTCTTCTAGCCGAGTGGTATAAATACCTGACTTGAGTTTAATAAAGTGGCCATTTACTCTTGTAGATGAGCCAGGTCTCTTTTGTGTGTGTGTCTCTTTTCCAACCCTCAGGACAATCGTCCCTTCTCGTGGGCCCGAGTTCAGGAAGCGCGCAGTCTGGGTCGGGCGTGGGTATCCATTGGAATGTGCAGACTCTTACAATACCCATAGTCCATTTTTTGGAAATGTGGGTGTAGTATTCCAGGCTACTTCCAGCTGGTTGGCGGCGTTGATAATCTTATTGGTACCTAAAAAACATTTAGAGTTGTGATCAAGTCCTGACTGAAGTATCCTGTGAGTCTTGATTATCTCAGGCAGCAGTCTTGAACCTGTTCTGAATGAAAAACTCAGATATTTGGGTCATCTATTCCTGCCAGAGAATTCTCAGGTGGTCTTCCTTGATCAAAGTTGATTTTTCTTAACTCTGAATAAATCCAGAGCCTCTCCTTTTCTGTGGAAATAAAAGCAAACTCTCTTCTCCAAAGTAACATACATTTTGACTTCAATTTTGAAGTCAAGGTATTTTCAAAATACCTATCTTGGATTAATTCAGCAGCATTTAAAGTAAACATTGTTTAGCAGCAGTTGCTCTTTCTTCAGCATTCAAACAATTTAAAGAGAGCATAATAGCATACAGTATCAAGATTCTCTATGCATTTTTCTTCTTTATGTGGCTTTATTTTAACCTCTGTTTCTTTTATTTTCACTTTTAACTTTTGGCTTTTTGAGACAGGTTCTCTCTGTATCTTTGTCCTGAAACTCCCTCTTTAAATCAGTCTATCCTTGAACTCACAGAGGTCCATCTGTCTATGCCTCCCAGGAAAATCCTACCAGCTTGTGACACCACAACCACCTACTTTCTTTTTTCTTTCTCTCTCTCTCTTTCTTTCTTTCTTCCTTCCTTTCTTTCTTTCTTTCTTTCTTTCTTTCTTTCTTTCTTTCTTTCTTTCTTTCTTTTTGTACTTTGAGAACTTCAACCTTTAGCTTGTATATATTTTTAACAAACTGTAAACAATTTAGAGGTTTTCTTCATCTTTGAATCTCTCTTTACTGTATATCTCTCTTTTTCTGACTATATGGGTCTTCAATTTGCTAAGGAATATGGAGAAGAATAAAGCTGTGGCTTTGAATACTAGATCAACCCCATTCTTTAGCTTTATAAAATTCCACCCTCATGGTGGAGGTACCAGTCATAGCCATGTTTTCTTTTCCACAACTCTATGGCATTTCAAGGTCCTTGCCAGAAAGCAAGCTGCAACAGTGTGTCCATAAACAACACTCATAGTCAGGACTGCCTACTTGAATGAGTCAGAGTTTTTCCTGGCAGGATGGCCCAGAAAGCCGGCATTTTAAAACAGCACAGCTTTTTTTCCTGCTATGGCTGAAAATCAAAATGCTTTACCCTAGTCTTTCCCAAGCTTTCTCTGGATGCATTTATTCATGTGGCTACCATTCTGTAACATGAGGGCTGGCTAGTTGAGGTTTTCTGTCCTGCCTGGTTCCCACAGCAGATAAGCCCCAAAGAAAATCACACAGAGGCCTCCATAAGTTATAATACTGATTGGTCCATTAGCTCAGGCTTCTTATTAGCTCTTATGACTTATATTAACCAATTATTCTGATATTTTTTAGGCATTTGGCTCAGTACTTTTTTCAGCTGGCAGGTCACATCCTGCTTCCTTGGTTATCTGTACAGGTCTGGGAGGAATCAGTTTTCTCCTTCCCAGAATTCTTTTGTTCTCTTTGCATCACCTCTACTTCCCATCTGTTTTTTCTGCCTATACTTCCTGCCTGGCCAACTAACGTTTATTTAAACAAGTTTGACAGAATACAGACAGTTCTCCTGCACCAAAGATCAACAAATACACAAATGTTTATTCAAACTAACAAAGGATCAGATGGATAATATCCAAATTAACAAAATCAGAAATAAAAATGAGGACATAAAAACTGATACTGAGGCAATCCCAAATGTCATTAGGTCATACTTCAAAAACATGTACCCCACAAAATTAGAATATCAAAAAAATTGACAAATTTCTCAATAGGTACCACATAACATACTTACATCAAGAAGAGATAAACAATCTATTTAAACCTATAACCCCTAATGAATTATCAAAAGTCTCTCAAACAAAATAAAAAAAGCCCAGGACCAAATTTTTTCAGTGAAGAATTTACCACAATCTCAAAGAAGTGTTATTAACATTTAGCTCAAATTATTCCATGCAAAAGATACAGAACAAAAAAAAGTCAAACTTTCACTATTGGCAGTTGATATAATGGTATTTATACTTAACCCCAGAAATTCTACCAGAAAATTTCTACAGTTGACATATACTTGCAACAATGTGGAAGGATGTACAATGACCTCAAAAACTGTGTAACCCTGCTATATACAAATGATAAGTGGGCTGAGAATATAATTGGGGAAACAACAATCTTTTCAAAGTCACAAAAACTATAAAATATTTTGGGATACTTCCAAAAAAACATGAAAGACCCATATGAAAGGAACTTTAAAACTTTGAAAAAAATTGAAGAAAATAACAAGAAATGGAAAATTCTCCCATGCTCTTGAATTGATAGAATAAACATAACAAAAGTGGAAATCTTACCAAATGCAATCTACAGACACAATACAACCCTGATTAAATTCCCAACAAAAATTTCAGACCTTGAAATAACAGTATTCAACTTCATATGGATAAATAATTGTTTTAAAAAACAGAATAGCTAAAATAATTATGTCCAATGAAGAAACTTCTGGAGACATCACCATCACTGACTTTAGGCTCTACCCTCAAGCTTTAATAATAAAATTAGCTTGGTATTGTCATAAAAAGAGGCACATGGACAAGTGGAATCAAGTTGAGAAACCTGAAATTAATCCACATATCTATGAACTCCTTATTTTGTACAAAGAAGACAAAATTGTTCAAGGAAAAAAAGAAATATTCTTCAAGAAATGGTGTTGGTATAACAGTATGCCAATACAAAGAAGATCACAAATAGATCTATATCTATCACCATGCAAAATTCTCAAGCACAAGTGGCATCAACATAAATCCACCCACACTGAACCATAGAATAGAAAGTGAGAAGTAGCCTTGAGCATATTG
Organism: Myodes glareolus; assembly: GCF_982192425.1. Classification (NCBI taxonomy): domain Eukaryota; kingdom Metazoa; phylum Chordata; class Mammalia; order Rodentia; family Cricetidae; genus Myodes; species Myodes glareolus. The sequence goes on from NC_142030.1 coordinate 118,224,919, forward strand.
GCACAGGAACTACATTGTTAATATAACACCAGTAGCACAGAAAGTAGGATCAATAATTAATAAATAGAACCTCCTGAAATTGGTAATATTCTTTAAGTCAAAGGACACACTAAATGAGACAAAATGGTAGTGTACAAATTTGAGAAAGAGCTTTAAGTACCCTACATCTGACAGAGGGTTTATTTCAAAATATGTAAAGAGAATAAGAAACTATACTTCAAATATCCAATAGTCCAATTGAAAAAGTGAATACAGTTCTTTGTAGCCAATTCTCAACAAAAGAATCTCAAATGACCAAAAGATATTTAAGAAACTGCTTAGTCATCAGTGATTTGCAAATCAAAATGATTCTGATACATTTTTCACCTTTCATAATGACTGAGATTGAAAACAATTAGGACAGCCTATATTGGAGATGTTATGGAGTAAGGACAATACTCTACTACTGAGATTTCAAACTTGTACTGTTACTTTGGAAGTCAGTATGTTAGCTTCCCAGAAAATTGAAAATGAATCTGCCTCAAGATGCAGTAATACCTGTTACAAGTCCATGTGCCTGTATAGTGAAAGCACAGTTGACAAATCAATAGACTAATATACTCATTCGAATTGTGAGGAACCAAATTTGTAGAGCTTTGGGAACATCTGTCTTTGGAAAAGTGTCTGTCATTTCCATAACAACTTTTGAAGTCAAAGATTTCCAAAGGAAGATCTTTCAAAATTATCCCAGCAGTGTATAAATCATTGAGCATAATTTGTTTCTCTGCTATGACCTGTATATTTTAACCCATTCTATGGGGTCCTGCTGTAAAATATTCACTAAGTCAAAGAAACCCTTACTCACATAGTCAAATCTATATAAAGCTGTCCTTCACAATTATCTTTTATGGCAGTATATCCAACAAAATCCTTGCAAATAAGCCACATAAGAACTTCTGAAGACAGACAGTGATCGAAGAAAAACAGCATGTCTATCTACTCTTACTGATTAACAGGTGGGAGAGACTTGAATTTTCTATCAGCAGACTCAGGGGAATGTATTCTGTATTTACCTTCTCCTTGGTTTCATCTCACACAAGATAATAACTTATGAAATTAACTATTTGTGCCATACCTCCTAGAGATGAGAAAATAAAACTAAGATCACAAAATTGACCCCAAAATGAAATTCCTTGTTTTCTGGGTATTGAGGCAGGGGCTTGAAATGGCAGTCTCCAAAGAAATTCCTTTTAATTGAACTAGCAAGATCCCAGTACAAAACAAGTGTTATAATTTCCTCCTTCAGCTTAAATTGGTTGCCATGGTTGCCACAAATTTTGGACTTCCCTAGTTTGCAGCAACTAGGAAAGGAAACAGAAGTGACCAGAACATTCAACAATGTTGAGTTTTCCTTCCCCCTTTTTCTATATTAATTAATTAAAAACTTCTAGTTTAAGTAGTCATACTTACAAAATATAGTTATTATAAAATAGCCCCCCTCTTCCCCTCTTAGAATTTTATTTTGATTTAAAGGCCTGACTTTAATGAATTCTTCCAGTATCTGTGGGGAGCTTCACACCCATGTCCTTTTCTGAGAAAGTAGTAAGATGGCAGGCACCTGCTTTGTCAAACTTATCAGATTACATGCTTTTGTGAAAAGCATGCTACGTATCATTGTTATGGCCTTTGGGATTGCTAAATGTGTCTGTATGTGTATATAAACTGGAAGCCTTGCAGGAAATGAGAACATTTTTCCAAAAAATTAAAAGTCATAAAGAGAAAACATGTTCGAGTTAATTTGTTCACCCAGAAATGCTATTTGTGCTTGTTGCAAACACCCTGTTATGAACCCTGACAAGAAGTTGAGGCTGGAACGCAGAGGCCCCTGATAGATACCATTCAAGGGCATATACCTAAGAGATACTCAATTATATCACAAGGTTACCTGGACAAATATGTTCATAGAAGCATTGTTCATACGGAGCAAAACTTGCAAATAACCTATGTGCCCTTCAACCAAGGAATGGATAAAGAAAATGTGGTAAATTTTTACAATGGAGTTTTACTTACCTGTAAATAAAAATAATATTACAAAATTTATAGGTAAAAAACTAGAAAAGAATTATGCTGAATGAGGTAACCCAAACCCAAAAAGACAAATGTGGTATGTACTCACTCATAGGTAGATATCAGATGTAAATCAAGGGATAATCAGGCTACAATCTATAGCTTTAGAGAAGCAAGGTAACATGGAATATCCTAAGAGAAACACATGGATGGTCCTGAGAAGGAGAAATGGGTGAGATCTTGTAGAAAAATTGGGTGTGGGGGGTAGAATGGAAGAGATGAGGGATAGAAACAAGAAGGACTAGGATGGTTTAATTGTGGGAGAGATAGAGTGGGAGAACAATGAAACAGATATCTTTATACAGATGGCAATTATGGGTTTAATAAGAATCATAATGTCAGCGAAATTCCCATGAAGCCACAATGATGACTGTAGTAAAAAAGAGCACAGCGGGCTACGTTCCTGGCTCCTGGCTGCCCAGTTGGTTTTACTAGAAATAACAACATACAAACTGTATTCATTTAAACACTGTCTGGTCCATTATATCTAGCTTCTTCTTGGCTAATTATCACATCTTAATTAACCTAATTCTAATAATCTATATATCACCACGTGACTGTGGCTTACCAGGATGAGTCTAGCCTATGTCTATCTCTGAGAGGAGAGCCATGAAGTCTGCCTGACTCTGCTTTTTCTCCCAGCATTCTGTTTGGTCTACTCTAACTATCTAAGCTGCTGTCCTATCAAAAGGCCAAGGTAGTCTCTTTATTTAACCAATGAAAGAAACACATAGGCATAATACTCTCCTACATCAGATGACCCGATTTGCCAATAGTGTAGTGGATGCCTGAACTGGCCTTCACTTGTAATCATATTGGTGAATACCTTAATTGTCATCAAAGTACCTTCATCCAGTAGCTGATGATAGTAGATATAGATATCCATAGTCACACACTTGCCCAAGCTCTGGGAGTCCAGTTGAAAAGTGGTAGGAGGGACTTAATGAGCAAGGGGCATCAAAATCATAATAGGGACACCAAACAGACAGATTAACTAATCTCCTGGAAGCTCAGCAACTCTGGATAAACAGCTTATGAGCTTGCATGGGATTGATCTAGGCCCTCTACATCTGGGAGTCAATTGTGGAGGTTGGACTATTTGTAGGTCCCCAAGGAGAGAGACCAGGATCTGTTTCTGGTGCATGAGCTGATATTTGAGAACTTACTTCCTATTGTGCAATTCCTTATTCAACTTTGATGCAGGGGGATTGATATTTCAGTCTTTGTTGACTCCTCATAGCAGACATTACCACTTCTATGAAACTATTGGGACATAGAAGGAAGGGGTGATAGAATGGGAGGAGATGTGGGAGGGGAAATTGATGTTTGTATGAAAAATAAATATGTTTTAAAATGAAAAAATACTTTACTAAAACAGATCAAGAAAGGGTAATATAACAGGATTTAAGGTAAAAAAAATCATGTTTGCAATACTGACTGTTGGAAAATTGTATATTTTGTGCATAAAAATATTAAATTTTCTGTTGTATAACATGTTCTCATGATAATTATCAATGATTAAAAAGATATATATATAATATATATGTGTATATATATATATACAGACACACACACACACACACATATATGTGTGTGTGTGTGTGTGTTTTAGAATTTTTTACTCATTACACACTAACCACAGTTTCCCATCCTATCCATCTCCTTGCTTATGACCTCTTCCACCAACCATACCCCATTAATTCCCCAAAAGTTGGTGACTTCCTATGAGACATCCCAAAAGCCTTGCATCTTAAGTTGAGGAGAGATCAGTCCCTTCACACTGCATTAAATCTGAACAAAGCATCAGACCATAGGGAATGTGCTCAAAAATCCAGATCATGAACCAGGGATAGATTCTGGTCCCACTGTCAAGGACTCCTCAAGCATACCAAGTTACATAGTTAACCTACACATGGAGAGTACCTACTTCAATTTCATGGAATTTCCCAGCTATTGGTCTAAAATTTGTGTTTTCCTATGAGGTTGGGTCAGCTGACTTTGTAGATTTCCCCATTATTATCCCAATTATTTCCCCATTATTATTTCCCCATTATTATCCCTCTCCCTCTTTGAATGTATCTCAGAACTTGACCTGGAACTTTACTGTAGATCTTTGTATTTTCTTCAGTCAGCTACTGGATGAAGGTTCTATGACGACAACTAGGCATTTCACCAAACTCATGTAAGGGGAAGGCCAATTCAAGTAACCCAATGTTATTGGTAGGAGTCTTAGCTGAGTTCCTTTTTCTGAATTCCCATGAATTTCCTGAGCATCAGATTTATTCCTAACCTTATTTGAACACTTCTCTCAAGACATGCCTTTCATTGCTCGTGCACATCATTTTTCCCCCAACTCAAACATTCAGATGCCTCAAGTTTTATATTTTTCTCCTCTCCCCTTTTCTGCTTCACCATCCTCATTTTTCCTATTTACTGTGGGATAATGATTTTGTCCTTTGCATTGTTTTAATAAAACACTGATTGATCAGTATCCAGGCAAAATGTATAGGCTGGAATGCCAAATTGTAGTCCTATGAAAGAGTTCCATAATGCCTGGAATGAAGTACAACAAAGGTTGGAGATAATCTCACAGTCAGGGTAGCCATTCACATTCCTCTGTGTACCATGGTAACTAAAAATAAAATCCAGCAGAATAAAAGACCACACACACTCTTTGTCTTCACTTACAGTATCCGAGATCATGGCTAAAGTGGGCCAGAATTTAAAAGGATGAAGGAGTTCCCACAACACCCCTTTTGAAGACTATTCATGTGTCTTTCTCAGGTTCTTCCTTGTTACCTATCTTTCATTTTTATCTTTTAATTTACATCTATTTTCCACTTATGAGAGAATACATACTGTGTTTGTCATAATGAGCCTGTTTTTCCTCACACAGGATGATTTATTTTCTGCTTCCATCCATTTCCCAGTAAATTTAAACATATGGCATATCCTTCTTTATATGTGTTGCATTTAATGACTGATGGGCAAATAGCTTAGCAATGTAAAGCCAGGTGTGAAATCAGAACAGAGATAGAGAGTAGATCTAGTCAAATAGATGCCATGTAGCTGCCAAAAGAGACAGACACTAGAACCTTGCCAGTAAGCCACAGCCTCATGGTAATACACAGAATAATAGAAATGGGTTAATTTATCTAGCTAGCAATATGCTTAAGCTATTATTCATTTTTGAGTGATTTGTTAATTTGTTTAATTTCTGAGTGATTATTTGCCTTTGAGCACTGAGGAAGTGAATGAACAGTCTCCACAAACAAATTCACAGGCCAATGTGGAATATCTACATCCACATAAAAATGGAGTGAGCTTAGAATAGAATTCCAGACACAAAATATCAGAGTTAAACACAGCTTCTTGGTAGCAGCAATTCATTTTTTTTTCAGATGCACTCTGTTTGCTGGTGATGAGCAGAGGCACAGATTCTTTAAGAACAACCTTCATCATTCACCAACATGAACAGGTTTTGGCTCTTTTGTAAGTTTTGGTTATGGAGTTCTTAATTGGAGGTGGGAACAGAGTGCTATAACTTGCGTAGTGGCAACATAGACCTGCTACATCCTGGTGCTTGGGCAGTGAGAATGGCTCACAGATGTGGTGAACATTCTCTGCCATGTTGGACCTTGGGTGGAGCAAGCAATCAGGTTTGCAGTGTTGATCATTGCCATGCCTGCTTAGCATTTAGAAAAAAAAGTGCTCCTGGCTAAAAAATAAATGATTACAGATATGCAATAAAGACAGAGTCAGATAAAAATGTCCTCCGAATGTGTCACAGTGTACATAGGTTTGAGAGAGAGAAGAAAAAGAGTATAGTCAGGTTTAAAATGAAAAAAAATGGTTTTAAAAAAATAAAGCAATGTTTTTAAAGAAACAGTAAAAGGAATATAATAGTACAGAAAATCAAAGATTAAAGGAATAAAGAAAAAATCCACATAAAAATGAAATATATACAGAGAGTCTGGATTGTGTATGTTATTGTGCTCTCTGTGAACTTTTGGCTGCAGAGAGACATTTGATTCTGGGGCCTGCTAAGATAAACCAACATAAAGATATCTTGATTTCAAAATTTGAGTCTAAGAATATGTTGCTTTGGAAAAGAGTTCTGCTTTTGTTTCTAAAGAAGATGAGAACCAATGCATTGCTTCCAGGCTAATGTTGCTTGTTGGAACAAAACTCCCCTGAAGGACTCTGTGAACTCAAAAATATAATTCACACAACAAATGTCCAGAAGCTGTTTGAAAAAAAACAATGACCAAATTCCAAAAAAAAATATTGTTTATGAATGTTTATTTTTATTTTAAAAGTGGTGGGTATAATTGGTAAATAATCACAGTCAATTGCTGATAAAAAAGGGATTATGATAAAGAGATGAATACTTTATACTGGCATATACTTTAGTTTAGTGATATAAATTTAAAGATAATTTTTATATGGATATTTCTACTCTTGTTTAAGGTATTAATGTTTTAACAGCTCATTTAAAAATGTTATGATGTATAGTTTAAAATTACAGATTAATAGATACTTGTTGATAACAGCTTAACTTAAATTCATGTTAGGTTTTCTGAATGTACAAAAATATGTTTCAGTCAGATAATCTTCACAATGCCAAAAACCTATAGAATGTATCATTTAAAATGGAAGTGGAAGACTTCTATGACAAAAACTTTAAATTTTTGATGAAAGAAATTAAAAAAGACACCAGAAAGTTTAGAGGTCTCCCATGCACTTAGGTAGGCAGAATTAACATAGGAAAAATGGCAATCTTACAAAAAGCAATCTACAGATTCAAAGCAATGCTCATCAAAATCCCAGCAAAAAATTTCACAGACTCAAAAGAATAGTACTCAACTTCATATGGAAAAGCAAAAAAAAAAAAAAAAAAAAAAACCAGGATAGCCAAAACAATCCTGTACAATAAATGAATTTCTGGAGGCATCACAATCCCTGACTTCAAATTCTACTACAGAGATACAGTACTGAAAACTGCCTGGTATTGTCATAAAAATAGACAGGAGGAGCAATGGTACTGAGTAGAAGACCCAGATATTAATGCACACACCTTCGAACACCTGATTTTTTACAAAGAAGCAAAAAATATCATATGGAAAAAAGAAAAGCATGTTTAACAAATGGTGCTGTAAAAACTGAATATCAACATGTAGAAGAATGAAGATGTAACCATATCTATCACCATGCACAAAACTCAAGTCCAAATGGATCAAAAAACTCAACATAAAGCCACAGTAATCCTTAAAGAAGAGAAAGTGGGAAGTAAACTTGAATGTAATGGCACAGGTCACCACTTTCTAAATATAAACCCAGCAGCACAGACACTTAGAGAAGCAATTAATAAATGGGATCTCCTGAAACTAAAAAGCTTCTACAAAGCAAAGGACATGATCAACAAGACAAAACGACAGCCTACAGAATTGGAAATGATCTTCACTAACTCTACATCAGACAGAGGTCTGATCTCTAAAAGTATATAAAGAACTCAAGAAATTTGTCACGAAAAGAACAAATAATTTAATAAAAAACAGAGTACAGACCTAAACAGAGAACTCTCAACAGAGGAATCTAAAATGGCTGAAAGACACTTAAGGGAACTTTCAACATCCTTAGTCATCAGAGAAATACAAATCAAAACAACACTGAGATTTCTTCTTACATCTGTAAGAATGGCCAAGATCAAAAATACTGCTGAAAACTTATGCTAGCGAGGTTGTGGGGAAAAGGGAATACTTCTGCATTGCTGGTGGGAATATAAGCTGGTCCAGTCCCTTTGAGTGTCAGTGTGCCAATTTCTCAAAAAATTAGGAAACATCTTTCCTCAAGACCCATTAGTACCACATTTAGGTGTATATCCAAAGAATGCTCAATTGTGCACAAGGACATGTGATCAACTATGTTTACAGCAGCATTGCTTATCATAGTCAGAACATGGAAACTACCTAAACGCTCCTCAATCAAAGAATAGATAAGGACTACACAGCAGAAAAAAATATAACGACATCTTGAAATTTGCAGGAAAATGGTTGGAGCTAGAGAACATTATTTTGAGTGAGGTAACTTAGATACAGAAATACAGTTAATACATGTACTCACTCATAGGTGATTTTTCAACATACAGCAAAGAAAACCAGCCTACAAACCACAATTCCAGAGAACTTAAGCAACATTGAGGACACTAAGAGAGACTTACATAGATCTTATCTACAAGGGAAGCAGAAAAAGACAAAATCTTCTGAGTTAATTGGGAGCATTGGGACACTGGGAGAGTGTTGAAATGGGGAGGGGAGAGGCATAGAGGGGAGTAGAGAAAAATATATGGCTCAATAAAAATTAATAAAAAATATTTTAAGAATTTAGAATTTTCTCAATAATGAGACATGTCTGCTTCTGGCATCATCAATTACTTCAGAGAGTTTTATGTGCAATGAAGAAAGTTCTTATATAATTTGACTTCAATGTGACAAGCCCCGACATTTGGGCATGAAACTACTCTTGCCTGAACTGCTTAATGGTAAGAGGTATGAAGTGGTCATGTATGAAGGACACACAGAAAAGTGACTTCTGAACATTCCAAAGGATGGATGATCTTTCAGGGTTCCTCCTTCACAGAAAAAAACTGCCAGACATTCTGCAGGATAGAAAAGAAAGTGACTGACAAACTGTCAGGATACAAAAAACAGCCTTTCATTATTCCTACTTTATAAAAAAATCTGCCTGATACTATGGGCCTATAAGCTGAAGATAGATGCCCCAATGTTACAGAAGAACTTTGGGTGACTGCCCAGGAAGTGCATTGACTCTGTCAATTATAGAGTTTTGGAAGTTGCTTATAATGAACTTCCTGTTTACTTAGTTAATAGTAAATCCTTCTGGGGTCTTTGAAGAGTTGATTATAGTTACAGTTATACTTTACCATAGTTATAATAAAAGATTAGTAAATATAAAAATTTGGACTCTAACTACAAACATAGGATAGATGATAAAGTATTTTCCTTAATTTGCCAAATGCAAATGAAATAAATGTTTTAACTACAATTCTTGCTTTATAACTGTTTTGTATGTGCAATTTTGGTATGATAAAGTTAAAATATTTCTTCTATATTAGACAGAAGAGGGAGGTTGGTGTGGAATGAATTCTTCAGATGTCTTGAGTTTGTTGATTGATAAATAATGCTTTTTGGGCCAATAGATCAGCAGAGTAATGGAGTAATGCCAGGTGGGAAATCAGATATATATATGATGAGAGAGAGAGAGTATGTAGCGTCAGAGATACCATCTAAATATAGAAGGAAACAGACACTGAAATTTGACACAGTAAGTCACAGTCTTGTGGCTATACACAGAAAATTATAAATGGGTTCATTTAGCTAGCTATAAACATGCTTAAGCTATTGCTCACCAGTATTGCCATTTATATAGTTTCTGTGTTATTATTTGGGTTTGAGCATTCAGGAAATTAACAAGCAGACAACATCAACATTTTAGGATGGCATTGTTATTTACAGCTGAGTAATATTCCATTGTATAAGTGTGCCACATTTTCTTTGTCCATTCTTGGTTCAGAGGCATCTTGTTTTCATGTTCTGAATAGTACAAATATTGTGGCTTTGAACACAGTTGAGTAAAAATCCTTGTGATATCATTGAGCATCATTTGCTATATGCCCAAGAGTGGTATTACTGGTTCTTGAAGACTGTTTGCCAAAATTCTGAGACACTATCATAGTGATTTCCATAGTGGCTGAAGAAGTTTGAACTCATACAAACAGTAGAGGAGTGTTGTTCTTACTCCACATCCTCTCCAACATAGGATGCTTTCAGGGATTTTGAACTTAAAAGGTATTTGTTGATACTTTCTCAATTTTACTAATCAGTTTTAATTCAAGAAATTTTTATAACTGATGGAAGTTACAATCCAAAACAAATATATATGATATATATCATATATATGAAAATAATTAAATAACTTTATTAAGTGGTTCAATGGGGATAAATATATATAAAAAACCTGGGACCAAGAGAACTGGGGACTGGACACATGCTGCTTATTTCTGCCTTATCTGCTCTTCACAAACCACGTGAGAGCCTGAAGTCTGTCTCTCCTACTAAGAGTTCACATCTATAAATCAGAAGATATGCCTTAAGGCTAGTACCACAAAGCTGTTTTTAAAGTGAATTTTGAGTAAACTTCCCTTTTTATTTTAATAAAATTGTTCTAAAGCTAACAAGAAACTATATACAATAACAACAATTATCATGTATTGTACTTGAGAAAGAAAGTTCAAAAACATATAATAATGGAAGGACAATCAAAAAGAACAACCAAAAACAAGATACACATACTATATTTCTAGGCTAAAGGTAATTGTCATGTGAAGGAGATTTTTCTAATAGTTGTCCTAACATAAGGAATTTAAGTCTTGTACCTAATATGCCTTAGCTAAGATATGAGAGAATAGTAACAGTGACTATAGAGCCTCCAACCCATCAAAGTCCTGAGAAGGAAAATAATGCTACCCGAGGAAGCAGGACATGTAAACAAGCAACTTTCAAAAGATACAAGAAATAACAGAAACAACTGTCTATGTGGAGAGTCACCCAAGATTTCTCTGCAATGTTGGAGCAACAGATATTGGATAGAGGCATAGAATATCTGGTAGGCTTTTTCAGAAGCAGTAAAATTTTCTGCCCATTCTTGGAGAGGTTCAGCAATCACTTATCCTCGTCACCTGCTAATAGAGATTGCACAGTGTGCTTACTTTTAACAGTCAACGCAAAGATGATTCTTTACCCAATAGTCCAGTATTGCCAAGAAGAAAACATGCTTCGTGTAGATTTATTCTTTCATGAGTAGATCAGCATTGCTGGCAGCATAGTGTCTCACATCAACAGAGTTCTAAATTATTAAAGCATTTAAATTCCATATTCAGTAGCTCTTTGAAGTGTTTGAAGATCAGTTTTCAATGCAGAGTAAATTTTCATTCATCTAGAATATCTAACTAACATAATTATGACAAGCCTGGATGAATATTAACCTGTAATGCTTAATAACTTATATACATTAAAAACTAAATTTTCTCATAAAAGGAAGCAAAAATTTTCAAATATGTACAGCATAAGTACAATAATCTCAAAATTGTAACAATATATGCAAATATCTTCATCAGTGGTAGACATGTATAGTGCAATCTGGAAAAATTCTTAATTTGTATCAGTATATAAAATATCTTTAGAAATAGAAACATGCTTATAGTATGACAAATTATTTTACATTTATGTACTAAAACATTGTAAACCAAAAAAGGAACATAAAGAATACAATAAATGTAATTTGAAATTTGTATCAATATTCAAATTTCTTAGTCATTGTTGTGGGTGTTACTTTGCCAATAGCCTTTCAGATGCAAACCCAATTGGACATTGTCTCTTATGCTATAAATGCAGCTATAAAGCATTCACTTGTACTATTGCTTCCAGTTCTCACTTCTGGATGCTAAATTCGGTTTCTGTTTTCTGTTGGTGCAGATACAGTGATCTAGAACAGTGATCTGTGAGTCTCCACTAAAAAATTAACTCTTTATTATGCATAATTCTGAACTAGTGTGGGATTATTTTGCAACTTCTGTCATCGTCAGGTGCCCAAACATGGGGACCATTCCACAATTTTGGGATCAGTTCACCAGCCACATGGTGCATTGTGCAGTCACTCTCCTTCCTGTTGTGCTAGTTGGCCCTCAGACACAACAGGCTGCTGCTCAGTGATCCCTAGTTCATGACCCACATGCAGCTTTTATGTGCTTCACATGCCAACCCATATGCCTGGGATTCCCATGGTGCACACAGTCTGAAACTTGCACTGATGAAAAACTGTATGCTATCACTTTATCCTGGGCCCCAACTCTTGGAAATGTTTGATCACCTTAATAATGGCTCTTAATTTGATAAGCAAAGTATACTTTTCAATATGTTAGTAAGCAAACATGTGTCCTTCACTGCTGACAGGGTCTCTCGGCCATATAACTACAACTGCCACACTTCCTGACCAATAACAATCATAACACCTATTCAAATTCATTATAATTGCCTTACAAAAGATAAGATATGAAAAACTACAAAAATTATTGATAACATAACTATCCAGGGGTTAAATAATTAGTTGCTTTTACTATGGAAGTTATTCTTCAAGACTTATGCATCTTTTCTTCTATATCCCTTTATTTGAATCAAGGAATTAGTTTTGTTTTCAAAATTATCTCATTAAAATAGTTTGATAACAGGGCCAAGAATGAGGCAATGTTAGAAATAATAGCCTTTGCAGAATAATAATGGGCAACTATTTGAGAAGATTAATACAATGGAGAGGGAGAACACCAATTTGACAAAATTATCTGAAAAGATTTGTGGTGTTGAATTTAATCAGAATCTTTTGAAAAGTTATGATAGATTAACAGATATGATATCTCTCCAAGAAGGTAATATGCACATAATCAAAATTATGTCCAAGGATGAGATGCTATCTTTACTGAACAAGTTTCATACCTTGGAATATTCAGTGAGAACATTAGAATAGATCACTGAACAGAAGATTCAGCTTTTACAAAAGGAAGTGGTAAAAAGAATTGAAAAGATTGCAGAATTTATTAAAATTGATGAGCAGAAACAGAAGGTACAAGGACAGTATTTAGCCTCACCAGTACATATCAGATCATGGGGTGACTTACACAGAGTTTTAACTGCTTATCTGTCAATTTCCCCAGAAAGATCATCAGGCACAAAGTACCATAAGGTACTCAAAGAATATTCATGAGAACCAATACGTATGAATATCTAAAAGAAATTAAACATCCAATTATGTCTTATGGCCTACATTCACCTTTTGTTAGGGAAATGGTCAAAACATGGGCTTCAAAAACTAAGGCTACCCCACATGACTGGCTTCAATCAATCTTTGTGGTCCTAGAAGGTGAATATCAGTTGCTTTGGAAGTGTTATTTAAGAGAAGAGGGACATTTTTAGAAAAACAGGAAAAACAAAAATATTTGGGACTTCTGAAGAAAAATTGTTGGTGAATGTCATTACTCTGTCCCTCAGTAATAACATACCTTGTTGCTATGTAGCACAGCACCTTTAAAATGCTTGGGACAGGCTTCAGGAACAACAAAAAAAATATGATTGAATCATATATTAGGGTTAAATAGGGCAGAGAGAATGCTTTAGTGACTTCTTACAAAGATTAACTAAGACTATACTAGGAGAAGTGACAGACCCTGAAGCTACACCTATACTTATTGAATCTTTGGTTTTTGAAATTGCAGACTTAGAATCTAAGATGATCCTTGGACATTTAAAGGTCAGATCAGCACCTGTAGATGAATGGATCTTGCATGTAATGAATGTTGAAACATTTGAATATGGTATTAAGGCTTGGGTAGGGGAAGTGATTTTCAATGGTATGATGAGACACCAAAGTGCCAAAGGTTTTAATTGTGATACAACATAACATCTAAGAAGGGATTGTAGACAAGGAATTTATTGGTATAATGTCTTTTGTAGGTATGGAAGAAATGAATAGGTTGAATTAACTTTCTGATATATGTATGAGTGTGGCAAAGTCTGACAATGGAACAATGAATGTAGGTAAACAAAAGACAGACAAGCAATGCAATACCACTGGGAAATTATTTGGGAAGCCTCTTGCAGGCCCCCATGTCAAACAAGGTTCAGGCATTCTCAGTCACTGTGGAGAACTTGTCTCACCAAGAAAATTAAACAAAGCAGTTCCTAATATGTATATATATATATATATATATATATATATATATATAGATAGATAGATAGATAGATAGATAGATAGAGAGAGAGAGAGATAGAGAGAGAGAGAGAGGGATTACTAGACATAGGTGTAAATGTGAGTATGATTTCAAGAATCCTGACAGGCAGTTTGACCTCTTGTAGAGGCAGAGAATTCATAGTAATTGAATTCTATCTCAAATGAACCAAAAGAACAAGGTGGTTTGAATGCATAGGGCCAGAAAGACAGAAAGGAAGGCTGAGGCCATATGTAGCTATTATCGCAATGAATTTATAGGATCATGACCTATTGCAACAGTGGAATACCCAGGTTAACATTCCTGCAGTTCCCAAAATTAATGTTTATGTGAAGGATATTATAAGCTATTATAAACAAATGTCACCAGCCATTCAGGGTGGGCAAAAATACAAAGCATATAGCAAAATTTTAGTGGTACTAATGGCCTTGTCTTTGAAATCATTTACTGAGAAACTCATATGGGTTAAAAAATAGCCTTCAACAGAAACAAACTGCAGGCTTTAGAACAGCTGGTACAGAAGCAACTAGATGCTCACCATAATAAATAATCAAACATCCCTTGGAATTTTCCTGTATTTGTTTTTAAAAAAAAATCCAGAAATTGAAAAATGGTGACAGATCTAAGAGCTGTCCACAAGGTTATTCAACCAATGTGCCTTCTACAATCTGGAATTCCTCTGCCTTCTCTATTAGCAAAATGATGATCTCTAATAGTTATTGGCTTAAAGGATTCTTTCTTCATCATACCTTTACAAGAAAAGGATGTAGAAAACGTTGCCTTCTCTGTGCTTAGTTATATTAATTCTCAGTCTACCAGGAGATAACAGTGTACCATCCTTCCCCAGGTTATTCTCACTAGGCCACCCTGTGCAAATTCTGTCAATTACCTAGGTTATAAAATATGTTTAAGGAAAATTAGAACACAAAATGTACATATTAGTAGAGACTGAATACAGAATCTTAATGACTTTCAATGGTTGTTAGGAGACATTTCCAGTCTATGGCCAGCTGTTGAAAAAACACCTGATGTAATAATTCATTTAACAATAAACCTTACATGGTGACAAAGAGTTAAATAGTCACAGAGAATTGACAGCTGAAACAGAAAAATAATTGATGGTCGTTGAAGAAAATCCAAATCTTAATTGCATTTTAGTCATATTGCCTTCCAATTTCCCATATATGAATTTAAATGTAGAGGAAAGATACTTTCTTAGAATGGAACTTTTTCCCACATAAACCAAGTAAAAAACTTAAAAACTATGTTTCTGAATTAATTAAATAATGGTAATTGGAACTTTGTCAACTAGCAGGTATTGACCTAGCAGAGATTATAAATGCCTTTTACTACTGATGAATTTAAAAATTATGTGAAGACAGTGAACCACAGCAAAGACCTTGTGCTACTTTTTTGAAAGAAATTACTAGCAATTATCTCAAAAGTGATAGAATTAACCTTACAAAGAGAACAAATTGGATTCTTCCCTGTATTGTACATTACACACAAAATAATTGGAGCCTGTGCATTTTATACTGATGCAAATAAATCAGGAAAAGTACATTACAAATCAGAAGAATTAAGTGGAGCAAAGCCTTTAGAATTCTGTCCAAAATGCAGAATTATATGTTATTCTCATGGCATCAAGGGATTTTAAAGAACCTCTCAATACAGTTACTGATTTACAATATGCACAATGAGTTGTCTTGCATATTGGAACCACTGCAATTACACCAGATGATATAGAATTTACCTCATTATTCATTCAGATTCAAGATATAATCAGGAATTGACTTGTCCCATATGCATAACACACATTTGAAATCATACTATTCTGTCAGGTCCTCTAGCACAAGGTAATAAAAAAGTTAACCAATTATTGAGCCTTGAAGGCTCAGAATTTCTTAAGAAACATTATATTAGCAACAAAGGTTTAAAGAAAGAATTTTCTATTACATGGCAACAAACTAAGGAGATTATAAAGACATGTCCTCCTTGATTTTTCTATAATTAAACATAGTTACCTGCAGGAATGATCTTAAAGGCTACTCAAAGGAATGAGATCTGGCAGATGGATGTGTTCCACTTGTCAGAATTTGAAAAATTAAAATATGTACACCACATCAGTGACATTTGTTCCACTTTTAAATGGTCAACTGCCTTGATCTCAGAAAAGGCTGGTTCAGTAATCACACATTTATTAGTAGTTATGGCCATCAAGGCTATGCCTGCACAAATAAAGACAGAAAAATGATTCAGCATATGTGTCTAAGAGAATGAAAGTTTTTTGCTAATTAAAATATAATGCATATTACAGGTATGCCAAACAATCTTACAAGTGAGGCAGTTATAAAAAAATCAAATCAAACTATAAAGGATATGTTAAACAAACTGAAAAGGATGGAAAATACCCCCAGTAATAAAATGCATAATGCCTTATTAAGCTTTAATTTTCTTAATGCCAATGAGAAATGAACAATGGCAGCAGAGAGACATTGGACAATAAAAAAGTTTCTGAGTTAAATCAGCTGATGCATTTCAAGCATGTATTAACTTCAGAATGAAAACTAGGAGGTATGCTACACTGGGCAAGAGCTTTTGTCCTTGTTTAAATACAGAGAGAAAAGCTATGGATACCATCAAAATTGATAAAGATTCAGTTTGAAAAAGAGAAACCTCTTGAGAAAAATAAATTATGATTCATTCACAGAGATGACAATCATACAGGTGGTAAGAAAACCTCCTAAGGATTATGGCAGGGCTCTGTTCTTGTCTTTGCAGGAAAATAGTACTCTTTCATGAGTCAAGATGGCTAAAGATGAAAAGATAACTATTCAGAAAGGATCACAAAGCAAAAAGAAATCTGACTTATGAAACTGCATCATCTACATGGCAAAATTTGATTATCTGGATATATTATATATCTGAATATGTGTGTGTGTGTGTGTGTGTGTGTGTGTGTGTGTGTCTGTGTGTATGTATGTATGTATGTATGTATTTAAAAATCAGAGCTGACTTTAGATTTGGATATGGCTATCCTTCTCTAAACCCAGCATGTTGTTAAAAGAAAAATTTAAAATTCTGTCCATGTCAGGAGACATCTAGTACAGGACAGAAAAATATAAATTTTAAGAAATAATTTTAGCTTTCTCCATGTGCATTTTACTACACAGTATCTTTTTTTGAAAACATATCAATATGAGTAATTTTTAAGTGATCACCAATAAACAGTAGATTTTCTTGCAACAATCTTTGAAGCTTCCAGAAGAAATATGGGGCCCTACAACAACAAATCCACCTGGTTTATATGACATCATGATCCTGATAGCACTACTTTCAGACAGGTTTTTGGGTACCAGTTGCAGAAATGGCCCACGTTGTTGAAATGTTCTGGCCAGAATTCCAAATAATAACTTCAACAAAACCTTATAGACTACTCACAGACGATTTGCAATTACACAAAACAACAATCTTGAAACTTAATCATCAGTTTTTTACAGGATCCCATAGAAAGAACATCATCCTCATGACAGCTGGAAGAAATTCCAGAAGATGACATTGCCTCTTCCAACAAAGTTTGTTCTCAGGGTTATGAAAACTGGGGTTGATTATTACTTGTATAGCATTGGGGGTTGGAATGGAAACTGTGTATGTATAAAGATCTCAAAGAGAGGCAAAATTAAATAGGATAAGTGGTAGATTAGCATGAACTTATTTGCACTAATAATACTAAAAATTGAATGAATATCTGTGAGCTAATATTTTGGAATAGATTTTTGTATATTGATACAAATTCAAATTGTATTTTTTATGTTGAATATGCTCCTATTTCTTTTTACAATATTTGTACAAGTATTCAAAGTTTTTTGTCATATTTTATGCATGCATGTTTTTACCTCTGTTTAAGTTACTTTGTATATCAATACAACTTTTGGGATATATTTACCATATTGCATTATATATTTCTACTTCTGATCAAGGTACTAATACATTGTTTACATTTTGAGGTTATTATTTTCCTTTACTGCACAGTTGTTTAAATATTGTTTAATATTCTGATATAAAGTCTTAATCTTTTTAATTATTTAGATATTCTGTATTATAGTTCAATAGTCATTCATGTTTCTTATACTTTTAGTTAGATTAATTAGTTTCTTTAGATACATAGATATTGTAGTCTGCATAGATGTGTAATCTTCAATGACTTCAAAGGTCTGTAGAACATTCCATTTAAATAGCATAGGGTTCTGTTGGCATGAGACACAATTGCTACTGGCAGCACTGATCTATTCCTGAGAGAGTTTTGAGCACTGAAGACACACTATTATGGGTGTGTTTTCTTCTTGGTACAATGGGCCTATGGACAAGAAACTGTCCATGCCTTGACCACTGACACAATGCTTGGTATCTGCATTAGACAAGCATGATACAAGAAAGAGAACAGCCAAAATTTGCCAAGACAGGATAAGACAGTTCTAAAAATATTTCTGCCTCTGAAAATTGTCTATCAGCTACTCTAGGCCTTAGCCAAAGTTGTTTGCTTCCTTATTGCAATGAGAGTTTGGGTGGCTGCTTAGGCAGCTGTTTGTCTCTTTCATCTACTGTACATTTTGGAAGCTGCTTGATTGCACTTCCTACCTACTCAAGTATCATTATCTCCCTTTTCAGACCTTCAATTTGATTGAAGATTAGATAGTAATAGTTGTTATCTTCTTTTGATCAAGTCAAGCCATATTCAATACATGACTTAGACTCATTAGGATAGAGTGTTTATTAAAACATTTAGCATATATTCATTGCTTAATATTGTTTAAGCTGATTGTAATTCTTAACTTATACTTGATATCTGCTCCTAGATTCTATAGTTTTGTATTTGGTTTTGAACTCTCTTATTTAAAAAAAAAAGGTAGAGATGCTGTGGAAGCTCCTTCAGCCAATAGCCTCTAACATACCAGCCCATTTGTGCATGGTCTCTTATATTATAAATGCAGCTGTAAAACGTGCTCACTCTATTGCTTCCAGCTCTCACTTCTGGCTGTTAGATTTGGTTCCTATTCCCTGTTTGTGAAGAGGACTGTGATCTAGAACTGTGAGTTGTGATTCTAACCTGAAATAAATAACCCTTTATTATATATTGCTCTGAACTAGTATGGGATTGTAACTTTTCTCATCATTTTCCCACAGGGTATTCAATCTTATCAAATAAAGATGGCATTCAAATTTTTCAAAACATAGATAGTTTTTGTACTGTCATAAATATAATCTATCAGAATAGTAAAAGTAGGATATAAATAAATATAAAAATTAGTGACTATGTTTTACATATCTTTTAATTTTTTGATTTTAATATTACCATTTATAATGTGTACCTTTCTTTCACAGAGTACTATTTAAAAGCTATGAAAACATGGAGCATTTAGTTTTTTCTTCGGTGGGTATATTGAAGTATTTGTGTAAGTGATTAAGAAGGAGTAGGCAATAAATATTATTTTTAAAATGTTGTTAAGATTTCCAAAAAGAGATTGAAAAAATGAAAAAAAGAAAAGAAGGTAGGAAGAAAGGAAATAGGGCCAATTTTGAAAGAAACAGATTACGTGATGAAATATTGAAGTATTTGAAAATACCAAATCATCACATAATATTACCTGAAAGAACTTGCATGTTGTAATATTAGAAAATAGGTAAGGAACAAGCTGCAAAATTTCACATGTGGACTAAGCAAAGTAGAAAGCTAAAACACAAATATATAGCAAAAATATTTCAAATAACTCACTTGAAAAATGTAATCCAATAAGGAGCATTTAATTATTTTGCTTTTTACAAAATAAATGATTTTCCAATAAAATACCTGGTTTTGGTCAGGGGTGACTGAAAATTTGGGAAATTTTAACTAAATTATAACTAATTTAACTAATATAACTAAATTTAACTAATTTAACTAAATTATAAAGTGTCAGAAAAATAGCAATAAAATGCATGTCAGTGTATCCATATATTAAGTTTGTTTCTTAATTGCATGTTTCTTTCTAGTTTATATTCTTAATTTGTAGTTTAACATCCTTTATTTACATCATTAGGATTCTAGAGTTTATCATCTCTAAGGAAACATAAGCCTATAACATAGCAATTATATAAAATTTTAAGAAGTGCATCTTCCAACATCTCACTTAAGTACCTATTTTATTATTTGCTTAAAATCTGAAAAAATTCTTATATGTATTTATAGAAGTGTTGTGTTTGATTTTAGAGTAACTAAAATTGTAATTTTTTTCCTTTGTTTTTTTTTTTGAGACAGCGTTCTTTGGAACCTGTATTGGAATTACTCTTGTAGGCCAGGCTGTCCTCAAACTAAAAAGATCTGTCTGCCTCTGCCTTCTGAGATCTGGGTTTAAGGGCATGCACCAGTACCACCAGGATGAAATTTGTATTTTTTTAAAAAATAAATAAATTTGTATTATTTTACTCATTAAATATTTTAACTACTTATTGATATATAGGCAATTTCTTGGTGTATGATAGACTATGGTTAAAAAGATTTAGAAGATAACTTTTGTTTCTTTTATCATGGAGGATGATGAATTATAAGATGTGAATAAGAGATTAAAAATCATTAATAATCTCTGAATAAGAAAATGATACCATTTTTAAATTAAAGTGATTAAATCTATTGTGGGGGGATATTTTGTATTATTGAGGTAACCATTTATTTATTTTGAACAGCTAACACTAATTGATGTTTGTTGTTGAATCAATGAATTTAATTAACTTATTAAATAAAAAAGGTATAAAATGTGGATAAGGTATTTTTCTTTAATTAATCTCTTAAACCAATAGAATATAATAAATTGAAAAGTTAATAAAATGCAACAATGGATAGAAAGGATCACATTTTGCCTAGGCAAACATACAAACTTTGAATGTAAGAAAATAAGAAATAATTTACTATGGAAAATCTAACTCTCCAAAACTGTATGAACACTTTAAATAAATGTTTATTTATAAGATATATACTACATTTCTTATTTTAGAAAAGAAAATCACATATGTGAAATTTTTTTTATAAATTGTTCAAAAATAGATGTTAAAAAGATTATATTTTATGGTTATTTTCAATTGTGTCTGTAAGTGCTTTTGTAAGCTGTACTGCTCCATTAAGTTAACCTAATTTGTTTTCTGTTGCTGTAAAAAAATTATGTTGTAAAGAAAAGGTTTTTTTTCTATATGCATCAATGTAATTGAGGACATGAAACATCACTGAGGAAAGTTCACCAGAACTTACTGAAGAAAGTTGGAGACAGGAACTGAAATAGAGGCTTTATTTTCCATACACATATGGCTAGATTTCTTACCTTCCAAAGAATATTAGTCCATCTGCCTTGAAGTAGTGATCAAGTTCATGACCTACACAGATGCACAGAGGTCAGTTTGGTTTGGCAGTTTGTAAGCTGAGATTTGCTCTCTCCACATGTATCAAGGTAACAATCAACTTTAGCTACCACAGTAAGATATACCCACCTTAAGTTTATTTGGCACCATAACATGATTTGGTGTCACTTTCCAAATTGGAAAGTAAGCTGAATAGCATCATTTATCTCTGTATAGATAAATATACAGTAAGAAAAATATACAGAGCTGCCTCATGATCCTGTTACCTGGTGTCTCTATCTGGGAGAATCTGTTCCTCAAAATATAAAGTAAAATACACCCTTCTTATTTATGTTGCCCAGTATTTTTTGGTGGCTAACTAATGGAATGGTGTTCTCATTATCATATACTTATCTCACATTTCAAAATATAGTCATTTTATTCAATGTGGTGTTGTACATGATTCATTTAGAAGAGTGCATAGGAGAGTAAATGCACAGAAATTATCCTTAATGATAAAGCAGAACAGAGATTATCTCCTCCCAAGTATGAGAAATTTAACTCATAAGATTTTGCTGTGCAACTGGGACAGGTTGGTAAGTGCAACCTGGCAGGAGGGAGTTCCTGTGTTTCAATAGCCTGCCTGCAGCAAGGTAGGCCTTTTGTCAGCGAGATTTCTGGCCAGCAAGGGGCACTCATCCTGTAGCAGAAGATCCATCAGAAGGGTGAGTGTGCTCCTGACCCACAGCAGAAGCCTGGCAACAGAGCACAGACATTCCCCGACCCCCTTGACTTCCTGCTCATTCTGCAGGGCCGGTTCCACCCTGCTACACCCTCTCTCCTCCTATCCCATCCCAGCTTTCACCCAGGAACCTCTTCCCTTATTCCTCCCTTCCTTGGGGCCATAAAATCCCCCAACTCAACCTGTTTGGGTGCTGGGACAGGGTGGTAAGTGCAACTCGACAGAAGGGAGTTCCTGTGTTTCAATAACCTGCCTGCAGCAAGGTAGACCTTTTGTCAGCGAGATTCCTGGCCAGCAAGAGGCACTCATCCTGTAGCAGAAGATCCATCAGAGGGGTGAGTGTCCTCATGATCCATGGCAGAACCACGGCAATGGAGCACAGACATTCCCTGACCCCCTTGACTTCCTGGTCATTCTGCAGGGGCTACTCCACTCTACTATGCCCTCCCCTCCTATCCCATCCCAGCTTTCACCCAAGAACCCCTTCCCTTCTTCCTCCCTTCCTTGGAGCCATAAAATCCCCCAGCTCAACCTGTTTGGGTACTGGGACAGGGTGGTAAGTGCAACTTGGCAGGAGGGAGTTCCTGTATTTCAATAGCCTGCCTGCAAAAATGTAGGCCTTTTGTCAGCGAGGTCCCTGGCAAACAAGGGACCTCTACCAGAAGATCCATTGGAGAGCAATTGAAGAAAGAGATGGGCAGTCGCTAAGGCAAGAATTCCTCCAACAATCTGAAAAACAACATGAAAATACCAGATCCCAGCGATCTTAAAACAGAAGGACTTGAACACCCTAAACCAGAAGAAGTGGAAAAAAGTGCCGTTATAAAAGCAATAAAGTCCCTTAAACAGGATATGAATAACTCCTTTAAAGAAATGGATGAGAAGTATAACAAAAAGTTTGAAGAAATGAGTAAATCTGTAACTGATACTCTGGGAAACCAAGAAAAAACAATCAAACAGGTAATGGAAACAGTTCAAGAATTGAAAATTGAAATAGAGACAATGAACAAAACACAAACCAAGGGCCAACTGGATATAGAAAATCTAGGTAAATGAATAGAGACTACAGAAACAGGCATAACCAGTTGAATACAAGAGGTAGAAGAATGAATCTCAGATTCTGAAGACACCAAAGAAAATAAATGCTCTGATAAAAAAAACCTGGCAAATCCAAGAAATTCTCATCACAAAACATTCAAGAAATCTGGGACACAATACAAAGATCAAACCTAAGAATAATAGGAGTAGAAGAAGGAGAAAAACTGATGATCAAAGGACCAGAAAATATATTCAATAAAATTATAGAAGAAAACATTCCCAACCTAAAGAAAGATATTCCTGTGAAGGTTCAATAAGCATTCAGAACACCGAATAGACTGGATTAAAAAAAAAAATACCCTCGCCATATAATAATCAAAACACAAAACATACAGATTAAAGAAAGAGTATTAAGAGCTGCAAAGGAAAAAGGTCAGGTAACTTATAAAGGTAAACCTATCAGAATTACAACTGACTTCTCTATGGAAACCATGAATGCCATAAAGTCCTGGATAGAGGTACTGCAGAAACTAAGAGACCATGCATGCAAGCCCAGACTACTATTCCCAGCAAAGCTACCAATTACTATCAATGGAGAAAACAAAATATTACAAGATAAATCAAATTTAAACAATATGTAGTCACAAATCCAGCCTTATAGAAAGTAATAGAAGGAAAATCACAACCCAAGGAATCCAACATTGCCAACATTGCCTACAATAACTCAGACATCTAGCGACCCTTCACACGCACAACTCAAAGAAGGGAAACACACAAATTCTACTACCCAAATAAATAAATAAATGAATAAAAAATAATCAGAGTCAACAACCAGTGGTCATTAATATCACTTAATATCGATAGACTCAAGTCACCTATGAAAAGGCACAAACTAAGAGATTGGATACGAAAACAAGATCCAACATTCTGCTGTTTACAATAAACACACCTCAACAACAAAGAGAGACATCCACTCAGAGTAAAGGGTTGGGAAAAGGTTTTTCAAGCAAATGGACCTAAGAAACAAGTGGGTGTGGCCATTCTAATTTCTAACAAAATTGACTTCAAACTAAAATCAAGCAGAATAGATGGAGATGGACATTTTATACTCATAACAGGAACAATTCATCAGGAGGAAATCTCAATCCTGAATATGTATGCCCCTAATATAAAAGCACCCACTTATGTAAAAGAAACACTTCTAGAACTCAATGCAGTCATCAAACCACACACACTTATAGTAGGAAACTTCAACACACCTCCCTCACCAATGCACAGGTCAATCAGACAGAAGCCTAACAGAGGAATAAGAGAATTAATAGAGGTATAGAATCAAATGGACTTAACAGACATCTATAGAACATTCCACCCAAACAGGACAGAATATACCTTCTTCTCTGCAGCTTCTGGAAACTTCTCGAAAATTGACCACATTATCAATAACAAAACAAACTTCCAAAGATACAAAAAAAAAAAATAGTAACCACCTGTGTCTTGTCGGATCACAGTGGATTAAAGTTAGAATTCAATAACAATGCTACTGCCAGGAAGCCAACAAACTCATGGAAACTGAACAGTCAACTACTGAATCACACCTGGGACAAGGAAGAAAGAAAGAAAGAAAGAAATTAAAGTCTTCCTTGAATTTAATGGAAATAAAGACACAACATACACAAACATATGGGACACTATGAAAGCAGTGCTAAGAGTTCATAAGAGTTCCTAAGAGTTCATAGCACTTAGTTCATAGCACTAAGAGCCCAATTAAAGAAAACGGAGAAAGCACACATTGGAGACTGAACAGCATACCTGAAAGCTCTAGAAAAAAAAGCAGACTCACCCAGGAGGAGTAGAAGACTGAAAATAATCAAACTGAGGGTTGAAATCAACAAAATGAAAACACAGAAAACAATACAAAGAATCAATGACACAAAAAGCAGGTTCTTGGAGAAAATCAGCAAGATTTACAAACCCCTATCCAAACTAATCAAACGGCAGAGAGAGAACTTGCAAGATCAGAAATGAAAAGGGGGACATCACCACAGACACAGAGGAAATTCAGATAATCATTAGATCTTACTACAATATCCTGTATTCCACAAAATTGGAAAATGTAAAAGAAATGGACATTTTTTAGATAAGAACCATATACCAAATTTGAACCAAGAACAGGTGAACAATCTAAATAGACCTGTTAGTCATGAACAAATAGAAGCTTTTAACAGAAACCTCCCTACCAAATAAAGCCAAGGACTAGATGATTTCAATGCAGAATTCTACCAGAATATCCAAGAAGAGCTAATACCTAAACTCCTTAATGTATTTCACAATATAGAAACAGAAGAGTAATTGCCAAATTCTTTATATAAAGCTACAGTTACCCTGATACAAAAACCACACAAAGACTTAACCACGAAAGAGAATTACAGGCCAATCTCACTTATGAACATCTATGCAAAAATTCTCAATAAAATACTGCAAACCAAATTCAAGAACACATTAGAAAAATTATCAATTATGATCAAGTAGGCTTCATCCCAGAGATGCAGGGATGGTTCAACATACACAAATCTATCAATGCAATCCATCATATAAATAAACTGAAGGGAAAAAAAACATATGATTATTTCATTAGATCCTGAAAAAGCATTTGTCAAAATTCAACACACCTTTATAATAAAGGTCGTGGAGAGATTAGGGATACAAGGATTATACCTAAATATATTAAAAGCTATTTACAGCAAGCCGACAGCTAACATCAAACTGAATGGAGAGAAACTCAAAGCCATTCCACTAAAATCAGAAACAAGACAAGGCTCTCCACTCTCCCCCTACATCTTCAATATAGTGCTTGAACTTCTAGCCATAGCAATAAGACAACATAAGGCGATCAAGGGAATTCGAACTGGTAGGAAGATGTTAAACTTTAACTATTTGCAGATGATATGATAGCGTACATAAGCAACCCCAAAATCTCTACCAAAGAACTTCTACAACTGATAAACACCTTTAGTAATGTGACAGGATACAAGATCAACTCCAAAAAAAATCAGTTGCCCTCCTATACACAAAGGATAAAGAAGCAGAGAGGGAAATCAGAGAAGCATCACCTTTCACGATAGCCACAATTAGCATAAAATATCTTAGGGTAACTCTAACCAAGGAAGTGAAAGACCTATTTGACAAGAACTTTATTTTTTGAGTAAAGAAATTGAAGAGGATACCAGAAAATGGAAGGATCTCCCTTGCTCTTGGATTGGGAGGTTAAATGTAGCAAAAATGCAATTCTACCAAAAGCAATCTATAAATTTGATGCAATTCCCATCAAAATCCCGACAAAATTCTTCCTGGACCTTGAGAGAACAATAATCAACTTTATATGGAAAAACAAAAAACCCAGGATAGCCAAAACAATCTTATACAATAAAGAAACTTCTGGAGGCATTACCATCCCTGACTTCAAACTCTATTACAGAGATACTGTACCAAAAACAGCTTAATATTATCATAAAAACAGAGAAGTTGACCCATGGATTCAAATAGAAAACCTGGATATTAACCCACAAACCTATGAACACCTGATTTTCAATAAGGGAGCTAAAAGTATACAATGGACGAAAGGAAGCATCTTCAACAAATGGTGCTGGCGTAACTGGATGTCAACCTGTAGAAGAATGAAAGTAGGTCCATATCTATCACCATGCACAAAACTCAAGTCCAAATGGATTAAAGAACTCAATATGAATCTGACTACATTGAACCTGATAGAAGAGAAAGTAGGAAGTAGTCTGCAAACATGGGCACAGGACACTACTTCCTCGGTAGAACCCTAGTATCACCAACAATAAAAGCAACAATGAATAAATGGGATCTCCTGTAACTGAGAAGCTTCTGTACAGCAAAAGACACTATCAGTAAGACAAAAAGGCTATCTTCTGACTTGGAGAAGATCTTCACCAACCATGCATCAGACAAAGGTCTGATCTCCAAAATATACAAAGAACTCAAGAAACTAGACACTAAAACTCTAATTAACCCAATTAAAACATGGGGTACTTAATTGAACAGAGAATTCTCAACAGAACAACTTCGAATGAACAAAGGGCACTTAAGGTCATGCTCAACCTCCTTAGCGATCAGGGAAATGCAAATCAAAACAGCTTTGAGATACCATCTTACACCTGTCAGACTAGCTAAAGTCAAAAACACCAATGATAGCCTATGCTGGAGAGGATGTGGAGTGAGGGGAACACTCATCCATTGTTGGTGGGCATGCAAATGTGCAGCCACTTTGGAAATCAGTGTGGAGATTTCTCAGGAAACTGGGAGTCAACCTACCTCAGGACCCAGCAATTTCACTCTTGGGAATATACACAAGAGATGCCCTATCGTACTACAAAAGCATTTGTTCAACCATATTGAGAGCAGCACTATTTGTAATAGCCAGAACCTGGAAACAACCTAGGTGCCCCTCAAAAGAAGATTGGTTAAAGAAGGTGTGGAGCATATACAGGTTAGAGTGTTATTCAGTGGTAAAAAACAATAATATCTTGAATTTTGCATGCAAATGAATGGAAATAGTAAACGCTTTAATGAGTGAGAAAACTCAGAACCCAATAGAGAAATATGGTATGCACTCACTCATAAGTGGATTCTAGCCATTATTAAAGGACCTTGAGCCTATAATTCATGATCCTTGAGAAGCTAAGTAAGAAGGTGAACCTAAAGAATATCTTATAGGTATCCTCCTGGATATTGGAAGTAGACAAGTTTGCCAGGCAAAACTTGGGTGCACGAGAGTGTGGGACGGATGTAAGGGGAGATGGGGAGAGAGAATGGAGAATGGGAGGATTCGGGAAAGCTTTGGGGATTGGGAAGGGTAGGATGGAAGAAGGGTGGATATGGGAGTAGGGAAGTAAATATCTTAATTAAGGGAGCCATTTTAGGGTTTGCAAGATAATTGGTTCTAGAAGGGTTCCCAGGTCCAGAGAGAGGTCCCCAGATTGTTCCTTGGGCAGCAGAGAGGGTGCCTGAACTGGCCTTGTCCCAGAGCCACACTGATATCACATATTACATATCACATATATCACCATAGAATCTTCATCTGGCGATGGATGGAGATAGAGACAGAAACCCACATTGGAACACTGGACTTATCTCCCCAGGTCCAAATGAGGAGCAGAAGGAGGGAAAACATGAGCAGGGAAGTTAGGACCAACGAGGGGTACATCCACCCACTGAGACAGTGAGATTGATCTAATTGCAGCTCACCAAAGTCAGCTGGACTGGGAGTGATGGAGCATGTGGTCAACCTGGACACTCTGAATGTGGCTGGCAATGAAGACTGACTGAGAAGATAAGGACAATGGCACTGGGTTTTGATTCTACTGCATGGAATGACTTTGTGGGAGCCTGGTTTGTTTAGATGCTTACCTTTATAGACCTGGATGGAGGGGGGAGGACCTTGAACTTCCCACGGGGCAGGGAAAACTGACTGCTCATAGGTCTAGAGAGGGAGGGGAAGGTGGGGAGGGGGATGGAAAAGCAAGGAGGGGAACAGGTGGAAATTTTTAATAAATACATAAATTAATTTAAAAAATATTTTGCTGTGCAAAACTTTTAATGATAGCTCTCACTGGTGTTCTTACATTTTTTGTTCTTACATGGGTGATAAATATTTGTTGTTTTGGTTCTTTGCATTAATTATTTCAATATCAATATTTCAGATATTCTAAAGTAAGTACATATAATTATCACAAATCTTCAGTGTTATGCTTATGTAAGTCTTCAGTTAGATCAAACTTACATCCATTAAACTATTCTATTCCATCTCTCTTTGCTTACATCTTCATTGATACTTTGCACATTTACTGTGGGGTTATTACTTTCATACATATATGTCTTGACAAGCTTTCTCCTCATCCAAACAAAAACATAGGTTAGTTGGTAACATCTAGAAGTTTTACACTAAGCTTATAGATATGATTAATTTATATTATACATTATAATTAGTTTTTCATGGTCCTTTCATTTCTTTTACTTTCAAATTCCTTACACATACAGAGGGAACTCCACATAAAAATTATTATTTACTATCAAATGGTCATTCCTGAAAACATACATTTCATTGACTGAGGAGGTTATATTCATTAATATACACTCTTATGCTTACATATATACATGCGACAAAAATTAGCAAAAACAAGGGTCATGATTATAATAAAATAGGTGAAGATCAGAATATGACTTAGATGGAAAATGATATGATTATATTATATTTTCAAGAAGAAAACAGTGTTCTCACATCACAGTAGTTAGTACTTGATATTATAGGAAAATATGGAGTTTGAAATTATAGATTTCAGCATAAATTTCTCTAATTGTTTCTTATCCATATGCAATTATAACTTAAGCTGATATCATCAAACTAAAATATAAAGTCTTTTCATGTAGAGACTAGGTTCTACCTGTTCTAAAATTGCCTGCAATAATGCTTATCTTATATCTGTTGATGATACTGAAATAATTAAAATAGGGAAAAAATATGTCGTTTTCTTGCTCACGTAGTCATAATAAATAATGTACTATCACATGCACAAAATAACATTTCTGATCGTTTTCATTAATATATTTTTACTGGTACCTTGTAAGCATGTCATTTATTATTTTTCATTTCTATACTCATTATTTTAATTAAATTATATATTGATAAAAGATATTTTAAAAATAAGTTATATGTGACATGGTTTAAAGGCTCAAATTTTTTGGTTTTCTCAGATGAAAATGGATTGTGCCATCATGTACATCTATGTAATATATACATGCATACTATATACATAATATTTGTATCCTAGCTTATGGAAATTCATGTGACCTCTTAGCCTAATTTTTTATTTATTTATTAAAAATTTCAACCTCCTGCCCTCCTCCCATTTCCCTCCCACTCCTTGCCTCCCCCATCTCCTCCCTCTTAAGTTGTAAGAGAACTCATGGTGTCCTGCCCTGTGGGAAGTCCAAGACCCACCTCATGCATTTAGGTCTAGGAAGGTGTGCATCCAAACAGGCTAGGCTCCCAAAAAGCCAGTACATGCAGTAGAATCAAAACCCAGTGCCATTATCATTGTCTTCTCAGTCAGCCGTCATTGTCAGCCACATTCAGAGAGTCGGGTATGATCACATGCTCGTTGAGTTCCAGTCCAGCTGGTCTTGGTGAGCTCCCATTAGATCAGTCCCACCATCTCCGTGGGTGGGCATACCACTCGTGCTCCTGACTTCCTTTCTCAAGTTCTCCCTCCTTCTGCTCTTTTTCTGGACCTTGGGAGTTAAGTCCAGTGCTCCAATGAGGG
Organism: Myodes glareolus; assembly: GCF_982192425.1. Taxonomy (NCBI): domain Eukaryota; kingdom Metazoa; phylum Chordata; class Mammalia; order Rodentia; family Cricetidae; genus Myodes; species Myodes glareolus. Next base: position 118,255,373 of record NC_142030.1, read on the forward strand.
TCTCTGTCTCTATCCCCATCTTTCTCCGGATGAAGATTCTCTGGTGATATGAAAGATATTCATCAGTGTGGCTATGGGAGAAGAACAGTCCAGGCATCCTCTTCTCTGCTGTCCAAGAACTTAGCTGGGGACATCCCTTTGGAAACTGGGGAAATCCTCTCGAGCCAAGTGTCTTGCAAACCTTAAAATGGTTCCCTTAATTAAGATATCTTCTTCCCTGCTCCCATATCCACCTTTCATCGGTGTCAACCATCCCTTTCACCCAAGCTCTTCCCAATCCTTCCCCTTCTCCCTTCTGTTTCCCCTTCTCTCCTTCCCCCCACTCCAGCCCCGCCCCCATGTTCCCAACTTTTGACGGTGATCTAGTCTACTTCCAATATCCAGGAATATAAATATATGTTTTTCTTTGGTCTCACCTTCTTATTTAACTTCTCTAGGATCACAAATTATAGGCTCAATGACCTTTGTTAATGGCTACAATCCACATATGAGTGAGTACGTACCATATTCACCTTCTTGGGTCTGGGTTATCTCACTCAGTAAAATTTTTTCTATTTCCATCCATTTGCATACAAAAGTCAAGATATTATTATTTTTTACCACTGAGTAAAACTCTAAAGTGTATACATGCCACACCTAATTTATCCATTCTTCCATTGAGGGACACCTAGGTTGTTTCCAGTTTCTGTCTATTACAAATAGTACTGTTATGAACATAGTTTAAAAAATGCTTTTGTAGTATGATTGGGCATCTCTTGGGTATATTGCCAAGAATGGAATTGCTGGATCCTGAGGTAGGTTGATTTCCAGTTTCCTAAGAAATTGCCACACTGATTTCCAAAGTGGTTGCACAAGTTTGCATTCCTACTAACAATGGATGAGTGTTCCCCTTACTCCATATCATCTCCAGCACAGGCTATCATTGGTGTTTTTGGTTTTAGTCGTTCTGAAGGGTGTAAGATGGTATCTCAAAGTGGTTTTGATTTGCATTTCCCTGATCGCTAAGGAGGTTGAGCATGACCTTAATTGTCTTTTTGACATTTGAACGTCTTCTGTTGAGAATTCTCTGTTCAGTTTAGTATCCCATTTTTTGGGGAGGGTTATTTAGTATTTTAATGTCTAGTTTCTTGAGTTCTTTATATATTTTGGAGATTAGACCTTTGTCTTATGCATGGTTGGTGAAGATCTTCTCCCATTCAGTAGGTTGCCTTTTTATCTTAATGAGAGTGTCATTTGCATTAGAGAAGCTTCTCAGTTTCAGGAGGTCCCATTCATTGTTACTTTTATTGTCTGTGCTACTGGATTTCTATGTAGTAATTGGTCTCCTGTGCTCAAGTTTTGCCGACTACTTTCTACTTTCTCTTCTATCAGGTTCAGAGAGGTCAGATTTATATCCATTTGGACTTGAGTTTTGTGCATGGAGATAGATATGGATCCATTTTCATTCTTCAACAGGTGGACATCCAGTTATATCAGAACCATTTGTTGAAGATGCTATTATTCTTCCATTATATAATTTTAGCTCCTTTGTCAAAAATCAGGTGTTCCTAGGTTTGTGGATTAATATCATGATCTTCAATTTGATTCCATTGTTCAATGACTCTGTTTTTATGCCAATACCAGGCTGTTTTTATTACTGTAGCCCTGTAATAGACTTTGAAGTCAGGCATGGTAATGCCTCTGGAAATACTTTTATTGTATAGGATTGTTTTGGCTATCCTGGGTTTTTTGTTTTTTCATATAAAGTTGATTATAGTTCTCTTATGGTCTGTGAAGAATTTTGTTTGGATTTAAATGGGAATTGCATTTAATCTATAGATTGCTTTTGGTAAAACTGACATTTGTGCACTGTTGATCTTCCCAATCCAAGAGCATGAGAGATCCTTTCCTTTTCTGGTATCCTCTTCAATTTCCTTCTTCAAAGGCTTAAAGTTTATGTCAAATTGATCTTTCATTTTTTGATTAGAGTTATCCCAATATACTTTATGCTATTTTGGGCTGTTATGAAAGGTGATGTTTCTCTGATTTCCCTCTATGCTTCCTTGTTCTTTGTGTAACTTTTGGCAACTGATTTTTATAGTTGATCTTCTATCCTGTCACATTACTAAAAGTGATTTTGAGCTGTTGGAATTCTTTGGTACAACTTTTTTGTGTCACGTATGTGCACTATCATTTCATCTGCAAATAATGAAAGTTCGAATTCTTCCTTTCCAATTCGAATTCCCTTGATCTCCTTATGTTGTCGTATTGCTATTGATAAAACTTCAAGCACTATATTGTAGAGGTGTGGAAAGAGTGAACAGCCTTGTCTTGTTCCTGATTTTAGTGGAATGGCTTTAAGCTTCTTTCCATTTAAATTGATGTTCGCTGTTGGCTTGCTGTATATTGATTTTATTGTATTTAGGTATGGACATTTTATCCCTAATCTCTCCAAGACCTTTATCACAAAGGAGTGTTGAATTTTGTCAAATGCTTTTTCAGCATCTAATGAAATGATCATTTTTTTTTCCTTTAGATTATTTATATGATGGATTACATTGATAGATTTTCATATGTTGAACCAGCTCTGCAACTCTGTGATGAAGCCTTCTTGATCATAATAGGTATTTTTGGCTGTGTTCTTGGATTCAGTTTGCCAGTATTTTATTGAGAATTTTTGTGTCAATGTTCATGAGTGAGACTGGCCTGTAATATTTTTTCCTGGCTGAATCTTTGTGTGGTTTTGGTATCAGGGTAACTGTAGATCATAAAAGGAGTTTGTCAATGACTGTTCTTGTTCTATTCTGTTAAGCACATTAAAGAGTATAGGTTTTATCTCTTCTTGGAATTTCTGGTAGGAATCTTCCTTGAAACCATCTGGCCCAGGACTTTTTTTAGTAGGGAGTTTTGATGATAGCTTCTAATTTCTCATGACTTACAGGTCTATGTAAATTGTTCACCTGACCTTGACTTTATTTTGGTATATGGTACTTATCTAAAAAGATGTCCATTTCTTTCACATTTTCAAATTTTTGGAATACAGCCTTGTGTAGTAAGATTTAATGATACTTCGAATTTCCTCTGTGTCTGTGGTGATGTTCCCCTTTTCATTTCTGATCTTGGTAATTTACTTGTTCTCTCTCTGCCATTTGATTAGTTTGGATAGGGGTTTGTCAGTCTTGTTGATTTTCTCCAAGAAACAGCTTTTTGTTTCATTGATTATTTGGATTGTTTTGTGTGTTTCTATTTTGTTGATTTCAGCCCTCAGTTTGATTATTTCCAGTCTTCTACTTCTCCTGGGTGAGTCTCTTTCTTTTTTTTCTGAGCTTTCAGGTGTGCTGTTAAGTCTCTAATGTGTGTTTTCTCCATTTTCTTTATGTGGGCACTTAGTGCTATGAACTTTCCTCCTAGAACTGCTTTCATAGTGTCCCATAGGTGTGGGTATTTTATGTCTTTATTTGCATTGAAATGAAAGAAGTCTTTAAATTCTTTATTTATTTATTCCTTGACCCTTGGGTGGTTCAGTCATTGACTGTTCAATTTTCATGAGTATGTAGGCTTTCTGGGAGTAAAATTTTTGTTGAATTCTAACTTTATTCCATTATGATCCAATAGAACACAAGTGGTTACTATAATTTCTTTGCATCTGTGTATGTTTGCTTTGTTACTGATTATGTGATCAATTTTTGAGAAGGTTCCATGAGATGCTGAGAAGTAGGTATATTTTTTTCAGTTTGGGTGAAATGTTCTATAGATTTTTGTTAACTCAATTTGGTTCACTACATATTTGTTTGATATCTTATTTCTCTTTTAAGTTTCTGTCTGTTTGACATATTCATTGGTGAGAGAGGAGTGCATCCAGATGTATGTCTGCATTCCTAGAAAAACATAAACAAAACTCTCCTCCCAAATTAACATTTAAGAGTATTAAAAACTCAGTGTAAAAATTCAGCACAATCAGTACTGGAAGTAGGCTGGTTTTGAACTTAGAGACCTGCAGGTCTCCGTTTGAAAGAGCAAATCTTGTTTGCCTGTGCCATTAAAGCAGGCCTTAGAATTAGACGGAATTGCTTTCAAACAGAGCATGTCTGTCTGCTGCTGTTTTTCCAGCAATATTTTGAATTAAAAAATTAAGTGTAAAGAATGCAAGAGAAATCCTTTCTCTGGGGGAAGCTGTCACTGCTAGTCCCCCTCTTTTGTCTAAGACAAAACAGTTGTCACTGGGAATTGAACTTGCAACCTCAGGAAGAGCAGGCAGTGCTCTTAACCTCTGAGCCAACTCTCCAGCCCCATTCAGATGGAAAAAACCTCTAGGTCTAGTATTGTTTATTTCACCCATTGCCTGAGGCAATAGGTCCGCCTTTGTTACCTAGGATACAGGTAACCAGGTTGACGCGCTTTTATTATGACAATTACGACCAGCCCTGCCTGAAGTCAGCATCGTTTAGCATAGCCAAATGGAACCAGAGCCATTTTAGCCTCAGAGATCTTCACAGTCCCAGGTACACTGTAAGCCCTCTGGCCCGGCTGCCTGTGGCACCGCTCTCACTCCCGGCACCGCCGTGACACCCTCCAGGCCAGGCACCAACCGAGCCAGCACAACGTGCCCCCTACCACAGCCACCGAGCAAAGCTCCGCTCTAGCTGCCCTCCAGCCCCAGCTGCACCCACTCCGAGTCCAAACCGGTGCATGGAGCAAAGCCAAACTCAGAGAAGCAGATTTGCTGCTCTGCAACCATTGAAATGACCTCATTTAATCTTTTAGGGAATTTGGGCGCCGTTAGTCTCTCTGGCTGCTTCCTGCTGAATTGGGGACAATGTAAATTTTTGGGGGAATAAATGTTTTTATCTGACTGTGAATTTTTGGCAGCCGTGGCTGTGAGCGGTGGCAGCAGCAGCGGACAGCGGCAGTGGCAGCTGCGACAGCTCCGCCTCTGAGGCACGGCCCACTGTGGCACGCTCCGCATGGCCCAAACAAAGGCATGGCCCCGCCCCGGGCCGTGCGTATTTCCACGGGCGATCTGTGCACCCTGAATGTGCCCGCCCATGTTCCTATGGAAACGCGGCTCAGAGTTTGGCCCCTCTCTGTCTTTAGCAGAGCCGCTGCTCACCCCGCAGCTTACGCCTCAGTCAGGGCAAGTTTGCTCAGGTGCAGAAAAAGTCCTCCGAAAGCTGCAGCCCCGCCAAAGGTTGGGACCCCTAAACGCCTCTGTGGACTCCATCAAACTCCTGCCAGCATCTGGTTAACATGGCCACACCTCCTGGACGAGTTAGCACTCTCCGGTGCAGTTCTGCATCTCCCTCCTGAGTAGCTAGGGTTACAGGCGTGCACCACCACGCCTGGCTACTTCCCTGTCCCTAATCAGGCATCACCACTCATAGGTCACCGCGCCTGTCTTTCTCAATCAAAATTAAAGTTTTCTGTATGTGAGAGCCAGAGACTGAGCTCTCTTATTAAAATTAGGCGAAAATCACCTCCAAAAGCTCTGTGGCTCTTTAAGAACAGGGAAGGCAGTCCTCAAACATGATCAAGTCCGCCTCCCTATGAGACTGCTGCCCCGAGTCTCTATCAGCGAGTTGGGACAGAAGCTGCGGATCTCCCAACCGTAAACCTCGCTTTTTCTCCAGCTCCACCTGCACTGAACTTGAGGGGTTTTTCTTCCCCGTTGCTTTTTGTACCTTCTTTCAGATACCTTTTCTTTGATTCTTTCTATTTTCTTTTCTTAGGCCTATATTCTTTCCATTCTTTTTCCTCCCCTTTCTGGAGGATTTAACTGACGTCACTCACAGCTCCTCGCGTAGGGTTCTGAAATATCTCGGCTCTCTGTGTCCGGTGTCTGATTTCGGCTTTTTCCCCGGGCTTTCAGCACCAGTTGCGGCACGCTTCCTGACCAGCAGGAATGAACGCCATGAAAACGAGAATTCCTTCCCTGATCACGTCTTTATTCGGAGCACTCGACTGAGGAAAATTGGGGGAAGGGAAGAGAGAGTGCAGGGACGAGAGAAAGCTTAGAGAGAGAAAAATGAGAGAGCGCAGGGACTAGAGAAAGATTAGCCAGAGAGAGGAAGCAGAGCCCAAAGGCAGCTGCTTTTCTAGGGTGAAAGGCTCGAATGCTGATTGGTTGATGCCATTCTGCTAGGGCCCAAGGCCACAGGACAGGTCAGGGAACCACATCTCTGAAATGCAAAACAAGGCTCCAAGCACACTGGCCAGTACGGCAGCAACAAAGGATTTGTATACCTCCAGGCTGTAGGACCTATCTCGCCAAGGCGACATCCTGGCGGCTCCCTACAGGCTAATGGTAGAGGCTGACTGAGAAGCCAAGGACAATGGCTCTGAGCTTTGATTCTACTGCATGGATGGGCTTTGTGGGAGCCTTGTCTGTTTGGATGCTCACCTTCCTGGACCTGGGGGGAACGGGTCCAGGACTTCCCATAGGGTAGGGAACCCTGACTGCTCTTTGGCCTGGAGAAGGAGGGGGAGGAGGAGTGGGGGGAGAGGAAGGGAGGGAAGTGGGAGGAGGGGAGGAGGTAGAAATTTTTAATAAAATAAATAAATAAATAAATTGGAGAAAAAAAGAAAAACTTTTTGAAATAGGGGGAGATCACTGTAGAAAATTACAAGCAATAATGGTGCACAACTGAGAACAACAGTACACTTGTAAAAGTAGACAAAAAATCCAAAATGTTTCAAACCTACAGAAATTTTGAACTGTAGAAATGTTGAAAGTGGGTGAGAAAGTTTTACTTAGGGAGCAGCACACCATTTATATAATACTAAATTGTAATCATGATAAACATGTATATAAGTAAAAATACACATATTTAAGAATATATATGCCTATATATCTGTTCTCAGAAGTGTGTAGTAACAGCTAATGAAAAAGAAACTCATTAATTTGTAAGAGAACAATGGAATTTCTGTGAGAGGGTATTTAGAAAGGAAAGGTGACAGAAAGTGATTGAAAGAATGACCTATGGTTAATAATGTCATGGTAAAATGTGAGAACACCTAGAGAAAAAAGGTATTTTCCGCTGAATTGTTTTTGAATAATCCCTTGCCACCAGTGACACATATTTGCATTCAATTTGTAACATGCTTAGTCTTGTTTGGTGTCAGAACAGAGCAATAAAGCTCAGTCTGGGGAAAAGACATGTGAATGATATCCCTTATTGGACCCTTATTTTGGATATGGCTTCTGCCTTGATGCCATGCTTTTTCAGATATGACCTACTGTACATGCCAGGCAATTGTATTTAAACTGTTCCATCCTGGGGAAGATCTGGGTGATGGCTGCTCTTTTAATATTTAGAATGTACTTACTGGAATTTTTTTACAGTGTTTCTGATTTTGATTCTTTTGGAATTCAAACCCCTGATTTCATTCTTCTGCAAAAGTTCACTGAACCATAAGTAAAGCTTTCTGCCTTCTTTTTCTTAAAATTTATTCCCCTTTATATAAACTTTCTGACAAATTAAATAGTTTCATTGTGTCTGTCTTGGGACATGTCCCTGGATAATATGAAAGAATCACCTATAGCATGGGTATGAGGATATCTATGTGATACTTTTACTTAGTTTTATTTATTTATTTATTTATTTATTTATTTATTTATTTACTTACTTATAGGTGTATCAAAAGTTAAACTTCTAGGTCTCATATCAACACTACTTTTAGTTTAGAATAAGATATGTGTATTTCTATAGAGTCTATAGAAGATTATTTTCCCAACTATTACAGATTACATTTTGTCTATATACTTATCAAAATTTGCTGTAAATTGTTTTCTTAATGATGTTTATAAGAATAGTGTAACATTGAATCTCAACTTAGCTTTTAATTGCATTTTACAGATGGATAAAAATGTCATACATAATAATTCTTTTTCTGTTTTTGTGTTTTCACAATTTTTTCTATCACATCCAAATTTTCTTTGTTTAGTAGTGGTTTGTTCCTTATTTTAGATTAACTTAATTTTTATTGTGTTTTCTTTATTTGTATGACTGTGATTTTATTACAAATATTTTTTCTTCATTCCATTCAGGCTTTTCTTTATGTTCATGCTCACTCATTTTCAATTATATAGTCTATTTTCCTTGTTATTGCAGTTACATATGTATTATATGTATTTATATATACCTAAATATTAAATATTAAGTACATATTACATTATTTGTTGCGTGTTCTCAAGATTTACTATTAGACCAATAGTAAACTGGGAAAATCAATGTGTGTGCTTATCCCTAATAGAGACTCTTTACACAGTTCCCAGATTTACTCAGTTGCTTGTGGGTCTTTGTGAAGGTTTGAGGTCTTGTGGACTTTTTGTGCCAAATTTGGCATGTTCAATTGTGTCTTCTTTTTTCAGGTTATGTTTGGGCCAATTCCATGCTTCTGTGTGTGTCTGTGTGTGTGTGTGTGTGTGCATGTGTGTGTGTTTGTGCATGTGCACACATGTGCGTGGACATGCATGCATGTAAGTTTTGTTTAGTTGATATGAAATTAATTACTCATTTTGTTTTTGCGGATGTGGTTAACCTCCTGAGGAGTGTAAAGAAGGGGGTTGCATGTGTGTATGTGTTTATGTGTGTGTGTCTGTGATTATGTGTGTGTTTTCTATTAAACTTCTTCAATGTTGGGTTTTAATATTAATAAAAATAAATTTAATGTAAATTATCCTTCACCTTTTTACCTCATCGACTTTGTTCTCGCCCCAATTTACTCATTCCAGTCACATTAAACTCCTTTAATCCTTTAAACTTTTACATTCTCTCTTTGTCACTTGAGGTTTCATCATGTTACTGCATATTATTTTCTTGATCCTTATGGGTATTCCAATAAAGCAATCATACCTAAAAATTCAAAATTAACATCCACATATGAAATACAATACACGAACTTTTTCTTTATCTGTCTCAGAATGACTGCTTCTAGCTCTATACATTTACCTTGAAATTTCATTTTTTAAGTTTTCTTAAGAGATCAATAATATTCCATTTGTTAATGGAATATAGCAAAATATACATTTTTATTCATTAATTTGTTGACAGACATATAGACTGTTTATATTTCGTTACTACTGTGAATACACCACTGAAGTACATGGAGGGGAAGGTATCTTTATCAAAGAGTATAGAGTCCTTTGAGAATTTTCCCAATTGAACTTTAACAGGATTGTGTGGAAGATCCTTTTTAATCTGTCTCAAAATCTTCTACAATGATTTCTGTAGTAGCATCATGAATATCCACTCCCACCAGAAACAAGTATTCTTTTTTCCACATCATCAACAGCTTAAGTCAATATTTATTCAATATTTATTAATTTTATCCTTAGATGTGATCTAACTATAGTAAAATGTAATTTCAGAAATCCATCCAAAGAACTTCCACACTTCCAAATGTAAGCTAATGGAGAAGAAAATAAATAATCAGTCTTAAAAAGATATGAACCCAGACTGGCACAATCATGACTGGCCTGGAAAGACATGCCCACTATTATAGAGTGACATGAAATATCACAGGAGTATTCAAACATTTTCTGCTTAGATTTAAACCTTTATCCAAGAAGAAACCCATACAAAATATCAATATCAGGTTAAGAGATTATGAATGCAGGTAAAAGGCCATAGAAGAAAACAAATTAATTTTTTTAAAAAAATTAAACTTTTAATAGGGGATTACTTTCAGTTTCAGAGGTTTAGTCAACTATCATCAGGATAGGAAGCATGGCAGAATGCAAGGAGACAAGTTGCTGGAGAAGTTAAGTGTTTTATATTCAAAAAGACAATCATCAGGAAGAGAGAGAGAAACATTGGATCTAGTTTGAGCTTGTAAAAGCCTTTAAGCAGATCTCATGATAAACTTCCTTCAACAGAGCCAAATGTAAACCAAATATCTGGCCTCTTTTTCAGCTGCAAAATTCAGTTGCTGTTCCCTGTTCCAGGTGAGGACTGTGATCTGTTAGTCTATCCCTAAATGAATAACCCTCTATTATTCTCAATTCTGAGCAAGTGTGGGGTTTCTTTTAAGCATATTTCTTCATCTGGTGCCCCACATGGATTCAGAATCTTCACCTACCAGGTGTACATACTAAAGGCCTAAGTATGCCACAGTCCAGATATTCTCCAAACCCTGCCTGCTTGGCCTGCTTTTACCTAAGCAGTGTGTGTGTGTGTGTGTGTGTGTGTGTGTGTGTGTGTGTGTGTGTGTGTAAAACCCCCAGCACAGCAGAGCTAACTTCCTGATTAGACTTGGAAATTTCCCAAGCTTGTGGACATTCCCGCTCAACCACCACACTCCTTGCCAGATGACATCGCTTGAGCAGATTCCAGTTTGTGGTCCCTTTCCATGAGTTCTTGTCCATGGGATTCTTGCTTCATGTATGGAATTGATTTAATTGCTTTTAACTTGTTAAGCAAAGGATATTTCTCAGTACTAAGGCAGGAAACTAAAGCAGCTCACGACCATTTGTGTTGCCACCAGGTTGCAATGCTGCTAGTTGCAACTATGCCTAGGTGGACAATAAAGACTATTATACCTAAAACAATTTACTGAATCTCATAATAGATAATTAGTAAATCAATTTGTCAGATGACACTGACACAGAAATATTTAGTAAGTTTTTTGCTAATACTGTGAATTGTATTCTGAAAAGCATATATGGTTAGGATAATACATCCATTTATTGGATATTGGGACACAGCTTTTTTCCTTCATATTATATGCTTAAAAACGAATGAGCCACTTTTAGAAATTATACAGTCTTGGGGGCTGGAGAGATGGCTCAGTGGTTAAGAGCACTGGCTCTTCTTCCAGAGGTCCTGAGTTCAATTCCCAGAAACCACATGGTGGCCCACAATCATCTCTAATGAGATCAGGTGCCCTCTTCTGGGGTACAGGTATACATGCAGGCAGAATACTGTATAAATAATAAATAAATCTTAAAAAAGAAATTATACAGTCTTTGCATACTAATAACAAACAGCTAGTAGACAGGATTAATACCAAGGAAAATCAAAAGTTTTCTGAAAAAAAATGTTATTGTGAAGGTTAACATTAATTTGACAAACAAAATTGAATCCATGACTAAGGATACTGAGAAATTATCTGAAAGAATTCATACTTTTGAATTTGACAATAAAAATTTGTTAAAATGTTATGATATGTTAGCACATATAATATCTCTCCAGATGGAAATCTGCACGTGATACAAATAATGTCCAAGGATGATGTGTTATCTTTAAAGGGGAAACTTCAGACCTTGGAATTCCATATACAAAATGAGGACCAGAGTTTAGGTACCTCAATGAAATCTCTAGAAATATATACAGGCCAGGAGATTCCAGCTTTACAAAAGACAATAGTAAAAGGATTTGAAATAATTGAGGAAATTATTGGAGTTGATGAACAGGGAAAGAAGGCACAAGATGAGAATTCCACAATGCCACAGATGACTTAACCAGAGTTTCAGCTTTCTGCCCTGTAGTATACTCTGACAAAGCATCAAGTTCTAAAGGCCAAAAAGGATCCAAATAAGATAGATAGATATGTACAGAAATAATTAATCTAATGCAATTAAGTACACTGTCATAACTTATGGCTTCCATTCTACATTTGTTAGGGAGATGATAAAGATATGTGCTCCTAGCATTAAAGTAATCCCACATGATTGGCTTAGATTAGTTTCAGAAGTCCTGGATGATGGACCCCAATTGATCTTTAAATGTTATAGCAGAGAAGAGGCTAAAATGTTAGAACAACAGGGGAAAGCAAAAGGACTTGAGACTTCCCAAGATCAATTTCTTGGTGAGGACACTTAAGCTGATCCAAAGGTTCAAGCACTTTCTGAAGAACAAATCTCATCCCTATTACACAAAGCAGCATTAAATGCTTAGGACAGGATTCAGGAACTAGGAAAATGAATGGAATCATTAAACACAGCAAAAGAGAACCATCTAATAAATTTTTACAAAGATTAACCAAGGCTATACAATTAGGAGTAACAGACCCAGAAACTAGATGAATACTTATTGAATATCTGACTTTGGAAAATGCCAACTTAGAATGCATATGGATACTTGGGTCTTTCAAGGTTAGTTCTGCACCTATGGATGAATGGATCCTGCAGAAAATGAACATTGAAACATTTGACTATAATATTGAATCTAAAGTAGAAGAAGCAATTCCAAAAGGAATGAGGAAACATCAAAATGACAAATAGTTTAATTATGGTAGAATAGGACAACTAAGAAGGGATTGTAGACAAGGAATTCCTAGGAATAATATCTCTTCTGGGAATGACAATAATAGGAATACTAAGCCTTGAGGTTTATGTAGAAGGTGTGGCAAGAGCCAACATTGGACCAATAAATGCAGATCAACAAAAGACAGACAAGGCAACCTGATACTATTAGGAATTTGCTTGAGGGACTCATGCAGGTTACCAAGTTAAGAATGGTGCAATCACTCCCAGTCACCATGGAGGACATATCTCACCAAGAAAATTAAAAAATCAATAGCCTTATGTAAGAAACCATACTGTTCTAGAAGATGGAATATTTATGGAGAATGAATCAACAATTTCAATAGGAAATAGGAAAAGTATATTCTGGCAGACTTCTGTAAATGATCAAAGACCAAATCTGACAGTGTGTATAAATGGCATTTTAATTGTTGATTTAATAGACACAGATGCAGACATGAATATCATTGCTGTAGTAGTGAGAAGCTGTCTGCATTCCCTCTGCCCGGCTAGCTTAACCCCCAAAATAAACACATGAAAGTTGTATTAATTAAACACTGCCTGTCCCATTATCTCCAGCCCCTTATTGGCTAAATCTCACATATTAGTTTAACCCATCTCCATTAATATGTGTTGCCACGTGACTGTGGCATACTGGCATGAGACTAACCAGTGTTTGTATCAGAGAGGAAAGCATGGTTTCTGCCCACAATGCTCTTCTTTCCAGCATCCAGCTCTGCATACACTGCCTAAGTCTGCCTTATTAAAAGGCCAAGGCAGTCTCTTTATTCAACCAATGAAATCAACAGAAATGCAGAAGGCCTCCTACATCATTTCCCCTTTTTCTGTTTAAACAAAAAAGAAAGACTTTCATTATAACATAGTAAAATTACATATAACAAAACAGTTATCAAACAGGAATTATACTTACACTATTTATATCTATTTTATCTTTGATCATAACTAAGGAAAACTATAACTATCTATCTATTCTTCAATTCCATCAAAGACTCCAGAAGGATATAATATTACCTAAGCAAACAAGAGATAAGCAATTTTCAAACTCTAGAAATGACAGAGATATCTCACTGCATGTACATTACTCAAAGTTCTTCTGTACCATTGGGTAATCCATCTTCAGTACATAGGCCCGTGGTACACAGCAAACATTTCCATGAAGCAGGATAATTCAAAGACAGTTCAGTCGCTTTCTTTTGTATCCTGCATAATGTGTCACAGACTTTCATGAATAAGGAACCACAAAGCATCATCTCACATTTAAGCAAGTTTAGCAGTCCTCTCTCTGAGGGTTCTTTGTGTCCAGTTTATGAAACAGTCCGCACAAGAGAAGTTCCTTGCCCAAATGGCTTTCAAACTCCATAAAGAGCTTCTTCAATGCCCATCTTCCTCTTAAGTATATTGATGATGTAAGGAGCAGACGTGACTCATTGTCATGAAAAACCCTAAGTTTTTAAAATATTTTAGAGGCCATATTATGTAGTCTTTGATATGAAGAATGCCTATCTAACTGAAATATATTTCTATATATCCCGAAAATCTAACAAACATGTCCACAAGCTTGACTATTATCAATGATTATCCATTAACAACCTATATATTCTAATTATACATTACATTTTTAAATGAACTACACAATCACAATACCTTAATCAAGAGCAGATATACATTTTCATATAACAAGATTAACCTTAAATTAATATCAATTAACTGGGATTTATACCAAGGGAAGTTATTCATATCTATATCATATCCCCCTTTAAATGTAAAAGAACATTTATAAACATTTATAAACAATATTTGGGAATATGGGCACAGTTTATTTTTCTCCAAACTGCTTTGTGTTGTATTGGGGGCACTGTTAATCAGGTCTTTCATGGTGTATCCTGTTTGTTAGGTTTATTTCAGTCAGCAGTTGAGTAAAGTAATTTTTTGAGGGTGTTCACAGAAACCTTTCAGGATGGCATGGTCTATCAGACCATATTTGTCTAGAAGAAATCCACAGGGTATCATACTCTGTAAAAACAAAAGAAGAACCTGTTTTTCAGAGCATCATATCCTTAGACCCAAATTTAGAAGTCATGATATCTTTAGAATATATATGCTGATTTAGCTTAGCAGACCACTGAATGAAATGTCTCTGTATTTAACTCCTCCACAGTAAAAAAATTTAAAGAAAACACAATATACAGAATCCAGGCTCTCTGTGAATTTTCTATTTTTACATGGCTTATTTTTCTTTATTTCTTTTAATCTATAACTATCTGTACTCTGTCTCTTTAAAGACTTTACACTTTTTTAAGGCATTAATTTTATTCTCTATATTTTTTTCTTCTCCCATCCAAGCCTATGTATGTCTAACACTATGACCCATTTAAAAGTTTTTTATGTCTGAGTCTGCCCTATTGCATTGTCTGTAATTCTTTACTGTCCAGGAATATTTTTGCTTTGCGCTTTTAAATCACTAAGCAATTAAGAATCAAAACTGTGACATTCCTAGGTCAAAAACAGGTACTGCAGGCTTTCCCTGCCCAGTCTATCATGGTGGAGCTGCTTGGGTCTCTGCACCGCTAGCATGACGGAGCTGCTCTGGATGTTGGCCCTACCTCTCTCCAATTTCAAAATGGTGAATGTACCATTTCTGCTAGCTCTGGTACTGCCAAGTAGGCGCCACACTCAGCAGTTTAACTCTGAGACTGAGCGTGTGACACATAAACTTTCTAACTGAGTTACAGCCAAATTGGGCTTGAAAAGCACTGTGCAGCCTGGAAACATCTTTACATATGGTGGTAGGAATCAGCCACCCTCTCCTGCCTGCCCAAGCCTGATTCCACCACCTGCCCAGGCAGGAAGAGCTGATCCACGGGCATGGTATCAGCTAATTTCCTCCTGATCCTGAGCAGACACACAAACACCCAGGCCCACAAATGCACCATAGCAGGAGTTTGCACTGGCAGCAGGGCCCAGGAAGCAGTATTTTAAAACTGCATGACTTTTTTTAAGGCTGCTGAGTCAGAAAATCTCTCTGCAGCACACCCTAGCAAATAACAAAGAATCTGTGTTAAACTCTATTGTGTGTGTGTGTGTGTGTGTCTAGAATTCCTTTTCAAGCCCTCTCAAGTTTTACATTGATTTTGTTACTACGTTTGAATGCCACCCTGTAGTAGTGAGAAGCAGGCTGTATTCCCAGTGCTCAGTTACCTTAACACCTGAAATAACCATATGGAAATGTGTTAATTAAATGCTGCCTGGCCCATTATCTCCAGCCCCTTTTTGGCTAACTCTCACATATCAGTTTAACCCAGCTCCATTAATGAGTATTGCCACTTGACTATGGCTTACTAGAATGAGTCTAGCCAGCGTCCATCTCAGAGAGAAGAGCCATGGTGTCTGCCCACACTGCTCTTCTTCCCAGCATTCAGCTCTGTATACTCTGCCTATCTAAGTCTGCTCTATCAATAGGCCAAGGCAGTCTCTTTAGTTAACCAATGAAATCAACACAAATACAGAAGGGACTCCTACACCAATTACTCCAGAATCTTGTCATCCATACTGGCCTCTTCAAGAGGCAGATGTTCAATTACTAAGAATTGGGACTAAATTTTAAATTAAACAGAGCACCGGATGGGTTGAATGCATAGGGCCAGAAGGTAGTAGAGGGAAGGTGAGGCCATAAGTGGCAGTTAATTTATGGTGTCATTACTTGCTGCAGCAATGAAATACCCAGATTAGCATTTCTTCAGTCCCAGAAACTAATAAATCTGGGAAGGATATTTAAGGTATTATATCAAAGTTTACCAGCCATTCAGGCTGTACAGAAAGAAAAAATCAACTAGCAAAACTTCAGAGGTACCAACAACCCTAACTTTAAAATGGTTAACTGAGAAATCAATATGGATTAAACAATGGCCTCTACCAGAAGAAAACTTGCAGGCTTTAGAACAACTGGAACAAGTGCAACTATATGCTCACCATATTTCAGAATCAATCATCCCTTAGAATCTTCCTCTATTGGTTCTAAAAAACTCTGGTAAGTGGAGAATGGTGACAGATCTAAGAGCTGTAATTAAGATAAATTAATCTATGGGCCTTTTACAATCTGGAATTCCTTTGCCTTCTCTATTACCAAAAGATTACCTTTTATAGATATTGATTTATAAGATCATTTCTTCTGTATACCTTTGCAAGAAAAGGACAGAGAAAAATTTGCTTTCACAGTGCCTGCTGAGAATAATAATTCTCAACCTACAAGGAGATAACAATGGATCATTCTCCCACAGGAAATGCTCAATAGCCACACTCTGTGTCAATACTTTTTAAGTCTTCCATTGGAAATATTATATAAACAATTTCTTAAGTCTATAATCTACCATTACATGGATGACATTTTGTTATCTGATTCAAGTGAAGTTATGTGGACTAAGCTTTCTGTCCTACCCAGTTCCTGCAGTAGTTATATTTCACAGAAATCACACTGAGGTCTACATTAGCTATAAACTAATTGGCCCATTAGCTCAGGCTTCTTATTAACTCTTATAAGGTATATTAGCCCATGACACTTATCTATGTTATCCATATGTTTTTGGAAGGCTGTTATTTATAGAATACAGACCATTGTACCAAACTAATTCCCCCTCTAAATAAATAAATAAATAAATAAATAAATAAAACAAGAACTCTGAATCTAATATTCTTTGTTTAGCTTTTCTCCTGACCATTAATCATAACAACTTTTAATCAACATTCTTAAAAAGGAAAATATCCATAGTCTAGTTTGGGGGATTGTGGGCATTGTCTTCCAAGCTACTTCCTCCTTGTTTTGGGTGTTTATAATCCTATTGGTTTCTAAAGAAAATTTAGAATTATGATCAAGTCTTGTCTGGAGTATACTGTGAGTCTTACTCATCTCAGGCAGCAGTCTTGAATCAGTTCTGGATGTAGAATTCAGATATCTGGACCTTCTGTTCCTACCAAGAATTCTCAGATGGTCCTCCTTGAACAAAACTAATTTTGATTAACTCAGAATGAAAACATCGCCTCTCATTTTCTGTGGAAATAAAAGCAAAATCTCTTCGCCAAAGTAACATATCTTTTGACTTTTGAAGTCAAGGTATTTTCAAAATACCTATCTTTGATTAATTCAGCAGCACTTATTAGCAAATATCTTTTAGCAGCTGTTGCTCCTTCCTCAACATTCAAACAATTCAAAGAGACCATAATAACATACAGTATCCAGACTTTCTGTGTACTTTGCATCTTTACATAGCTTTATTTTAATCTCTATTTCTTTTATATTTACTTTTAATTTTTGGCATTTTGTGACAAGTTCTCCATGTATCTTTGGCTGTCCTGGAACTTCCTCTGTACCAGGCTATCCTTGAACTCACAGAGATCCACCGGCTTCTGCCTCCCAAGATCTAAGATTAAAGATATGTGCTTGAACTCACAGAGGTCTGTCTTCCAAGTATTGGGGATAAAGGTGTTTGACACCACACCCAACTACTCTCTATTTTTATTTCAAGAACTTTAACATTTTCTTTTCTCTCCCAAGCCTGCATATATTTTTAACACAATGGAAACCAATGGAGGTTTTCTGTTATCTTTGAATCTCTCTTTACTATCTCTCTCTCTCTCTCTCTCTCTCTCTCTCTATATATATATATATATATATATGCATATGTATATATATATACACACACATATATATCTTTCTCATAGCGTGAGTATTTAATTTGATAGCAATATGGGTAGAATTAAAGCAATGGGTTGATGACTGGATCCAGCCCATTCCTTAGTTTTATGAGGTACCAGCCTCAAAGCAGAGGTACCAGGTCTAGCCATATTTACTATCACAACTCTATGATGTTTCAAGGTCCCTGCCAGCAAGCAAGCTCCAGCACAGAAATCTGACATTTTAAAATGGCATGGATTTTTTACTGCTAGAACTAAAAACCAAAAAGCATGCAATTAGCATTTCATCAACACCATTCAAGTGTTTTATGGCAGGACCTCTTAAAAGAGCTGCAAGGTTAGAATTCCATTCTGTCTTCTCTGCCTACCTCAATTCTGCCCTATCAAAAGGCTTAGCTGTTTCTTTATTCAACCAATAAAAGCAGCACATAGACAGAAGGACCTCCTAGAACAAAACTGAGTCAGGAAGCTTCTCTTAAATGAGAGTGCTTGCTCTAGCAAGCAGAGCCCACTTGAGAAAGTGCTGCTATCAAGAAGCCATAATTAAATCTATTTTTTCCCTCTAAAATTACTTCCCAAGCTCTCTCAGGCTTTATGTGTGTGTGCTTGTCCACGTAGGCACCATTTGTTGTCTGAGTTTTCTGTCCTGCCCAGTTCCTACTATTGTTAGGACCCAAAGAAATCATACAGAAGTCCACATAAGTTATAAACTGCTTGGCCCCTTAGTTCAGGCTTCTTATTAATTCTTATAATACATTAGCCCCTTATTCTTGTCTATGTTAATCGCATGGATCAGTACCTTTTCTCCATGAGGCAGTCACATCTTGCATGTTCTGTGGATTGTATCAAGAGGAATGAGCTTCCTTCTTTCCAGAATTCTCCTGTTCTCATTGATCAACATCTACTTCTTGTCTGGTGGTCCCACCTATAATTCCTGCCTGGTTAGTGGCCATTCAGCATTTATTTAAAATATAATTGACAGAATACAAACAATTGTCCTACACCACAAATACTTTTGAAAGAATGTCTGAAGAAGAAAAGAAGGTTTTGCCTAAATTGGGATTAAAAAAATTTTGCTGCAAAAATACAGAAAGGATATTCTGTCAATTACCAAGGTTATAAAATATTTATACAGCAAATTAGAACACAAATGGCAATAATTAGGAGAGACCAGCTGTAGACTCTTAATGACTTTAAAAGATTGCTAGGAGACATTTCCAGTCTATGACCAGTTGTTGGAATACCACCTGATCTAATAATTCATTTAAACAAAATCTTAGATTGTGATAAAGATTTGATTAGTCACAGAAAATCAACAGCTGAAGCATAAAAGGAATACATAATTGTTGAGGAAACATTACAGAATGCATATGTGAGTAGAACAAATCCATATCTTCATTTTATTCTAGTCATATTGCCTTCCAGAATTTTTCAAACAGGAATTTTAATGCAGAGGGACAATATTATTTTAGAATGAATTTTGTACCACATAAACCAAGTAAAAAACAATAAAAAACCTATTTAGAAAAAGTCTCTGAATTAATTATAGAAGATAAATTGAGACATCATCATTTAGCAGGTATAGATTCAGCAGAGATTATAGTGCCATTGTGAGGGCAACACATCCTTGAGATATACCAGCTGGCTTAATTCAGAAGACTTTGATCTTATACAATCTTTCCGCTGCTGTTGTCCTTTTCTCATTACTGTTAAGGTATTGGAGACCACATAACAATTTCCCACAAGAAACACTGACATTTTGATAAATATTTCCAGAATGTATTAGATAAAAAAAACATTCATAACAATCAGTGTTGTTCAAATTTGTTAATGCTTTTATAAGAATTAAAATCATCCTGTATATATCATGCAGTACAAAAAAACCTGCAAATGACTAAAGAACATGAATAAAAGATTGGATATACTGAATCTGATACACAGGAGAGAATAGGCTTGAATTCATTGGTATATAAAATGCTTTTTGAAAAAGTCAGAACCATTGAGATTAGCAATTAATAGGTGAGATTTCATTCATCTAAAAAGCTTCAGTACAAAAGCAAACTATTGTTTGAGTAATGTAGCAACCTAAGAAATTGGAAGAGAAATGTATTCATTATGTATCTGAAAAAGAAATAATAGCTAGGATGCACAAATAAATAAAATATTTATGTCAAGACAAGTAACCCAATTTACAAATGGACTATAGCTCCAAAGAAAAAGTTTACAAAATATTGATCACAAATGGCTGAAAAATACTTTAAAAATATGTTCAATGTCCTTAGCATTCAGGGTATGCAAACGAACTATTTTGATATTTTTATCTGTCAAAATGTAAAAAGATAGAACTAATGAAAATACAAGGTGACTTGGCTATGGGTAATTTTTTAACTTCTTCAATGGAAGGAGGAGGGCAAAGTAGTATAATTACTATAGAAATCTGAGTGGAAATTCCTTATGAATATAAAAGATATACTACAGGGTCCAGCTATAATACACTTAAAATATACCAAAAATATGCATCTTGTTGTTGATTTTCTTGCTCATCAAAACTCAGTTCTTTCCTATGCATGTTAACTAGAAATTGGAAATAGTCTAAATGTTCATCAACTGATGATTGAATAACAAAAACTATTATTCAGTTGTTATGAAAATTAGAATGAAATTTGTAATTTTGAAATGTTATCATTCTGATTTGAAGTAACACAGATTCCTAAAGACAAGCATTGCTTATTTCAAAGTGTATGTGAATGAAGCCTTCTAAACTTTTATTGAATGCATTTCATTCCGAATGTTTTCAAAAAATAGATAGAAAGTAAGCTACTAGGAAGTATTAGGGTATTTTTCAAGAAAATACTAAAAAATATGGTGATGTAAGGGGAAACAGGGGAAATAGAAGAAAAATTAAATGAGGATGAAAATTAGAGGGTGGTATAGAGGAAGGAATTAGGGAAGAAATGTCTAAAACTAAAGGAGATTTGAAAGAACAAACAGCCCTAATATTGTCTTATAATATAAAATGCTTTCTGTATATGCATATATGCATGGAATATTCAAAGAGTTACCAATTAATGCTGGAGAAAATATCAAAAATACTGTATGATACAAAATAAATATCTAACACACAGAATGGGTTATAATGTTTTGTGATGTAGGCCTAAAGGTTTCTATAGGAACCTACAGACAATGAAAGAACTAGTTTTTATACTCAAAAACCTGGTGATTATGAACATAGTTGAACAAATGCTATTGTGGTATGATAGGGGATCTCTTGGGTACATTCCCAAGAGTGGAATTGCTGGGTCCTGAGGGAGGTAGACTCCCAGTTTCCTGAGAAACCGCCACAATGATTTCCACAGGGGCTGCATAAGTTTGCATTCCCACCAACAATGGATGAGTCTTCCCCTCACTCCACATCCTCTCCAGCATAGGCTATAATTGGTGTTTCTGAGTTTAGCTAATCTAACGGGTGTAAAATGGTATCTAATAGTTGTTTTGATTTGCATTTCCTTGATCGCTAAGGATGTTGTGTATGACCTTAAATGTCTTTTAGCCATTCGAAGTTCTTCTGTTGAGAATTCTCTGTTCAGATCAGTACCCCAGGTTTAATTGGGTTAATTAGAGTTTTAGTGTGGAGTTTCTTGAGTTCTCTGTATATCTGGTAGATCAGACCTTTGTCTGATGAGGGGTTGGTGAAAATCTTCTCCCACTCGGAAGGTAGCCTTTTTTGTCTTACTGACCATGTCCTTTGCTTTACAGAAGCTTCTCAGTTTCAGGAGGTCCCATTCATTCATTGATTCTCTTACTGTCTGTGCTACTGGGGTTTGACGTAGAAAGTGGTCTCCTGTGCCTATGTCTTGTAGACTACTTCCCACTTTCTCTTCTATCTGATTAAAAGTGGTCAGATTAATGTTGAGGTCTTTAATCCATTTGGACTTGATTTTTTTTTGCATGGTGATAGATATGGATCTACTTTGATTCTTCTACAAGTTGACATCCAGTCATGCCAGCACCATTTGTTAAAGATGCTTTCCTTCTTCAATTGCATACCTTTAGCTCCCTTGCTGAAAATCAAGTGTCCATAGGTTTATGGGTTAATATCTGGATCTTCAATTTGATTCCATAGGTCGATTTCTCTGTTCTTATGCCAATAGCAAGCTGTTTTCAGTACTGTAGCTCTGTAAAAGAGTTTCAAGTCAGGGATGGTTATACCTCCAGAAGTTCCTGTATTATATAAGATTATTTTGGCTATTCTGGCTTTTTTTGTTTTTGTATATATAGTTGATTATTGTGCTATCAAGGTCTGTGAAGAATTTTGGTGGGAATTTGATGGGGATTGCATTGAATCTATAGATTGCTTTTGGTAGAATTGCCATTTTAACTATGTTGATCCTCCCAATCCAAGAGCAAGGGAGATCTTTCCATTTTCTGGTATCCTCCTCAATTTCTTTCTTCAAATACTTAAAGTTCTTATCAAATAGGTCTTTCAGTTCCTTGGTTAGAGTTACCCCAAGATATTTTATGCTATTTGTGGCTATCGTGAAAGGTGAAGTTTCTCTGATTTCCCTCCCTGCTTCATTATCCTTTGTGTATAGGAGGGCAACTGATTTTTTTGGAGTTGATCTTGTACCCTGTCACATTACCAAAGGTGTTTATCAGCTGTAGGAGTTCTTTGGTAGAGTTTTTGGGGTCGCTTATGTACACTATCATATCATCTGCAAATAACGAGAGTTTAACTTCTTCCTTTCCAATTCGAATCCCCTTGATCCCCTTATGTTGTTGTATTGCTATTGCTAGAACTTCAAACACTATATTGAAGAAGTTTGGGGAGAGTGGACAGCCTTGTAGTTTTCCTGATTTCAGTGGAATGGATTTGAGTTTCTCTCCATTCAGTTTGATATTAACTGTTGGCTTGCTGTAAATAGCTTTTATTATATTATGTATGATCCTTGTATCTCCAATCTCTTCAACACCTTTATCATAAAGGGATGTTAAATTTTGTCAAATGCTTTTTCAGCATCTAATGAAATGATCATATGGTTTTTTTCTTTCAGTTTATTTATATGATGGATTACATTGATAGATTTGTGTATGTTGAACCAGCCCTGCATCTCTGGAATGAAGCCTACTTGATCATAATGGATAATTTTTCTAATGTTTTCTTGGATTCGGTTTGCCAGGATTTTATTGAGAATTGTTGCGTAGATGTTCATGAGTAAGACTGGCCTGTAATTCACTTTCTTGGTTGTGTCTTTATGTGGTTTTGGTATCAGGGTGACTGTAGCTTCATAAAAAGAATTTGTTCATGACTCTTCTGTTTCTATATTGTGAAGTACATTAAGGAGTATAGGTATTAACACTTCTTGGAAGTTCTGGTAGAATTCTGCATTGAAACCATCTGGCCCTTGGCTTTTTTTGGTCGGGAGGTTTTTGATAACAGCTTCTAATTCTTCGCGACTAAGAGGTCTATTTAGATAGTTCACCTGGTCTTGATTTAACTTTGGTAAATGGTACTTATCTAAAAATCATTCCAGTTTTTGTACATTTTCCAACTTTTTGGCATATAGGCTTTTGTCGTAAGATCTAATGATTCTCTGAATTTCCTCTGTGTCTGTTGTTATGTCCCCTTTTCATTACTGATCTTATTAATTTGCGTGTTCTCTCTCTGCCGCTTGATTAGTTTGGCTAGGGGTTTGTCAATCTTTTTGATTTTCTCCAAGAACCAATTTTTTGTTTCATTGATTTTTTGGATTGTTTTCTGTGTTTCTATTTTGTTGAGTTCAGCCCTCAGTTTGATTATTTCCAGTCTTCTACTCCTCTTGGGTGAGTCTGCTTCTTTTTTTTTCTAGAGCTTTCAGGTGTGCTGTTAAGTCTCCAATGTGTGCTTTCTTCGTTTTCTTTAATCAGGCACTTAGTAGTTGCACTGTTTGTAATAGCCAGAACCTGGAAACAACCTAGGTGCCCCTCAATAGAAGAATGGTTAAAAAAGGTGTGGAGCATATATACATTAGAGTTTTACTCAGCGGTAAAAAACAATGACATCTTTAATTTTACATGCAAATGGATGGAAATAGAAAACGCTTTACTGAGTGAGGTAACCCAGACCCAGAACGAGGAATATGGTATGTACTCACTCATTAGTGAATTCTAGCCATAATAAAAGTCTTTGAGCCTATTATTCGTGACACTAGAGAAGCTAAATAAGAAGGTGAACCTGAAGAAAATCATGTAGTTATCCTTCTGGAGATTGGAAGTAGACAAGAGTGACAGACAACCTTGAGTGCGCGGGAGTGGATGGAAGGGGAGAGGGTTAGAGAGAAGGGAGTAGGGGAGGACTGGGGAAAGCTTGGGGGATTGGGATGGGGGAGGGAGGAAGGATGGATATGGGAGCAGGGAAGTATATATGTCAACTAAGGGAGCCATTTAAGGGTTTACAAGAGACTTGATTCTAGAGTGATTCCCAGGTCCAAGGAGCGATCCCCAGATTGTTCCCTGGACAGCAGAGGAGATGGTGCCTGAACCGACCTTGGCCCATAACCATACTGATGAATATTTTGCATATCACCATCGAACCTTCATTTGGCGATGGATGAAGATAGAGACAGAGACCCACATTGAAACACTGGACTTAGGTCTAAATGAGAAGCAGAATGGGGGATAACGTGAGCCAGGAAGGCAGGAGCAGAGGGAACCTTCACAGGATGACGGATGTAGAGTGAGACAGAGACCCACATTGGAGCACTGGACTGTGCCCCCAAGGTCCAAATGAGGAGCAGAAGGAGGGAGAACATGAACAAGATAGGCAGGACCGTGAGGAGTGCGTTCACCCACTGATACAAGGGGACTGATGTAATGAGAGTTCACAAAGGCCAGTTGGACTGGGACTGAACGAGCACGTGATCAAACCGGATTCTCTGATTGTGGCTGGCACGGGGACTGTCTGAGAACCCATTGATAATGGCACTGGGATTTGTTTCCGCTGCATGTACTGGATCTTTGGGATCCTAGTCTGTTTGGATGCTCACCTTCCTAGACCTGGAGGGAGGGGAGAGGAATTTGAACTTCCCACAGGGCAGGAAACCCTGACTGCTCTTAGGGCTGGAGAGGGAGGAGGAGAGGGAGTGGGGAGGGGCGGAAGTGGAAACTTTTATAAATTAATAAATAATAATAATAATAATAATAATAATAATAATAATAATAATAAACCTGGTGATTATACTTTCTTGCTCAAGACACCACATTATTATGTCTTTAAACATGGAGAAATTGATTTGGCTTTTATCTGTATACTTTACTTCCTAGTGACTAGCTGTTATAGTGCTGGAAGATACTGTACACTGAAAATGAAAAGAATACTAGTTATAAATCTTACCTTCATATAAACTAAGCTACAATAGTACCCTGAATGCAAGATAGCCCCAGTGTTGAAATAGTTATGCAAGTGTTTTAAAAGTAAACATCTACTTTTAGAGTAATTGTTGAATCCATCAGATGGATTCCAAACCAAACACTCTTAATGATACCAAGATGCTGAGATTAGAAAAGACAGGTACCATTTACAAAATCTACTACTGTTTTCTTGCTTTATACACATACACAAACACACACCATCTAGTAATTCTCCCTCCCACTTTGGTCTAGCTTCTCTTTGTCTTTCATTTTTAAAATTTATTTTTTTAAAAAAAATAAACTATCTTTTTCATTTTGCATAACAATCCCAGTTCCTACTCCCTCCCCTCCTCACATTCCCTCCATCTCTTTTTTCATCCCATCTCCCACTTAATCCTAAGAGATTATAAGGCACATTACTTTGGGAAAGATCCAAGACTCTCCCTACTATATCTAGGCTCAGCAAGTTATCCATCCAAAATGAATAGGTTCCCAAAAAGACAGTGTAAACAGTAGACATCAATCTTGGTGCCACTGCAAATGGGGCCACAGTTTGCTCCAGCCATCCAACTCTCACCCATATTTCTTCCCTTTAGTGAAAAGTGACTTGTTTGATCCTGACTTCTCAACCATAAAATAATCACACAGAAACTGTATTAACTAAATCACTTTTTTGTCCTATTGGCTCTAGCTTCTTATTGGCTAACTCTTACATCTTATTTTAACCCATCTCTATTAATCTGTGCATCACCATGAGTTCTTGTTCTACCAGCAAAGTTTCAGTGCTTTGATTCTGGTGGTAACTCCATGACTTCTCTCTGACTCTGCCTCCTTTCTCCTAGAATTCAGTTTAGTTTTCCCTGTCTAACTCTGTTCCCTGTGCAGGTCCAAGACAGTTTAGAAAACATTGGTATTCACAGCATACATAGGGGAGTCCTACATCACTTTCCCTTTACTATTTAAATAAAAAGGAAGATTTTAGTTTTAACATGGTAAAATTACATATAACAAAACAGGTATCAAGCAATAATTATAGTTCAAACATTTATATGCATTTTATCTTTTATAATTACTAAGTAAAATTATAAAATCTTCAACTCCATCAAAGACTCCAGAATGATATAATATTACCTAAGTAAACAGTAAGTGCATTGTAAGCAAGTTCCAAAATTCTAGAAGTTACAGAGACACTTGATTCATGAACAGTCCCACAAAATTTTTATGTACCTTTGGGGTATCCATCTTCAGCCTACAGGACAATAACATCCAGCAACAGGACCACAACATCCATCACACTCTTCCATGAAGCAGGACATTTCAAAGACAATTCTGCCTATATTTGCAGTTTGACAATAATTTTTTATGTGTCCTGCAGAATGTCTGGCAATCACCTTCATTAAACAGGGATCCTGAGGAAAAAAATCTCAACTCCAGGCAAGTTCATCAGTCAATTCTCTATGGGTCCTGCATGTCCAATTTATCAAGCAATTCAAGCAAGAGCAGTTTCTCTCCCAAATTGCTAACCAACTCCATAAGGAGCCTCTTTTATGCCCATCTTCCTCCTGAAGTAAGTGATGATGCCATGTGCAGATGTGTCTCATTTTCATGGAAAATCCTAAGTTACTCAAGCATGTTAAATGCCTTAGTCTGTAGTCTTTGAAAGTTTTAAAGAATGCCTATCCATCTGAAATATATCTCTATATATTTAGAAAATTTAACATGCCTACAAGTCTGACTATTTTAGATGATTATCTATTAACAAATATTTCTTAATTATTTATTACATTTTTAAATGATCTGCACAAACACAGTATCTTAATCAAGAACGGAAATATAAATATACCAAGTATCACAAAATTGACCTTATAGTTGTATCAATACATGAAGAACCATACCAATGAAAATTTCTATAGCATATCCACATTTATATGTAAACAAACACTTATAAACAATATTTAAATTATGGGTGTAGTTCTTTTTCAAACTGCTTCCTGCTTTTTGTTGAGGGTATTCACATTGATATCTCAAGGCTTGTGGCCTATGAAACCATGTTAGTCTTGAATCAATCCACAGGTTCTCATCCTCTGTGGAAAAAGAAGAATCTCATTTTTCAAAACAGCATATCCATAGACTCAAACTTAAATAAGTCTATTAAAGCCTCTCTTAAATGAGCCACAGCATTTAACTGTATTCAACTTTAATTTCTTCCTTCCTTCCTTTCTTCCTTCCTTCTTTCCTTCCTTCCTTCCTTCCTTCCTTCCTTCCTTTCTTTCTTTCTTGGTGTGGGTGAATTGTCTGTATTCTGTCAATCATGGTTTAAATAAGTGCTGATTGGTCAGGCAGGAAGTTTAGGTGGGAAAACCAGACAGGACGTAGAGGTGATGCAATGAGAACAGGAGAATTCTGGGAAGGAGGAAGCTGATTCCTCCCAGTCCTGCCCACACCTCGGAAGAAGCAAGATGCAATCTGCCCAGCTAAGAAAGGAAACGAGCCATGTGGCTAACATAGATAAGAACAATGGGTTAATATAAGCTACAAGAGTTAACAAGATGGCTGAGTTAATGGGTCAATCAGTTTTATAACTTATGGAGATCTCTGTGTGATTTTCTTTGGGGCTGAACAGCTATGGAAATTGGGCAGGACTGAAAACCCCAACAAGCAGGCCCCCTCATGCTACACTTCCTTCCTTCCTTCCTTCCTTCCTTCCTTCCTTCCTTCCTTCCTTCTTCCCTTCTTTCTTTCTTCCTTTCTTCCTTTCTTTCTTTCTTTCTTTCTTTCTTTCTTTCTTTCTTTCTTTCTGTCTGTCTTTTCAGAATTCCTTCCCAAACTCTTTCAGGTTTTAAGTGGACTTTAGTTGGCCACATGGGAGCCACACTGTAATGAGAGGTAGCTTGTTTGTTGCCAACTGCTCAGCCCCAAAATATTCACACAGAAACTGTATTAATTAAATCACTTTTTTAACCCATAGCTCTTGCGGCTTATTGGTTTTCTTGAAGTCAAGAAACCTTTAAGCATATATGTTGGTTTAGATTAACTGTTCTCAGAAACAAATGTCTCTTTGCAGTCAAAAAAATTCAAAGAAAATACAATAGTATACATAATCTAGACTATCTGTGTATACTCCATCTTTAAATGGCTTTTCTTACTCTCTTAAGTTTTAATATTTATTTTATTATCTTTCTTCCTTTAATCTATAAGTGTCTGTACTCTCTCTTTAAAGAGTTTTTCTTTTATAAAAATTTATTTCTTTTTAGACTATCTATATTCTTTCTCTTCTCTCTCCAAGGCTTATGTACATTTATCCAGTACTGTGACCCAATTAGAGGTCTTTTTTATTTGTATTGTCTTTATTGCATATTCATAACAGTCTTCTGAGTAGGGTTACTTTTTAAAATGCTAAGCCCCTCTTACAAACTTAAGTGGCACCATTGCTAAAGGAAATATAGATTCCCTACTTGCCCTACCCAGTCTAGCATGGTGGAGCTGTTCGCTACCTCTGAGATCCATGTACATTGTTGTCCCAGTTTTTAGGCACACTTTGGGTCTTATGCTGCCAATAAGCATGATGGAGCAGTCTGGAAATAAAAACATTTAAATGATCCATAGTCTAACCTGGTCAGAGTTTGCTGGCAGCATAGCTGAAGAAGTTGCAGTTTCAAAACAGCAAAGTTTCAATACAATACAATGTTCCTTTTGCTGCCACTGAATCAGAAAATCTTCTCTTAAAGGAAACACAGAATTAACCCATGCTTAACTCTGCTTTCTTTATTTCCTTCTTTCTTTCTGTCTTTCTGTCTTTCTTTCTTTCTTTCTTTCTTTCTGAATTCCATCCCAATCTCTCTCAGGTTTTAAGTGGATTTTAGTTGGCCACATGGGCAACATATAAATGTGTGTGTGTGTGTCTTTAGTAGTGTCCATGGGATACTGAATAAAAAATTTCCTGAAAAAGACTATCTCAATCTCAAAATTTATTTAATAGCCTGTAGTTTCTGTAGGGATAAGGCCTCATGATTTTCTTTTATTTGCTTGGTTATGTGCTCTTGTTCAGCTCATGTTTGGACAGTAATGTTGGAGATACATTATGACTATAGCTTCTCATATTCATAAGGAGTACAGTATCACAGCAAACATGTTGATTCTTTGATTCTAAAAGAATTTTGATTCCTAATCTGCAATTTGTACTGAGATTTAAAGATGGCACTGTTTTGTTTATTTATGCAATGATACCAGACTCCATATCTCTGTATTTTGATTATTTGAAGCTTTTGTAATGGTCTACACATGTTGCAAATAACAACCTCTTTGCTGAGGAGTTAGGATTACACCTAAATTCAGATAAAGAGGAACTTTTTAAATGTATTTAGGAATTATGCCTTTTTAATAAAATGATAGTTGTAGGTTTCATTCTAAGTTAGATGACTTCATTTGCACTGGGTATTCTCTAATTTTCAAGACCATGAGTTTTTTTCTTAATGTCTTTTTTTTGATACATATATACATTTGTTTTATTCCAGTCTGTTCCTTAACAGTTTAATTGGTCTGAAAATGAGACTGGTAATTTATTTTTGAAATATTTAAAATAAAAGTAGAAAAAATTAATAAAAATTACATTAAAAAGGTAGACATATAACTTCATTTCTTTAATATGGGAATATTAGTAACACAGATCATATTCCATATAAAATATATAGTTGATGATTTATATATTTGAATGTATATATATATGTATATATATATGATGTAACAGTATTAGAGAATATATAGAATGAAATGCACTGATTTAGTGTTATATTTCTTCATATTTTAAAGAATATGGATATTTATGCTAGAATGTTAAGCTTGAACTTCTTACTTCATAGAAACTATTTCTTGAAGCCTACTTATTATTTTTTTTATTTACTAAAATTAGCATAAGTGGTCTTGGGACTCATGCCAAACCTTCGACAGCAAATTTGGAATAAGTTATTACCTTGTGCCATAATTTTAGAAATCTGACAAGAAGTTAACACTAACATTCCTTTAAAAAATGAGACTACAACTACCTCCTGTTGAGGTAATAAAGTTTTTTTTTCTTTAACCCCAATGTTAGAATCAATACCATGCTCATTCTTCGAATGCCGTTTTAGAAATAAAATGTACAGAAATTGAAGCTTCAACAAAATCCTGCTGTCAAAATTTTATTCGTGCTAAGTGACCACATAATGTCACTGTTTTCCTTTTGGAATTGCAATGGCTCTCTGTCTAATATCAAATTGATTTTAAAATTGCCAGAATGATGCTTATGCACAGTATTTGGGAACTGTGTAATTAACTGGGTTGGTATACATACAGGATCCAGGGTTTCTTTAGACAGATGAGTGTAAGGTTTATACTCTGTTCTAAATGCAAGAGAGGTAAAGAGTACTGGGTTCAAAATTGAGCTGGCACATATTCTGACCACAGCAGTAAGACAGGATATAGTTCAGGAGAATTTATATTTCAGTGCAACATACACTAACTATCAGATGTTATGTTGAATGAATCCCTGTGACTTTTGTTGTGACTTAGAAATAAATGTAATACATAAAGGAAGAACAACAGTCCTTCATCACACACAAACTGTTGTGAATTCATGAAGTTCTATAAAAACATAAAAAGTGTGATAGAGGAAAAATACTTGCTAGTTATGTGATAATTTCATTCATTTTGATACAATTTATCTGTATTTACATTTTATCATTAAATCTGTCATAGAAAAGTGCTAAATAGTAAAAAGAATGTTCAAAATAGCAATATAGAGTTTTGGAAGTACATAAATATATGGATGTAGATTTATACTGTTGGGCTTCAAGAAATATATAAAATAAGAAAGAAAATATTACAGAAGAGATTTTTTAAAAAATCAAATTTATATTCATAACATAACAAGCAAAAGTTTTACTAATACTGGTGTGTGTGTGTGTGTGTGTGTGTGTGTGTGCTTGTGTGTTAAAGGAATGGTGGGCTGTGTTCCTGCCGACTGGTTCATGGCTAGCCTTATCCAAAATAATTACATGGAAACTGTATTCTTTTATACACTGCCTGGCCCAATGTTTCTAGCCCCTTATTGGCAAACTCTGACATATTAATTAACCCATTTCTAATAATCCGTATATCAACACGAGATCGTGGCTTAACAGGAAGATTCTAACCCACATTCATCTCAGAGAGGAGAGCAATGGCATCTAACTGACTCTGCTTCTTTCTCCCAGTATCCTGTTCTGTCTACTCTGCCTATCTAAGCTGCTCTCCTATCAAAAGCCAAGGCAGTTTCTTTATTAACCAATAAAAGTAACACATAGACAGATGACCCACTTACATCATTCCCCCTTTTTCTGTTTAAACAAAAAAGAAAGACTTTCACTTTAACATAGTAAAATTAAATATAACAAAACAGTTATCAAACAAGAATTACAGTTACAATATTTATATCTATTTTATTTTTGATCTATTTTATCTTAGATCATAACTAAGGAAAACTATAACTATTTATACTTCAACTCCATCAAAGACTCTGAGTTATTATACCTTTATAACAAATATGTTTGTTTTGTTTGGCAGCCCATACAGTGAAATGATTTTCTCTTCTTAGCTCCTTCACAGTCAAAAAGTTCACAGAAAACACAATATACAGAATTCAAACTCTCTGTGAATTTTCCATTTTTACATGTTTTTTTCTTTATTTATTTTAATGTATAACTATCTGTACTCTGTTTCTTTAAAGACTTTATCCTTTTTTGAAGGCATTACATTTATTTTCTTTTTTTAAAGTAATTTTATTAAATTATAAAAGTTTCCATTTCCACCCCTCCTCCCACCACCCTCCCACTCCCCCCACTCCCTCTCCTCCTCCCTCTCCATCCCTAAGAGCAGTCAGGGTTTCCTGCCCTGTGGGAAGTTCAAGTTCCTCCCCCCTCCCTCCAGGTCCAGGAAGGTGAGTGTCCAGACAGACTGGATCCGCAAAATCCAGTATATGCAGAGGAAACAAGTCCCAGTGCCATTGTCAATGGCTTTCTATATTCTTTTTTTTCCTCTCTCCCAAGCCTCCGTACACTCATCCAACACTGTAACCCACTTAGAGGTCTTTTATGTCTGAATCTGTCCTATTGTGAATCTGTAATTTTTTACTATCCAGGAACATTTTTTGTTTTGCATTTTTAAATCCCTAAGGGCTGAAGAATCTAAGCTGTGACATTCCTAGGTCCAAAACAGGTACTGCAGGATTTTCCTACCCAGTCCAACATGGCAGAGATGTTTGTGACTGAATCAGTTGCGCCTCTGAGCAGCAGAACAGTGGGCTGCTCTGGATGTTGTCTCCACCTCTCTGCAATTTCAAAGTGGAGGATGTATCATTTTCTGCTAGCTCTGGGACCTCCAGGAAGGAGCTGGACTCGGTATTTTAACTCTGAGACTGAGTGTGCAGCACAGAAACTCTTTTCATCCAAGTTACAGTCAAATCTGACACAAAGAGCACTGCGCAGCCTGAAAGCATCTCTCTGTATGGCAGCAGAAATTGGCCATGCTCTCCTGCCTGCCTAAGCCTGAGTCTGACAGCTGCCCTGGTGCAGGCGGGGAGCGTTGAGCCATTGGCATGGTCTCAGAGTACATTCTTCCCAATCCCGAGCAGGCACACAAACATCCAGGCCCATAAAAAACATTGAAATGCTTTAAAGCCAGAGTTTGCACTGGCAGCATTGCCCAGGAAGCTGTGTTTTATAATGTCGTGGCTTTTTTTTCTGCCACTATTGCTGTAACAGGAAATCTCTCTACTGCATATCCCAGCAAAGAGCAAAAAGCTGTGTTAAACTCTATATTTGTGTCTATAATTCCTGTTAAAGCTCTCTTAGATTTTATGTGATGTTAGTTACCAGGTTGGGCAGCCATTTGTAAAAGGAACGGTGGGCTTGATCCCACCGCCCAGCTCATGGTTACCTTTATCCAAAATAATTACATGGAAACTGTATTCTTTTAAACACTGCTTGGCCCATTGTCTCCAGCCCCTTATTGACTAACTCAACATATTAATTAACCCATTTCTAATAATCTGTATATCAACACGAGGTTGTGGCTTATCGGGAAGATTCTAACCCATGTCCATCTTGAAGAAGAGAACAATGATGTCTAACTGACTCTGCTTCTTTCTCCCAGCATCCTGTTCTGTCTTCTCTGCCTATCTAAGATGCTGTCCTATCAAAAGCCAAGGCAGTTTCCTTATTAACCAATGAAAATAACACATAGACAGATGACCCACTTACATCACTTATGCCTGTGTATGCATGTATGTGTTTTAAAGTGAGAGGGTGTCAGAGAGACAGAAATAGAGAAAATAATTATTGAGGTAATGTTGTAAGAACTCCTTTAGCCAATCATCTTTAAGATACTGGACCACTTTGGGCTTGGTTGAATGTACTATATATACATATATAAAAATGTGCATAGTCCCTTTGCTGCTGGATTTCGTTTCTCTTTCCCACTCATGAAGACGACAGCTGAGCTGTGAGTCTATCCCTAAATAAGTAATCCTTGATTATACTCCATTTTGAGCTAGTGTGGGACTATTTTTTTTTTTATGATCAACCATAGTCTGGCACTAATTTGGATGGAGCAAGACTGAACACAATCCTGGGACTGGTTCATAAGGTCTGCAACACCAGTGAACTTTGCTCAACTCTTCTTCATAGCTGAGTAAAACCTTTTGCATGCAGCAGCAAATATTTTGACTGGTGAGGTGACTTGACATTTTCTGCACACTGCCCACCCACAAAATTTTGCTTTTTACAAATTGTCTTTCCAGTTCAGATTTGCAGCTTTCAAGCTCTGGGTTTCTTGATATTTTGATCACCAAAAAACCCTCCCAAAATACAGAATTAATTTAATTCTCTTAATTCATTAGCATATGTGTCAGAATTTAGTGGGAATGTATGTGCCACTGTTGGTTGAGTCTCTCACTTGCAAAGGTGACACCAGCTCACCAATAAAGATTATTATACCTACAATAGTGTACTGAAAACTCATAATGGGGATAAGTTCATTTGATTAATAAATAAATAAATAAATAAATAAAAATAAAAGTGATATTATTGAAGACAAAATCAGCACCCAGGGAATTTAATAACCTTTTTGTTTCTACTATGGATTGTATTCTGCAAGGGTTATGTGGTGTTTCAAGTATATCCAATTTTGTGATCATGGGACTTAGTTTTTCTCTTCATATTATAGTTTAAAGAAATGATTTGATAGCATAGTCAAGAATGAGGCACATTTAGAAATGATAGAAACTTTACAGAATAATAATGAAAAACTCACTAACTTTGAAAATCAAAGTTAGAATGGAACCAATTCGAAGACCCAGATATCAATCCACATTCCCTGAACACCTATTTTTGACAAAGAAGCAAAATATGAAATGGAAATAAGAAAGAATTTTCAATAATGTTTGCTGGCATAACTGGATATCAACATGTAGGAGAATAAAAACAGATCAAAATCTGTTGCCATACACAAAACAAAAGTCCAAATGGATCAAAAGACCTCAAAATAAAGCCAAAAACACTGAACCTCTTAGAAGAGAAATTTGGAAGTACACTTGAATGCTGTGACACAGGGGAACAATTCATATATATATATATAATCCCCAGTAGCACAGACACTAAAACAACTAATAAATGGGATCTCCTAAAATTGCAAATTTCTGTACAGCAAAGGACATGATCATCAAGACAAAACCAAAGAATAGAAAATCTGAAATGTTCTTAACCTGCCCCACATTTGAAAGATGGCTGATCATCAAAATATACAAAGAACTCAAGAAATTGATTATCAAAAGAAAAAAATAATCCAATAAAAATTGGGGTACAGATCTAAACATAGAACTCTCAACAGAAGAATCCAAAAAGGCTGAAAGATTCTTAAGGAAATGCTCAAAATCTTTAGCTATCAGAGAAATTCAAATCAAAACAGCTTTGAGATTCCATCTTATATCTGTAAGAACAGCCATGATCAAAAGCACTGATGACAACCTTTGCTGGAGAGGATGTGGAGTAAAGGAAACACTACTGTATTTCTTGTGGGAGTGCAAGCTGTAATACCCCTTTGGATATCCGTGTGGTAATTTTTCAGAAAATTAGGAAACCACCTACCTCAAGACCCAGCAATATCACTATGAGAGCATTATTTGTTATATCTAGAATCTGGAAACAACCTATAGCCTCCTCTACCAAAGAATGGATAAGGAAAATGTGGTGTATTTACACAATGGATTGTAAAACAGCAAAAAAAAAAAAAAATGATATCTTGAAATTTTGGGGAAAGTTGATTGATCTAGAAAACATCATATTGAGTAAAATAACCCAAAACCAGAAAGACAAATATATGAACTCACCTACCAGTGACATTTAGATATAAAGAAAAAACAGCCTCAAATTCCACAATGACAGACAACCTAGACAACAATTACAAATTTAAAAACGAAAATCAAAAGTAAACTGAGAAATTAATACCATTTGAAAGAATAACATTAATTTGACATATAAAATTCAATCCTTGTGTATTGGTTATAAAACCTTACAAAAAGTTACTGAGAAAATATCTGAAAGAATTCACACTTTTGAAATTGACTATCTGCTAAAAAGTAATGATAATTTAACAGATAGAGTATCTCCCCAGGAAAGAAATCCGAATACAAGCCAAATAATATCAAAAATAACAAATTATCATTATTGGAATATTTTAATACCTTGGAATCATATGTACAGATTTGAGGACCAGAAGTTATGTGATTCAATGAAATCATTAGAAGTAATCACAGGTCAAGAGATTGAATCTTTGCAAAATACAGCAATAAAAGAAAAAGCTTGAATCCATTGAGGAAAATATTAGAACTGATAAGCAAGGAAAGCAGTACCAGCAAATGGTTTAGCATCACCAGTACTTCTCAGAATTTCTGAGTCAGTGATGACTTACCAAGAGTTTTAACTACTTTTCCCATTATAACCTCTGACAAGACAGCAAATACTCAATACCTAAATGGATACAAAGAATGTAAGTGGATACATATAGGTATGAAAGATCTAAAAGAATTTAAGCAAGCACTAGTATCTTATAGCTTGCCTTTACCATTTGTTAGGGAGATTGTAAAGTCATGAGTTTCAAGTAATAAGCCTTTAATAAGTATCAGTGGTCCTTGAAAATGGGCTGCAATTACAGTAAAAATGTTATGTGAGAGAGAAGGCTAAAGTCTTAAAAAATAAGGAAGGGTCATAGGATTTGAGGCTTCCCAAAATCAAATTCTGGTTGAGGCCTGTTATACTGATCCACAGCATCAAGCTCTTTATAATGAACAGAAATTATTCCTAAACCTATGGCAGACTTAAATGCTTGGGACAAGATTCAAGAATGAGGAAAAAGAATTGAGTCATATATTAGGGTTATGCAATGGCAAAGAAAAATAAATAAACTTCAGTGGCTATTTACAAAGGTTAACTAAAACTGTACAAATAGGAGTTAAAGATCTAGAAAATAGATGAGTAATTATTGAATCTCTAGCTTTTGAAAATGTCAACTTATATTAAAAATAGATACTTGTGACTTTAAAAGTTAGATCAGCACGAAACAATCCTGTTTATAGCAAACACTAAGGCTTTTGACTATAATATTGAGGCTTCAGTAAGTGAAGCAATTTCCAAAGGTATGAAGAGAAATCAAAATGTCCAATGTTTTAATTGTGGTATACTTGGGCATCTAAGAAACGATTGTAGACAACACATTCCTAGAAATAATGTCTCCTCTGACAAAAATAGAAGGTCTCAAACTTCTGGATTATGTAGATGATGTGGCTAAAGCTGACATTAGACCTATGAATGTAAATCAACAAGAAAACAGCAAGGCAACCCATTAACATATGGAAACTCCTTTCAGGGGCCTCTTGCAGGTCCTCAGGTCAAATGTGGTCCCATCATTGCTAGTCACTGTGGAGGACCTGTCTCCCCATGAAAATTAAAAAAAATCAAGTGCCAGTTGTAAATAAAAAATACTAGTCCTGTTGATGGAATAAACATGTAGGATGAATCAAAATTTATGTTACAAAATAAGAAATGTATATGTTGGCTGACTTCTATATATGATAAAAGACCACAGCTCTGAGTTCCTTAAAAGGGACATAAACCAACACAAGTTTCTTGAAATTATATTATAAATTATGAAATCAGCCTCCAGCCATTCAGACTGTTAAAAAATGTGAAACAATGAGCAAACCTTTAGAGATACAAATGGTCCTACTTTTAAAATGGTTAACTTAGAAAACAATATGGATCAAACAATGACCTGTAACAGAAGAGAAATTGTAGGCTTTAGTACAAATAGTAGAGGGTCTACTAAATGCCCACCATGTTGAAGAATCACCCTGCCCTTGGAATTCTTCTGTATTTGTTGTTAAAAAGAAATCTGGGTAATGGAGAATAGTGACACATCTAAGAGCTGTTAATAAGGTAATCCAACTATTGGCCCTCTACAATATGGAATTCCTTTGTCTTCTGTATTACCTAAAGAATGGTCTTTTATAGTTATTTTTAATTTTATTAAATAAAAAATTTAAATAATTTTATCTTCACTATACCTTTACAGGTAAGAACAGAGAAATATTTGCCTTCACAGTGCCTATTTATGATAACTTTCAGCCTACTAAGTGATATCAATGGATAGTCCTCACACAGAGAATACTAAATAACCCCACCCTGTGCCAATATTTTTAAAGTAGCGAATTGATGTAATACTTTAACAATTTCTTAAATCTTTAATTTACCATTACATGGATGATATTTTGCTATGAAATTCAAATGTGTAGACATTTTAGAAAGCATGTTTGAAGAAGTAAAGTTTTGCCTCATTTGAGATTCCAAGTTGCTCTTAAAAATATATAGAAGAAAGATTTTATCAATTATCTAAATCATAAAACAGGTTTAGAGATTTTACAAAAAATTTGAAAAAAAATAATGGAAATTCAACAAGCCATGACAAAAACCCTGTTCCAGTAGGAAAGATTAATGTCAGTTATTCCCAAAATGATAGAATTAACTTTAGAAAGAGAACTACTTGGATTCTTCCTCCATTGTAGGTGATACACTAATAACTGGCTTATACAAAATTAATGCAAATTATAAGATACTAATTGCAGACTCTTAATGACTTTCAAAGATTGCTAGGAGAAATTTCCAATTTCTGACCTTCTGTTGGTATAACTACTTATGTAATGATTTATTTAAGCAAACCGTAGTGGGTGAAAATAAATGATTAGCTATAAGAAAATAATAGCTGAGAAAGAATAAACTTTGATTGAAGAGAAATTACAGAAGGCACATATGGATTAGGTAGACCCAAATCTTTACTACTTTTTAGTTACATAGATTTTCAGAATTTCCCCCATAGGAATTTTAATGCACAAGAAAGATATTATCTTAGAATGGATCTTTTACCTATTGTAAAGAGAGCAGTTGCCCCTTCTTTGTCCTGGCTGCCCTGCTTGCCAATCTGGGCACCAATCTGTTGTAGGAAATAGTTGATTGCTTGTCATCCCAGCTGCCCCGATAGCTTACACCCAAAATAATCACATGGAAACTGTATTCATTTAAACACCGCTTGGCCCATTAGTTCCATCTTTTTATTGGCTAACTCTCATATATTGATTTAACCCATTTCTATTAAATCTGTTTTCACCATGAGGCCATGGCTAACCCAGAAAGATTTAGCATATCTGACCTGACATCTCCACAGTGGCTCTCTCTGTCCACCTTTATTCCCAGCATTGAGTTCTGTCTACTTCACCTACCTAAGTGCTCTCCTATCAAAAGGCCAAGGCAGTTTCTTTATTCAACCAATGAAAGCAACATATAGCCAGAAGAACCTCCTACACCATTTACCACATAAACTGAGTAAAAATTTGTAAAAACTCATATAGATATGGTTTCTGAATTAATTTGAAAAGGAAAAATAAGACTTTATTATTTATCAAGAATAGTCATAGCAGAAATTAGAATGTCTTTTACTAATTATAAAATAAAAAAAAATTATGGGGAGACAACAAACCCTGGTAAAGACCTCATGCTAAATTTTTTTGTAGAAATTAATAGCAATTATCCCCAAAATGATAGAATTAACCTTAGAAAAAGAGCTACATGAATCCCTCCCCCACTGTACATAACACACCACTCAAGACAGCCCATACATTCTATACTGATTCAAATTAATTAGAAAGGGTAGGTCACAATTCATAAAATTTAAATAAAATGAAACAAATCCCTTATAATTCTACATAGTAGGCAGAATTTTATGCTATTCTCATAGTACTAGGGG
Organism: Myodes glareolus; assembly: GCF_982192425.1. Taxonomy (NCBI): domain Eukaryota; kingdom Metazoa; phylum Chordata; class Mammalia; order Rodentia; family Cricetidae; genus Myodes; species Myodes glareolus. The sequence goes on from NC_142030.1 coordinate 118,295,052, forward strand.
ATTTTAAAGCAGCCTCTCAATACAATTATTAATTTGAAATATACAGAAAGAGTTGTTTTGCGTATTTAAACCACTGAATTTATACCAGATAATACAGAATTGATTTCATTATTCATTAACTTTCAAAATATAATCAGGAATAAATTTTGTCCATATACATAAGACACACCCAATCCCATACATGTAACATGGAGGGCTGGCTTGTTGGGGTTCCTGTCCTGCCCAGTACCCCACAACCGAAATGCCCCAAAGAAAATCATACACAGGACTCCATAAGATTATAAAACTGATTGGCCCATTAGCTCAGTCTTCTTATTAACTAATTCTTACATCTTACAGTTACCCATAATTCTTATCTGTGTTAGCCATATGGCTTGGTACCATTTTTAGCTGTCAGCTCACATGTTGCTTCTTTGGTGGTCTGGGCAGGAATGGCAGAGGGAGCTTCCTGCTTCCCAGAATTCTCCTGTTCTCATTGCATCACCTCTACTTCCTGTCTGGTTTTCCAACCTATACTTCCTGCTTGGTCAATCAGCATTTATTTAAAATATGATTGACAGATTACAGACAATTCTCCCACACATACATATCTGTCTGTTCCTCTACCAGAAGGCAATGCAGAAATTGATCAAGTACTGATTGGAAATATGCTGAAGGTCTCAGAATTTCATAAAAAACAACATGTCAATAGCAAAGTTTAAAGAAAATTTTCTATTACATGGCAACAAACTAAGTCAATTTTACAAAATATCCTACCATCTATTTCTAAAACCAAACACCATTACTTTCAAGGTATAACCCAAAGGATACTCAAAGGAAAGAAATCTGGAAGATGCATGCATTTTATTTTGCAGAATTTTTAATGAACACCATCTTTGAGTTCAGAAAAGGCTGATTTAGTAACCACACATTTATTAGAAGTTATGACTGTCATGGATATACTTCCACAACTAAAGACAGATAATAATTCAGCATATATATCCAAGAAAATGAAACAGTTTTTACTTATTATAATATAAATCATATTACAGATATATCAAATATCCTACAAGTCAGGCAGTTATAGAAAGCTCAAATCAAACTATAAAGAATATATTAAACAAACATAAGGGGATGGAAAATACCCCCAGATATAGATTGCAAAATGCTTTATTAACCTTAAATTTTTTTAATGATAATGAGAAAAGAACCATGGCAGCCAGCAGAGAGACACTGGACAATTAAAAAGCACTTCTAAATTAAATCAGCTGGTATATTTCAAGCATTTATTGACCTCAGAAAAGAAAGTAGGAGATGTACTTCATTGGGGAAGAGCTTTTCTTCTTGTTTCCTTATGGGAAGAAAAGCCATGGATACCATCAAAATTAATAAAGATTTGGTTAATAAAGAGAAACCTCTTGGGAAAAAAGAAATGATAGCTCAATGACAGCTCATTTACAGGGGTAACAATCGTAAAGGTGGTAAGGAAAGCTCATAAGGGCTGTGGGAGAATTTCGTTTTTCTCTTTGGACATCTATATGCCTACAGAAGAAAAGATAGCTATCCACAAAGAATCACCAAGCAAAGAAAAATCTTGAAGGCAATATTTCCTTACCTGAATATAGATACTTCTCAGTATGATAATCATTGCAACCCACTTAAAAATCCACTTAAATTTGGAGTTGGACAATAGCAATCATTTTCTTCATTCAAGCAAGTTGTTAATTGAATCATTTAGAGTCTCTGTCTCACATGAGGAGCCATCTGGTAAAGGACAGAAAGAATAAAGAATTTTTTTAAAAAATTAATTCTCTTCATACTTATTTTTGTCTCTATTGTACCTTTTGTTGAATATATACCTATAGAAATAATGTTTAAATTTTCCACAATGAAGAGTAAGTTTTCCTGCAGTAAACTTTGAAATTTCCAGGAAGGAGATGAGGCTCTACAACAACAATTCCACCTGCTTTAAATGATGTCATGATACAGATAGCCTTACTTTAAGGTGCATTTTGGGTACAAGCTGCTAAAAATAGTTCCAACATGGTTAGCTGAAATGGTGCACCATCTTATAATGTTCTGGACAGAACTTTGCATAAAATTTTCAGAGAAACACTAATGACTATTCCTAGAATGACTATTCATAGAATATTTGCAAATATACCAGAGAGTGATCTTTAAAGTTATCCATCATTTTATTTTCTACAGGAACTTTTAGAAATAACATCACCCTCTGACAGCAGGAAGTAATTCTAGAATATGACATCCCCTCTCCTAACAAAATTTGTCCTTAAAGTAAAGGAACATCTACTATGGGTTAATTATAAATGGTATAGAGTCTGGAATTGGTGGTGAAAATTACATAGGCTTGGGGTTCTCTTATTGGACAAAAAAAAGCATTTGATTGGCTAATAGGTTGATTGGTGTGGGTCTTCTCACACTAAAAATAAAAGTGAGTAATAGAGTGAATACTCGTGAACTGTTATTTATATACAATTTACATTGGTATAGATTTTCATATCTTGATACAAACTCAAATCATGTATCTTATATTGAATATGCTCTTATTTCTGTTTACAGTATTTGTACACCTCTGTATGGTTATTCTGTCATATTGTATGTATGCAAATTTCTACCTCCGCTAATATTTTGTAAATTGATCCAATTTTAGAAAATAATTGTATTGTACTATACATTTTTACCTCTCATCAAGATACAAATATGCTGTGGGACAATGATCTGTACCTTGTATTTTAATAAAATATTGATTGGACAGTAGTCAGGGAAGAAGTAGAGGTGGGGCGATGGGAACAGGGGAATTTTGGGAGAAGGAAAGAGTCAGTCTGCAGTTGTCACCCAACTGCACAGGAAGCCAGACACAGAGAAACAAGATGTAACTCCCTTGTCAAAAAACGTACAAAGGACATGACTAATACAGACAAGAATTATGGGTTAATATAAATGTTAAGAATTAGTTAATAAGAAACCTGAGCTACTGGGCCATTCAGTTTATAATTAATGTTGACTTTAGCTTATTTCTTTGGGACCGAATGGCTGCAGAACCATTTTGAGGTCAGTGTCTTCATTTGTTTCACTGCTGTTTAAAGATTGTTTACTATTCTTTATGAAGTCTTATTCTTTAAGCTATATAAGTATTAAGAATTATACATTAGTAGTCATCCAGGTTTATATGTTATAGTTAGACAAGTGAGGTTCTTTAGATACATAGAGATTATATTCCACATAGATATGCATCTTCAACTGAAGGCAAAAGTCACAAACACTCCCACACCAGTTTGGAATTATAACAAATAGAATGGTTATTTATTCAAAGGGGAAAAATTTACAGATCACTGTCCCAGACGACAGCCTCTCTGTGCGATCAGGAAAGGAGACTAGGAGTCAGAAGTGGAGCCAGAAACCAGAGAGCAAATGGAGGACAGCCGTTATTTTTTTTAAGAGAGAGAGACCATGCCCCAAATCTGAGAAATCACCATATTGATATCCAAAGGGGCTTCACCAGCTTTCACTCCCACCAGGAATGCAGCACATCATCTCCAGCATAAGTTATCATCAGTGTTTTTGATCTAGCCAAGCCATTTCTAATAAAAGGATTAGACTCCTTAGAAAATGATAACTATTAAAAGAGTTAACATTTATTTTTTGCTTGATATTATTTATTTTTGTTAAAATTATAATTTTTGTACTTTATATTTTTTTCTTTCTGTATATAGTTTTGTATTATGCTTAGAACTGTTTTACTTTAAACAGAAAGAGTAGGTGATGTTGGATCTCCTTCAGCCAATACCTTTTCAGATACTGACTCAATTTTGGCATGGTCAAATGAATTGCATATACAGATGCAAAAGTGTTTATGAATTCTTGACTGCTAGATTTAGTCACTGTTCCCTGATCGTGCAGAGTACTGCTGATCTGTGAGTCTACCCCTAAATAAAGAAACTTTTATTACTCCATTCTGAGCTAGTGTGGGACTATTTCATTATAATCAACAACATGATAACTTCAAATTTACAAAAGACTACTTGAATAGGTAGAACAAGTTAAAATTTAATGCAACTTGGAGTGAAAAATGGTAAGTAACAAAAATAAAAGAATTTTTTATAAAGTGTCAAGAGAACTTTTATTCACAATGAATAGAGTAAATTACTGAGAGAAAGAAATAAAGGAAATCCTGAACACAGATAATGCACAACATATAAAGAAGAATTTTGTAAGTTACAAGCTTAATTTCAGAGAATACTGTGGTAAAATTTGTATACTAAGAAAAGCAATTGATACAAGGCCATTTTGTTGTACTGCTGAAAAAATATGGGCATAAGAACAAACTGCATGTGCAGTTCCAGCCTTGTACTTCTGAAATGACAGAGATAGGAGAATTAAGTATCTGCAGGAAAACTATATTGTTTTTACTGCTTAGGCAGACTATGTAGGAAAAAATAACTTATAATGCTGTGAACTTTGTCTCACCATATTCCAATCCTTATCATGGATTCATTTTGAGGTATATATAAGAGAACATGCTAAAGGCATGCATTTGGAAGCAACTGTAGTTTTCTAGTAAGACCTGTTTCAAAGTGAAGTCAGTGTCCATGCACTTTCAGATAGACCTGTAGACATAATAACGTGGAATGGATAATCATGGATAATTTTCACCTCAAAAATTGTTATTCTTTTGGCCCTTTAAGGATCAAGCCATGCCCACTCCCGGTGACCAATGACTTCTCCCCGCCATCTTGGATCACACACTCTTACTGTTCTTCTCTTATGGTTGCGCAAATCTCCCCATTTCCCTCCCTGTCTCTTTCTTTCTCTCTGTCTCCCTTTCTTTCTTTCTCTCCCTCTCTTTTTCCCTCTCTCGTTCTCTCTCTTCCCTGCTCCCTTTCTCCAACATTACCCCCTGAATAAATATTTCAATCTCACTCTACATGTCCACCTCTCTGTCTCTTGCCTGCCTGCCATGTGTCTGCCTGCCACTGCACTGGCTGATCCCAGAGCCTACTGCCTGGCCTCTCTTCTGGGACTGGCTGCTTACAGAGCCAACTGCCTGCTGACTCTCCCGTGATGCAGGAACCTCCTGGGGATCTTGGCAGGCCGCTTGGGAACTGCCCGGGGATCATGGGCAGATCACTCAGGAACCACCAGCATTTTTTAAATTATACAATTGGTGCCGTGAAAAATACAAAATGCTATATTATTTCTTTGTGTCATGGAAAGACATATAACTAAGAATACAACATGAATCTGGGCAGTGTTGGTGCATGCTTTTAATTTCAGCTCTCTGTAACAATGGTGGGTAGATCTCTGAGAATTTGAGAACTGTCTGTTTTACAAGAGATAGTTTCAGGACAGGCTCGAAAGCTAATGAGAAACCCTGTCAATCTTAAAAAGAAAAGTATACAAAATGAGTATATATACTATCTGCTATCTTTTAAATAATAGAAGAGTATATAATGAGACTGACTCTTTTGGCTAGGTTAAATTGCAGACATGGTTTAAGACTCACTCATTTTATTTTCTACCCATTTTATTCACTTCTTGACTAACTATTAGTTATTCATTAAAAAAAATGGCTTACCCCATTTGGGAGCATATAGAAACTTAAACCAAAGTCTTTGTCTCTGCCTAAGAATTTTCTTCTCATTTGCTGCCTGAAACCATAATTTTTTTCCAACCATTCGATGTTGCTGGCTTAGATTATGGTATCCCTATATTAATTTCCCCCAGAAAACTCAATTGTACAATTATTTAAAGTTTTTATGAAAATTTTGTATGAAAAGTACTAAATAAAAAATTGTTTAACTAGAATCTTAAAGCAAGTTATGTTACAATAAAACTTTAATAACCATCACTTTAAAAGTTGACAAAATGTTAGGAGTATGGCACACTAAAAACAGTATTCTAGGCAATGGTTTGAAACAACTTCCCAGAATCATTACTTGTGAATTCTAGCTATTGGATCTACTACTAAATCAAAGGTAGTAATATGTCTGATACAGAATACTGCTCCTAGGTAACATATAGGCAATATGTCTGTAGGAAGAAATAGTAAAATAAGTGCAAGATAAACATTAGAAGAACATTTCTGAAGAAAATAAAACATGTAGCAATATTTTCACATCTGTCTTTTGTGATGGGAATGAGAAATGCCCTAAAATACCAACTTCAAAACAAATTCTTACTTATATGTAATTTCCTGTTTTAAAAAATACTGACAATGGATTCCTTTCTCATAAAACATATTCTGAATAAAGTTTTTGTTGGTCTTCATTAGACTCAATAGACACCCCTTAATTAAGTTCTGTCCTAATTGGAAATTGCAACTTTGCACCTACCAGTAACGGTTTGGCAACACTGGACTTAACCAGACATGTATTCTGTTCTTTCATTCACCAGCAATATAAAGTCCACAAAAGTATTCTTTCTATAGATCTCTATCCTTATGTAGAACTTAGGATTTAAAACTTAAGGAGAAATTCTGCTTGCTCAATGAGAATATAAACAAACAGGTAAACTTCTTTCTTATTTCATGTCTTCCTCAAAACAGTGCATCCTTTTGTTCATCTCTCACATAAGAACCCAGTTCCACATAATTCTCCCTTACCATTTTCTGTCAGCTAGATGCTGACTCTACTTCCTGATCAAGTGCTAATTTAATTTAATCAAAGAATTGTAAATAATCTTTACATCATTAAGCAAATATTATATAGAATGCAATACTTCTTAAATTAATATTCCCCAACAAGTTTTACCTCTCTTTACTTCTCCTAGTTGCTCCATATTTCCCCTCTACTTCATTTTACTTTTTGTATTCCAGTAGAAAATACAAGGTTTCTACAGCATTACAACTACACATAAAAAAATAAATTATAAAAAGATGAAGCCAGAATTATCATATCATAGCTGAACATGGTTCAGTTCATAAGAGGGAGTTCATGTCCAACATTGCTTAGATAACCAAGAACCAGATACCAGATACTACATGGCCAAGAGATCTACGGTAAAACAAAACATATACATACATACATACATCTCAATAAAATAACTACTAATGATATTCTGCTGTACTCCCAGACCAATCATCAGAGAGGCTTTCTCCAGCAGCAAATAGGAACAGATGAAAAGACCCACACTCGGACGTTATGCAGAGAGAGTCTAAATGGGAAGTGGCCATTAAATTCCTATTTTCAGAAATCAGGAAATCCAATGAAAGTAAAAACAGAAGGATTTTAAGAGCCAGGTGGGATGAAGAACACCAAGATGACATGACCCTATGGATCATGTAAGTGAGGCACATATGAGTTCACAGAGAATGAGGCATCAAGCACAAGACCTAACAAGTCTGCACCAGTTCCTCTGCATATATTACATAACTATTAACTTGGAATTTTTATGAGTTGCCTGACTGTGGGAGCGAGTGGGTCTCTTGACTTTTATGCTTTCCCTTGGGACTCTTCCTCTTGTAGACTGGTTATTTTAAGGGAGCTAATGTCTACTTTTCTCTTCTAGAGTCTGAGTAGGAATGGAATATTCTTCTGTCTCTTTTATGATTAGAAATATACATTGAAATGCTAAAGGAATTTATGCAAGGTCATTTTTATTTTTTACTCTAGGCAAATATCATTTATCATTTACAAACAGGGATATTTAGAATGGGCAGGCATTGTATGATAAAAAGAACAGAAAACTCTAAATTTATTGTGGAGTTACTAGTAATTAACAATTGATGTAGGATTCCCCTCTCTGTGCTGTGATTGCCATTAATGAATAAAAAAAGTTGCTTTTGACCTATACCAAAGCAGAAATTTGATATGCCAAGAAAACTAAACTGAATGATGGAATAAAGAAGCACTGTCAGAGACAAACATGCTGAAACTTTGCCAGTAAGCCACTGCTACATGGCAAATCACAGATTAGTTGAGATGAGTTAAATTAATATGTAAGACTTATATAATAAGAAGATATAGCTAATAAGTAAAGCAGAGATTTAAATAATATAGTTTCTATGTGATTATTTTGGGTTTGAATGGCCATGCAGCTGGGAAACAACAAGTGTTCTCCATACAACAAACAATTTTTAAAGCATTATTTTCTTTTGCAAAATAATGTCAATATTGAAAATGAAACCTTTTAGGCCTTGAAATAAAAATAATCTAGCATATAGATATATGCTCAGCCCAATGATTACTGCTATCTATGGTTCTAATTTGGTACACTAACATCTTGACATTTTGAAGTAGGAATATTAAGATTTTTTTCCCATTTAACCAATTAAAGCAACTGAAGTAAAAATTGTAACCCAATCAAAAGTAATCTTCAGATTTAATGAAGCGCTCATCAAAATTTTAAATTAATTCTTCACAGAACTTGAAAGGATTATTTAAGCTTCATAAAAAAAGACATTACAAAGACACAATAGCTAAAACAATCCTGAATAATAAAAACTATTGGATATGCTACTAACTGTATGAAGAAATTTACTAGAGAGCTTTAGAAATAAAAATTGAATGTTATTGCTCCCACACAAAACATTTATCAAAGCAATACAGTGAAAATGTAGACATACATTTTACACCCATAAATACCTGTTATTCTTTAAATAAATGACACAGAAATACACAACGGAAATAAGACAATTTTCTCAAAAGTTGATATAGTGAAAGTGTATGGCAGCATGTGAAAATGCATGTTTTCATGCTTATTATCTTCAACAAACTCAATTACAAATAGATCAGACAACTTAACATGATATCAGATATACTGAACTTACTAGAAGATGAAGTGGATTATTTCATTGAAACCATTGTCAAAGAAAAAGAATGTAAATAAACATTTCTATCTAACCCATTTCTAGATCCAGTCAGTCTCAAAGAAACACACAGAGGGATATATTAATTATAAATTGTTTGGTTACTAGAGCAGACTTATTATTATCTAGCTTTTACAATTTAAATTAAGCCATATTTCTTGTTTATGACTAGACATATAGATTGGTACCTTTTCTCAGTATGGCCTTCTTATCTTGCTTCCTCTGTTTCTGAATTATGACGGCATCTCTTCCTTTCATTGTTGTCTAATTCTCCTTGTCTTCTGTCTTTACCTATACTTCCTGCCTAACTTCTGGGCATTCAGTGTTTTATATAATCAACACAAGTGGAAAATCATTGTAGTGCCCAAGAGCATTATCCCACATCATTTCCCTTTTTTTGATACAAAACTTTGAATCTAATTTCCTTTGTTTAGGTGTTTCTCCGAACCCGTGTTCATAACAACTTTTAACTAACATGTTAAACAAACAAAAACATCTATAATCCATTTTTGGGGGAATGTGAGTATACTTTTGAGCATACTTCTGGTTGATTTGGGGTGCTGATTATCTTTTGGAGACACAAAGTAATTTTAGGATTATGGATAAGCCCTGCCTGGAGTATTTCATGAGACAGAATCATCTCAGTTAGCTGTCTTGAAACTGTTTTAGCTGTAGAACTCAGAGGAAATTGCAGTAGAGGTACTCTAAAACAATGGATTATCTGAGATATCTGCTTCTATTAAAAGTTTTCTAAGGAGACTTCCTCAAAGAAACTTTATTTTTCTTAATCCAGTATAAATCCACAACCTCTCATTTTCTTTGGAAACAAAAGCAAAATCTCTTCTCTAAAGTAGTTTACCTTTTGATTTTTTTATTTGTTTGTTTTAGTTTTCAAGACAGTTTCTTCAGGTAGCACTCCAAGATATCCTGGAACTATCTCAGAGAGAAGGCTGGTCTCAAACTCATTGAGATCTTCTTGTCTCTGCCTCCAATGTGCTGGGATTAAAGACATGTTCCACTACAGTCTGGCTTGGCTTAAATTTTGAAGTCAAGGCATTTTCAAAGTATATTGTGCCTCAACAAATACTCCAGTCAGGACTGGAACATAATCGTAAATTTTCTTCAAATTTAGATTATCATATACACCCAATCAACAAGAAGTCATCATGAAAATTATGCCCATATCATCCCCCATAAGATATCTTTAGAAATGTTTGCCGTTGCTTAGTGTGTTGGTCACATGTTGTTATAATGGTCAAGAAATAAGCTAAACAAAGGCAATTAAGTTCATAATTGTTTTTTGCAATGACAAAGAGTGAAATTCTGTGGAATAATATACTTATAAACTATAAAGATTTATCTTTGTTTTGGTTTCATAAAATGCTCATTGGCCAGTAGCCAGACAGTAAGTATAGGTGGGGCAAACAGACTAGGAGAATTCTGGGAAGAAGAAAGGCAGAGACACATCTGTCATCCAGAAGCAGATAAAGCAAAATGAGAATGCCTTACCGAGAAAAGATACCAAATCATATGGCTAAATGTAGGCCAGAATTATGGCTTAGGTTAAGATGTAAGAGATAGATTTTAATAAGCCTGAACAATAAGCCAGCATTTTATAGCAAGCATAACCAACTGTGTATATCTTTAGAACTGAATGACTGCAGAAACAGACAGAGTAGAAACTTCTATCTACAATAATGCTGTGGAATAATGCTCTTGAACACTATATTTATCAATCAAATTGGTTTTATAAAACTCTGATTGATCAGCATCCAGGTAGGATGAACAGGGAGGGTGACCAGACAAGGAGCTTTCTAGGAAAAGGAAAGAAAGATAATCAGTCACCAGCAAGATCTACTTCCTTCTTCTGTGTTCTTTTTTTATTCCTTACATTTCAATGCTCATATATTGAGTGACTTCTTCACCTGCTGTTTTTATCTTGTCTTTATTTTTATATTTTGAGACAGGGTTTCTCTGATTTGTTTTGCTGTCCATCCTGAAACTAGGTCTTATAGACCAGGATTAATGCAAACTCACAGAGGTCCATCTGTCTTGGCTTTCTTTAAAGGATTTGTTGATTTCCTCCCATTACTTTGGTTTTCCTTTCTTATTTTATTTGTTAATTTTTTAAAAATTTTTCTGTATTTTTTCATTCTATTTTTATTAAGAATATAAAGCAATATTTTGGCATTTTATATAGTTTTCCTTGTTGTCACTCCCTCATTTCTTACAGCCCCACCCTCACTACCCTAACCCCCATCCACACTTTAGAAAGGGTAATGTTATCCATGGGGATTCAGCAAAGACTGACACTTCAATTTGAGGCAAGACTAAGGTGCTCTGCTCTAGTCTGAGCAATGTATTTCTCTAAAGACAATGTGCTCCAAGACACCAGTTCAAGCACTAGGGATAAATCTTTGTCATACGGCCAGTGAATGTGGAGAACAGTTGCTAGTTCTTGTAGATCAGGCTGGCCTCAAACTCACAGAGGTCCATCTGTTTTGGCTTTCTTTAAAAGATTTGTTCCAAATCCTCATAAATGCCCCCTCCATTTAATTGGCCTCTTTTGGTCCTATACAGGTTCCCCCACTCTTAGTAAAACATCAATAAATTCTCATTAGCTGTTGGTTTTGGTATCACCATCATAGTCTTAACCAATTCCCAAATTTCTTTAAAGGAGTTTTCATGTCTAATATAATCATCACAAAGATGGTTTTAAAATTGGTATGTTGTGCTTGGAGCTGTGTTGGGACACTGAGGGCTTGCAATAGTGGAATGGCTGGGATTTGATGGTGACATATTGTCCTGGCTATTGCTATTTATGATCCTATATTTATGTTAAGAATTTTGGATTAGGATTTATGCTGTGGAAGGTCCTTCTGTCTATGTGTTGCTTTTATTGGTTAATGAATAGTGGAACTGTTTGGGCCTATAACAGTGTTATAGGGGAACAGAGCTAGGTGTGAAAATCTAAATGGAATGGTGGGAGAAAGAAGACAGAGTCAGAGAAACCATGGAGGTGCTGGAGATAGATGCTAGGAACTTTAGCCGGTAAGCCACAACAGCCACATGGCAATACACAGATTAATAGAAATGGGATAAAATAATATGTAAGAGTTAGCCAATAGGAAGCTAGAGCTAATGGATCAAGCAGTGATTTAAATAATACAGTGTGATTATTTTAGAGCTAAGCTAGGTGAGTGGCTGGGAACCAACAAGCAGGCTCCTTCCTACAAATTGGTGTCAATGTGGATGACTAAATTCTACTTAAAACCTGACAGAGCATGAAAAACAATTTTAGACACAAAAATACAGAGCTTAAGAAAGCTTCTTGCTATTTTCTGGTGGTGTGCCACAGCTCCTTTAAGAGACATCTTACTTGTTCAGCAGTATCAAGCACATGGTTTCAAAATGGGAGTTGCTGGCCATGGGCCATGCTGCTAGCATGAACACTGATGCTTTCAGGAGAACAATTATTTTCACGGGGTTTTTGAGCAGCATGCTGAGGCTTACTTGACGGTAATGTAGAACAGCTTTGTGTTTCTGTGTGGGGCAGTGTGTGTGTGGGTCTCAGAAGTGCCAGCACCTCTGCCATATTGGATTGGGCTGGACAAGCAGACAGTACCATATATATCCTAATAAGCAGTTTAAGTGCAGAAAGTGATCCTGGAGAGTAAAGAATTACAGCTATGCAATAAAGACAAATCCAGTTTGAAAAAAAAAAAACTCTAAACAAGTCACAGTGTTAGAAAAGTTCATATAGGATTGAAAGAGAAAAAAAAAGTATAGAGAGTCATAAAATCGAGATAATGCTTTAAGAAAGTCTTTAAAGAGGCAGCGTACAGATAGTCATAGATTAAAAGGAGTAAAGAAAATAAGCCACAAAAAATGGAAAATTCACAGAAAGACTGGATTATGTATGTTATTGTGTTATCTTTTGGGTTTTTTTTTTTTTGACAGTGAATAAGCTAAGTACAGGGAGGCATTTCATTGTAGGGGCTGCTAAGCTAAAGCAGCATGTATATTATAAAGGTATTGTGACTTCCACAATACGGTCTAAGGATATGTTACTTTGGAAAAGAGGCTCTTCTTTTATTTCCACAGAAGATGAGAGCCTATGGATTGCTTCTAGACCAATATGGTTTGATGAATCATGACCCTCTGAAAGGTTGCTGTGCACGCCCCCACATAGAAAAATCTTCCGCCATAAACAACAGGAAGCAGTTTGGAGAAAAAAAGACTCCTATATTCCCAAGTATTGTTTATGATTGTTTCTTTAAATTTAAAAGGACATATGATATAGACATACTATAGAGATGGAGAATTTTCATTAGTATGGATCTTGGTTTATTGATACAAGTTTTAGGTAAATTTTGTCATATGTATATGTATTTCTGATCTAGATTAAGGTTTGTGTAGCTCATTTAAAAATGCAATAAATAATTAAGAAATACAAGGTAGTAGATACTCATCTATAATTGTCAAGCTTGTAGCCAAGTTAATTAGATTTCCTAGATGTACAAAGATGAATTTCAGTTAGACAGGTATTCTTCTCATCTTTAAAAGAACCTCAGAATATGGCATTTAAAATGTTTTAAGACCAGTGTTCCAATGTGGGTCTCTGTCTCCATCTCCATCCATCACCAGATGAAGGATCTATGGTGATAAGCAAAATATTCATCAGAATGGTTATGGGCAAAGGCCAGTTCAGGCACCCTCTCCTCTGTCCAGAGAACAATCTGGGGATCTCTCCTTGGACCTGGGATCCCATTTATAATCAAGTCTCTAGTAAACCCTAAACTGACTCCCTCAGTTGAGATATATTCTTCCGTGATCCCATATCTATCCTTCCTCCCTCCCCCCTCCAAGTCCCCCCGAGCATTCCCCATTCCTCCCCTACTCCCTTCTCTCTAACCCTCTCCCCTTCCAACAACCCTCTTACCCCCCCCCCCCATGCACCCGAGGTTACCTGGGACTCTTGTCTATTTCCAATCTCCAGGAGGAAAACTACCTGAATTTTCTTCAGGTTCACCCTCCTATTCAGCTTCTCTAGGATCACGAATAATAGGCTCAAAGACCATTAATTATGGCTAGAATCCATTTATGAGTGAATACATACCAAATTCCTCTTTTTGGGTCTGGCTTACCTGACTCAGTAAAGCGTTTTCTTTTCTTTTATTATTTTTTTAATTATTTTTTTATTTTTTTTATTTTTTTCTTTAATTTTCCTGTGAACCCCTCCAGAATCAAGTCTCTTGCAAACCCTAAAATGACTCCCTTAGCTGAGATATAAATCTTCCTGCTCCCCCAACCATCCTTCCTCCCCCCACTCCCATTCCCCCAAGCCTTCCCCAATCCTCCCCCTCTCCCCTCTCCCTGACCATCTTCCCTTACTTCCACCCCCCCAGCCCCCATGCACCCGAGTTTGCCTGGCCATCTTGCCTAGTTCCACTATCCAGGAGGACAACTATAAGATTTTCTTCAGGTTCACCTTCTTATTTAGCTTCTCTAGGTTCACAAATTATAGACTCAAAGACCTTTAACTATGGCTAGAATCCACTTATGAATGAATACATACCATATTCCTCTTTTTGGGTCTGGGTTACCTCACTCAGTAAAGCGTTTTCTCTTTCCATCCATTTGCATGCAAAATTCAAGATGTCATTGTTTTTTACCGCTGAGTAAAACTCTAATGTATATATATGTTCCACACCTTCTTTAACCATTCTTCTATTGAGGGGCGCATAGGTTGTTTCCATGTTCTGGCTATTACAAATAGTGCAGCTAATGAACATAGTTGAACAAATACTTTTGTAGTATGATAGGGCATCTCTTGGGTATATTCCCAAGAGTGGAATTGCTGGGTCCTGAGGGAGGTTGACTCCCAGTTTCCTCCACATTGGAACACTGGACTTAACTCCCTAGGTCCAAACGAGAAGCAGAAGGAAAGAGAACATGAGCAAGGAAGGCAAGATCAGAGGGGACTTTCATCCGATGTTGGATGGCGATACAGACGGAGACCCACATTGGAGCACCGGACGGAGTCCCCCAAGGTCCAAATGAGGAGCAGAAGGAGGAAGAACATGAAAAAGGAAAACAGGACTGCGAGGGGTGCGATCACCCACTGATACAAGGGGACTGATCTAATGAGAGTTCACCAAGGCCAGTGACTGGGACTGAGCGAGCATGTGATCCAGTCAGATTCTCTGAATGTGGCTGGCCCCGAGTCTTTCTGAAAAGCCATTGACAATGACACTGGGACTTGTTTCCTCTGCATATACTGGATTTCTGGGATCCAGTCTGTTTGGATGCTCACCTTCCTGGACCTGGAGGGAGGGGGGAGGAACTTGAACTTCCCACAGGGTGGGAGACCCTGACTGCTCTTGGGGATGGAGAGGGAGGAGGGGAGGGAGTGGGGGGAGTGGGAGGGGGTTAGGAGGAGGGGCGGAAATGGAGACTTTTGTATTTTAATAAACTTTGAGGAAGAAAAATAAAATAAAATAAAATGTTTTAAGAACATTGGACTTTTCATGACAGTGAGACACGTCTGCTCCTGGCAGGACCAGTTACTGAAAGAGGAAGATGGACATCGAAGAGGTTCTTTTTGGAGCTTGCTGGCCATTTGGGAAAGAAACTGCTATTGTATGGACTGCTGAACTGGACATGCAGGACCCACAGAAAAATGAGTACTCAACTTGCCTAAAGGTGAGACAATCCCACAGGGTTCCTGCTTTGTGAAAGAGTGTGCCAGACGTTCTACAGGACAAAGAAGAAAGTGACTGACAAATTGCCAATATAGGTAGAACTGTTTTTGAAGTTTCTCGCATCATAGAAAAGTTTGCTAGATACTATGGACCTGTTGGCTGAATCCCCAATGGTACAGAACTTTGGGTCACTGTCTAGGCAATGAGATGTTTCTGTCAATTCTAGAGTTCTGGAAAAAGCTTACTTACACTTCTTGTTTATTTAGCTAATATTATATCCTTCTAAAGTGTTTGATAGAGTTGAAGAATAGTTATTATTACAGGTTTCCTTAGTTAAAATAAAAAATAATGTAGATATAAATATTGTAACTGTAATTCTTGCTTGATAACAGTTTTATTATATGTAATTTTATTATGTTAAAGTTAAAGCCTTCCTTTTTGTTTAAAAAGAAAAGAGAAAATGGTGTGGGAGGTCCTTCTGTCCATGTGTTATTTTATTTGTTAATGAATATGGAAACTACTATTATTCCTATAGCAATGCTATAGGACACTAGAGCTAGGTGGGGATAACTAAATGGATTGCTGGGAGGAAGAAGACAAAATAAGGGGAGCCGTGTAACTTCCAGAGACAGATTCAGATTCTTGGATATTTACCCAGTAAGCCACAGCCACATAGTGATACACAGGTTAATAGAAATGGGATAAATTATTATTTGTTAGCCAACAAGAAGCTAGATTTAATGGGTCAAGCAGTTATTTAATTAATGCAGTTTGTGTGTGATTATTTCAACACTAAGCTACTCAGGCACCTGTCCCATGTTGACAGTTGAATTTCTGATGAAAGGATTGATGCTGATTATTAAGGGTATAACTACCCAAATTTGTGACAGAAGTTTTTTCTATGTATGCACATTCCCTGTAATATAGCCAGGGGTCTGCTGTGGGATAATGATCTTGTATCCTATAAAGGTTTATCAGTTGTATTTTAATAAAGTGCTTATTGGCCAATAGCCAGGCAGGAAGTATAGGTGGGGCAATGAGAATTCTACGATGAGAAAAGATCAGTCTGTAGTCATCACCCAGATGCAGAGGAAGCAAGGGAAGAATGCCAAACTGAAAAAGGTGCCAAGCCACGTGGCTAACACAGACAAGATAATGGGCTAAATTAAGGTATAAGAATTAGTTAATAAAAAGCCTGAACTAATAGGCCAACCAGTTTATAAAGAATGTTGACCTCTATGTGCTTCCTTGGGAAGGAATGACTGTGGGACTGGGTGAGGCAGAAACCTCTGTCAACAGATGTTCTTTGGAGTTGAGACTCTGCTCTGTCTTCTGGTAGACTAGGCAAACTCTGCATAGCTTTCATTCACTTTGCCTGGTCTCTGGGATCAGGATTATTGCCTGGAATTTGATGGGGCAGAAATCTGCAAACAGAAGTGTGGGCTGATGAAAAGGTGATGAGCAGTGACATAGGGTACCTACAAATGATTATTAATTCCTGTTTCTATGTTGTTGGTGGTAGAGTTTGTACTTCTGTGTGTTTTTCCTTCATTGTGTTATACTTGTAAGAGATAATCTATTGCCTATGTTTTTGAGGGGGTTATTAACATGCTGGATTGGAGTTTTCCTTTTAGAACCTTCTGTAGGGTATTTTTTTGAGATATTGTTTGAGTTTGACATTGTCTTGTTTCCTCTTCTGTGATGACTGAAAGTTTTCCTGGGTAAATTTGGCTGATATCTTTTGATCTCCTAGCCCTTAGAGTCAAATTTAAAAAGCTGCCTTTCTATTTTACATGATCATTTTTATTCAATGGTTGGACAGGGGGTTAGTGAAGTGATAGCTTACCTGGTTCTAAGATAGTCCATTTATCTTATTGAGGAATAGGAGAGTTCTGCGGGAGTTATGGTATGAAATGTAATAATAAGAAAGGAGTCATGGTTATGGTTAATTTTGTAAGGTACAAAAGGTTGGACTTACCTGGGATACAGGAAGCAGGCAGGGATTCTGGTGGAGTATGATGTACCTGCCAGATATTTGGGCCTCAGTGTTTTGACCAGGAGAGGAGAGGCAGTTAGAGTTATACAGGGATGGTGAAAGCAAGAAAGAGGGAATTGTTTGTTTATCTGGTTTTCAGGGTGCTTGCATGGTCTCTGATGGTATAGAAGGCTTTTGGCAGAGGTGTGATAAACACTTTCAAATGTAAATTTTGTTTGCTTCAAGAGTATCTCAGTGGAGAAAGAACTCATATAGGATACAGTCCCAGCAATTGATGACTAACAGAAAAATGAACTCAAAGGCATGTTTTGAAGTTTCTTCTCTCACTATTTTGTATCAAGAATTCTTAAAAATGTATCTTATTTTATATAAATAGATCATATGTTCTATATCTTATGTATATACATACAATAGAAGAATTGTAAAAATTTTATATCATATAAAATTTATATATATATATATATTTTCAATTTTTAACTTAACTTGTTCTATGTTTATACATATTATTTTGGGTTTAGTGTCTTTATGTAATTCCTGAGGGTTCAAATTTGTGTGTCTCTATTTTTTGTGTCTTCTCTTTTGTTCTTTTCCTCCTGTTTGTTTAGTTTTTCATGTGCCAATTTATTAGTTTTGTTCATATTATTATATTATATTTTCTTAATTTTATTTGTATTTATGAGAAGCTAATTGGCTTTCTAAAGAGATAGTAAAAAGTGATGGATCCACATAAGAGAGGTGGTTGGGGGTTACATTGAAAAGAAAGGTTGAAGTAGTTTGATATGTGGTGGTGAGAATCCAAGAGCACATTAGAAAAATTATCCATTATGATCAAGTCGGCTTCATTCCAGAGATGCAGGGCTGGTTCAACATACGCAAATCTATCAATGTAATCCATCATATAAATAAACTGAAAGAAAAAAACCATATGATCATCTCACTAGATGCTGAAAAAGAATTTGACAAAATTCAACACCCATTTATGATAAAGGTGTTGGAGAGACTGGGGATACAAGGATCATACCTAAATATAATAAAAGCAATATACAGCAAGCCGACAGCTAACATCAAACTGAATGGAGAGAAACTCAAAGCCTTTCCACTAAAATCAGGAATGCGACAAGGCTGTCCACTCTCTCCATACCTCTTCAATATAGTGCTTGAAGTTCTAGCAATAGCAATAAGACAACATAAGGAGATCAAGGGGATTCGAATTGGAAAGGATGAAGTTAAACTTTCGTTATTTGCTGACGATATGATAGTTTACATAAGTGACCCCAAAAACTCTACCAAAGAACTCCTACAGCTGATAAACACCTTTAGTAACGTGGCAGGATACAAGATCAACTCCAAAAAATCAGTGGCCCTCCTATACACAAAGGATAAAGAAGCAGAGAGGGAAATCAGAGAAGCATCACCTTTCATGATAGCCACAAATAGCATAAAATATCTTGGGGTTACTCTAACCAAGGAAGTGAAAGACCTATTTGACAAAAACTTTAAGTCTTTGAAGAAAGAAATAGAGGAGGATACCAGAAAATGGAAAGACCTCCCCTGCTCTTGGATTGGGAGAATCAACATTGTAAAAATGGCAATTCTACCAAAAGCAATCTATAGATTCAATGCAATCCCCATCAAAATCCCATCAAACTTCTTCACAGACCTTGAGAGAACAATAATCAAGTTTATATGGCAAAACAAAAAACCCAGGATAGCCAAGACAATCTTATATAATAAAAGAACTTCTGGAGGCATTACCATCCCTGACTTCAAACTCTATTATAGAGCTACAGTATTGAAAACAGCTTGGTATTGGCATAAGAACAGAGAAGTCGACCTATGGAATCGAATAGAAGACCCAGATATTAACCCACAAACTTATGAACACCTAATTTTCGACAAGGGAGCTAAAGGTATACAATGGAAGAAGGAAAGCATCTTTAACAAATGGTGCTGGCATAACTGGATGTCAACCTGTAAAAAAATGAAAGTAGATCCATATCTATCACCATGCACAAAAATCAAGTCCAAATGGATTAAAGACATCAACATTAATCTGACCACTTTGAACCTGATAGAAGAGAAAGTGGGAAGTAGTCTACAAGATTTAGGCACAGGAGGCCTCTTCCTAAGCAGGACCCCAGCAGCACAGACAATAAGAGAAACAATGAATAAATGGGATCTACTGAAACTGGGAAGCTTCTGTAAAGCAAAGGACACTGTCAGTAGGACAAAAAGGCTGCCTTCTGACTGGGAGAAGATCTTCACCAACCCCTCATCAGACAAAGGTCTGATCTCCAAAATATACAAAGAACTCAAGAAACTAGGCACTAAAACTCTAATTAACCCAATTAAAAAATGGGGTACTGAACTTAACAGAGAATTCACAACAGATGAACTTCGAATGGCCAGAAGACACTTAAGGTCATGCTCAACCTCCTTAGCGATCAGGGAAATGCAAATCAAAACCACTTTGAGATACCATCTTACACCTGTCAGAATAGCTAAAGTCAAAAACACCAATGATATCCTATGCTGGAGAGGATGTGGGGTGAGGGGAACACTCATCCATTGTTGGTGGGAATGCAAACTCGTGCAGCCACTGTGGAAATCAGTGTGGCGGTTTCTCAGGAAACTGGGAGTCAACCTCCCTCAGGACCCAGCAATTCCACTCTTGGGAATATACCCTAAAGATTCCCGATCATACTACAAAAGCATTTGTTCTACTATGTTCATAGAAGCACTATTTGTAATAGCCAGAACCTGGAAACAGCCTACGTGCCCCTCAATAGAAGAATGGTTAAAAAAGGTGTGGAACATATACACATTAGAGTTTTACTCAGCGGTAAAAAACAATGACATCTTGAATTTTGCATGCAAATGGATGGAAATAGAAAACGCTTTACTGAGTGAGGTAAGCCAGACCCAAAAAGAGGAACACGGTATGTATTCACTCATAAGTGGATTCTAACCATAATTAAAGGTCTTTGAGCCTATTATTCGTGATCCTAGAGAAGCTAAATAAGAAGATGAACCTGATGAAGATTATTTAGCTATCCACCAGGAGGTAGGAAATAGACAAGAGTCCCAGGTAACCTCGGGTGCATGGGGGGGGAGGGAGGGTCGATGGAAGGGGAGAAGGTTAGAGAGAAGGGAGTAGGGGAAGAAAGGGGAAAGCTTGGTGGCCTGGGATGGTGGGGGAGGGAGGAAGGATGAATATGGGATCAGGGAAGATTATATTTCAACTAAGGGACCCATTTTAGGGTTTACAGGAGACTTGATTATATATGGGATCCCAGGTCCAAGGAGAGATCCCCCAGATTGCTCTCTGGACAGAGGAGAGGGTGCCTGAATCGGCCGTGGCCCATGTCCATACTGATGTATATTTTGCTTATCACCATAGATCCTGCATCTGACGAAGGACGGCGATACAGTCGGTGACCCATATTGCAGCACCGGACTGAGCCCCCCGAGGTCCAAATGAGGAGCAGAAGGAGGAAGAACATGAAAAACGAAATCAGTACTGCGAGGGATGCTATCACCCACTGATACAAGGGAACGGATCTGATGAGAGTTTACCAAGGCCAGTTGGACTGGGACTGAAAGAGGACGTGATCTAACCAGACTCTCCGAATTTGGCCGGACTCTCTGACTGTGGCTGACCCGAAGTCTTTCTGAAAAGCCATTGACTATGACACTGGGACCTGTTTCCTCTACATATAATGGATTTTGGGGATCCAGTCTGTTTGGACACTCACCTTCCTGGACCTGGAGGGAGGGGGAAGGAACTGGAACTTCCCACAGGGCAGGAAACCCTGACTGCCCTGGGGGACGAAGAGGGAGGAGGAGGGGGAGTAGGGGGAGTGGGAGGGTGTTGGGAGGGGGGGTGGAAATGGAAACTTTTATAATTTAATAAAATTTACTAAAAAAAAAAAAGAAAAGAAAGGTTGAAGTAGTTTGATATGTGGTGGTGAGAATCTCTGTATCCAATCTCTGCCCATGTGAGAGGAAATAATATTGATAAAAAAATTAATGTTTTTGAAATCAAAATCTATAGATATATGGTGTTCATGAGGGTTTCCAGACTCATAACAAAGCACCATGAGCACACATCAGAAAACTGTTCCTTTCTTTCCTTATACCAACAGGAAAAATACTCCTTTAGCAAGAGGAAAATAAAATATTTTGAAATAATTAAATTATATTAAATAATTAAATAAAATAATTAAAATAAACTAAAAACAAGCTTCTGTTTGCTTTAATAAATCTCAAATTTGTGAACAAATTAGAGAAGAAATATTTTGCCATGGCATGAAGGATGGCTGGGTGACAAAAATATTCTTAATCTGCAAGTGTAGAAGCATATGAAAATTACAAGAAGAAATTGTGTAGCTAATAATGGTGTGTAAATGTTGAATGAGCCTGTGTTCTATATACCTTGCATAATAGGTCCTTGAAAATATCATTTTATGTCCCTTACATTTCCAATTCTGTCATTATAACATGCTGATTTATATTAGAAGTTGAAAATCCTTACCTTACATGTTACACTTTTAAGATTTATTCCTTATAATTAAGAGAAAGAGAATCACTAGCAATGATATTTGTTAAAATTTTAATTATGTGTCCCCATAAGGGATTTCAAACATTTTATTTTCTTGGCAAATAAATTTGAGACAGAGAACAAAGATACAAAGTTGACAGAGATTCTGTCTTGAATTATATATCAGTTTTTATTTGAAAAACTTGAATAAAAATACCTTAATTTATTACTATTAGAGGAACAGGGTTTGCAACAAAGAACACAAAATTTTTAACCTAAAATCTATTTAAAGTTCATACAAAATACAACACATAGAGAACCAATTATTAAAGTTCTTTCTTTAGAAGATTTTAACGTATAAAATGTTTTTAAAACATAATTAATAAGTAACTGTGTAACTGAGATAAATGGCATTCATATATAAAAGACAAATAGTTTTTTCTTTTCTTCTAATTTTTTCTACACTCTGTTTTTGAATGACCCTTATTTTCTATGATTTTTTCACTAGTAGTGGTGTTAGTGCTACTTATAGAGTATTAAATACTTTGACATATATTATTACAAAGTAATTCAGACTGTAAATTTTAATCTACAATGGTTGCAGTGGATGCTCTTAGTGGGTCCTACCAATGGCATGCCACTGCACAAAACACCCCTGCAACAGAGTCAGTAAGAGGAATTTAGAGACAAAAACATAAATAAACCAGGGGACCAGGCATGGTTATACTTCATTAAAGATGGCAGGACATGGTCACTAGACTTGGCTCTCAGTTAAAATAGCAGTAAAATTGCCTGGCCTAAGTTAAGATCGTGGTAATCTTACCCATGTAACAGGGTTAACACTGGGGAACCAGGCAAGGAATATATCAGTAAAGATGATGGAACTGAGTCACCTGACCTGGCTCTCAGCCAAGATGACAGTAAGGTCACCTAACCTCATTCATAATGGCAGTAGTCACATATTATATGATAATGCCACAATTTTTGAGCCACAAGAATATTAAGTTTAAAAATAAGAAAGATCTAGAGGCATTTTTGCCCTGTGGTTGAGCCATTATGCCACAAGCTGCAATGGGGAGCAAACGACTAGAATTGAAAAATGCTGCCCCATGTATCCAACCCATCTTGTTTGGCAGCAGTAGTGGTTGCAGGGACAGTTTGAGGAAACTCTTTCCACTTGCCTGTGCTGTAACAGTAATTAGAAAGCTCCCACTGATCAGAGTTAGAAAGCTTCCATAAAAGTGGAGCTGGTGGGAAACTGGTGGAATGAGGGTATGAGCTGAGCTGAAGAAGTGTGGTGTTAAGGCCTATGGTTTTAGGGCCTCAAAAAGGCATCCATCCAAAGGGGTACAAGCATGGATGGCTTGCTGCCCAGAGCTTAAACTACGAAAACCTGTGAAATGGTGACACCACAAGGCGTCCGAGCAGCCTTTACCAAAACAAAAACAAAAACAAGCAACACAGCAAGGAAAAAAGGAAAGAAAAGGAAAAAAAAAAGAGAGAAAGAAAAGCTGTGGTACCCTGGGTTCCCAGTCGAATGTACCACACAACATGTGCAGTGGTAGCATGGGAGGACTGACCTGGGACAGTCGGGCTACTCCGAGCAGCCTTTCATGGAGAGAGAAAAGAAGAAAGGAAAAGAAAAGGAAAAAAGAGAAGCAAAAACTGAGGGACCCTGGGCCCTCTGTTGAATGTACCACACAGACTGACCCCAGGTCAGTCCAGTCATAATTTTAGCTAAGGGAAGCAATCCAGAGATGAATGTCAGCAAAGGGCTCAACTGTTTGAGGTTGGGGGGATGTTCTCCCATTTCTAGGAACATCAGAAGATCGCCAGGAGCTCACCAGTCAATTCCTCAGATTTGTAGAAACAGTCAAGCTGACCAGAATGGGGGAAACTCACTAGTTGAAGCTGGTGGTTGTGCAAAGAAATCATGCTGTAGAAATCATACTAAAGCATATGGAACACATAGTTGTTGTGTAAAATATATACCCAGTTATGGATCCCTACCATAGGAGAGGTACTCAGGGTGGCAGAGCCTCCCCAGTCTCATGGCATGAATATAATGGTAAAAGTAAAGATACGACGAATACCTCGCAACTGCAGCTGCAGAGCAGGTCCCCAAGCAGCGGCAATGTGTCATGTGTCAGGTCTGAAGACTGACTTTCTTCCTTCAGAGATCTGTGTCATGGTCTCATGCAGCATCCCTGCCTGGGACTGGCTACTCTGGGACCCTCTATCTGCCCCCACTTCAGAAACAGTGTGTCTCTCCTTGTGGCCTGCTGTAACCACTTGGGTAACTGCACCATCTCTGCCTGACTCTGGCTGCTCTAGGGATCACTGTTCACTGCCTGCTGCCACATAGCCCACTGCCATTCACTTAGGGACATGGCAGCATTTCTGTGTTACAACCACTCAGGGATCTACAACATTTTTATTTAATCCATTACATTTAAAACTTACTGAAGATATCTATAACTCTTATCATGTTTCTCAGAGTAATTTGTGCATACCCTTCTGAAAGAAAAGATCTATGATAAAAATTGCAGAATAGCCTTGTGATTAAAATACTTAAGTGAATTTTATCATCTTATTATTTATGGCATAATGTTTGTGATTGTTATGCCCAGATCATTGAGTCCCCCCAAAAAGCGCCGGGAAGACCAAACCCTGTATGTAAAGATTCTTTAGTCTATACAAGTTTGCAAACTCAGACTCTCTGTGTTTCCCACATATTGTAGTGATCTGAAAGCCCAGAGATCAACTGAGATTGGATTTTTATAGTAATAAAAGTAGGCATGAAAGAATTCCAAGCTTCAGGATCCCTGATTGGTTGGCATTTGTCTAGGGGTGTCCTGGTTAAAAAAGAAAAGAAATAAGTGATGGCAGGTGATCCCGTCTACAATGGTTTGAATTTTAGGAATTTCTTCTTGGTGGTCTGCTCCTGGGTGGAGCATGGGTAGTCTCAGTTTGTGGTCTTTCTTAGAACCAGCTAATGCCTTAGGGTAAACTGAGACTCAGGCCTACCTTGAGATTGTTAAGGCTGAGTCCTACAATGACATATGGTGGAAGCCTGTGATTGAGTATTTTACTCTAAAATTATCAAGATTTTCATCAAATATTAGAAAAAATAACATCACAATTTCAGATATAAGAAGGAAAAGCTGGAAAAAAATGAATTGCAAATTGTTTAAGATTTCCATAATGTGATATAAGACTTCTTATTCATTAATTTTATTTTGACACTCACCAAATCCAAATATTTATTTGTAAAAAAAATCATAAAGAATTTGTCTTTTTAAACAAATTTTTCTAAGTTTGAAAGAGACCAT
Source organism: Myodes glareolus (assembly GCF_982192425.1). Taxonomy (NCBI): domain Eukaryota; kingdom Metazoa; phylum Chordata; class Mammalia; order Rodentia; family Cricetidae; genus Myodes; species Myodes glareolus. The sequence continues at coordinate 118,320,430 of NC_142030.1, forward strand.
GTAAAGTAATGAGAGTATAAAATGATGCAACTTAAGTAGAAGATAAAATTCAGGTAGCCACAGTTTATTTAACTGTTAGCTTCAAACTTGAGGATTCTATGACCCTATAAGAGCAATATGCTGTTGTTATTCATTCTTATTTTGGTGCAAATAAATTCCAAAAATATAATTTATACCTACCATGACAAACTAATTTGTGTTTTCACTGATCATCAATTAAGCACACAACTGTGTAAAATTCTCTATTATTATAAGGAGATATGTTTATCATGAAAAATCAGGACCAACTCAGATAGGAGTAACTGATTTGACTTGAATAATCTAACCCAGAGAACAATTAAATAAAAAGATATGTATCCCTGTACCTTCATGTCTTGTGAACTATCATGATGAAACTAGATAATTGAAGTGATTTTTGAATATACTTTTAGATATATGCAGAAAGTTCAGAAAATGTGAATGTGAATATAGAAATTCCTTCAACTAAATTCCAGAATATAATTTCTTGTATCTAATTTTTATACCTACCAGACTGATTCAAGGAGGATCATATTTTAAAATAAAATTCCCCATAGGGACACTACAGTTACGTCCAGACAAATTCATGTTTTAGAACATTCTTATAATTCTATAGTGAAACACTAAACCCACTTAACTGTTAAATTGCATAAGATTAAAATGATATACATGTCTTTACTTTAAAGAAATGACAGGAATGGACACTATTTGAAGAAAATTGGTAAGTGTGAGAGGCACTGTATATGATAATCACTACACAGAAAGTGTTCTTTCAAAGATATGGCTGCAAAGGGAGGAATTACGGATGAAACATGCAATTGTATGCTAAAACTTGAGGTTACTTCAAAGTCAAAAACTTTTAACAAAATTCAGCTAATGCAAAAATTTGACAAAGCAGTGACAGAGGAAAACACTGTTAGAGAGGCAAAATGAAACACATGATGATGGTCTTGTGACATGGGGATTCCTAATAGGGGGCATAGAGAAATGCAAAGATGAAAAAGATAATCCTTTTTGTAACAGGCAAGAGATGGTGAGAGGATCATATTCTAAAGAAGTTCAATGACATACGTTTATAAAATGTTTATATTAAGTAAATTATTTTACATGATAACTAAAATTAATCACGGGAAAGAAAATCTATGATCAAAACATATTATGTGAAAATAAGATTTTATCAATAAAATAAATGAAAAGATAAAGGGAAAGGCATCAAAATGCCAGAAAGTTAAATATAACACAGGGCTTTGATTAATTGAGGAAAATGTTAAATAAACCATAAGTATACCCAAATATGTTTTATAACATTTGATGATACCTAGTAAGATAAAATTATAAAGTGTTAACTAGTTGTAATATTAGTAAAATCATGTCACTGTAACTTTTTAAAGTATTTCTTTTCATTGTTCTCTAGGAAGATAGTTGAAGTGTCACAGTTCCACTTTATTCTAGAATGAGAGAGGGATATAAAGGCTGGGGACATTGATTGGGGTCTCATTAAATTTACATTAGACATCACACTTTGATCATAGAGCTTGTAGTACATGTCATATTTGTAATGATTCAGCCACACAGCATGGCTGACATTTCCAGGTTCCAGGGCCACGCATGTGCAGACAAGCCCTCAGGCAGAAGTACCATATGACTCCAGGAATCTTAAAGGACCCTGTCTGACCCACTTGCAGCATGGTTGCATCATCTACATATGACACAGCTGTATGAGTCCTTGACAACGTGTGAGCTCTGTCATCTGTATATGACACAGCCATGTCATGCCCCGTGTGTATGTGCTAGGCAGCCTTTAAAAGCTGGATGTGCCATCTTTGGCTCTCTCTCTCTCTCTCTCTTTCTCTCTCTCTCTGCACACTGACCTTAACAGGCCTGGACACGCCCCCAGTAATCTCCTAAGCAGGTTTGTTGCATGTTCCATGTTTTCTTCTCACTCGTGCAAGGTTATTTCAATGTTTTCTTGAGACTAGAGAGGCTCTCCTACCCTGAGCTCCCTTCCATGTGTCAGGATCCAGAACTGGGTATTTTTTCCACAACAACCACATGTCCCTTCTGCCTCAGCATGACCAGTCTAGCTTCCTCTGTTTGATTCTGCCAGCCGGAGGGGATTAGTTCAGAACTTTGTTTTCGTCTTTGGTGTGGTAATTTCACCTGCTAAGGAGGGTTCTCACAGGTGCCCTGAATCTCCTCCTATCTTCTGTCAGGGTTCCCAGCTCAGTACCCCCTGCCTGGAAGCTCCTGCCACTCAGTGCCAGGTGCTCAACACCGTGATCTCACCTCTGGCTGGGAGGGGTTTCCATTATTGGGGCCAAAGTGTATTTTAACCCCAGATTAAGTTGAATAAATGGGCATTCTCCTCCTTTTGAGAATGACTCGAACTCTGTATCTGTGTGTGAGTCTTATATTTTAACCCCTAGGACCTTGCTCAGCTCATGTAAGGTATGAAACCAAGGTCCATACCAGGTGGGTGGTGATGCAGACCCCATGGTGTGGAATGCTCTTGACATTGGTCTCTACTTCTCTGGCTTCCCAGTTTCTTGGACTGAGCCACTCAGGCTTTAACACCATGCCTGTAGATAGAGGGTGCTCATCTGCAAGCCCTGTGGTGTTCTCTTCTGTCACACCCTACTTATAGAGGGGATATGTTCCCACACAAGCAATGTGGTGCTGCCATTTTCACAGTTTTTCATAGTTCCACCTATGGATAGCATGTCATCCATGACCATTAATCCAGTCTCCCTCTGGCATGCCTTTTAGAAGCCCTGAAGCCCTAGGTTTTAATGCCCAACTTACAGATTCCCACACTTGTCCATCTTTGTTCAAGTAAATGACCTCATTACAATTTAGATAACACTTTAAAGTGGCCATTTAGTTCCACCTTTGATCCCAATATTCTACAAGAGCTTTCTAACTACTGTCAGTTTCCTTATATTAAAGCCTTTTACTATCTAAGCTCTAAGTCTAAGCCCTCTGTCCTTGCAAGGTTTTTCCCTGCTCACATGTCCCTGTCTATGCCATCTGAGCTGTAATAACATTCCCACTCTGGCCCAGCAAACAAACCCTCATCTTTTTTTACCTCAGTGGATAGCTATCACTCTTTCTTCAACACCTACTCCCATTTCTTAAGCTCCTACCCCCGTTCCTTCAGCTCCTGCTCTGGACACCACTAAGGATCCACACCTTCCCAACCTCAACAAACAAATACTTTCACTCATTTACTTCCCACTGCCTCACCACCTCCCTTCAATTACACCTGCAATGCACAGGCTCAACTGCCCTCTTCAGCTCTCTCTCTCTCTCCAATTAACTACTCCATCACCCATGCTGGACCATTCTTCCTCTCTGGTGCCTAGCCACAGCAGCTGACCAGCTCTGGTACCCATCTTTACTCCTCCTCTCACATGCTCATGTGCTGCTATGGAACCAAACACTGACCAAGCCAAGCTAGCTGCAGTTCTCCCATTGTGTGAAGTGGCCATCATACATGGATCAGTTAGGTTACACATTCCTTTCTCCCTCTCAGAACTCTCCCATATAAAACAAAAACTGGAATCCTATGTTTTTAATTCTACCTCTTTCATATAGTAATTCCATTATGTTACCCAATCTTTTAATCTCACTTTTCATGATATCTATATAATCCTATCTAATCACCTACTTCCTGAAGAGCACAGGTGAGTTGGGAGCAGGCCAGAATACATGCAGATGAGATTCACCAAACACATGCAACACACCCTCTCAGGGTAGAGGCAATAACCAAGTGTGAAACACACTGAGATTATAACACCCCGGGTAGAATTTTAGCTATGGACTGGCTTTTAAGTTTCCTCTTGGCGGGTCTCTGTAAGGTTGCCCATAAGCAAGTAAACTACAATAAGTTCTCAGAGGTCATTCAATATATGAAGAAAAATTCTTCTATATTTCTGGAATGCTTCACTAAACCTCTGTTACAGTATATTAACTTGGAGCCAGAAACCAAAGAAGGCAAACAGTTGTTCATGACTCACTAATTTTCTTAGTGCTACCCCAACATTAAGGCTAAGCTTAGACATTTGGAGAAAAGCCCCTTGACCCCACAGGTGGCAGTCTTAGAGTTTACTTTTAAGGTGTACAATGCAAGAAATGGCAAAGACCACAATCATCATTGTCACATTCTAGCATTCGTTTTTGGATCAGCCAAGGTGACAGACTGCATGAGTTGTGCCATTCATGCTGCTCCTTTGCCCATCGGGGCTCAAGAACTGCCAGGCCTGTGTCTCAAATGTGGTAGATCTGTTCAATGGAACTGAGCATGAAATAATCCTCATTTTGGTTCCACGAGACCTTGTCCAAAATGCCATAGAGATGTACATTGGGCAGTTGATTTTCCTCATGCACATTGTGGCATAGTGACATCAAACCCAGAAAATTCCCAAGTTGACCCAGATCTGGCCATAGATGGCCATAGTGAGGCTGCCCAGGGCCCTTTTACCTGACCACAACCATCATCTTAACAGGGAGCCCAGTGTAAACAAAATGGTATCAGGACAACCCATCTCCTTTTTATTTTATTTTATTTTTTTGGACACCAGAGTCACATACTCAGTACTGAGGGAATTCTGGGAGCCTACCTCTCTCTCTAGCTTTCCTATTGTTTTGGCAGGGGTACAGCCTTATTTACCTCAGCAGAGCCCACCACTTAACTGTATTTTTGGAGGTACTTATCTCATTCATTCATGTTTAGTCATGCCGACCTGCCTGGTAATTCTTTTTTTTACTTTTGTAATTTTATTAAATTATAAAAGTTTCCATATCCACCCCTCCTCCCACCACCCTCCCACTCCCCCCACTCCCTCTCCTCCTCCCTCTCCATCCCTAAGAGCAGTCAGGGTTTCCTGCCCAGTGGGAAGTTCAAGTTCCTCCCGCCTCCCTCCAGGTCCAGGAAGGTGAGTGTCCAGACGGACTGGATCTGCAAAATCCAGTATATGCAGAGGAAACAAGTCCCAATGCCATTGTCAATGGCTTTTCAGAAAGACTCCGGCCAGCCACATTCAGAGAATCCAGTCAAATTCAGAGAATCTGGTTGGATTGCGTCCTCGTTCAGTCCCAGTCCAACTGGCCTTGGTAAACTCTCATTAGATCCGTCTCCTTGTATCAGTGGGTGATCGCATCCCTCGCAGTCCTTATTTCCTTTTTCATTTTCTTCCTCCTTCTGCTCCTCATTTGGACTTGGGGCTGCCTGGTAATTCTTAAGGGAAGAGATTTTTAAGCAAACGTAGGAGCCTCCATTTCATTTGCACCTTCAATTCACCTTACTTCAGATTCACCAACAGCTCCCCTCCTCCTCCTCCTTCTAGCCTCACAACCTCCTAGCTCCAATGTGTCTTTTCCTCTACCAGCCTCTTAGGTGAACCTCTAAGTCTGGGATACCCCAAATCATTATGTTGCTAAACACCATTCCCCCACCATTATCTAATTACAAGATGCTACTAAGTACATTATTCAAGTTCAGTACCCACACTCTCTCCAGAGCCTTAGGGGACTTAATCTCTGACCTTCTAAGAAAGAAGCTACTTTGCCCCGCCTCTTTACCATTTAACACCCCTATACTTGCTCTACAAAAAAATCTAATAGAATGTTTCACCTGGTTCAAGACCTCCAGCTCATTAACTTCACATGGTCGCTCTTCATCCTGTAGTGCCTAACCCTTACACACCTCTTTCCACTATCCCTCCAGGAACCTCTAACTTCTCAATTCTAGATCTCAAAGATGCTTTTTTCTCTAGTCCTCTGAGCTCTCAATCTCAAAATATCTTTGTCTTCACCTTGACTGACACTGATACTTACCTCTCCACACATCTCACGTGGACCACCATTCCCCAGTGATTCTAGGATATCCCACACCTACTTGGTCAGGCTTTAGCTTCAGATTTATTCTCACAGTTTCTCTTTAAGTCCAAAATTATACAGTATGTAGATGATATTTTACTTTGCAGTCCATCCTTGGAGATCAGCAAAACTGATACCTCTGATTTTTAAATTTCCTGTCCAAAATGGGCTATAGATTTTCACCCTCTGAGTTTCAACTGTATACCACTCTGGTCAATTACTCGGGAATAACTATTACCCCATCCAAAAAGTTATTACCCTAGATAGAAAAAAAGTTCCTTGCAGTTTCTTCTACAAAAGAAGAGGTTTTTACATTCCTAAGAAAAGCTGGCTTTCTGTCTTCCTGGATCCCCTTTTTTGATCTCTTCACCCACCCTTTATAAGAGGCAGCTCTCAGCTCTCTGCACAAACCCCTTCTCCATCCCATTACTAAATACTTCCAGAGATGCAAGCAAGCCCTTATCCAGCTTCCAACTCCTCATCTCCAAAATTTAACTTATCCTTTCTTGTTCTATGTAACAGAAAAAGAGAGATACATGCTGGGACCTCCCTTTGCACCTGTAGCATACCTGGCAAAGAAGCTGGACCTCACCACTCAGGGCTGATCATCCTGTATAAATACTTTAGCAGACACTAAGCTTTTTATTCAAGAATCAAAGAAACTAAATTTTGAGTCACTCACCACTGTCTTCCTTCACTACAATCTGTCCGTTCTCTTAACTTATGAAAGTTTACAATCCTGACCCCCTTCCTGAGTTTTTTTCCTCCAGGTGGCATGAATAGAAGCTGCCACACTCATTTTTCTATTCTGCCCACACCTTAATATCTCAAATATTCTAGTTTAACTTAATATTAATCATTCCCCATTCCATTCCTACATTGAATCCTTAAAAGATGTACTGCCCCACCCATCACATATACAGAAGGGCAGACTGTCCCAGGCCACTTATACTTGTTACACATATGGAACATCCTTTTTATGTGAAGGGACCCATAGAGTAGAATATAGCATAATGTCAGATACTGGGGTGGTAGAGGCACAGGCACTTCCTACCCATACTACTAATGAGAAGGCTGCATTAGTAGCCCCTTTTCATGTTATAAAAGGGCAATCTGTAAATGCTTACACAGACTCCAAATATGCCTTTCATATCCTCCTGTCTCATGTAGCTATCTGGAAAGAGGGTGGGTTTCTTACGACAAAAAGTGGATCCATAACTTCTCAGGTTACATTATTATGTACTTGTTGAAAGCCTCCCACATCCCTAAGGCTATAGGAATTATTCACTGTCAGTCTCATCCATTCCATTATTTGCAAGGGAAATAACTGGATGGACTAAGAAGCTAGAACAACAGTGTTCCAGAGTCCAAATTCACCTCAATCACCTCAGGGGGTTCATACAGTACAGCCATCATTTTCACTGATATCCCCTGACACACAGGAAACTCGGTACTACCTAGCTCTTTCATCCTCATAGCAAAGTTTTGTTTCTGATTCGTTTTGTCAAGGCTTGCCTCCAACCCACTCCTAAGAACTTAGAGTTCTTAAAAGCTATCACTGCCTGTTGTAAAAATCTGTCAAAAGTCAGATTCTAAGACTAAATAGCATAGCTTCCCTTTTTCCACCCACCAGGCTAGGGGCTCCAGTCCAGATACTGACTGGCAGCTTGACTTTATTCATCTGCCCACAGTGGTATGAGTTAAATATCTTCTGATTTGTGGACACCATGTCTGTTATAAGAAGTCTTACAGCCAATAATTACCTGCCCACTGGGGCATGGTCTCTTATACTATATATGCAAATGTAGAGCATGCATCCAGCCTCTCTCTTTTCTGGCTGCAGGATTTGGTTTCTGATCTCCGTTCAAGCAGAGGATTCTGATTTGTGAGTCTACCCCTAAACAAATAACCATCTATTTCTCAATTCTGAGTTAGTGTGGGATTTCTTTTAAGCATCCTTCTTCAGTTGACACCCATATTGATTCAGATTCTATGCCTACTAAGTCGACATCCTAGCCGGTCCATGGCCCAATCTCCCAACCCTGCCCACTTGGCTTGCTTTTACTCCAGCAGTATTTTGTAGAAACCCCACCACAATGGAGTTTACTTCATGTGGCAACTTGAAAATTTCTCAAGTGCATGCATGACTGCTTTGTACCCTCGCATGTTTCCCTGCCACAATTCCTTGTTGCATGGTGACCTGTGCAGCTTTCGATTTCTGCTCACTGCCTATGTGATTTTTTTTTTGCTCAATGAATGCAATTGATTTGTTTCTAATTTGTCACACAAAGAATATTTCTCAGTATTTAACCAGTACCGAGGCAGAAAATTAAGCATCTTGAAAACTAAAGTGGCACAGGACCATCCCTGTTGTCACTGGCTACATTGCTTATTGTTGCAAATCTGCAACCACAATATCTGCTGAACAACAAAGATTACAGTTTACCAGAAAACATAACAGGTAATTAATAAACCAACATGGCAGACTACATTAATATTGAAACTTTTATTAACTTTTTTGCTAATACTAAAATTTTATTATGCAAGGTTGATATGGTTATGTTGATATTTCAATTTATTGGGTATTGGGACTCAGTTTTCTTCTCCATATTCTATCATTAAGAAAGAATATGGCACTTTTAGGAATCATACACTCTTTACAGACTAATAATGAGCAACTAAGTGACAGGATAAATAACATCAAAAATCCAGTTACCTGAAAAATTTAATACTTTTAAAAAGAATAGCATTAATTCTAAAGGCAGAATTGCATATATTTCTAATGGTACTAAGAAGTTATCATTGGATAAAAGAAAGTCTCTGGATTAAATCAATCATTTTATTTCAAGGATGTGTTGACCTTACAATGGAGGACAGGAGATGTGTGAAATTGGGGAAGGGTTTTTGCCCTTGTTTCTATAGGAGATGAAAAACTATGCATACCCTCAAAATTAACAAAGGTTCAGTTTGAAAAGGAGAAACCTCTTGAAATAGAAATGACAGCTCATCCACAATCGTGACAACCATAGTGATGGTAAGGAAAACCACATAAGGGTTGGGTCAGGGTTCTCTTCTTGTCTTTGCAGGAAAATACTTATCTTAAAGTTAAAGAAACTCTGGATGTTTGCTGAGAGATGGAAAAATAACTATCCACTAATGATAATTGAGAAAATGGACAATGATTTTGCCATCAGGTAATTGATACACATTGAACTGAATTTGGAGTTGGGCACTGGGTCTGTCACTCTTTAAATCCAAGTGTGTTGTTAAAATAAAAATTCAGAGATTCTGTCTCTTGTCAAGAAAAATGATATGGGACATAAAAAAATAAGTTAGAAAAACAATTACATTTTTCATATCTATTTTTTCTCTATGTTACCTTTTATTGAATATATATGTTTGTCTATATCTATATAAATAGTGGTTAAGTTTTTCACAATGAACAATTAATTTTTCTGCAGTAATCTTTGAAGTTCCCTGGAAGAAGATTGGGCCCCACAACAACTCCACTTTGTTGATCTGATGTTATGATGCTGATAGATCTACTATAAGATCTGTTTTACATACCAGCTGCTCAAGATGGTTCCAACATGGGTAGCTGAAATGGTGCTCTCTTTTACAATGTTCTGGTCAGACCTCCAAATAGGAACCTCAGAAAAACTTTACCAAATACGACGAGACTATTTGCAATTATATCAGACAGTAATTTTGGAACTTAACCATCATTTTACTTTCACAAGATCCCTTAGAAAGAACATCAACCCCATGATGGCTGGAAGTAATTCTAGAGGGTGCCATCTACTCTTCCAACAAAGTTTGTCCTTGGGATTAGGAAAATCATTTCAGTGTTACAAGGTGGGTTACTTGTTTGTCCTGGTCACCCAGAATTGAAATAACCTCACAGAAAATGTATTAATTAAATCACTGCTGTCCCATTATCTCTAAGTTTTTATTGGCTAACCCTTACATATTAATTTAACCTATTTCTATTAATCTGTATATCACCATAAGGTTATGGCCTACCAATGAAATATTAGCATGTCTATCTCCAGCAGTGGGTCCATGATATCTCTGACTCCACTCTTCTCTCTCCCAGCATTCATTTCCATGTCTCCACGTACCTAAGTTCTGCCCTATCAACAGGCCAAGACAATTTCTTTATTCATTAACCAAGAAAAGCAACACACAGACAGAAAGGCCTCCCACATCATTTCCCCTTTTCTCTTTAAACAGAAAGGAAGGCTTTAACATAGTAAAATTACATGTTACAGGTACCTAGCAAGAATTAAAATTACAATATTTATATCTACTTTATCTTTTTTCATAACTACCAAAATCTATATCTATAATTATAAATTCTTCAACTCCATCAAAGACTCCAGAAGGATATAATATTACATAAGTAGAAATAAAGTGCACCATAAGTAACTTACAAAACTCTAGAATTGACAGAGGCATCTAACTGCCTGAACAATCACCCAAAGTTCTTCTGTACCATTGTGACATCCATCTTCAGATATATAGTATCCAGCAGCTTTTCCATGAAGCAGGAAATTTCAAAGACAGTTCCTCCTAGATTATCAGTTTTCAGTCACTTTCTTCTGTGCCTACAGAATATCTGGAAGACTCTTTAATAAAGCAGGGACCCTAAAGGATCATCTCACCTTTAGATAAGTTAAGTAGTCATTGTTCTGTGGGTCCTGCATATCCAGTTTATGCAACAGTCCATGGGAGAGTAATTTCTTGGCCAAATGGCTAACCAACTACCTAAGAATCTTCTTTGATGCCCATCTTCCTCTTGAAATAATTGGTGCTGCTAGAAGTAGATGTGTCTCACTGTCATGAAATTCCTAAGTTCTTAAACATTTTAAATGCTATATTCTGAAGGTCTCTAAAAGATATGAAGAATACCTATCCATCTGAAATAAGTCTTTGAACATCTAAAAAATCTAACTAACATGATACAAGCTGGACTACTTACTTATATTTCTTAATTATACATTATATATTTAAATAAACTACACAATCACAATACCTTAATCAAGATCAGAAATATATATTAGTACTACAAAATTGACATTAAATTTGTATCAATAAACCAAGACTAATATCAATGCAAATCTCTATAGCATATCACCCTTTATATGTAAACAAACAATTATAAACAATATTTGGGAATAGTTCTGTCCATACTATTTTCTGTTTGGGGGCATTATTAATCAGGTTGTTTATGGTGTATCCTGTGTGCTAGGTTCATTTCAGTCAGCAGTTGGGAGAAGTAATTTTTTGAGATTGTGTTCACAGCAACCTTTCAGAGGATCGTGGTCTATGAAATTATATTGATATAGAAGTAATTCAGAGGTTCTCATCTTCTGTTGAAACAAGAGAAGAACTTTTTCAAATAACATATCCTTAGACCCAAAATTTGAAAATCATGATACATTTATAATTTGCATGCTGACTTAGCTTAATAGCCCATATAATGAAATATATCTCTGTCCGAAGCTCCTTCACAGTCAAAAAATCCAGAGTTAACACAATAATGAATATATAGTAGATTCTTTGTGAATTTTCCATTTTACATGGCTCATTTTTCTTTACTCTTTGTAATCTATGACTATCTGTCTTCTGTCTCTTTAAAAACTTTTTTAAATCATTTACTGCTTTTCAAATTATCTATACTTTTTCTTTACTCTCCCAAGCCTGTTAACTTTCATCCAACACTGTGACCCACTTATAGGTCTTTTTTATCTGGATTTGCCCTTTTTTGTGTATCTGTAATTATTTTCTGATCAGAAGTGATTCTTAAAATGCTAAGCAGCTTGGTCTCAGTGGTCCTGGCTGCTGATTCCACCTCTTTCAGGCTTTAAATATGGTGGAGGTAGTTCACCTCATCTCTAGGATTGCTGGTTGGGAGCCATCCTCACCACCAAAAGTCTAGATATCACCATATAAACCCATTTTTTTCTGAGTAAAAGTTAAATCTGCCCTGCAGTGCACTGCATGGCCTGTAAATACATCTGTGTATGGTGGTAGGAATGCACCATGTTTCCTTGCCTGTGCACTTCTAGCAATCTTGATCCCTTGCCCTGATCAGGTGGGGAGTACTGAGTCGTGGCCATGGTCTCTGTTACTTTCCTCCCAACCCCAAGGTGGTACAAAAAGCTCAGGCCCACCAATGCCATTGAAATGCTCCACCGCCAGAGTTCACACTGGCAGCACAGCCCAGGAAGCCTCAATTTAAAAGAGCACAGCTTTTTTACAGCAGCTGCTGCTGAGACAAAAAAATCTTTCTTAAAGGAACTGTAGCAGGATATGAGAAAACTGCAAGAAGCTGTGTTAAACTCTGTATTTTTGTGTCCAGAATTCCTTTTCAAACTCAATTAGGATTTAAGTGGATATGGCTGTTCCCTTGGGCACCAATTGTTCCAAGGAGGGCTGCTTGTTTGTCCTGGTTGACCAGAACTGAGATAACCACACAGAAATTGCATTTATTAAATCACTGCTGGCCCATTATCTCTAACATCTTATTGGCTAACTCTTACATATTAATTTAACAAATTTCTGTTTATCTGTATAACATCACATGGTCATGGCTTACGAGCTAAGTCTCAGTATGTCTATCTCTGGCAATGGGAACATGGCCTCTCTCTGACTCCACCTTTCTTTCTTCCAGCATTCAGTTCCATCTCCCTGCCTACATAAGTTCTGCCTTATCAACATGCCAAGGCAGTTTCTTTATTTATTGTTCAAGAAAAGCAACACAAAGACAGAAGGACCCACCACATCATTTAGGAGTTGATTATAAGTGGTATAGGGTTGGAGATTGGGGGAAAATTTTATAGGCTCAGGGATCTCTTCAAAAATATAGATAAAGAAAATTGGATGGGATAATAGATAGGCAATTACATTGGTATAGATTCTTATATATTGAGTCAAAGTTAAATTATATTGAATATTGTATGCATGCATGCTTCTATCTCTGCTTAATTTTTATTCTCTGAATAAAAATGTTTTATTCTTGAAAATCATAATTTTATCACAATATTTTTCTAGGGATGGATATGAAATGTCCTTCTCCATCTCTTTAGATTAATGCTAGTTTTAAATCTTTTTTATTAGATATTAAGATTGCTTCACCAGTTGGCTTCTTAGTATATAGTATTGCAATGTACATTTCTAACCTTGATCAAGATAATTATACATTGTTTACATTCTGAGGTCATTGTCCTCATTTGTTACACAATTGTTTATTGTGTTCTAATATGTAGTCATAATCTTTAAGTAATATAGGCATTAAAAATTATAGATCAGTAATCATCTATGTTTGTCATACTTAGAGTAGTCAGGTTCTTTAGATACATAGAAAAGATATTCTGCATAGATATGTAATCTTCAGCCACTTCAAAGAGCTGTAGAATATGGCATTTAATAACTTAGGGTTCTGTTGAAGTGAGATATGATTGCTTCTGGCATCACTGATCTATTCCCCATAGAACATTGAGCACTGAAAACACTCCACTTCTAGCTTGTCTATTTTTCTTGACAAAACTGGCCTTTGAGCAAAAAAAAATTGCCCATGCCTCAACCACTCATAAAGTACATGGTTTCTGGAAATGAACAAGCAGGACTATCAAATCATGCAAAGACAGGGTAAGAGTTTTGAAAAATCTCCTGTCTCTGAAAATGGTCTTTCAGTTATTTTAGGCCTTAGCCAAAGTTGGTTGCTTCAGCATTTCAAATGAGACCTTGGGTAATTGCCAGTTGTTTCTGTTATTTGGACAGAATGAGCATTTCTTCTTAGTTTTTTCTCCTGTTTAATAACATTTTTTTTTTTGCAGTGCCTCATACTTTGGACTCTCCAGTGCCTCTGAGCAGATGCACTCACTTTGTTGCTTCTACCCTCACAGGCTTTCAGTTTTGTTTACAGTATGGCCATGCCATGCTCCCCTTTTGCCCAGAAGGGGTCAAGCAGAAGCTAAAAAAACAGGATTGTGCCCCATGGTGGCTTATTTTAAATCTAGGCACCATAGCTCCATGTCCCCGGCAGCCTGCATGGGCAGATGTTAATAATATGTGGAGGAAACAGAGCTCACAAAGTTAAAAAAAATATATAACTTACAAAACCAGAAGTCAAAGCATAATTGAGTGCCAAAACTGGGATACAAAGGAGGCCAGGCACAGAAAGTAAGCTGGTTCCAAAAAGGTGTTTTTCACTTTGAAAACCAACCATAACCTACAACATCAGCTAATAACAGAAACACAGACACTTTCTTCACCTATTGAACTAAGGGGTGAATGACTAGGATGTATGATGGATAGCCCCATCTCTAGAACCTAGACCCCAGGCATTCACCCATGTTTTACAGATTACTAGACAGTCAGTGGGCAAGGTTCCTACAGTCAGGTCATTCCACCACCACCTCCCGTTGGACCTTGTCATTTACAAGTCCCATTCCACTCCCCAAACCTAACTATCCCTGGCAATATCTGAGGCCCTGAGAGATAAAGACAACTCCTGCAGAAATGCCAAAGAAAGGGCACCAACTGCACCATAGAAAATACTTTAAAGAAAACTATCCCAAAGAATGGAAACACACATGCACAACCACCAAAATTAAACAATAATTAAATATCACTGGTCTATTTGTTTGCTTAAAATCAATACATTCAATTTCTCTATAAAAAGACAGAGACTAACAGATGGATACAAAACCATATTCTGATGCATAGAAGAAACATAACTTCAAATGCAGATATTATGCCAGAGTAAGCATTGGCAAAAGGCTTTCCAATCAAATGAACCTAAGAAGTTAACTGGTGTAGCAATCTTAATATCTAACAAAAAAGATTTCAAGCTAGCATTAATCTACAGAGATGGAGAAGGACATTTCATATTCATCACTAGAAATATATTGTGATAAAATTATGATTTTCAAGATGAAAATATTTTTATTCAATGATAAGGTGCGGAATATTCACAGCCATTAATGCAGTAGGAAGCAATGCACTTGCCTCTTTGTCCACATGAAAGTATGGAGAAATCTCAGGAACAAAATAACTGAAAGAAGCTTATGAAGCCTTCCACTTACAAGTGAGGAACCATGTGATCCCTGACCTCAGTTCACATTGAGTCACATATCAGAAAAAATCACACACATGGCATGTCACCTCAAAATGTCATTGCCTAAATTGTTCAAGCACCCTCAACATAAAAATTTTTCAAGATAAAATCTCAATTCTGAACTAGTATGCACCAAACAGGAAGGCACAAACATGTAAAGGAAACATTACTAAAGTTTAAATTGTGTATTTGACTCCCACACAAGTAATAGAAGAAATCAACACCCCACTTTATCCAGTGCACTAGTCTGTCAGACAGAAAATTAACTGTTTTATAAGGGAACTAACATGTTATGACTCAAATATGCCAAACAGATATCAATAGAACATTGCACTCAAAAATAAAATAACATATATTCTTCTCAGTACCTCACTGAAACTTCTCTAACAATAACCAAAAACTTAATCACAAATCAAATCTCAAGAGATAGAAAAAAAATTGTTATCTACCCTGTATCTTATTTGATAACCATGGCTAAAGCTAAAATTCAAAAAAAGTACAAATTACAGAACCAAAAAAACTCATGGATACTTAATATTGTTCTATTGGGTGGAGAAAGAAGTTAAATCTTCAAAGAGTTCTGAAGCCACAAACAATCCCACACCAGTTAAGAATTATGGATAATAAAATGGGTTATTTATTTAAGGGGAAAAACTTACAGATCACCATTTCAAACAACCGTCCACTCATCACAAACAGATAACAGAAAGTGTAGCCACAAGAATGGAAGCTGGAAGCAAGAGAGAGAGCACCCAGTTCCTGCTGCTTTTTGAAAGTATAAGAGACCACACCCTAGTGGACTGCTTTCTTAAAGGCTATTGGCTGATGGAGCAGTAAGAGCTTCTGCCGCACCTCACCCTTTTATTTAAATAAGAGAGTTCCAAACCAGATACAAAACAATATACACTATAAACAGATATCAAGTACAAGATTAGAATTACAATCAACATAATCAATATTAAGTAAAAAACATATGCTAAATGTTTTAATAAGCATTCTATCCTATGGAATATAAGTCTTATATAGGAAATGACTTGGATAGTTCATAAGAGTACAGTAACTATGACTATTAAACTTCAACCACTTCAAAGGCCTGAGAAAGCAGATACTTTTTCTTGAGCAAACAGGATGTAAAATCAAGTAGCTTTCAAAATGAGTAATATACGATGGAGAAAATTAGCTATCTGAGCAATCATCCAAAGTGTTGTCACACCACCGTGGGCTGGAACCTAGATTCTCAATGGAGGGTGTCTGGATTGAATGAAAGCACAGAACACGAGGTTGAGGTGGAACAGCTTCTTTATTGTTCTTCTGTGGCTAGCTTTTATACCATGGCACCAAATGAGGAGGGGGCTGCAAAGGGACTGTAACATGACCCCAGCAGAAATCAAGGAAGGGTCAAAATGCACTCAAAATCCTTCCCCCCTCCAGGAGCAGAAGAAATTTATTATGTTTTCTTTGCAGATAAGCAACTCAAATGGGGGCAGGGATATTGTAACTCTGGGCTGCTGTTCCCACAATTCCCCCTACTTTATTATATAATGAGGGGGTCCTGTCTTTGGTCCTGCAAAGGAAGTACCTTTCCTTACCCGTCATAGGGCCCCCATGCCCTGTCTTAGGTGGGTGGTCGCCTCACAGGTTGCCTGTCCTTGGAGACACTCAGTTTTTCAGCATCTACAGCCATACTTCATGACTTCCGGGAGAGTCATGGGCCAGACTGAGTAACGCCTGACGGTGGACAAGCTCAGTCATGGTGAAGGTGTTTAGGACTCGTTTTAAGAGGAGCAAGCCTACTGCCACCCCTACTAGTCCCAAGATCCCCAGGGACAAGGCACCTCCCCATCGCTGTGCCCAACCCCCAATCTGGGCCATGGCATTCGACCATCCCTCAGCAGATACAGGTCTAACACGAGTTTCATTAATTGCAATAATTTAATGTACCAAAGAGTGGGTAAAGTTTACAAAGGAATTATTCCAAGACCCCCTAAGGTAAGCATTAAAGTGTTGCACCTTGAAGGACATATTTTTCACTTCCACAAGGGTCACACAGGCAGAATGATAAAAATGAGAACAAGAGGCTTGTTGTACCATCCACAATACATTAATCTGTTCCTGTAATAAGGCCATTTGCTGATTTAAGTTTAATATCCCCAACTGAATATGTGAGTTATTGGTATTTTGAATTTCTAAGGCTTGGGTAACACGGGCAGCAAGAGTCTTAACAGTCTCTACAGTAACTGCATTCTGGGACACGGTGATTCCGCAATGGTGGCAGCTGTGGTTGATATGGCGATAGCTGTGATGACTGTGGCAGTGATCCCAAAGTCTCTTCTTTCTCTATACAAGGTAAGCTCTCATCCATCATGTGGGACTTCAAACACCAGGGGAACCAGGGCAGGAATTCTCACCATAAGCATGGACTCATCCGTTGGAGACCAGCAGTTGCTCAAAAAGCAGGAGCTGGAAGAACAGTTAAGGACACCATCCTCCCCAACAGACTCATTAAAGGAGACAAACATAAAGGGAGGTAGAGCACAAGCTAGGCTGACAATAGAGAAATTCATTCCCATGGCATAATTAATCAGGAGGGAGGTTTCAAAGATGTCTGATATGTTCCATCAGGCTGTAGCATTGAAGACCAAGCCTTTTTGAAGGGCTAAAAGCCTAATATCTGTACATGCTCGAGGGCCACAGAGAAACATGCCCGTGAACTAAGGTGAAACTCCTGCCAAATATGGATTTTTATAGGAATAATCAAAGGCCCCTCTCAAGGAGTTTCTAAAGGTAGGTCTGTGACCAAAGCACCATAAATATTTATCTCTCTCCAATTTGCATGATTCCTTAGTAACACAATTTCCCCAAGGCAATGGTAAGTATAATCTGAAGGATTGTGGCATCTTCCAACATAAGGGGGCTGGTCTTGGTGGGGTCGGAAATCCAGAAACATTTCTTTTAAAATTTATTGGGTAAAGGATATCTCTCAATACAAAACAAGGATGCCCAGAAAAATTAGAAGAAAAGTCTCCCAGAGAATAATTACTAAGGACCATGCATGGTCCAGAAAGGGAGACATTAGGCATCACTGAAATATTGCTAATCCTCTGGTAGCAAAGGGCATGGAATATATCAAACCTTAAATTACCCAGTGAAGATCTTTCTAATGCAGTATTTGATGCAGGAACCTCCAAGGTATAATTGGTGGAATAAAAGGATGGAAAAGCAGAGCTTATTTTACTTATTGGCATCAGTATGGGTGGATTCCTCACCAGTGCCCATCTCAGGCCTCCCTCTATGTTCTTCACTTGAATTCATATTATCAGGGCCCGTAGGGCCTGACTCCACTGGCCAAGCATTCCGCTCTGGCACCCAGATGAGTTTTTTGGTTCCTGGAGGGAAGACACAAATGGCTCCCCTCACCCTAGTCAACATGGGTGTGAGTGATTGTCATTGTCCCATGATACTATCCTCCCATTTAACCCAACCCAGAAATTGAGAGGGTTTCTGCCAATGTCTTTCCATTGCTGATAGACCTTGTTTATCTACTGTTAAAAAAATTTAAAATGTATAAAATTGTAGATAACTGGTTATTTGGGGAGGTAATATACTCCCCCTTCTTTATTTTACAAAAAAAAAAAACTGTTTAAGGGTACCATGTATGTGTTCCACCATGGCCTGTCCTGTGGGATTATGTAGAATTCCAAAGGTATGTGTAATTTGTTGTTCTTGGCAAAATTTTGCAAACCGTTGGCTTGTATAAGCCGGTCCATTGTCTGTTTTGAGAAAGTCTGGGATGCCCATATTGGCAAAAGCCTGTAGACAATGGGCAATAACATCCTTAATCTTTTCTGCTGAATGTAGGGAGGCATAAATTACCTTGGAATAAATGTCTAGAGAGACATGTAAAAATTTAAGTCTGCCAGCTTGTGACAAATAGGTAACATCCATCTGCCAAAGGAGGTTAGGATGGAGGCCTCGAGGATTAACACCTTCGTTGGGGGCATTATAAAATGGAGCACAAGCTGGACATTGGAACATGATTTGAGTAGCTGTGGCTAGCAAACAGCCAGAGTGAAACTTTAGAAAAGAGGCATTTAAATGATACTTTTCATGAAGATGATGGGCTTGTTGTTCCTCAGAAAGGAACAATGCCATTAGGTAGATGAGGGAATCAGCAAGCATATTTCCCTTTGCCAAGGGCCCTGACAGATCAGTATGGGCCCAAATGTGGCCAACAAAGGCAAAAAATGCTCTTTGGCATATAAGACTTTGCAGCTAATCCAAAAGGTGGAAAACCTGAGAGGTAGGTAATATGTATGGAAAGGTTTCCAATGGCCCAAAAATCCTTGACACATGTATACTATCAGTATTGAAGGGTTGATGCTTGAAAAGAGAAAACACCATAAGGCAGGCTGTAAGTTCGGCAGCTTTGGCAGAAATTGGACTTAGGGGCTGCTTTTCTTTAATTGAATCAGAGACCACCACTGCATAGACCTTGGAAGAACTGTCAGTGAACACTGAGCACACTCCCTTAAGGGGGGAGGTTTTAAAAATTTTTGGAAAGATAACAGAATAATTCTTAAAAAGGAATTTCAACAGGAATCAGGATAATGGTTATCAACAATGACTCCAGTGGTTGCGATGAACAAAATCCATCCGTCTTGACCCTTCTGTAGCCTTGTTAGTTCCTCTTTTTGATAAGGGATTAGAAATTTATTTGGGAACCTGCCAAAAACTTGTAAACTAAAAGTATATGCCTTCCATAGGAGCCCATAATATGGAGTCACTACCTTTTAAGGGGAAACGGGTAAATGTAGCCAATAAATGGGTCTCCCTTGCCAAAAAAATGCCAGTGGGTGAAAATTGTGAAAAAAAGACCATGAAATAAAAAAGGTGGGCATAATTGAGGCAGCAGAGATGTGCTCGCTAAAGAGCATTAAACAAGGCATATAGGGCTTCTTTTGCTGATGGAGTCATGATCCTGGGGGAGGCAGAAGAAGGGTCTCCAGGCAGCATGTCATAAAGGTGCTTAAGAGCTCTCATAAGAATGGAAAGGGGGGAACGGATCCCCTGAACATCTCCCAGTAATCTCTGTCAGTCATGGAGGGTCCACAAATGGGAGTAATCCAGCTGCAGCCAAAATGAACTCCTGTCTCTCCGGAAGGGTTTGTAATTCTGCAAACATTAGTAAACTTTCCTCTTTTGTTGGTGTTGCCAGAAGTATATCATCCATATAAAGGACAATATGGAAGGAGGAAAACTTACGCCTAAGTGGATCCAAACAAGCTGCAACATACATCTGACAAATTGAAGGACTGGCAGCCATGAACTGGGGGAGGATGACCTACTGATAATGCATGGTAGGCTCTTGAAATTTAATTTAGGTAAGGCTACAAGCAAAGCAAGGGCTATCCTGAATATGCAGGGGTATAGAGAAAAAAACAATCCTTAAGGTCTATAACGACCAAGTGCCATTTTTTGGGGAATTGCCACTGGGGAGGGCAAGCCCTGTTGAAGGGGTCCCATAGGTTGCATGGTGGCATTAATAGCATGTAGGTCCTTTAACAGTCGACACTTGCTAGAGGACTTTTTTTTATAACAAAGATGGGAGTATTCCACAGAGAGGTAGAGGGCATGAGATGTCCAGCCTTCAATTGTTCTTCAACTAACTCATGGGCTGCCTGAATCTTCTCTCTTGACAAAGGCCACGGTCCTACCCACACTGGAGTGATATCAATCCATTTAATTGGTATGGGCATTGGCGGCACAACAGTGACCCTCATCAAAAATACCCCAAGCCTCTTCTATCCTTGGGGACATGGGTATCAGTTGGGAGGTCCACTACTGGTCACATTAAACCTTGTTCTGACTTTCCTAGGTCTTTGCCCTGAGTCCATCCCATCTTTGGCATTATTCTGGTGGCTTTCTTGGATGATGGTGGGCCCTGTGTGGTGAGAATGATCCCCATGTCTTCCAGAATGTAACAACCCCACAAATTAAGTGGGAGTCCTGGGAGGACATATTGTGGGAAATAGCCTGTCTGTTCCTCTGGATCTTGCCATTTTAGAATTTTTGCACTTTTTTGGTGTATCACCTGGCCAATCCCCCGAAGGGTGGCAGTCTCTGCCTGCTTAGGCCATGCTTTAGGCCAATGTTTTTCAGCCAGAACAGAGACGTCCACCCCCTATCCAAAATTCCTATAAATAGTCTATCCTCTAACTTTAAGGTGAGTTGAGGGTATTTATTCAAGGTGGCTACCCAAACTGCAGATGCCCCAGTTTCCCCTAAGTATTTCCTTTCCTGTTTCTCTTTTAACACTGGAGTTAAATCCACTGGTATGAGGATTAAATGGGCGATTTGGTCCCCAGCTGGCACTACTGCCATTCTCCTCTCCACAGAGGCCATAATCCTAATCTCCCCTTCTGAGTCAGGATTCACCAGTCCAGGATGTATACAGATGCCCCTAAGGAGCACATTAGCACATCCCAACAGTAGGCCCATAGTACAAGGAGGTGAGGTTCCCTTCACCCCTGAAGACAGGGCCAATATTCCCATTTCAGGTGTCAAAACTGTTCGACTGATGAGACTGAGGTCCAGTCCTGCACTCTCTGGGGTTTCCTGGATGAGGTCTGAAATGTGAAGGAGTTGTTCTGTGGGAGGAAACGAATCCTGCCACTCCCTGGAAGGGAGGTCATAGCACCATACACACTGGCTTTGGGGCCCTGAGACTGGCCCTCTTCCACTTTCCCTGATTGATAGGAGGAGGAAGAGGTTGTCCCTCCACGTCTGTATTAGAGCGACAATCATTGGCCCAATGGCATCCTTGCTTGTAGCGGGGGCATAGTCCTGGGCAGCGAAGATTGCTATTTAAATTTTGGCGGCACTCTTTGCAAAAATGTCCAATTTTTCCACAACCAAAGCAAGTCCTTGGTCCCTTGGTGATACCATTATTGTCCCTCACTCTTAGGGGCCCTAGTGCAGTGGCCAAGAACTGCCCCTGAATAAAATTCCCATCGATGTCTCGACATATCTGGTTGTAGTCGTTAAGACTCTTCTTCTGTTGGGGACAGAGGGCTTCCTTACAGAACCTGTTGGTATTATCATATGCCATTTGTTTCACCATAGGCATAATATTTCCTGCTGGTCCAAAAAGTTGCTCTGCTACTTGTATGAGTCAATCTACAAAATCTGAAAATGGTTCAGAAGGCCCCTGAAGGATTTTAGACAGGTGATCTCCCCACTCAGTTAGAGGGAGGGCCCTCCACGCCCTGATGGCTACAATTGCCACCTGCACATATACTGCCAGATCGTACTGAATTTGTTGCTGGATGGTCCCCAAAACACCTGTCCCTGCCAGCATGTCAGCGTTTCTTTGGAGTTGCCCATGCAGCACATTCTGAGTGGCAGTCTGGGTATATCTATCCTGAAACACTCCTCTCAATATAAGGAAGTCTTCTCCACTAAGCACAGCATGGCAGAGCTGCTGCCAATCACTTAGGGTGAGATTAAGAGCCTGAAAAGACTCCATAAGAGATGGGGCTTGGGTGCCATGATGGCTAGCAGCTTCCTTTAATTGTTTTAAGTCCTTAAAGGCCAGAGGTTCCTGATGACAAAAAACCTGTCCTGGATTATTGGAATCTGGAATTTCCATAACAGGGGCAATCACTGGGTAGCACTTAACTCCTCCCTGGGGCACCTCCTCTGAGCCCAACTCAGTGGAGGGGGCCAAAAAGGTCCAGAACCAGTCAGAAAGAGGATAGGGAGAGGGCTTGTCCTGCTCCCCAAAGGTCCCTTTTGCCTTTTGTTTTAAATGGGCACTGCATAATTCCCGCTGCAGTGCTGTGATTTCTTCCTCTAAAGTTTCTTCTGAGCCTGTTGATTCCCCCATGTTTTCTTCAAAATCAGACAAAGAAGGGTAGAGGTGTGTTTGCACTGAAGAAATTTGCTTGTGATGAGACCCTAAGCTCTGAAAGGAAACTCCATCCTGGGGTTTAATTCCCTCCCCGTGTCTTGAGATTTTCACTTCCTTTTAATCTTTCTCTCCTCTACTTTACAAGACTTTCCCTTAGCAGGCTAAGAGAACAGTTCGGCCTGGCCTCCTTGTTGGAGGCAATATCAGAACAAACGGAAGCCTTAGTCTCACTATCTTGGATCTCAGACAATATCTCTTTTGTTGCTTCCAAAGCCTGCTTAACCCGGACTTTCTCTGTAAGCAAAGCATCCCTGATCAGTCTCCAAAGGGAGAACGTGGCGATTGGCAGGACTTCAGGCCCCTCCTTTCTCAAAGTTTTTTTTTAAGTAATTTTATTAAATTATAAAAGTTTCCATTTCCGCCCCTCCTCCCAACAACCTCCCACTCCCCACACTCCCTCTCCTCCTCCCTCTCCATCCCTAAAAGCAGTCAAGGTTTCCTGCCCTGTGGGAAGTTCAAGTTCCTCCCCCTGCCCTCCAGGTCCAGGAAGGTGAGTGTCCAGAAAGACTGGATCAGCAAAATCCAGTATATGTAGAGGAAACAAGTCCCAGTGTCATTCTCAATGACTTTTCAAAAGACTCCAGGCCAGCCACATTCAGAGAATCTGGTTGGATTGCGTCCTCATTCAGTCCCAGTCCAACTGGCCTTGGTAAACTCTCATTAGATCCGTCCCCTTGAATCAGTGGGTGATCGCATCCCTCACAGTCCTTATTTTCTTTTTCATTTTCTTCATCCTTCTGCTCCTCATTTGGACCTTGGGGGGCTCATTCCGGTGCTCCAATGTGAGTCTCCGTCTGTATCGCCATCCATGGTTGGATGAAGGTTCTCTCTGGTCTTGCCTTCTTTGCTCACGTTCTCTTTCCTTCTGCTTCTCGTTTGGACCTAGGGAGTTAAATCCAGTGTTCCCATGTGGGTCTCTGTCTCTATCTCCATCCATCGACAGATGAAGGTTCTGGGACTCTTGTCTATTTCCAATCTCCAGGCAGATAGCTACATGATTTTCATCAGGTTCACCTTTTTATTTAGCTTCTCTAGGATCACGAATAATAGGCTCAAAGACCTTTAATTATGGTTAGAATCCACATATGAGTGAATACATACCATATTCCTCTTTTTGGGTCTGGCTTACCTCCCTCAGTAAAGCGTTTTCTATTTCCATCCATTTGCATGCAAAATTAAAGATGTCATTCTTTATTACCGCTGAGTAAAACTCTAATGTGTATATGTTCCACACCTTTTTTAACCATTTTTCTATTGAGGGGCACCTAGGTTGTTTCCAGGTTCTGGCTATTACAATTAGTGCTGCTATGAACATTGCTGAACAAATGCTTTTGTAGTATGTTAGGGTATCTCTTGGGTATATGCCCAAGAGTAGAATTGCTGGGTCCTGAGGGAGGATGACTCCCAGTTTCCTGAGAAACCGCCACACTGATTTCCACAGTGGCTGCACAAGTTTGCATTCCCACCAACAATGGATGAGTGTTCCCCCATTTGACATCCTCTCCAGCATAGGCTATCATTGGTGTTTTTGAGTTTGGCTATTCTGGCAGGTGTAAGATGATATGTCAAAGTTGTTTTGATTTGCATTTCCCTGATCTCTAAGGTGGTTGAGCATGACCTTAAGTATTTTTTGGCCATTCGAAGTTCATCTATTGTGAATTCTCTGTTCAGTTCAGTACCCCATTTTTTTATTGGGTTAATTAGAGTTTTGGTGTCTAGTTTCTTGAGTTCTTTGTATATTTTGGAGATCAGACCTTTGTCTGATGAGGGGTTGGTGAAGATCTTCTCCCAGTCAGAAAGTAGTCTTTTTGTCTTACTGACAGTGTCCTTTGCTTTGCAGAAGCTTCTCAGATTCAGTAGGTCCCATTGTTTCTCTTATTGTCTGTGCTCCTGGGGTTCTGCTTAGGAAGTGGTCTCCTGTGCCTATATCTTGTAGACTACTTCCCATTTTCTCTTCTATCAGGTTCAAAGTGGTCAGATTAATGTTGATGTCTTTAATTCACTTGGACCTAAGTTTTGTGCATGGTGATAGATATGGATCTATTTTCATTCTTCTACAGGTTGACATCCAGTTATGCCAGCACCATTTGTTAAAGATACTTTCCTTCTTCCATTGTATACCTTTAGCTCCCTTGTCAAATATCAGGTGTTCGTACGTTTGTGGGTTAATACTCGGGTCTTCTATTCGATTTCATAGGTCGACTTCTCTGTTGTTATGCCAATACCAAGCTGTTTTCAATACTGTTGCTCTGTAATAGAGTTTGAAGTCAGGGATGGTAATGTCTCCAGAAGTTCCTTTATTGTATAAGATTGTTTTGGCTATCCTGGGTTTTTTGTTTTTCCATATAAACTTGATTATTGTTCTCTCAAGGTCTGTGAAGAAATTTGATGGGATTTTGATGGGAATTGCATTGAATCTATAGATTGCTTTTGGTAGAATTGCCATTTTTACTATGTTGATTCTCCCAATCCAAGAGCAGGGGAGGTCTTTCCATTTTCTGGTATCTTCCTCAATTTCTTTCTTCAAAGACTTAAAGTTCTTGTCAAATAGGTCTTTCACTTCCTTGGTTAGAGTTACCCCAAGATATTTTATGCTATTTGTGGCTATCATGAAAGGTGATGTTTCTCTGATGTCCCTCTCTGCTTCTTTATCCTTTGTGTATAGGAGGGCAACCAATTTTTTGGAGTTGATCTTGTATCCTGCCACATTACTAAAGGTGTTTATCAACTGTAGGAGTTCTTTGGTAGAGTTTTTGGGATCACTTATGTACACTATCATATCGTCTGCAAATAATGAAAGTTTAACTTCATCCTTTCCAATTCGAATCCCCTTGATCCTCTTATGTTGTATTATTGCTATTGCTAGAACTTCAAGCAGTATATTGAAGAGGTATGGAGAGAGTGGACAGCCTTGTCATGTTCCTGATTTTAGTGGAATGGCTTTGAGATTCTCTCCGTTCCATTTGATGTTAGCTGTCGGTTTACTATATATTGCTTTTATTATATTTAGGTATGATCCTCGTATACCCAATCTCTCCAACACCGTTATCATAAAGGGGTGTTGAATTTTGTCAAATGCTTTTTCAGCATCTAATGAGATGATCATATGGTTTTTTTCTTTCAGTTTATTTATATGATGGATTACATTGATAGATTTGCGTATGTTGAACCAGCCCTGCATCTCTGGGATGACGCCCACTTGATCATAATGGATAATTTTTCTAATGTATTCTTGGATTCGGTTTGCCAGTACTTTTTTTTTTGTATTTGAGAACATGATTGCATTTTAATAAATAATTTATGTACAAACTAGTATCAAAACAAAGAAAATACAAAACACACAGTATTTAATTTGACATACATAATACAGACTCACTTACATGAGGTTATAAGAAAGACATTATTGAAACTAAAATGAAACAGCATGATGATTTAAAAATATTTAATATTTAATAAATAGTACTTAATATTATAAGTACTATTTATGTTACGACAAATACATGTACCACTGTTAAATAAAATATTCATAATTTTAGTAAATTATCAAATACACTTACTCAAATTTAGATTTTATATACTTTGCCATGGTACATCAAGAAGAATTATTTGGAAATAGCTATTTTCATAAGGAACAGTGCTACGTAGAATTTACAGTTACTCAGATGAGAGATGCATTGATGAGTAAAAGAATGCTCCCCAAAGTAACATAACTCACAGTATGTAAAAATCTTGATGATTTTTAAAGGTAATAAAAAGGTTCATAAATGGCCATCAAATGAAGAATGGATAAGAAAAATGTGGTTCATTTACACAATGGAGTACTAAACAGCAGAAAAAATGACATCTTGAAATATGAAGGGAAATGGATGGAGCTAGAAAACATCATATTGAGTGAGGTAACCCAGACCCAGAAAGACAATTATTACATGTCTCATAAGTGACATTTAAACATCACATTAAGCAATGCAAACCAGCCTACAAATCACAATCCCAAGAAAGACATACATGGATCTAATCTACATGAGAATTAGAAAAAGACAAAATATCCAGAGTAAAATGGAACATGGGGACCATGGGAGAGGGAGGGGAACAGAGAAAAATGTAGAGCACAATAAAAATCAATAAAATAACTAAAAATGCTTTATATAATACTGTTTTAGCTCAGTACAACTCAGGCTATGCTATGTAGTCAAACCATTTGAAAAAGCGCAACAAGGTAAAAGTTCTTTATAAATTTATAATCAGTTGAAATGAACTTTAAAGTCAGCTTCAAAATTACCCTGCAGTCATTATGAGAAGCGCTGAGAAAACACTGAAGTCAGTGTCATCACGCTTTTCTTGACTTAGTCCAACAGAAACAGTAAAAGTCTTTAAATATATATAAAATAGTCTTCAAAGACATTTTCCAGTCTCCATCCAAATAGCGAGTTCAATTATTGGTTCATTCACGCCACACCTTCCAGACCTATCAAGGCCAGCTGGACTGGGACTAAAAAAGCATGGGATCAAACCGGACTCGGACTCTCTGAACATGAGGGCTGACTGAGAAGCCAAAGACAATGGCACTGGGTTTAGATCCTACTGCATGTACTGGCTTTGTGGGAGCCTAGTCTCGTTGCGCACCTTCCTGGACCTCTAGGTTGCAGATAACACTTTAGGGAAGCAATCAAACAAGTAAAGGAAACAGTGCAAGAATTGAAAACTGAAATGGAGGCAATGAAGAAAACACAAACGGAGAACCGGCTGGATATGGAAAACCTAGGTAAACGAACAGAGACTACAGAACCAAGCATAACCAATAGAATACAAGAGATAGAAGAACGAATCTCGGAATCTGAAGATACCATAGAGAAAATAAATGCTCTGGTCAAAGAAAATGGCAAATCCAACAAATTCTCTTCACAAAACATTCAGGAAATCAGGGACACAATAAAAAAACCAAATCTAAGAATAATAGGGATTGAAGAAGGAGAAGAACTGCAGATCAAAGGCCCAGAAAATATATTTAACAAAATTATAGAAGAAAACTTTCCCAATCTAAAGAACAATATTCCAATGAAGGTTCAAGAAGCATACAGAACACCGAATAGACTGGATCAAAAAAAAAACGTCCCCTCGCCATATAATAATCAAAACACAAAACATACAGATTAAAGAAAGAATATTAAGAGCTGCAAAGGAATTAGGTCAAGTGACTTATAAAGGTAAACCTATCAGGCTTACACCAGACTTCTCCATGGAAACCATGAAAGCCAGAAGATCCTGGATAGAGGTACTCCAGAAACTAAGAGACCATGGATGCAAACCCAGACTACTATACCCAGCCAAGCTATCGTTCACTATCAACGGAGAAAACTAAATATTCCAGGATAAAAATAAATTTAAACAATTTGTTGCCACAAATCCAGCCTTACAGAAAGTAATAGAAGGAAAATCGCAACCCAAGGAATCCAACATTGCCAACACTGCCTACAATAACTCAAACATCTAGCGACCCTTCACAACCACAAATCAAAGAAGAGAAACACACAAACTCTACTACACACACACACACACACACACACACACACACACACACAAAATAATAACCGGAGTCAACAACCACTGGTCATTAATATCACTTAATATTAATGGACTCAACTCACCTATAAAAAGGCACAGACTAAGAGACTGGATAAGAAAGCAGGATCCAACATTCTGCTGTTTACAAGAAACACACCTCAACCACAAAGATAGACATCTACTCAGAGTAAAGGGTTGGGAAAAGGTTTTCCAAACAAACGGACCTAAGAAACAAGTGAGTGTGGCCATTCTAATATCTAACAAAATTGACTTCAAACTAAAATCAATCAGAAGAGATGGAAATGGACATTTCATACTCATAACAGGAACAATTAATCAGGACAAAGTCTCAATTCTGAATATCTATGCCCCTAATATAAAAGAACCCACTTATGTAAAAGAAAAAACTTTTAGAACTCAAGGCAGTCATCAAACCACACACACTAATAGTAGGAGACTTCAACACACCTCTCTCATGAATGGACAGGTCAATCAAACAGAAACTCAACAGAGAAATAAGAGAATTACTAGAGGTAATGAATCAAATGGACTTAACAGATATCTATAGAACATTCCACCCAAAAAGGAAAGAATATACCTTCTCTCTGCAGCTCATGGAACCTTCTCAAAAATTGACCACATTCTCAGTAACAAAGCAAACTTCCACAGATACAAAAAAATATTAGTAATCACCTGTGTCTTGTTGGATCAACACGGAATAACGTTAGAATTCAATAACAATTCGAACACCAGAAAGCCTACAAAAGCATGGAAGTTGAACAGTCAACTACTGAATCATCCCTGGGTCAAGGAAGAAATAAAGAAAGAAATTAAAGTCTTCCTTGAATTTAATGAAAAATAAAGACACAACATACTCAAACCTATGGGACACAATGAAAGCAGTGCTAAGAGGAAAGTTCATAGCACTAAGTGCCCAATTAAAGGAAACGGAGAAAGCACATATTGGAGACTTAACAGCACACCTAAAAGCTCTGAAAAAAAGAAGAAGACTCTTCCAGGAGGAGTAGAAGATTGGAAATTGTCAAATTGAGGGCTGAAATCAACAAAATAGAAACACAGAAAACAATCCAAAAAATCAACGAAACAAAAAGTTGGTTCTTGGAGAAAATCAACAAGATTGACAAACCCCTAGCCAAACTAATCAAACGGCAGAGAGAGAACACTCAAATTAATAAGATCAGAAATGAAAAGGGGGGGCATAACAACAGACACAGTGGAAATTCAGAGAAACACTAGATCTTACTACGAGAGTTTATATGCCACAAAGTTGGAAAATGTACAAGAAATGGATTAGTTTTTAGATAAATACCATTTACCAAAGTTAAACCAAGACCAGGTGAGCAATCTAAATAGACCTGTTTGTCACGAAGAATTAGAAGCTGTTATAAAAAACCTTGCGACCAAAAAAAGCCCAGGACCAGATGGTTTCAATTCAGAATTCTACCAGAACTTCCAGGAAGAGCTAATACCTATACTCCTTAATGTATTCCACAATATAGAAACAGAAGAATCATTGCCAAACTCTTTTTATGAAGCTACAGTTACCCTGATACCAAAACCACAAAAAAACACAACCCAGAAAGAGAATTACAGAACAATCTCACTCATGAACATTGAGGCTAAAATACTCAATAAAATACCGGCAAACCGAATCCAAGAATACATTAGAAAAATTATCCATTATGATCAAGTGGGCGTCATCCAAGGGATGCAGGGCTGGTTCAACATACGCAAATCTATCAATGTAATCCATCATATAAATAAACTGAAAGAAAAAAAACATATGATCATTTCATTGGATGCTGAAAAAGCATTTGACAAAATTCAACACCCCTTTATGATAACGGTGTTGGAGAGATTGGGTATACGAGGATCATACCTAAATATAATAAAAGCAATATATAGTAAACCGACAGCTAACATCAAATGGAACGGAGAGAATCTCAAAGCCATTCCACTAAAATCAGGAACATGACAAGGCTGTCCACTCTCTCCATACCTCTTCAATATACTGCTTGAAGTTCTAGCAATAGCAATAATACAACATAAGAGGATCAAGGGGATTCGAATTGGAAAGGATGAAGTTAAACTTTCATTATTTGCAGACGATATGATAGTGTACATAAGTGATCCCAAAAACTCTACCAAAGAACTCCTACAGTTGATAAACACCTTTAGTAATGTGGCAGGATACAAGATCAACTCCAAAAAATTGGTTGCCCTCCTATACACAAAGGATAAAGAAGCAGAGAGGGACATCAGAGAAACATCACCTTTCATGATAGCCACAAATAGCATAAAATATCTTGGGGTAACTCTAACCAAGGAAGTGAAAGACCTATTTGACAAGAACTTTAAGTCTTTGAAGAAAGAAATTGAGGAAGATACCAGAAAATGGAAAGACCTCCCCTGCTCTTGGATTGGGAGAATCAACATAGTAAAAATGGCAATTCTACCAAAAGCTATCTATAGATTCAACGCAATTCCCATCAAAATTCCATCAAACTTCTTCACAGACCTTGAGAGAACAATAATCAAGTTTATATGGAAAAACAAAAAACCCAGGATAGCCAAAACAATCTTATACAATAAAGGAACTTCTGGAGGCATTACCATCCCTGACTTCAAACTCTATTACAGAGCAACAGTATTGAAAACAGCTTGGTATTGGCATAACAACAGAGAAGTCGACCTATGGAATCGAAGAGAAAACCCGGGTATTAACCCACAAACGTATGAACACCTGGTATTTGACAAGGGAGCTAAAGGTATACAATGGAAGAAGGAAAGCATCTTTAACAAATGGTGCTGGCATAACTGGATGTCAACCTGTAGAAGAATGAAAATAGATCCATATCTATCACCATGCACAAAACTCAGGTCCAAAGGGATTAAAGACATCAACATTAATCCGACCACTTTGAACCTGATAGAAGAGAAAATGGGAAGTAGTCTACAAGATATAGGCACAGGAGACCACTTCTTAAGCAGAACCCCACGAGCGCAGACAACAAGAGAAACAATGAATAAATGGGACCTTCTGAAACTGAGAAGCTTCTGCAAAGCAAAGGACACTGTCAGTAAGAGAAAAAGGCTACTTTCCGACTGGGAGAAGGGCTTCACCAACCCCTCATCAGACAAAGGTCTGATCTCCAAAATATACAAAGAACTCAAGAAACTAGACACCAAAACTCTAATTAACCCAATAAAAAAATGGGGTATGGAACTGAACAGAGAATTCACAACAGATGAACTTCGAATGACCAAAAGGCACATAAGGTCATGCTCAACATCGTTAGCAATCAGGGAAATGCAAATCAAAACAACTTTGATATATCATCTTATATTTGCCAGAATAGCCAAAACTCAAAAACAGCAATGATAGCCTATGCTGGAGAGGATTTTGAATGAGGGGAGAACTCATCCATTGTTGGTGGGAATGCAAACTTGTGCAGCCACTGTGGAAATCAGTGTGACGGTTTCTCAGGAAACTGGGAGTCATCCTCCCTCAGGACCCAGCAATTCCACTCTTGGGAATATACCCAAGAGATGCCCTAACATACTACAAAATCATTTGTTCAACTATGTTCATAGCAGCACTATTTGTAATAGCCAGAACATGGAAACAGCCTAGGTGCCCCTCAATAGAAGAATGGTTAAAAAAGGTGTGGAACATATACACATTAGAGTTTTACTCAGCGGTAAAAAACAATGACATCTTGAATTTTGCATGCAAATGGATGGAAATAGAAAACGCTTTACTGAGTAAAGTAAGCCAGACCCAAAAAGAGGAATATGATATGTATTCACTCATAAGTGGATTCTAACCATAATTAAAAGTCTTTGAGCCTATTATCCGTGATCCTAGAGAAGCTAAATAAGAAGGTGAACCTGATGAAAATCATGTAGCTATCCTCCCGGAGATTGGAAATAGACAAGGTGCTTGAGGGGGAGGCGGGTTGTTGGAAAGGGAGAGGGATAGAGAGAAGGGAGTAGGGGAGGAATGGGGAAAGCTTGGTTGACTGGTATGGGGGGAGGGAGGAAGGATGGATATGGGATCAGGGAAGAATATATTTCAACTAAGAGAGGCATTTTAGGGTTTACAGGAGACTTGATTATAAATGGGATCCCAGGTCCAAGGAGAGATCCCCAGATTGTTCTCTGGACAGAGGAGAGGGTGCCTGAAACGATCTTGGCCCATAACCATACTGATGAATATTTTGCTTATTACCATAGAATCTTCATCTGGCGATGGATGGAAATAGAGACAGAGACCCACATCGGAACACTGGATTTAACTCCCTAGGTCCAAACGAGAAGCAAAAGGAAAGAGAACGTGAGCAAAAAAGGCAAGATCAGAGAGAACCTTCATCCGATGATGGATGGCAATACAGACGGAGACCCACATTGGAGCACTGGACTGAGCCCCCCAAGGTCCAAATGAGGAGCAGAAGGATGAAGAAAATTAAAAAGGAAATAAGGACTGCGAGGGATGCGATCACCCACTGATACAAGGGGACGGATCTAATGAGAGTTTACCAAGGCCAGTTGGACTGGGACTGAAGGAGGACGCAATCCAACCAGATTCTCTGAATGTGACCGGATTCTCTGAATGTGGCTGGCCGGAGTCTTTCTGAAAAGCCATTGACAATTGCACTGGGACTTGTTTCCTCTGCCTATACTGGATTTTGCGGATCCAGTCTGTCTGGACACTCACCTTCCTGGACCTGGAGGGAGGGGGGAGGAACTTGAACTTCCCACAGGACAGGAAACCCTGACTTCTCTTAGGGATAGAGAGGGAGGAGGAGAGGGAGTGTGGGGAGTGGGAAGGTGTTGGGAGGAGGGGCAGAAATGGAAACTTTTATAATTTAATAAAATCACTAAAAAAAATGACCAAGATTAAAAATTACTGCTAACAATTTATGATTAAGAGAATGTGCACTAACGAGAAAACTCCACTGCTGGTAGTGCAAATTATCACAGCCACTTTTGGATTATAGTATGGCATTTTTGTAAATTAGGCAACCATCTACCTTAAGACTCAAAAACACCCCTTTTTGGCCAAAATACAAAAGATGCTCAACTATACCATAATAACATATGCTCAGCTATGTTTACAGCAGAATTAATTTATCATAGCCAGAATCTGAAAGCAACCCAAAATGTAAATTTTTTACACATGTGATAAATGAGAGATACTATTTCTTAAAAAAGCCATAAATATAAAATATTTTGGAGTAACTCAAACTATACAAGTGGGAAAATCTGTATAATAAGAACTTTAAATCTGTTTGGAATATATCTTTATATTAGCTCCCTGCCAATGCAAAAATTCGAAATTAATCAAAATCAAAACAAGTCAAATTAAGTAATATCCAGCCTTAATGGGAGTTCTGTGTTCTCAGGTGTCTCTGAGGGGGATACCGAAAAGCTGCGGGAATTTGACCCCTGGGAGGAAGAAAGGGAGACCACATGTTCCTCTTTTGGGAGATCACGTAAGAACCCTGGGGAGTGGTCCTGACCCCATCCCCTGTGAGGGGTCAGGGTCTGGCCTGCTGGGATTTGGTGTCCAGACTAGGCCTATGCAAAGGACTGGGGCCTATGCTCCCAACTTGACATTCCAGACTCTTTGTGTATAGGGGTTACAGAAAACTGGAATGCTAATTATGACAAACACTTAGGCTCTCTTTGGGAACCAAGGGCATAGACTTAAATCTGGCTACTTCCTGTGGGCACAGGGTGGCGTAGGGAAGGGAAGAGCCAGGTGTCCATGTTTAGTGAGAGGTGTGGCTGGAAAGGCATCCCATGAACTGTCATCCTGGAGAAGGCAGGCATCTGTTCCTTGGGGGAGATAAGGCAGGTGTCTAGGAAAAAAAATGATATTGTGAAAGAAGAGTGTGCCAGAATGAGAAGCATTTAGGCCCTTCATTGTGGCATCCTGGAAAACTGGAGGGTGGAAAATACTGTCTGCTGGACAGACCAAATGTTCTGAGTAGGTTCCTGCTTGAGCCTGGAGAGATGGTACCAGCATGGTTGTACCAAGGCTTGGCAGCCGAGGTGCTGGTGAAGATTACCATGTGAGGTCCTGTTCATTGAGTTTCAAGAGACCTAGGAGTTAATTGTTTGAGGAGTACTTGGTCCCCTGGGAAGAGTAGGGCAGGTTTAGGGGCATTATGGTCCACTGGTGTGGTGGCAGGAAGACAACTGTCATCGTGTGAACAGAGAAGGGACCTTAAGAGGGAAAGGTAGGGTAGGTACCCCACCAGTGGAGGAGTTTGAACTGAGAGGTGATGGTGAAGGAGAATGGGCTGCCATAAAGCAGTTGAGAAGGGCTCAGGCCAGTAGGGGAATATGGGGTGGCCCTGAGGTGAGGGCCAAGATAACCTGAGTTCAGTGGAGAGCTTGGTTAGTTTTTGTTTAATGAGTCACATTGTCCAAGAGATGTTCAGAGCTTCTGATACGTGC
Organism: Myodes glareolus; assembly: GCF_982192425.1. Lineage (NCBI taxonomy): Eukaryota > Metazoa > Chordata > Mammalia > Rodentia > Cricetidae > Myodes > Myodes glareolus. The sequence continues at coordinate 118,355,466 of NC_142030.1, forward strand.
TCCATGTCCATGAACCACCGCATCTGCTATTTTCCTGGAGACTGGAAATGCTTCTATCCATTCTGTAAAAGCATCAACAAGTGTTAAGTGATAACAAACTTTTTTATGAGTAGTCATATGGGTGAAATTACCCTGCCAATCTTTGCAAAGTTGGTGTCCACAAAGCTGGTGTATGTGGAGAGTTCCTTGTGAGTTGGCCTGGGCACACGTCTGGCAGGAGGAGTGAACCTGCAAAATAGAATTTTGGAGATGGATGGGGTTCAAATGGGGCTCCAAGAAACAGAACAAAGCTTTGGGGACTCAGCTAAGGATATCTCCACCCAGAAAATGTGCTGGGCAAGCTGGTATCACTTAGAAAGAATGAGAAAAAAAGTTGTCCTACAAGAATGTAGGACAGTGGCAAAGTTTTAAGTGAGGAGGAACAGGTCCTGTCTATCCCTATAGCTGAAAATTTTTGAGGGAAGCTTAAGGCCCGAGTGAGATAAAAGTAATGAACTTTCCTGCCACTTGTAGCATTACCCTAGGCTGGGAGAGGGTTATGGGCAGCATCAATCCTCTGCAAGGCTGAGACATTTGAAGGCTGGCACAGTTTCACTTGCCAATGGTGATGAGGTCGTACCTCTGTGGCTTGGCATTGAGGACATGTCCACATGGGGGCATTGTGATTTCCAATGTCCAGGTTGCTGGCAGATAGGGCACAGCCTAAAAGCAGGTGCAGTACAATATTGTTTCATGTGATCATTTAGGCCACACTTGATAGAGCATCCCCTGTCCCTCTTCTTGTGACCTTAGGGCAGCTGATAAGGCCTGAGCCTGTAGATTGTTGTAGCTTTGTCTGTCAGGAAGACTCAATTGATTCCTCTCAGGCATTAAAAACTTTAAAGGCCATATTCACCAATTCCCATATCGGAGTTTGGGGACCATCCTCAACTTTTTTTAAAAAACTCTTTCCTAATATCTGGTTATGACTGAGGAAGAAGAATGATTAGTGGAAAAGAAACCTAGCTGCTTTTCTACCTGAGAGAGATTTTGAAGAGAAAATGGAGCACAGAAGGGGCTAGCCCAGGGCACAGAGGGGGGCCAGGAGTGGAGCAGTGAGGTAGGAGGGGGAGGGAAAGGTGGAAGTTGACATTGAACCTCCGAATTGAGAAAGGGAGGGGAAAGAATGTTGTTCCACAGAAAGGGGATTGGGAAGTGTGGGCTTGAGAAAATGGGGGAGGAGTCAGGGCCTCTGATGCTGTGAGACACTGGCTACTAAGCGGGGGCGAGAGCGCAGAGACCAAAAAACCATGGACATATATATGTATAAATGCTCTGCTCAATTGTATCAGACAGGCTCAATTTAAAAAAAAAAAATTTGTAAGAGGCTTACAGGGTCAACAAAAGACCTGGTTTTGAACTCTCAGTGCCCATTTTAGAGTCTATGCCCAACCACATGGCCTAAGTCCATTTTAGAGCATCCTCCAAAATGGCTCTTAGGTCCAAAAGGGGCCGCCGAGATTGGATGCCTGGTGTCCGTGTCCTGGTACATGCAGATCTCTGCCTCAGCCAAGCCTGATCCCATAGGATTGACCACAACCTAACTTGAATTCCTGGCATGAGCTCATGACTTCAGTGGGAATCTGAAAACAACAAAAATAAGTATGAATGGGTCACCCAAAACCCTATAGCATAGACAAGAAAAGGGACTCTCCAAGACGCAGCTGCTGTAGCCCAGAAGCCAGTTTTAAGCATGGCATAGAGTGCTCAAGACTATAGACTAAGGGGCCTTTCAACACATGGCCTTTCACCTGGAAAGAGCCTGCCCTAGCTTGGTGGAACCTCCAAAATTTTAGAAATATTTCTTAATATTAGTTCCCTTCCTACACAAACATTCCCAATCAAGCCAAATCAAAACAAGCGAAATTAAGAAATATCCAGGTTTAATGGGAGATCTGTGCTTTTGGGTGGCCCCAAGGAGGAACCAGGAAGCCACAAAAACACGAGCCCTGGAAGGAAGAAAGGGAGACAGTATGTTCCTCTTTTGCAGGATCACTTAAATACCCTGGGGAGTGGGCCTGACCCCACCCCCAGGGAGGGGTCAGGATCTGGCCAGATGGGATTTGAAGTCCAGACCAGGCCTGGGAGGGATAAATACTATGGGCAGGGGCCTACGCTCCCTACTTGACAAAATCTTTTAAGAAAGAAATTTAAGACATCAGAAAATGGAAAGATCTATTATTTTCTTGGGAAAGTAGAACTGACATAGCAAAATCATACTGAAATTAATCTACAGATTCAATGGAAATTCTCATTAAAATTATAGCAACATTCCTCACAGAACTTGAAAGAACAATACTCAACTTTATAAGAAAAAATAAAAACTCAGGATATCCTAAACAATCTTAAAATTCTATACAATCATGAAACTTCTGAATGCATTACAGTCTCTGACGTTAAAACTTTTCTGCAGAACCACAGTACTGAAATCAATCTACCTTGGATACAAATCTACATGCCTACAAACAGCAGATTTCTGACAAAGAAGCAAAATTGTGAAATGAAAAAGAAACATATTTAACCTGTTTATTTATTTTTGTTGTTCTGAGGTTTGAGTTTTTTATTCTGTAGATCTCTGAGGCTAGTTACATTTTTTGCATACCTGCCTCTCAGCTTCTGGTTGAAGCTGTGCCACAAGGCAGGGAATAGGACACAGTCTCTCTCCACCTGCCAGCCTGCCTTTTCAAGCTCTGGTGGCATAGCTGCATGGATTTCACTCTTACTCCCTGTGTCTTGAGAGACTCCTTGAATCCACAATTAAACAAATTCTGCTTGCCAAATGCTGACACATGGTATAATTTTTACCTGTGTCACAGTGTCAAAACCTATGAGTCTATCTCATGGTCAGGTTCTCTGTGGTGATTCTTTGCTGAAGAGGTGCTTTGTGCTGCTGGCTATGGTGGCTCAAGTGAGTGGACAGGTTTGTCCTCCATGTGCAGTGACATACTTTAGACCTACACTGCATTTTCAAGTCCCTGTTCCGGTGCCATGTGTTCCAACCAGCTGGACAAAAATAGTACCGAATCTGCTCTGGAGGGGAGGAACGAGGGGGCAAGAGAAACAAAAAATGAACAGCAAGTCTGCATTTCTGATCTAGCTGCCAGACTGATTTTTTTTCTCAGGAGCATTTTATAGCAAACAGACAGTGGGGAGGGTAGGCTGCTGGAATGTCAGGTCTGGAGACATCTCTTAGCTGATGGGAAGAGAAAAGAGTTACTGAGAGTCTGTGACTATCAACTAACAAAGGGAATGTTAATTACTTTTGAAGCCTGGGGCCTGCAGGTAACACAGGGAGGTAAGACACTGGGTTAATTTCCTAGGCCTGGAACTTGCCCTGTAGAGGTGAAAATCTTAATTTGTGACTAAATGGCTTTAACCAAAATATAGGTCTTTATTTCTGGCAATTCCCTGGATGGAATGTGTATTTTATTTTGTACACATTAGGCTTTCACATATAAAACAAAAATTTTGAAATTGGCTTATGAATCTGGTATTTTAAAAACCTTTCAAACTTATTTCTAATTTTATTTATTTTTTCCCATAGACTAGAATCATCTACATATAACCCTGGTATTAGGACTGTGATAATTTAATGTTTTTTAAAACCTTTGATGAATACTCTGTATCACTCTGAGAAAGGTGAATCATTGTGCATGTATTAAATATATTGTTCATATGGCCATGCTAAAATCATTCAAATAAATTAAATTATTCTACAAAAGAGTTTTCATTCAACTTCAACAATAAAGGGTATCATTACTAAACTTCATAAGATGTTAAAAGCTAATAAATATTCTCATAAATAATAGCTCATATGCAGACAATGATGTGATTACATGTCTGTGTGTAAGTATATACATATTTTTGCAATAGTAATGACCACAGATATTCAACTCATAGAGTCTCTGGAAATGAAGTTTCAGGTAGATAAGATCTGCCAGAGGTCACTGTGAACCAAAGTGAGACACTTGTCAATAGTTTTAGCAGTTCTTGAGTCCCTGAATCACTTTTCCATTCCCTGAAATATCTTTATATGAAATTTATTTTATTTATTTGGAAATGTAATCATTCCTTTTCCTACAATACACATTAATCATGTTTTTCCTGTCCCAATTTATACAAGATCATCTTCTACCACTTCCCCAGACTATTTCAAGTATACTTCCCCCAAAAATATAATTTAAATTTTATCAATATACAAGAATATATACTAATATGAATTGTCTATAAATAATAGCTCACAAGTATTCACCCTATTACTCACTATTATTATAAGTGTGAGTAAGCTCACACTAATCTATTGTTCCATCCAATTTTACCTTTTTTTTCCAAAGAGATTCCTGAGCCTTCATAAATTTACCCATACCCCAACCCTATACCAATTATAATCAACCACTCAATGATATACCTAATTCTGAGGACACTCTTTGTTGGGAGAGGGGACATAGTCTTCTAGTATTACTTTCAGCATCCAAAAATCCAGGGTCTCTTCAATTTTTGAAGATGTGTATTTTCCTGTAAAGACAAGGCCAGAACTCTGCACCCAACCCTTATGAGGTTTTATTACCACTTGTATGATTGTCACCCTTGTGAATGAGCTGTAATTTCACTTTCTCAAGAGGTTTCTCTTTTTCAAACTGAATCTTTATTAATTTTGATGGTATACATATTTTTTATTCTCCCTTGGAAACAAAAGTAAAACCTCTTCCCCAGTGTAGCACATTACCTGACTCCCCTTGTGAGGTCAACACATCCTTAAAATACACTGACTGATTTAATTCAGAAGACTTTTCCATTATCCAATGTCTTTCTGCTGTTGTTGTTTCTTTCTCAATAGCATTTAGAAAATTCAAGCATAATAAAGCTATATGTCATCAATTTCTGGGGGTATTTTCCATCCCTTTCTGTTTGTTTAATATTTCCTTTATAGTTCAATTTGATGTTTCTACAGCTGCCTGACCTGTAGAATTGTGTGGTATACCTATAATATGCTTTATATTATCATAAGCAGAGAAAATCATTTTCTTAGAGACATATTCTGGACAATTATCTATTTTTATTAGTACAGGTATACCCATGGTAGCAATAACTTCTACTAAATGTGTGATTACTGAATAAGCCTATTCTGAGCTTAAAGCAGTTGTCCAATGAAAGCCTGAATAAGTGTCAATGGCATGGTTTACATATTTTAATTTTCCAAATTCTGCAAAGTGGAACACATTCATCTACTACATTTCATTATTTTGTGTACCCTTTCAATTAGTCCCTGCAGGTATGGTGTCATTGAAGGTATAGAAAGAACAAGGAGGACATAGCTTTATCCTTAGCTTGATGCCATGAAACAGAAATCTCTTTCTTTAAACCTTTGCTATTGACATGATTTTTCTTATGGAATTCTGAGGGCTTCAGCACACTTCCAATCAGTAATCCATAAATTTCTGCATTATCTTATTCTCGAGGACCAGGCAGATCCATATGGTTTTGGGTGTGTGTTATGTATAAGGGACAAGGCATATTCCTGATTATATCTTGAACTTGTGTAAATAATGAAGTCAATTCTCTATTTTCTGATATAAATTCAGCAGTTATAATATGCAAAACAACTCTTTCAGCATATTGTGAATCAGTAAGTATTTAAAGAGGTTTTTAAAATCACTTAGCATCATGAAAATAGCATATAATTCTGCATTCTGGAAAAAATTATATGGACTTTGATCCACCTTACTTAATTCTTTTGATTTGTAACCTGCCTTTCATAATTTATTTTCATCAGTATAAAATGTATGGTCTCCAGTTAATGGAGCATTACATAAAATTTGGGGAAGAATCCAAGAAGTTCTCTTTATAAGGTTAAGTCTATTGCTTTGGGGATAATTGTTATTAATTTCTCCACAAAAAATAGCACAAACTCTTTGCCATGATTCACTGTTGTACCATTACTTTTTTATTTCATCAGTAGTAAAATACACTATAATGTCTGCTGAATCTATACCTGCTAAGTGATGAAGTCTCAATATACTATTTTTAACTAATTCAGAGAAAATTTTCACTTAAGCTTTAATTATTTTCTTGGTTTATGTGACAAAATTATCCATTCTAAGATAATATCATTCTGCTGCATTAAAATTCCTGTAAAAGAAATTCTGGAAGATAATATGACTAGAGTACAACTAAGATTTGGATTCTCCCTATCTATATGTGCCTCTTGTAATTTTCCTCAACAATTATCAATTCCTTTTCTGCTTCAGTTGTTAGTTCCCTGGGACTATTTAAGTCTTTATCACCATCTAAACTTTTGTTTAAATAAATTATTGGATCAGGTGTTATCCCAAACTGTCATCCAGGTCATAGGCTAGAAATGTCTCCTAACAGTCTTTGAAAGTCATTAAGATTCCACAATCAGTCTCTCCTAATTTGTGCCTTTTGTGTTCTAATTTTTATAAACCTATTTTATAACCTAGATAATTGACAGAATCTTCTTTCGGTATTTTTTCAGGAGTAATTTGTAATCCCCATTTTGGCAAATCTTTCTTTACTTCTTCTAACATTTGTTCTGAAGTATCTATGTTTGAATCAGATAGCAAAATGTCAACCATGTAATGGTAAATTATAGATTTAGAAATTTTTTTACATATTATTTAATGGCTGACTTAGAAAATATTGACATATGGTGGGACCATTGAGCATTTCCTGTAGAATGATGGTACTCTGATATTTCCTAGTAGATTTAGAATTATTATAACTAGAAACTTTGAAGGCAAATATTTCTCTGTCCTCTTCTTGTGAAGATATAGTGAAAACACAATCTTTAAAATCAATAACTATAAGAGACCATCTTTTTGGTAATAGAGAAGGCAGAAGAATTCTAGATTGTAAAGGGCCTATATGTTGAATTTCTTTATTGACAACTCTAAGATCTGTCACCATTCTCCATTTATCAGAATTCGTTTAAACATCAAATACAGGAAAATTCCAAGACCTGATTAATTCTTCAATATGGTGAGCATCTAGTTGCTCTTTTACCAGTTGTTCTAAAATCTGTAGTTATTCTTCCTTTAGAGGACACTGTTTAACCCACATATTTTCTCAGTTAACCATTTTATATTAGGGCTGTTTTTACCTGTAAAGTTTTTCTACTTGCTTTGTTTTCTTGCACAGCATAAATGGCTGGTGACCTTTGTGTATAATATTGCTGGGACTAAGAAAAATTAATCTAGGTATTCTTTTGCTGCAGCAGATCATGACCTTATAAATTCACTGCAATATTAGGCACATATGGCCTCAGCATTCCTCTCTGGCCTTCTGGCCCCATGCAGTCAACCCATTTCATGCTTTAATTAACTTGAGATATGTTTCCAATTCCTAGTAATTGAAAATTTGCCTCTTGAAGTGGCTAATTTGGATGTGAAGATTCTGTAGTAATGACACTTGTATTCACTCCCATGTCTATCAAACTCACAAGGACAATGACATTTATACACACAATTAGTTTTGGTATTTAATAATTTAAAGAAGTCTTTCAAAATATCCATTTCCTTTTCTTATCAGAATTTTTGATTTATTATCCATGTTTATGCATCATCCAGAATCATATGGTCTTTTACAGAAGGCTCTGGATTTTTTAATTTTCCTGGTTTAAAATATTCTCCACAGTGACTGGGAATGACTGGACCACTTTTGACTTGGGGGCCAGCAAGAGGTTCCTCAAGGAGTTTCCAGATGGTATTGGGTTCCCTTGTTTATCTTTTGTTGATCTGCATTCATTGGTCCAATGTTGGCTTTTGCTACACTTTCAACATATACCTTAAGGCTGACTCCTCCTCTTCTTGTCATTCCCAGAGGAGATATTATTCCTAAGAATTCCTTATTGACAATTCCTTCTCAGATGTTCTATTCTTACATATTTAAAACATTTGACATTTTAATGTCGCCTCATTCCTTTGGAAACTGCTTCTCCTACCCACAATTCAGTATTATAGTCAAATGTCTCAATGCTCATCTTATGCAGGGTTCATTCATTTATGTGTGCTGGTCTAACCTTTCAAGGCCCAAGTATCTTTATGCATTCTAAATTGTCATTTTCAAAAGCCGGAGATGCAATACACACTCGTCTAGCATCTAAGTCTGTTATTCATTTTGGCCAGCCTTAGTTAATCTTTGTAAAAGTCAGTAAAGGGTTCTCTCTGGCCCTGTTTAATCATGAAATATTATTCAATTAGTTTTCCTGTTCTTGAATCCTGTCCCATGTATTTAAGTGTGCTTTGTGGAATTGGGACAAGATTTGTTCATCATATAGAGTTTAAACCTGTGTGTCAGCATAAGTGCCCTCACCAAGAATTTGATATTGGGAATTCACAAGTCCTTTTGCATTCCCCTGTTGTTCTTATATTTTGGCCTCTTCACTGAAATAACATTTAAACATCAATTGTGGTCCATCTTCCAGGACTGCTGAACCTAACTGAAGCCAGTCATATTATATCACATTAATGCTAAAAGTCCATGTCTTTAACATCTCTGTAACAAATGTTGAATGCAAATCATAACTTATTACAGTATGCTTAATTTCTTTTAAATCATTCATTACTATATGACTATCTACCTTCTTTGTATTCTTTTGGACCTTTAGAACTTGATGCTTTGTCAGGGTAGATTACAAGGCAGAAAGCTAAAACCCTGGGTAAGTCATCTTTGACAGCTACTGTTGGTGTTGAATATTGTTCTTGTGACTTCTTTCCCTTTTCATCAGTTCTATTAATTTCTTCAATCATTTCAAATCCTTTTACTATTGTCTTTTGTAAAGACTGAATCTCCTGGCCTCTATATATTCTAGAGATTTCATTGAGGTGCCTAGCCACTAGTCTTCATTCTCCACATGTGATTCCAAGGTTTGAAGTTTCTTCTTAAAAAAAGACACCTCATCCTGGACATTACTTGGATAGGGTTAAGATTGACAACTTGGAGTGATACTCTATTTGCTAACCTATCATAAAGTTTTAACAAATTTTGCTTGCCAAATTTAACAGTATGAATACTTTCAGACAATTTCTCAGTACCCTTATATATGGATTTAATTTTGTTTGTAGAATTAATGTTACTCTTTTCAATAGTATTAACGTTTTCAGGTACCTTGATTTTTGATGGTATTAACTTTGTTAATTACATATTCATTATTAGTCTTCTATATCATAAATGAATATGTAAGGTACATGCTTTCTCTCTCTCTTCTGGCTGCTGGATTTGGTTGCTGTTCACCATTTGACCAAAGGACTTGATCTGTGAGCTTACCCATAAATAAAAAAACATTTATTACACTCAATTCTGAGCTAGTGTGAGATTTCTTTTTAGTGTTTATCTTCAGAAGATTTTAATTTTAATGTAGTAAAATTAAATGTTAAAAAAGGCATCATTTAAGAATTTCAGTTACAATATTTCTTAGTAAGCTTAACATTTTATATCTAAGTTATCTTGTGTCATAACTAAGAGAAAATATACTTTAGCTATCTTTCTTTAACACCTTCTGTTGCAAAAGGTGTGGTGGCCTGTTTTCTGCCACCCAACTTCCGACCATCTAGTTTAGACCCAAAATAATTACACAGAAACTATATTCATTTAAACCCTGCCTGGTCATTAGTTCTACCCTCTTATTGACTAGCTCTTACATTTCTAATAATCTGTATTGCCACTTGATTGTGGCTTACCGGCATGAGTCTAACTAGTGTCCATCTTGGAGAGGAGAGTCTTGGTGTCTGTCTGACTCTGCTTTCTTTCTTCCAGAATTCTCTTCTGTCTACTCCACCCACCTAAGTGCTGACCTATCAAAAGGCCAAGGCTGCTTCTTTATTTAACCAATGAAAGTAACAAATAAACATAAGACCTTCCTACACCAACCTTCAAAGTTGCCAGAAGGATATAATATTACCTAAGAAAACAGAAAGTGCAATATAAGAAGCTTCTAAAACTCTAGAATTGATAGAGATATTTCACTGCCAAATTAATTTTAATATTTGGGCATAGATTTTTATTCTATAGGCACATATAATCTGCAGACATTTTAGTGGAGCAGGAAAGTTGAAGAACTTTTTGCCCTGTACTTTCAAAGTTTATCAGTTACTTTCTTCTGGGTCTTCGATAATCTCTGGAATTTTCTTTTTTCTTTTCCAAATTATAAATGATTTATTTATGAAGGGGGAACATACCACAGAATGATAGTCAAAGTTTAACATAGAACATCTATGCTTTGTGTTCTTTGCAAATAATGTAGGTGGTTTTTTAATGGATTAGATTCTTTTATTATTTATTTATTTATTAAAATTTTCCACCTCCTCCCTATCTCCCTTTTCCCTTCCCCTCCCCACATCCTCCTCCCTCTCTTGTTCTAAGAGCAGTCAGGTTTCCCTGCCCCATGGGAAGTCAAAAGTTCTGCTCCCTCCATCCAGGCATATAAAGGTGAGCATCCAAACAAACCAGGCTCTCACAAAGTCAGTCAATGTAGTAGAATCAAAACCCAGTGCCATTGTCCTTGGCTTCTCAGTCAGCCTTCATTGTCTCTGGCATTTTCTTCAGTCAAACAGAAACCCTGAAGGATTATCCTGTTTTTGAAAAGTTTAATTGTCACTTTTTTGTGGGTCTTGCATTTCATTTCATACAGCATACCATCAAGTCATCCAATCAAAAGCATTTTCTTGCTCAAATTGCTAGCCTTGTTACATTAAAAGCAAATTTCCAAATTATTAGCCTTGTCACATTGAAATCAAATTCCCAAATGGCTATATATTCACATTGCAAACAAATTCAATAGCAAGTTTCTTCAATGCCCACCAACTTCTCTGAAGTGACTATTTCTACCTAAAGTTACACATCTCTCTACTGATAAAAGTAAAACTACATAAGACCCTTTACATGCCATATTCTGTTTGTCTTTGAAAGGATTTAGGAATATCTATCCATCTGAAATGTGTCTCTATACATCTACAAACCTAACTATAATGAGTAAAGTTTGACTATTATAAATAACTATCCATAATTTTAATTATATATTACATTATTAAAGGAGATGTATAAACATAATACTTTTAAAACTTATAGAAATACACCTATAACAAAATTAACCATGAATTTGTATCAATATGCCAAAGTCTATACCAATGTAAAATACTCATTTCTATATCACATCCTGCCTTTTTAATAAATACCTATATGTGACCATTAACCATTTAAATCAATCCCCTTAAAATTAAAACAAAGATTTATCAACATCATTTGATAATTTTGCCATAGTTTTTATACTACTTCTTACTGATTAGGCATGCTGTTTATAATTAATCAGATATTTCATGGGGTATTCTGTGTGGTTGATCCATCTCAATCAGCAGTCCTAAATCTGTAATAGACATTGGACTACCTATGCCATTACTTTAGTGCTCTTGTCTGATCAAGCTTTATTAGTAAGTAAGAAATTATCAGCTTTCTATAGTCTATGTAAACAAATGCAGAACATCTTTTCCAAAGTAATGTTTTTAGGCTTAAATTTTAGAATTTAATATTTCTTTAAAATATATATATGTTGGTTTAGCTTACCAGTCCATAAAATGAAATGTCTCTCTGTAGTAAACTCATTCACAGTAAAGAAAAAAACACAATAATATACATAATCCATACTCTTTGTTTATTTTCCATGTTTAAATGCCTTTTTAGACAATATTATTTTTATTTTTGTTGTTTTAAATTTGGTTTAGAGACACTGATGTTGGTAGTCCTGTATATGTATTACTTTTGTTAGTTTATAAAGATTCTGATTTTATCAATGACTTAACAGAATGTAGCCAGGCTAGATGAGATATATACAAAGAGAAAGAGTAGACAAAGTCAGTGAGACACCATGGAGCCACTAAAGGGAAAATACATGTGCTGCTAGCTAGAAAATTTTTGGTAAGCCATGAGCCTCATGGTAAAATATAAAATAATGTAAATTGGTTAACCAAAGATATAAGAGCTAGCTACTAAGGGTTTAAGTTATTGGCCAAGCAGTGATTTAAATAATATAGTTTCTGTGTGATTATTTTTTTAATTCTGGGTGGCTTGGAAATGAACAAGCAGCCTCTAGTCTTTGAAAACATATTGCTTCCCCACATAGTCACCTAAATTTACTTAAAATCTGATAAGAGTTTGGTAAGGAATTCTAGACACACACACACACAAACAGAGATTAACACAGTTTCTTGCTCTGTTTACTGGTGACTTCATGATTGGGGAGGAGAGAATGACTTTCAGAGACAGTGAACATACCTCCAACATGTTGGACTCATGGAGCCAAAAGACAAAGCAGTCTTAGTCGTAGTCAGACCATACCTTTGATTTTTCATACTTTTTTTTTTTTTTTTTTTTTTGATTTTCGAGACAGGGTTTCTCCGTAGTTTTTGGTGCCTGTCCTGGAACTAGCTCTTGTAGACCAGGCTGGCCTCGAACTCACAGGGATCCACCTGGCTCTGCCTCCCGAGTGCTGGGATTAAAGGCGTGCGCCACCACCGCCCGGCGCATACCTTTGATTTTTAAGAAGCACTTAGTATTTTACAAAGCTATCCAGAGCAGAAAAGAATTACAGATAGACAATAGAACAGAGTCAGACATAAAAGACCTCTAAATAAGATCACAATGTATTTTAAAAAATGTACATAGTCTTGGAAGAGAGAAGAAAAAGTGTAAGGTTACAGTAAAAGCAATATAATAGAGGATAGACTATCGTAGATTAAAGGAGCAAAGATTATAAAAGAAATATTAAACTTGTAGAAAAAATAATAAAGTAAGAAAATAATCCACATAAAGATGAGAAATACACAGTGGGTCTGGATTATGCATATTATTGTGTTTTCTTTGAAATTTTTGACTGTCGATAAGCTAAGTACTTAGAGACATGTCCTTGTATGGGCTCCTAAGCTAAAACCAACATAGCTGTGTAAAAGATATCTTGACTTCAAAATTTTGGCCGCAGGATTGGTTTCTTTGGAAAAGAGTTTCTTCTTTTGTTTCTACTGAAGATGAGAACATATGGATTTCTTCCAAACTAAAGTGATTTAATGTGGTCACCATGACCCAGTGAAAGGTCACCAAGAACATCCCCAAAAATTACTTTGTCGAATAAACAGCAGGAAGTAGTTTGGAAAGAATTATGCCCAAATACCCTAAATGATTGTTCATAAATGTTTGTTTACATTTAAATGGGGATATGTTATAGATATGAATAATTACATTGATATTTATCTTGGCTTATTGATACAAATTTAAGGTCAATTTTGTTACACTGTGTATATGTATTTCTACTCTTGATTAAGGTATTGTGTTTGTGCAGCTAATTTAAAAATATATTGTATAATTGAGAAATATAGGTTAATAGATAGTCATCTATAATAGTCAAACATGTAGTCATGATAGTTAGGCTTTTTTTAGATATATAAAGATATATTTTTATTTAGCTAGATATACTCTAGATCTCTCAGAGACCTTAAGAGCATGACATTTAAAATGTTTTTAAAAATTTGGAACTTTTCATGACAATGAGACACATCAGCTCCTGGTTGCACCAATTACTTCAAGAGGATGATGGGCATCAAAGAGGATCCTTATGGAGTCATTTGGGCAAGAAACTGTTCTTTTCTGTACTGCCTGATGTTGTGCTGTATGAACTGAACATGCAGAACCCACAGAAAAGTGACTATTGAAGTTGCCTAAAGAAGGTGAGAAAATTCTTCAGGGTTCTTGACATGAAAGATTCTGCCAAACATTCTGCAGGGCACAGAAGAAAGTAACTGGCAAACTACCAATATAGGCAGAACTGTCTCAGTGAGATGTCTCTGTCAATTCTAGGGTTTTGGAAGTTGCTTACAATGAATGTATTTTCTGTTTACATGGGAAATATTATATCCTTTTTGGGACTTTGATTGGACTGGAGAATAGATAGTTATATTTACAGCTTTATTTATGATAAAAGATAAAGTAGATAGAAATATTGTATCTGTAATTCTTGCTTGATACCTGTTTGTTATATGTAATTTTATTATGATAAAGTTAAAACCTTCCTTTTCATTTAAACAGAATTGGGGATGTGATGTGGGATTAACCTCTTTATACTGTGAATACCATTGGTTAATAACAAAACTGGATTGGCCTATTAGGCTAGAACAGAGCTAGGTGGGGAAAACTAAAATGAATGCTGAGAGAAGGAAGGTGGAGAGAGAAAAACCATCTATCCATGCTGGAGGCAGATGCCATAACTATACCTGGTAAGCCACAGCTTCATAGCAATACACAGATTAATGGAGGTGGGTTAATTTAATATATGAGATAGCCAGAAATATACTTAATCTATTGGTTCAATAATATTGTAAATAATATAGATTCTGTGTGATTATTTTGGGAGACTGGGTGGCTGGGAAAGGAATAACCAGCCTCATACAACAGATACAAATTTAATGTCAATTTTACTATATGCATATTTCTGCTACTGATTAGGGTATTGTGTTTGTGCAGTGAATTAAAAAATTTAATATATAGTTAAAAAATATAAGTTAGTAGAGAGTCATCTATGATAATCAAGTGTATAGTCATGTTTGTTTAATTTTCTAGTTATATAAAGATATATTTCAGTTAGATTGGTATTCTTTAAATATTTCAGAGGACTTCGGAATATGACATAAAAATGTTTTTAGAATTTAGGACTTTTCATGACATGAGACACCTTTGCTCCTGGTAGCACCAATCTACTTCAAGAGAATGATGGGCATTAAAGAGGCTCCTTATGGAATTGGTTAGGCATTTGGGAAAGAAACTGCTCTTGCCTGGTCTTCTTGGTGATATGCTGTATAAATTGGACATGCAAGACCCACAGAGAAAAGACTGTTGAAGTTGCCTAAAGAAAGTGAGACAATCCTTTGGGGTTCCTGGTTTAATAAAAATCTGCCAAGCAGTCTGTTGTAGACAGAAGAAAGTAACTGACACACTGCATATATAGGCAGAACTGTTTTTGATATTTCCTGTTTCATGGGAAAGTCCACCAGAAATTATGGGCCTGTACATTAAGATGAATGTTCCAATGATACAGAAGAACTGAGTGTCTGTCTGGGCAGTGAGATGTCTCTGTCAACTCTAGAGCTTTATAAGTTGCTTACAATGTACTTCCTGTTAACTTCTGTGGTCTTTAATGAAGATGAAGAAAAAACAATTATAATTATAGTTTTCCTTAGTTATTATAAAAAATAAAGTGGAGATAAATATTGTAACTGTAACTCTTGGTTAATACCTATTTGGATATGTGTAATTTTACCATGTTTAAGTTAAAACTTTTTTATTTACATAGAAAAAGAGAAATCATGTGGGAAGTCTTTCTTTATATGTGTTGCATTTATATGTTCTTTATTGGTTAAAAAACAATCTGTTTTCAGCCAATGGTTTAACAGAATATAGCTATACTGGGAGAGAGTAGGTGGAGTCAGAAAGATGCCATGGTAACACCAGATGTTAAAGACGAAAGGTACCAGTTGGAACCTTGCCGGTAGGCCATGACACTCATGATAAAATTTAAAATAATAAAAATGGGTTAACTGAAGATAAAAAAGTGAGCTGGCAGTACATTTAAGTTATTGGCAAAGCACTGATTTAATTAATATAGTTTCTGTGTGATTATTTCAGGAGTCACGGCAGCCAGGGAAAAAAACCAAGCAGCATCCAGTCTTTGAAAACAAGACATGGTTTCTCTGTAGTCTTTGGCTGTTCTGGATCTTACTCTGTAGACAAGGCTTCCTTAGAATACACAGAGGTTGCCTGCCTTTGCCTTCCAAGTGCTTGGATTAATGGCATGTACCACCTCACCCAGCTACACTCTCTTTAAGGAATTGATCCTTTCCTGTTCTCTCTCATGATTACATATATTTTTAACACACTGTAAACCATTTAGAGTGTTTTATTTTTATCTGAGTCTTTCTTTACTATATATCTATATATTTTTCTAAGCACATGAATATTAAATCAGCATGTCTGGGATTAAAGCTGCATCTTTGATGGCTAAATCTCCCCAATTTCTTCTATTTCTGAAAGTCTAACATCATGGTGGAGGCACTTGAAGAAGCCATGTTTATTGCAAAAACTCTGTGGATTTTGAAGGTCCCTGTCACCTCCAGGAAGCATCCACTGGATGCTCATAAAGATCAGTTAATTTTTTGGTGGTGATACCTTTTAAAAAAATCTGCCATGCAGTTTTTGCTAGTAATAGTGAATCAGGAAGCCCTCCTTAATATGGCCATACCTCTGCTTTCTGCTAGTATATAGATCCTCTGGGAGCAAAGACAGTGAACATAAATCATTGCTTGACTACATTCTTCTCTGTCTATAAACAACTTTTTAAAGTTTTTAAGGCTTTAAGTGGAAATTCTTGCCAAACATTTGGGCATAATTTGTAGATGGAGACTACACTTTTTTTTCTTGGCCACCCAGACCAGAATAATAACAAAGAAAGTATATTAATTACATCACTGTTTAGTCAACAACTTAGGCATATTACTAGCTAGCACTTACATCTTAAATTAACCAATTTATATTCATCCTTGTATTTCCATGGGCTGTGGCTTACCAGTCACTTGGCAGATTTCTCCTTCAATGACTACATGGTGTCTACCTGACTCCACTATCTTTCTCCCTTCATTCATTTTAGTTTAACCTCCTATATGTATTCTACCCTGAAATAGGACAAAGAAACTTGTTTATTAATGAATGGCATTAAAACAAATTCATAGAATACAGAGGGAAATCCCACATCAATTGCAAATTTTCTTTACCAAGACTACAGTTGCTTTGATAGTCAAACCACACAAAGATGCAACAACAATAAAAATTGCAGACTAATTCTGCACATGAACACTGACAGAAAAATATTCTATAAAATGCTGACAAACCAAATACAAGAACACATTAAAACAGTCATCCAACATGAGCAATTAGGTTTCATCTTAGAGATGCACAGATGATCCAGCATATGAATATTTGTTAATGTAATTCACCATATAATCAAATTGAAAGAAAAAACACGTAATTATTACATGAGATGCTGAAATACCCTATAACGAAATCTACAACCCCATCATGGTGAATGAATTGGAAACATCAGCAATACAAGGAACATAACTATGCATAATAAAGACAATATACAGCAAGCCAACCGAAAACATCAAACTAAATGGACAGAACCTCAAAGAGATTCCACTAAAATTAGAACAAGACAAAGCTGTCTACTCTCTCTATAACTATTCAATATAGTATTCAACCTCTACTCAGAGCATTAAAACAAGAAAAAGAGATCAAAGAGATATGAATGAGAAAGAAAAATTTTAAAACATTTCTATTTGCTGATGTTAAAATAGTAAAGATAAGTGACCCCAATTTTTCTATGAGGGAACTCCTACATTTGAAAAGCACCTTCAGAATTGTGGCAGACTACAAGATTAACTCAAAATATCATTTTATCCCTATAAAGAAATGATAGACAGGCCAAGAAATAAATTAGAGAAATATTGTGGCTACCAAAGTTTCTTCCCTTCTCTCCTGGCGATTCGCAGGGCCGTGTGACCTCCGACTTCCTGGAGACTGCACTAGCTCTGGCTTGAGGGGATAACTTAGCAAGAACCTGGTTCTCTTTGTTACAGTGATTCCACTTGTATTCAAGGTCTTAGCAGTGGGCCGATGGCCTGGCTCCCCAGATTACCCTGCCCGAGGCGCCGGGAAGGCTTTAATCTTCCCTACTGCTCCTGGATGGGAGGAGGCTTTGCATTTTAGATCTTTCTAGCCCACTGGTATAAATATCTGACTTGAGTTTAATAAAGTGGCCATTTACTCTTGTAGATGAGCCAGGTCTCTTTGTGTGTGTGTCTTCTTTTCCAACCCTCAGGACAATCGTCCCTTCTCGTGGGCCCGAGTTCAGGAAGCACACAGCCTGGATCGGGCGTGGGTATCCATTGGGAAGTGCAGACTCTTACAGATTACACCATTGTAATCACCACAAATAATATAAAACATCTTGGGGTAACTCTAACAAACAAGTAAAAAACCTGTATGAGAAATACTTTAAGTCTTTGAAGAAAGAAATTGAAGAAGATATATGAAAATGGAAAAATCTCCCATGCTCCTAGAAAGGCAAGATAAGAATAGTCCACTTCAGTAATGGATACAGCCAAGTGGTGGTGGCCCACGCCTTTAATCTCAGCACTCAGGAGGCAGGCAGATCTCTTTGAGTTTGACCCCAACCTGGTCTACAAGAGCTAGTTCCAGGACAGCTATGACTGTTACACAGAGAAACACTGTGTCAAAACAACAACCACAAAATAAAGAAATGAATTAAAGAATAAATGAATAAATAATTAAGTAAACAAAGTACTATATATTTAAATAGAAAAGACAATTAAGGAATTGTTCAACATGCCTAGTCATCCAACAAATGTAATCCAACTGACTCTTCAATAATGTTTTACACATTTCAGAATGGCTAAGTTCAAAAACATGGAGTACAGGTTTTGTTGGAGAGGATTTGGATTAAGGGGATTACTCCTCTTTTGTTGGAAGGAGTGCTAACTTGTTCAGTCACTGTGGAAATCAGTATGGCACTTTCTTAGAAAGTTGGAAATTTATCTACCTTAAGACCTAGTTTTCACACTCTTGGGCATATATTGAAAGAATACTCAATCCTCTGACAAGGACATTTTTTTGAAATATGCTCATAACATCATCGTTTTTAATAGCCAGAAACTGGAAACTTCCTAAATGTCCCTCAACTGAAGAATGAATGAAGAAAATGTGGTACATTTACATAATGAAATAGTACTCATCTGTAATGAATAATGTCTACAACATCATGAAATTTTCAGGTAAATGGATGGAACTAGAAAAAAAATCATTCTGAGTGTGGCAACTCAGACCCTGAAAGACAGACATGGTATATGAGAGCACATGGTTTATAAGGGGACATTAGATGTAAAGTAAAAGATAACCAGATTGTAATCATCAGGTCCAGAGAATTTATGTAACAATAAGAACCCTAAGAGGGACACCTGGACTGTATTGGGAAGGGGAAATATATGAGCTCTCCTGGGTAAACTGGGGCTGGGTAGAGAAGGTAGAGAGGAGGGAATATGGGGAGGAAAATTGAAGGACAAGTATAATCAATTTGAAGGATGGACAGTAAATGAGAGCAATGAAATAAAAGAGTCATTATATAGTTAGGGTGAAACTCTGTGCTAGTAAAATACCCAGTTATCTACAAGGATGTCCACCATGAAAACTCTGAGCAATAGTGGAGATTGTGTCTATACTGGCCTTTTCTGGTAATTAAATTGGTGAAGGCCCTAACCATCATCATAGACTCTTCATACAGTAACTGATGGAAGAAAATGCAGAGATTCATAGCCAAACAACAGGCTCTGAAAGTCCATTGAAGATGATGTAGAATGTTTTCAAGATTGTGATGGTGAAAACCACAGAGATATCTGAAACAACCTAGAATCCAGGCACTATAGAAAGACATCTGGGGAGCCAGGATGGGATTAAACTAGACCATCTAATTGGGGATGATAATTGTATAGAATGGTCTGTTTGAAGGTGCCCTGGAAATGGGACAAGAATCTGTCCCTGGTAAAAGAGTTGACAGTTTGGAGCCCATTCCCTACATTTACATGCCTTGCTCAGGTTTCATACATGGGGGAGGGGCTTGATACTGCCTTAATTAAATGTTCTAGGCTTTGTTGTTGCCCCATGGAAGGCCTTTCCCTTTCTGAGTAATGGGTGGTGCGTGGGTTTGCCAGGAGGTGGTAGGGAGAGGGAGAAGTGGAGGGAAGGGAAACTGATTTGAATGTAAAATTAATTAAAAAAATGTAAAAAGTCTATTTTTATACATTGGCATATTTAAAATCCTGCACCAACTGTTGAGCAATATCAATAACAGAAGAGGAACATGTAGCATAACAATTGGAATGCATTTTTTCCTGCTTTTTATCTTTCATTACTGGGGTCATCAATAATAATGATGAGCTTCTTAATTAGTTTTGAAACAGCAAGAGCACCCTTGGTTGGAACAATCCATTGACCAAATCTCCTGATTTTTGCCTTCATGGGTTTCCACCAGGGAAAAAACCCCAGTGGTGACTGTTGGGTTGAGATTAGGTGTTTGGACAGTGGCAGTACAAGTCTGTAATATAACAAAGACTATCATTAAAATAGTAAAGGGGGAGGATTTGGAGGGAAGTGTATGAATTTGGCAATTTCCACATAGTCACTGATGTCCTTTCAGGAAATTTTGACGTTATGCTAATGTTGGAAATTTTCCAACTCATTTGTGCTTGGCAAGTCAGTGAAAGGTCGGTCATTTTTCTGGTCTGCAGTGATATTTCAGATTTCAGAGTGGGATTCAAATATGCCTCTGTTGTTCTTTACTGTGAAAAATAACGACAAAAACTCTTTCAATTTTGAAGAGGATTTTAGGTCAATTTTATATTTTTATCAAGTGGTAGCATAACCCAAGAAAAGAGGGTTTTAGAGTTTTTGTAGATATAAAATATGGCCAGGACCATTACCAAGTTCATGTTAGAAATGCCAATACTAATTTTTTGTTTTTAAACAGAGCCTTTAGAATTTCACGTCCATTTTCTATGATTCTTGTCTGGGGATTGCAATGAATCCCCATGTTCTGGGGATTTATGAGAAGAAGACCTTGAATTGGAAGCACATAAAGACCATTGATAGCTCTTAAAAATTTAAGATAGGGTATATATGAGCCATACTCTGTAAAAGGAAGTGACTGAGAGACACTTGAAAACCCTGGCAGCTAGGTTCAGATTTAATGTTAACTAGGCACCACAGTATTATGTCCCATATTAGAAACAAGTATACATAAATACATGGGACAAAATTTAAAGTTAAAAATTAGACTAAAATTTGAATACTGACTAAAATGGAATTTGGTGAGGATTACAATCTCAAATCTTTTATGCTGTGTGACTGTGATATATTTGATATTGGTGCTTATATGGAAAAAGTCTACAAGGCACTGTATCATTTTATGAAACTGTTATTGTTTTAAACAACTACAATTTTTAAATTTCCAGTAAATTCCCAAGACATTACCTATTCCGTTGGGAAGGTTTTTTTTTAGAACTATAATTCGCATTATTCTAGGATAATATTGATCCTTGGGAAAGTAGGGATTTTAACATTTCTCCATGAAGTTGTATTTTTGACTCAGTGATGTATACTGGTTTACATCATGGTGCAATAACCATAAGGTTATTTATATCAAAATTGGAACTATCATATAGTTATTACATTAATGATGAAAGACACAAGAAAAATTAACAAAAACTGAAGGGTAAAAGGACCTGTAATGAATAATTTCTCTTTGTTTTGGATTATATTAGAGATTCATTTTCATTAATGATTCCATCTGTTGATAAATTTGAGCACAGTTTTATATATCCATGTGCAGTATAATTAGATTTTATACCCAATATCAGGGTGTTTTCTTTTGATTTAGCTTCATATATCAATTGTTATGGGTTAATGATAATATGCTTTCTTCTGTAAATGCTTCCAGATGAACTGGAGTTGTCAGAGCCCAGGAAGACTGAAAGACTAGTCAAAGGTTTACCAATGGGGCATTTTTCAGAAGCATCTGATTCACTGCCCCAGGTGGAATGACAGGGAGAATTCATTTCAGCTAGACTGCTTCATAACACATTTTAACAAGTCCAGAGCTCAGCAGTTTGTAGCTTACATATATTCACTGAATCATGATTGTCATTCTAATGAAAACTTTTTGAGATATAGATTGGACAGAAATGTCTTTAACCCAATTAGAAGTACCGTTAAGTCTATAGTAGAGAATAACGACCCAAAGAAAACTCAAAATCTTGAGCTTGTGACTAAGCAATAAATAACCAGTATGTAACTGGAGCTAGCAAATAATGTGTCAACACTATATTGATTAGTGCTAAAATTCTGAGCTTTTAAAGTCATAGTAAAACCATGGCATAGTGAAATAAATAAATTTGAAACTTTTTTTTACACACCTCTTTACAAATTTTATCCATGCTCATACCTCAGAACATATATTGTTGTTGGTGTTTCTGTCCTTCCTGGTTCCCACAATTGTTAAGTCCCAAAGAAATCACACAGAGTTTGTTGTATAAGGAGCAGCAGACTGCATTCCCGCTGGGATCCCGGCTCCTTGGCTAATTTAAACACTGCCTGGCCCATTAGCTCTAGCCTCTTAATGGCTAATTCTCACATATTGATTCACCCATTTCTATTACTACAGAGTGGCACCCAACGTGGTAACTAAATCCACTTAAAAACCTGAGAGGGCTTTTAAAAAGAAGGAAAAAAAATGTTTAACACAGCCTTTTGCTGTTTGCTAGGACATGTCACGTGCCATAGAGAGATTTCCTATTTCAGCAATAGTGGCAGAAAAAAAGCCACATCATTTTAAAATGCGGCTTCCTGGGCTTTGCCTCAGTGCAAACTCTGGCTTTAAAGCATTTCAATGGCTTTTATTCAACTGGATGTTTGTGTGCCCACTCAGGAACGGGAAGAAAGTACTCTGAGACCATGCCAATGGCTCAGCGCTCACCTGGGCAGATGGCCAAATCAGGCTTAGGAAGGCGGGAGAGCATGGCAGATTTCTGCTGCCATACAGAGAGATTTTTCCAGGCTGCACATTACTTTGCATGTCAGATTTGGTTGTAACTTGGATGAAAAGAGTTTCTGTGCTGCACGCTCAGTCTCAGAGTTAAACTGCTGAGTGCAGCTCCTACCTGGTGGCCCCAGAGTTAGCAGAAAATGGTACGTACACCATTTTGAAATTGGAGAGAGGCAGAGCCAACATCCAGAGCAGTCGTAACCAAGATACTCAGCATTTTAAAAGCTCTTCAAGGCAATAAAGAATTACAGAGTCACAATAGGACAGAATCAGACATAAAAGATCTCTAAATGGGCCACAGTGTTGGATGAGTGTATGTAAGCTTGAGAGAGAAGAAAGGGTATATAGAGAATAAAGTTAATGCCTTAAAAAGTATAATTTCTTTAAAGAGACAGAGTACAGATAGCTATAGATTAAAAGAAATAAAGAAAAATAAGCCACACAAAAATAGAAAATTCACAGACAGTCTGGATCATGTACATTGTGTTTTCTTCAACTTTTTTGACTGTAAAGGAAATAAATTCAGAGAGACAGTTCATTGTGATGTCTGCCAAGCTACATATATGTTCTAAAATATTATGACTTCAGAATTTGAATCTAAGGATATGATACTTTGGAAAAGAGGTTCTTCTTTTGTTTTCACAGAGGATGAGACCCTGTGGATTTCTTCTATCCCAATATGGTAGGATAGACCATGCCCTCCTGAAAGGTTGCTGTGAACACCTTCAGAAAATTACTTCACACAACTGCCGACTGAGATGAATCTAGCACACAGGTAATAACATGAAAGATCTTATTAGCAGCATCCCTATACAGCAGGAAGAAGTCTGTAGAGAAATAACTATGTCCATATTCCCAGATATTGTTTATAAATGTTCTTTTACATTTAAAGGGGGATATGACATAGAGATGAATAATTTGCTTTGGTATGAATTTAAGGTCAATTTTGTCATATGTATATGTATTTCTGCTCTTGATTAAGATATTGTGATTATGTAGTTCATTTAAAAATGTAATGTATAATTAGGAAATATAGATTGTTAATGGGTAATCATCAATAATAGTGAAGCTTGTAGTCATGTTAGATTCTCTAGATATATAGACATATATTTCAGTTAGATAGGTTTTCTTCATATCTTTCAAAGAATACAGAATATGGCATTTTAAATGTTTTAATAACTTAGGGCTTTTCATGACAATGAGACACATCTGCTCCTGGCAGCACCAGCTACTTCAAGAGGAAAATGGGCATTGGAGAGGCTCCTTATGGAGTTGGTTAGCCATTTGGGCAAGAAACTTCTCTTGCCTGGACTGTTGCATAAACTGGACACAGAGAACCCACAGAGAGAGGACTGCTGAACTTGCCTAAAGGTGAGATGTTCTTTTGGGGTTCCTGATTCATGAAAGAGTCTGCAAGACATTCTGCAGGACACAGCAGATAGTGACTGAACTGTCTTTGAAATTTCCTGCTTCATGGAAAAGTCTGCTGGATACTATGGGCCTGTAGGCTGAAGATGGATGCCCCAACGGTACAGAAAACTTTGGGTGACTGTCCAGACAGCAAAATGTCTCTGTCATTTCTAGAGTTTGGAAGTTGCTTATTTCTTGTTTGATTAGGTAATATTATATCCTTCTGGAGTCTTTGATGGTGTTGAAGAATGGATAGATAGTTATAGTTTTCCTTAGTTATGATAAAAATAAAATAGATATAAATATTTTAACTATAATTCTTTCTTGATAACTGTTTCATTATATGTAATTTTTCTATGTTGAAGTGAAAGCCTTTCTTTTTTGTTTAAACAGAAAGAGGAAATGATGTAGGAGGGTCATCTGTCTATATGTTACATTCATTGGTTATTAAAGAAACTGCCTTGGCTTTTGATAGGACAGCATCTTAGATAAACAGAGTAGAAAGAACAGAATTTTGGAAGAAAGAAAGCAGAGGCAGCTTATGCATGAAGCTCTGGCCCAAGATGGATATAGGTTAGAATCTTCCCAGTAATCCACCACCTCATAGTGCTGCACACATTAATAGAAATGGTTTAAAGCAAGATGTGAAAATTAGCCAATAAGAGGCTGAAACTAATGGGCCAGGAAGTGTTTAAAAGAATACAGTTTCTGTGACATTATTTTGGGGGTAAGCTAGCCAGGATCCCAGTGAGAATGCAGCCTGCTGCTCTACAATAACTATAAATTATTTGGTCCATTATCTCAGGCTTCTTATTAACTCCTATAATTACATTAGCCCATTATTCTTATTTGTGTTAGTCACATGGCTTAGTACCTTTTCAAGTGCATAGTCACATCTTGTTTCTTCTGTGGCTGGACAGGACTACTGAGGAGTGGGCTTCCTGTTCTCATTTACCCACCTCTATTTTCTGTCTTGTTGTCCTGTCTATACTTCTTGCCTGACTACTGGCCAATCAATGTTTATTTAAAACATAATTTACAGACAATTGTCCTGCACCAATATATCTTCAGATCCTCACAATCCAGATATTGATGACTTTAGGACCATTATAACTTGCATTTACATACTTTAAGTCATTTTCTTTATGGTTTTAGATCTTTATACATACCTTAAATTTAAACATTTTCTTAGATTCTTATAACTAAAGCTTCTGTATCCTCAAACATTATATAAACTTTCTATTCTTTTTTATTTGATAATTTATCACTACATTAGGTCTTGGTTTCCTGAGACTGGGAACACTATTGGCAAAGAGTGTTTTTTTTTTTAAATAAAGAAATAATGTTATATACAAAAATATTGTATGTCTTCTTTATCAGAGACTACTGGTATGATAACTACTGTTTGTATCTAACAGTCACTCTTAGAAAAGTAAGTCTTTTGACCTGAATATTATAAATGAAGAGAAATAAGTAGGTAATAGAAGCTTTGGGAAAGAAAATGGTTGTTTGTTGGTGTTAAAAGTAATGATCAAAATTTTATTTTAATAAAGATATTCTAATAAAATGCCTTATAAACTTAAGTGTTTTATAGCCTTAAAAATACTAAGTATTTCCAAAATCATTTATTTAGTTATATTAAACATTTTTGTAATTTAAATGCAAACATTTAAGAATTTTGCTTAAAATAGTTCAAGATCTTTTAAAGCATGGTACCCTTTTTTACTTCAAGAGGGAAAAATAACATAGCAATAATCCATATGAAGTACAAACTAACTCTCATAATATAGATTATTTTATATTTAATATCTGGGATTTATTTATGGACCTTGATTTTAGGAGAAGACAGGAATTATCAAACAAAAATGTATCTTAATATAAATTATGCGGGAAACTTATTATGTTCTTCTTGGTTGGCACACTCTGTCTGGTCACCTTTAGTTATATGATGAGTAGGAGCCTATTAGTGTCATATTTCTATGTTGAAATAAACATAGAACAGGACATTTAGAGAAAAGACTGAAGGGGTGTGGTTGATCAATAATTAACCATGCCAACTCAATACAAAAAGATTTAGCTTTTATTAAAAGGGGAAATCTTACATAACCAGAGATTCCGTGAACACCAGATGAACAGGGAACCAAAGAGAGAAAGTGGCAAGGCACTTTGATCTTTTATTTGTTTTGTGTGGCCCAAGGGGGACACACCTTAAGCAGAATGTGATTGGCTGAGATTCCCCATCAACTAACCCTTTGTCTAAATAAGATTGAACTAAACCCAATACAACTATATACATTAGGAAAAGATACCAAATATAAAATTACAAATAACAAACGGTATTAAGCAAGAAACATATAACAAAAGTTTTATTAAACATTTTATTTTAAGGAGTATTACAAAATCAAGGTATTGTTTTTTTGGCTTTTTTTTTTTTTTTGCCAAAAGGTCAATTTTGCCAAGAGGAAGACAAATTCCAAGTGGAGTGTCTTTGGTGCTCAACATTTTCTCAGGAGTAGAGCAGTGATGCCAGGAGTAATTGTGTCTCGTTAGTACAAAATTTTAGGTTAAATTAAAGGCCATTTTTTATAGCTCTTTGAAGAGATTGAAGATTATACTATCTATACTAAATGTAATCTCTATGTATCTAAAGAACCTGATTAGCCTAAATATAAATATTACAAACATATATGATCATTGATTTATAATTTTTGATATTTATCTAACTTGAAGACTAAGAGAATAAACAACTGTGCAATAAATGAGGACAATGACCTCCAAATGTAAACAATGTATATCACTACATAAACAATATATAAATATCTTAATCAGAGGTAGAAATGTACATTGCAATATGATAAATATATGTATATATATACATATATATATATATATATATCAGTACAAATAGAGGTAGAAGCATCTTCATATACAATAAATAGAGGTATAAGCATACCCAGAGGTTAAATTTACAGACTGTATGTTGTGTGGGTCATAGCCGAGCAGAGTGGCTGGAGCAGCAGTGCTAGGCATGCCTGTTATGTGCGTAGGGTGGATAAGTCACAGCCTTGATCGCGGGTAGTGCAAAAAAAGTTCCCCTGCCCCAATGGAGCTGACACTTGCGGGAACGCTGTGGAGCAATTGTGCAGAGTATTGTTCTCTGTTTGCGGCATCAGCATAAGCCGGGAAGTTCAAGCAGGCTGGGGCTGGCTAGTGCTTGGCCGGCCCACTGCTGCTTCTACTGCAGGCAGCATGGAGCAAAAGCCGCACAAAGGCGCAGCGGCGAGGGGGGAGGTGTCTGCTGATTTCCAGCTGCCACGTGGCCCGAGAAAAAAAAAAGAAGCTGCAAGGTCGGGCGCCAATATGAAGGGGCGTGGTTGATCTATAATTAACCAGGCCAACTCAATACAAAAAGATTTAGCTTTTACGAAAAGGGGAGCAGCTCTAAGGGAGTCATTTTAGGGTTTACAAGAGACTTGAGTATAAAGGGGATCCCAGGTCCAAGGAGAGATCCCCAGATTGTTCTGTGGACAGAGGAGAGGGTGCCTGGACCGGCCTTGGCCCACAACCATACTGATGAACATTTTGCATATCACCATAGAACCCTCATCTGGCGATGGAGGGAGATGGAGGCGGAGACCCACGTCGAAACACTGGTCCTAGCTCCCTAGGTCCAAACGAGAGGCAGAAGGAAGGAGAACGTGAACAAAGAAGGCAAGAGCAGAGGAAACCTTCATCCGACGTTGGATGGCGATACAGACGGAGACCCATATTGGAGGACTGGATGGAACCCTCCATGGTCCAAATGAGGAGCAGAAGGATGAAGAAAATGAAAAAACAAATCAGGACTGCGATGGGCGCCATCACCCACTGATACAAGGGGACTGATCTAATGAGAGTTCACCAAGGCCAGCTAGACTGGAACTGAACGAGCACGTGATCTAACCAGATTCTCTGAATGTGGCCGGATTCTCTGGATGTGGCTGGCCTGGAGTCTTTCTGAAAAGCCATTGACAATGACACTGGGACTTGTTTCCTCTGCTTATACTGGATTTTGGGGATCCAGTCTGTTTGGATACTCACCTTCCTGGACCTGGAGGGAGGGGGGAGGAACTTGAACTTCCCTCAGGGCAGGAAACCCTGACTACTCTTAGGGATGGAGAGGGAGGAGGAGAGGGAGTGGGGGAAGTGGGAGGGTGTTGGGAGGAGGGGCGGAAATGGAAACTTTTATAATTTAATAAACTAAACTGCAGTGAGGAAAAGAAAAAAAAGAAAAAAAGAAAAGGGGAAAACTTACATGACCAGAGATCCCAAGAACACCAGATGAGCAGGGAATCAAAGAGAGAAAGTGGCAAGGCACTTTGATCTTTTATTTGTTTTGTATGGCCCCAGGGGGACACACCTTAAGCAGAATGTGATTGGCTGAGATTCCCCATCAAAAGACAGAAACAAGCAGGTTATGGAACAAAGTAAAATAATTAGAAATCTGAGAATTCTTTTTTTTATTGCTAAGATCTCCACTTCAGCAGTAGTGACTTGTGACCCTACCAGTCAGATAGCTATTACCCCCAGTAGTGGTTATAAGTCTCCCTACAGCCCTGCTCATGACACAGAAAAGATATAGGTCCCTGACCTGGACATGGCACGGTGGATACAAATGTGCCTGACCCATGCGTGGAGTGCTTGCAAGCAGTGGCCCCAAATTAGTTTTCTAGTGATGACCAGCTGTGCCTTTAGTGGTGCAAACATTAAGCCTTTAAGCAATTTATTAAGAAAGGTATAGATAACAGGAAAGTGTACTTGGTGAAATGCAGAATTTTCCATTACAGAAAAGAGAAAAAAAAAATGCTGGTCCTGTGAGAAATGATCAAGCAAAAAAATGGCACT
This sequence comes from Myodes glareolus, assembly GCF_982192425.1. Taxonomy (NCBI): domain Eukaryota; kingdom Metazoa; phylum Chordata; class Mammalia; order Rodentia; family Cricetidae; genus Myodes; species Myodes glareolus. The sequence goes on from NC_142030.1 coordinate 118,384,522, forward strand.
ATCCACTGCTGAAATCCAAGGAAGTAACCACAAATTCTGCCTGTGCTGGAGGATAACTGTTTGAGGGTGGCAGTTGTGGTCATTCTTTCACTTTGGGTATGAGGAGGGATGTCCTTCTCTATATGTGTTGCTTTTATTGGCTGGTGATTAACGCTGTTTCAGCTAATGTTTTAGTAGAGTAAATCTAGGCAAGAAATCTGAACAGAGAAAGAGAGAAAATAAATGAAGTCAGATAGCTACCATGTAGCCAACAAAAGAGAAAGAGGTTTAAAAATTACTGGCAAGTCAAATATCTTATCATAAAATATAAACTAAGAAAATTGCTTAATTTATAGTTACAGCTAGCCAGTAATGAACTTAAGCCTTTGGCCAAACGATTATATTTACTATATTACCTTCTGAGTCATTATTTCATATTCAGCTATGGGGACTAACGAGAGCGTGAGAAACTGGTCCAGGAGAATCTGCAGGACAGAGAGAACTTCTAGCCACATTTAGTGCCCAACGTTTGGCAAGATACATTCACATAAAGCCTAAGAAAGCTTAAAAAGGGGCTTCTAAACCCACATAAATGGTAGTAAACTGGAAATTCTCAGAGGCTGTATTTTTTCAGAGAGACTGTTTGCTAGTGGCATCCTGTTTCTTTCTGGTGACAATAATGGCTCTGGATCCTTCGGAAGGTCCTGCTTTGGAGTACTTAAATGAGGTTTGTGTGCATCGTGTTACTAGTTTTTAATGGTAACATACACTTGCTGTACTCCTGACGTTGGGACACTGAGCATGGCATGCATAAACAGTGAAAATAGCTCAACCATTATAAATCAGGTAGAGAAAACAGGAAAAGCTGAAGTGTTAGTCCTACTTATTCCCATTTAGCCTTTTAAAAAATGCTTCCGGTCAGAAAAATATTAGAGATACACTAAAGACAGATTCAAACAAAAAAAGGCCTCTAAATCGGCCACAGTAAGTTAAATAAATATACATTGGCTTAAGACAGAAGGAGTAAAAGGTAGACAGAGTCATAGATTAAAAATTAATATAAGGATATTATATTGAGTTTCTTAAAAGAAAACTAGAATATAAAATCATAATGGGCCTTGAAACGATGGCAAATACTCAAAAAGTCTTGATTATGTTTACTATTGTGTTTTCTTTGATTGTTTGAATGCAGAAAGACATTTGATTCTTGGGACTACAAAGATGAACCAATATAAATATTTTAAAGGTATATAGAAATCAGAATTTGAGTCTCAGGATATGTTACTATGAAAAAGATCTCCTAATTTTTTTCCACAGATGATGTGAACCTGTTGATTCCTTCCAAATTAATGTGGTTTAGGGAACAAGATGGACTGCCAGGTCTCTGCAAACTCTAAAAATACAAACAATAGGAAGCAGCTTGGAGAAAACTATACCCAAATTCCCAAAATGATTATTTATGTCTGTTTTCTTTTTAAAAGAAATGATTATAATGATTAATGTTCACAGTCAATTTCTTTCTAAAGATAAAAGGGTACATGATATAGAAATGAATAGTTTATACTTATATGGACTTTGGTTTATTGATACAAATTTAAAGTCAATTTTTATATGTATATGTTTATTCTTGTATAAGGTATTTTCCTTATTTTAAAAATGTAATGCATAATTAGAAATTATATATTAATAGGCAGTCATCTATAATAGTCAAACATGTAGTCATGTTAGTTAGGTTTTGTAGATATATAGAAATACATTTCAGATGAATAGGTATTCTTCATACCAAAAAATGGCAATTAAAATGATTTGTTAGCTTAAGGCTTTTCAGGGCAGTGAAACACATCTGCTTCCAGTAGCACCAATTTCTTCAAATGATGGTGGACATTACAGAGGTTCCTTATGTATTGTGTTAGCCAGTTGTGCAGAATACTGTTCTTGTTTGGACTGCTTGAAAGTATGCTTTATAAACTGGTCATGCAGGATCCACAGAAAATGACTACTAAACTTGTCAAAAGAAGGTGGTACAGTTTTTCAGGTTCCTGCTTCATAAAATAGTCTGTCAGACATTGTTCAGGTACTGACGAAAGCAGATGCCTTATTTGCCATACAAGGTAGATTAGATATTCAAATGTCCTGTTTCAAACACAGTTTGTCAGATATGATAGGCCTATAGGCCTAAGGTGGATGTCCAATATTACAGAAGTAATTTGGTTGATTGTACAGTCAGAGAGATATCTCTGTCAATTCTAATGTGAAAATTGCTTAAAATACAGTTCCAATTTACTTAGTTAATATGATATATTTCTGAGGTTTTCAATGGACTTGAAGACAAATAGAGTTTTCCATAGTTTTAATAAAATATAAATTAAAAGATTAACTTTAGACTGACAAAGATAAGATAAATTAAAGAATATTTTGTTTAATTTTGCCTTACACAAATAGACTAAATATTATATCTGTAACACTTTCTTGATATTAGTTTTGTTACATGTAATTTTACTATGTTTAATGTAAAACCTTCCTTTTTCTTAAGAAAGAATATAGCAAGAGTAGTTGGATTTGAAGTGATGCCATGTAGCCACAAAAGGATGAAGAGGTTCAAATATTACTGGCAAAACTCAAGCCTCAAGGTAAAGTATAAACTAATAGAAATGGATTAATTTATTGTTAGATATAGCAAGTGAGAAATCTAAGCCATTGGCTAAAGTTTTATTTTTAATATATTAGTCTCTGAGTGATTATTTTATAGGTAGGTGTGGAAACTAGTGAATGGAGGAGAAACTTGTCTAGGGAACAGAGAAAACTTCCAACCACAGGGGATCATCAGACTCCAGTCTCAAGTTCTTCATCCTTAGCTATCAGGAAAATGCAAATCTAAACAACTTTGAGATACCATCTTACATCTGTCAGAATGGGTAAGATCAAAAACACTAATGATAGCTTATGCTGGAGAGGCTGTGGAGTAAGGGGAACACTCATCCATTTCTGGTGGAGATGCAAACCTGTGCAACCACTTTGGAAATCAGTACGGCAGCTTTTCAGAAAATTGGGAATCAACCTACCAGCAATTTCCACTCCTGGAAATATATCCAAAAGATGATCAATCATGTTAAAAGATCATTTGTCCAACTATGTTCATATCAGCATCATTTGTAATAGCCAGAACCTGGAAACAACCTAAATACCCTTCAACTGAAGAATGGATAAAGAAAGTGTGGCACATATACACATTATAGTACTACTCAGCAGTAAATAATAATGACATCTTGAATTTTGCATGCAGATGGACAGAATTAGAAAACATCATCCTGAATGAGGTAACCCAGATCCAGAATAACTAATATGGTATGTACTCAATCATAAGTGGATACTAGTCATAAACAAAGGGCAATGACCCTATAGTTCAGGATTCTAGAGAAACTAAGTAATAAGGGGAATCCAAAGAAAAACATATAGACCCACCCAATTGGAAGCAGACAAAAATTTGGGAGCAGGGGGCAGGAATCAGCAGAGGGAATAGGGTGGTGGAAGACAACTTGGAATGGGATGGTCGAAAGGGAGGAAGGACAGATAAGAGAGCAAGGAAAAAGATAACTTGATTGAGGAAACCATTATGGAGTTAGCAAGAAACCTGGTTCTAGAAAAATGTCAAAGAACTCACAGAGATGAACCCAGTTGTGACCCTAAGCAACAGAGGAAAGGGTGTCTGAACTGACCTTACCCTGTAGTCAGACTGATCCAACAACAGATGGGAACAGAGGCAATGACCCACATTGGAGCACTGAACTGAGCTCCTAAGATCCAATTGAAGAGTGGAGGGAGTGAGAGTATGAGCAAGGAATTCAAGACCATGAGGGATTCATCCATTGAGACAATTTGCTTGAGTAGCTCACCAACTCCAATTGGACTGGGAGTGAATGAGCATGGGAACAACAAAGCACCTCTGATGGGGGTTTGCAGTTGGGGCAGACTAAGGGGACATTGATAGTGACACTGGGATGTGTCTCTACTTGCTTCTCTACCGGCTTCATGGAATCCTATTCTCTTTGGATGTAAACCATGCTCAACCTTAAGGTAGTAGGGAGGGACTTGGATTTTCCACAGGGTGGGGTGCATGGCACTCCCTTATGGTTGGAGGGGTGTGGGAGGGTCTGTGGAGGAAGAGGGAGGGGACTGGGAAGAGGGGAGGGAGTGGAAATTTGGATTGGTTTATTTTTAAGCAATAAAAAAAGAAAAAATCTTGAAGAAGTTAATCTACATTTTGCTCTTTTATAATTCTTGGAATTGTTGGTGATTTATATCTTAAGAATTAAATTACAATAATGATAATATTAAATTGATGAGAAAATAAAAGACATTCAGTATTTGGAGTCTCCCATGTATTATTCTCAATAAATAAACAATATTTTTCAACACTTCTTTTGAAAGGGCTTATTTTATCCTTTTGCTCCTGAATTTTCCTTCACCAACTCATTCAAAAAATCAGGAATTCATTCATCTTCTCCCTAAGCGAAGTTTTTATTGAGACATAGTGTCCAGAAAGACCTAGTAGTTTTCAGGTAGAAGTTCCATCCCAAGCTCTTTCTGATGAGAGTTGCCTCAGTCCAGAATCCATCTCCAAGAAAGGCCAACAAACAATGAACCCTAACCAGAGGTGTCTAAGACAACTCCCACAGGGTGTTTAAACCGCCCCCACAACAAACACGTGGTTTTCCAGTCTTCCTTTTCTGTCTCATCTTTGAGGACCTGAAAAGCCATCCGGGAGTGCTTGTATCCATTAAAACTTTTTTTCCTAATTTGTTTTGATTTGGTTTGATTCATATAATTGTATATTGTATCTGTTGCTCAGAATCTTTTCATCTGGAGGTCCCACTGAGGGGGTGTTTCTTCTTCCACTGGCTCAGGAACACATGTTGGGAAACCACTCTTCTTCCCCACCCCTTTTCTCCAGCAGGGTAAAATCATCTTGGACTGGATAAATTGTCATTTCCAAGTCATCACCTTAAAGGCCCAGGGTCTGTGATATTTGATCCTGTAAAAGATGTGGCCGTACCAGGTTCCTGACCTATTATCAGGACAAGAATCTGCCTTATTCAGTGGAACAAGGATCTGAATTGTACTGTGGGATCCTCCTTTCAGAAGTCATTATCTTCAAAGGAATTCCTCACAACCCTCTGTATTTTTAACTAAAGTCTACAAGAGTGGAAGCATTGTGGTAGGCTTTGGGTCCTAGCATAGATGTGTGAAATGGGCACCTTTCATTTGAAGCCAAATCCTCAAACATATTTGGGTTTCCTTTTACAAATTCTTCTGAAATTGGAACTGTCCAATACCATATATCCTGAATGGTTAATTTATCTTTGCATGAAGATCTGTCCTCAATATACCTTTGACAATGGCTGCTGGAGGGAACTCTTAAATTTTCCATCCTCTGTGATTGTGTAAGTTTTTGCTGGCATGGGGATAAGTGGAGAGAACTTTAATATGTCCATAGTTTCTGGGCACGGCACTTCTGTCCCTACTTCAGTAGCCAGTGTCTTACAGCACTAGTCTTGGTTAACGGGGTCATGACACTTCCAGATTCCCATATATCTGGGAATTGGGACCCTGACAGTTCTATCATGACCATGCTGATGGAGGCACTAGCCCCTCATCATCTTCCCTGAACACTGACTACCAAGCCCCCTCATGTGGGACCACATTGATGTGGAATTTCCCTCTGTATTCTGTGATTACCATTAATGAATAAAGAAATGCTTTGAACCTATAGCAGAACAGAACTTAGGTACATAGGGAAAACTAAACTGAATGCTGGGGAAAGAGGGACAGGGTCAGAGAGAAGCCATGTAGCCCCACTGGAGACAGACACTGGAACTTTATCTGGTAAGCCACTGCCAAATGGTGATAAACATATTACTTAGATAGATAGGATCAAGATAATAAAAAGGTAATCTTACCAAAAGCAGCCTAAAGATGTAAAGCAAGGTCTGAAAGATCTTTGCCAGCAAGTGGCCCTGATCCAGTACCAGTAGATCCATTCGGAGGGGTAAATGTGTGCCCATCCACAGCCAGATGCCCGGGAAGGGAGCACAGGCACCCTCCAATCCAATAAAATTTCTGGCCTTTCAGTGGGGCTTCTCCCCGGCTACTGGATTTCTCTACTTATTCCATCCAGCTTGCCCCCAAGCACCCCTTTCCATCTGTGGGGTCTCAGGATCCCCCACCTCAGGCTGCTTCAGGGCTGAGGGTCTGGGGACACAGTGGTGAGTGCATGGCTGCAGTGGTTTCTGTATTCAACCAAGACGACATATACCAAGCCTGCCCTATTGTCTGTGAGGTCCTTGACCAACAAGTGGCCCTGGTCCAGTACCAGTAGATCCATTTGGAGGGATCCACCACCACAGACTACTTCAGAGTGGAGAGTATCTGAGAGCCAGCTCCAGGGCTGAGGGGACCTAAGAGCGGTTAGACCAAGAAAAAATGCCAAGTACACAGTTAGCCACATCAAAGATCGGACCAAGCCACCAAGACTCTCATAAAAGCATTTGAAGGAAGAGATGGGCAGGCACCAATGCAAGAAATCCACTAACAATCTGAAAATCAACATGATTAAACCAGAATTCAGTGAACATACAATAGGAAGACTTTAACACCCTGATCCAGAAGAAGTAGAAGAAATAGACATTATACATAACATTATGAAAGTGTTAGAGACCATTAAACAGGATGTGAAAAACTCCATTAAAAAATGGAAGAGAAGACAAACTAATAAATTCCTCAAAGAAACCAAAGAGAAAGCAAAAAAACAGGTAATTGAAAGAGTTCAAGACTTAAAAACAGAAATGGAGACAATAAAGAAAACACAAACAGAGAGATGGCAGGTTATGGAAAATCTGGGTAAATGAACAGAAACTACAGAGACAAGTATAATGAACAGAATACAAGAGATAGAAGAAAGAATCTCAGAATCTGAAGATATTATAGGGAAAATAAATGCACTGATCAAGGAAAACAGCAAATCCAACCAATTCTTAACACAAAACAGGAAGGAAATCTGGTACACCATGAAAAGAACAAACCTAAGAATAATAAGGGAAGAAGAACAAGAAAAATTACAGCTCAAAGGCCCAGAAAATGTGTTCAACAAAATTATAGAAGAATATTTTCCAACCTAAAGAAGGATACATCTATGAAGGTCCAAGAAGCATACAGATCATCAAATAGACCGGATTAAAAAAAAATCCCCTCACCACTTAATAATCAAAACACAAAATATACAGAATAAAGAAATAATATAAAGAGCTGCAAAGGAAAAATGTCAAGTAACATATAAAGGTAAACCTATCAGAATTACAAGTAACTTCTCAGTGGAAACCATGAAAGCCAGAGGGTCATGAATAGATATGCTGCAGAAACTAAGAGACCAGACATGCAAGCCTAGACTACTAATACCCAGCCAAGCTTTCTTTCACCATCAATAGAGAAAACAAGATATTAAAGGTTAAAAACAAATGTAAAAACTACGTAGCCACAAACCTAGCCTTACAGAAAATAATAGAAGGAAAATCACAACCCAAGGAAGCCAACAATACCCACACTAACTCAGACATCTAGAAGCCTTCCACCAGCACAACTCAAAGAAGGGAAACACACAAACTCTACCACCCAAAAAAATAACTGGAGTTAACAACCGCTGGTCATTAATATCACTTAATATCAATGGACTCAATTCACCTATAAAAAGGCACAGGTTAAGAGAATGGATACAAAAACAGCATCTAACATTCTGCTGTTTACAAGAAACAAACCTCAACCACAAAAACAGACATTTACTCAGAGTAAAGGGTTGGGAAAGGTTTTTTCAATCAAACAGACCTAAGAAACAAGCAGCTGTGGCTATACAAATATCTAACAAAGTATACTTCAAGCTAAAATCAATCAGAAGGGATGGATATGGACACTTTATACTCATAACAAGAATAATACATCAGGATGAAGTCTTAATCCTGAATATCTATACCGCCTAATATAAAAGCACCCACATATGTAAAAGAAACATTACTAGAACTCAAATTATATATCAAACACCACACACTAATGGTAGGAGACATCAACACTCTTCTCTCAACAATGGACAGGTCAACTAGACAGAAAACTAAAAGAAAAATAAGAGAAATAATGGAGATAATGAATCAAATGGACTTAACAGACATCTATAGTATAATTCACCCAAATAGGAAAAATTATACCTTCATCTCAGAATCTCGTGGAACTTTCTCGAAAATTGATCACATTCTCTGTAACAAAGCAAACATCCACAGATACAAAAAAAAAATAGTAACCACCTGTGTCTTGTTGGATCACCATGGAACAAATTTAGAATTTCACAACAATTCTACCCACTGAAAGCCTACAAACTCATGGAAACAAAACAGTCGACTACTGAACCACTCAGAGTCAGGTAAGAAATAAAGAAAGAAATTAAAGTCTTCCTTGAATTAGATGATAATAAAGGCACAACAAACCCAAACCTATGAAAGTGAGCCAAGAGGAAAGTTCACAGCACTAAGTCCCCCCTCCAATAAAGGAGAAAGCTCAAATTAGACAATTAACAACAGAGATGATAGCTCTAGAAAAAAAAAAAAGCAGACTCACCAAGGAGGAGTAGAAGACTGGAAATAATCAAACTGAGGGCTGAAATCAACAAAATAGAAACACAGAAAACAATCCAAAGAATCAATGAAATAAAGAGCTGTTTCTTTGAGAAAATCAACAAAATTGACAATCCCCTATCCAAACTAATCAAAAGGCAGAGAAAGAATGAGCAAATTAAGAACAGAAATGAAAAGGGGGACATAACAAAAGACACAGAGGAAATTCAGAGAACCATTAGGTCTTACTACAAAGGCCTATATGCCACAAAGAAGGAAAATTTAAAACAAATGCACTTATTTTTAAATAAATACCATATACCAAAATTGAATCAAGACCAGGTGAACAATTTAAATGGACCTATAAGTCGTGAGGAAATAGAAGCTGTCATAAAAAACCTCCCAATAACAACAACAACAAAAAATCCCAGCACCAGATAATTTTAGTTCAGAATTTTATCAGAGCTTCCAAGATGAGCTGATACCTATACTTAATGTGTTTCACATAACAGAAACAGAAGAGTCATTGCCAACCTCTTTTCATGAAGCTACAGTTACCCTGATACCAAAACCACCAAAGACTCAATCAAGAAAGAGAATAACAGACCAATCTCATTCATGAATATCAATGCAAAAATTCTCAATAAAATACTTGCAAATTGAATCTTATTGGTTTCAAAAAATTATCCATTACGATCAAGTCGCGTTCATGCCAGAGATGCAGGACTGGTTCAACATACGAAATGTATCAATGTAATCCATTATATAAATAAACTGATAGAAAAAATCATATGATCATTTCATTAGATGCTGATAAAGCATTTGACAAAATTCAACAGTCCTTTATGATAAAGGTCTTGGAGAGGTTAGGGATACAAGGATCATATCTAAATATAATAAAGTCAATATACAGAAAGCCAACAGCTAATATGAAATTAAATGGAGAGAAACTCAAACCCACTCCACTAAAATCAGCAACAAAAAAAGGATGTCCACTCTCACCATATCTCCTCAACATAGTGCTTGAAGTTCTAGCAATAGCAATAATTCAACATAAGGAAAACAAAGGGATTTGAATTGGAAAAGAAGTCAAACTTTTCTTACTTGCAGGTGATATGGAAGTGTACATCAGTGGCCCCAAAAACTTTACCAAAAAACTCTTACAGCTGATAAATACCTTCATTAATGTGGCAGGAGGGAAGATCAACTCAAAAAAATAGATAGCCCTCCTGTACACAAAGGATAGTGAAGCAGAGAGGGAAATCAGAGAAACTTCGCCTTGATGATAGCCACAAATATCATAAATTATCTTGGGGAAACATTAACCAAGGAAGTGAAAGATCTATTTGACAAGAACTTTAAGGCTTTGAAGAAAGAAATTGAAGAGGACACCAGAAAGTGGAAGGATCTCCAATACTCTTGAATGGGTAGGATCAACATAGTAAAAATGGAAATTCTACCAAAGGTAACCTATAAATTCCCCATACAAATCCAGAAAAAAATTCTTCACAGACCTTGACAGAACAATAATCAATGTTAAATGGAAAAACAAAAAACCCAGGATAGCCAAAACAATCTTATACAATAAAGAAACTTCTGTAGGCATTATCATAACCCTGGCTTTGAACTCAATTACAGAGCTACAGTAATGAAAACAGCATGGTATTGGAATAAAAACAGAGACTTTGAACAATGGAACCAAATCAAAGATCCGGAAATTAACCCACAAACCTATGAATACCTGGTTTTTGATAAGGAACTAAAATTATACAATGGAAGAAAGAAAGGATCTTTAACAAATGGTTCTGGCATAACTGGATGTCAATCTGTAGAAGAATGAAAATGGATCCATATTTATCACCATGCACAAAACTCAATTCCAAATGGTTTAAAGTCCTCAATATAAATCTGACCACACTGAACCTGATAGAACAGAAAGTGGGAAGTAGATTGCAACACATGGGCAAAGGAGGGCACTTCCTATGTATAACCCCAATAGCACAGAAAATGAGAGCAACAATGAATAAATAGGACCTCCTGAAACTGAGAAGCTTCTGTAAAGCAAAGGGTATTGTCATTAAGATAAAAAGCATTTTACTGAATGAGAGAAGAACTTCACCAACCCCACATCAGACAAAGGTCTGATCTCCAAAATATATAAAAAAAAAACTCAAGAAACTAGACATTAAAACTCTAATTAGCCCAAATAAAAAATGGGGTTCTGAACTGAACAGAGAATTCTCAACAAAAGTTCAAATGGCCAAAAGACATTTAAAGTCATGCTCAGCCTCCTTAGTGATCAGGGAAATGCAAATCAAAACAACTTTTATGTACCATCTTATACCTGTCAGAATTGCTAAAATCAAATACATCAATGATAGCCTATGCTGGAGAGGTTGTGGAGCAAGGGGAACACTCATCCTCTGCTGGTGGGAATGCAAACTTGTGCAGTCACTGTGGAAATCAGTGTGACAATTTCTCAGGAAATTGAAAATCAACCTACCTCAGGATCCAGCAATGCCACTCTTGAGAATATACCCAAGAGACGCCCAATCAGATTACAAAAGCATTTGTTCAACTTTATTCATAGCAGCATTCTTTGTAATAGCCAGAACCTGGAAACAACCTAGATGCACCTCAATGGAGGAATGGATAAGAAAGTGGTAAAAAACAATGACATCTTGAATTTTGCATGCAAAGGGATGGAAATAGAAAACACTATCCTGAGTGAGATAACCAAGACCCAAAAAGATGAATATTGTATGTCCTTACTCATTTGTGGACTCTGGCCATAAACAAAAGTTATTGAGTCTATAATTCACAAGCCTAGAGAAGTCAAATAACAAGGTGAACCCAAAGAAAAACATATATAAATCCTCCTGAAAATTGGAAGCAAACACGATCACTGGGTAAAAGTTGGGAGCATGGGGAATTGATATGGGTGGGGTTGGGATGGGAAAGGAGTGGGGGGAGAGAGAGAAGGGAAAGACTGAGAAGAGCTTGAGGGAGTGAGAGGTTGGAGATGGAGGAAGGGAGGGTATAGGAGCAGGGAAGAAGATATCTACATTAGAGGAGCCTTTTTAGGGTTGGCAAGAGACTTGGCTCTGTAGAGTATTCCAGGTGTCCATGAGGATGTCACCAGCTAAGTCTTTCGGCAGCAGAAGAGAGGGTGCCTAAACTGACCTTGCCCCACTATCACACTGATGATTATCTCGAATATCGAAATAGAATCTTCATCTGGTAACAGATGTAGATAGAGACAGAGACCCTCATCAGAGCAAGGGACTGAGCTCCCAAGGTCCAGTTGAAGATCTGAAGGAGGGAGAAGATAAACAAGGAAGTCAGGACCGTGAGGGGTTGGTGCACCCACTGAGACAGCGTGCCTGATCTAATGGGAGCTCACCAAATCCAGCTGGACCGGGACTGAACAATCCTGTGATCAAACCAGACTCTCTGAATGCGGCTGCCAATGGGGTCAGACGGAGAAGATATCCATAATACCACTCAGACCTGTTTCAGCTGACTTTTTGGAACCCTTTTCTATTTGGATGCACACCTTCTTGGGCCTGGATGGAGGGGGGGGAGGGCCTTGGATTTCCTACAGGGCAGGGTACCCTGCCCTCTCTTAAGTAGGGAGGGGGAGGAAAGAGGGTGAATGGGGGAGCCGAGGGGAAATTGGAGGAGAGGAGAAAGTGGAAATTTTGAATGGAAAAATAAATAAATAAAAACAAGCAAACAAGCAAAAGATTTAAAGCAATTTCCATCCTCTACTTATAATGCAGCAGGCAGTGAATCACCTTTTTTCCCAGCCTCTGTGAGGAAAACATATTATAAATCGCTTCCATTGAAGAGACAACCCTGCATGTTTATTACTTTTGATTTGCCCAGTTCTTTTTGGTGTGCATAGGACCTATCTTCCTCCCCAAAAGAAATCCCTGCAATAAACCCTTTTCAATTTATTTGGCTATTTAACTCCTATGAGATTATGTTTGTTCTATATATTTGTTATTCTGAGAAACCTCTCTGTCATCTCTATGATGGCTGCATTTATTGCCATTCCTGACAACATTTACAAATTTAACTTCTTAATCATTATAAAGTGTCCATGATTAAGTTTAAACTCTTTGTATCTAAATTTAAAATTACGAAATCTCTTAGAACACAGTACAGTCAACCCTCTTTTAAGCATTGCAGCTCTTTGTTACCTCTTTAATTTGTAAACGTTCCGATTTTTAATTTTTTTGCCTCAATAAGTAAATAGTTTCTGTAAAAATTAACAGTTATTCTAAATTAAGGAAGTATATATTATGGAGTAATCTTAAAATATCTTATTTTCTGAAAAGAGGTTTTTTTTAATGTACTATTTTGTGATTATGGGTTTCCCTTATGGGTTTCTCTTACACCACTTCCCCAACCATTAAAATCCACAACCTTTTCTCTTTCTCTCATTAAAAAGCAAATAGCAACCAAAAATTATAAATTTAAAAAAATAAGATAAAACAAAACAAATAATCCTAAATAGGATGAAACAAACATAAAATAACAACAACTACAAAATAGAAAAAAACACAGGAAACACATAGATTAGGGGAGAAACATCTATTGGCACATGCAAAACTTATTTAGAGAAAAATATTCTGAAATCACAATAAAAAAGCAAAAAATATTACTGACCAAAATATTTTTTAAACTAGAGCAGGGGAAATGTTCTTTTATCCTCAGTATAGAGACTAAAATTAGTTATCTATTTCCAAGGGATCAGTTTTGAAGTAATATGTATAAAGGCAGAACTATTCAGGAATATGTGAACACATTTACTTGTATCAAAAAGCAAATAGAGTAATAAAAGCCATAAATTTGATAGTGGTGGAGGTGCATTGAAACAATAGGAGGGAAGAAAAGGAAGAGAGAAATGGTGTAATTGTATTTTGATTTATAAATGTAGAATAATATCTTAAGAAGAATCTAAAATATTTTTAATACATGTCTTCTGTCACAAATAATCTTCTCTAGATATTAAAATAAAGCTCCACCTTCTCCTTGTATCATTGAGGGCAGTAATATATGACATTCTTACTGTAGTTTACAATATTTTTTACCACTTAGTAAAAAGTATGAAAATAACTTTAAAAGTAACTTTCTTCTTAAGACTTAATTTACATCATGTATATATCTCAGATTTCTATAGAGTAATATCACTGTTTACCAGGTAAGGCCATAGACACCCATAAGATACAAGGCATCTCAAAATGTGGAGTATTGATGCTGACAATTCTCTATCATCAGGTAAGCATATCTGCTTATTGAAAATTTACAGTTATGTTTAACTTAACATGTCACTGACATAAAATATCCCATTAATAGACCCATGGATGCAAGGGGGTTGATGAATGTGTCTTTCTACCATGATATAATATAAAGAATGTGAACTCTTCTGAAAAGATTACTATAACCCTGAGATGGGTTACAATTTCAATTCCGGTCTCAAAATAATGAAAGAGTAGGAATATCTGACTAAAAATCCACATTTCTTAATAAAATTATCTGTCTCCTTTCATTTAAATTAACCATTTTAATGCATTCTCTTTCTTTTTTTAAAGTTTTATGTATAAGAATGTATTGACTGAATTCATAACTGTGATCAACTTAAGTGTCATTATGTGGAGGCTAAAAGCTCTTAGGTCTCCCTCTAATAGCGAGCTCATTACTTTATGGGTAATGAAAATTTAACCTTGCCCTCTGCAAGAAAAAAAAAAATTTCTCATCTCCCTTAGCAAACATTCCTTCCTTAATGCATTTGCTTAAATGTATTTCTTTTTTAAATATTTATTTATTATGTATACAATATTCTGTCTCTGTGTATGTCTGCAGGCCAGAAGAAAGCACCAAACCTCATTACAAATGGTTGTGAGCCACCATGTGGTTGCTGGGAATTGAACTCAGGACCTTTGGAAGAGCAGGCAATGCTCTTAACCACTGAGCCATCGCTCCAGCCCTTAAATGTGTTTCTTTTAATCAGTCTTATATAAATGTATCATACTTAATGATTATAAAGTATACACAGAAAGGTTCATAGTTGTATAGGAATACATCATTTGTCTTTCTTTGCTGAATTCAGGCTCATATTATGATTTAATTTTTGATATTTCAATTTAATTACATCTTTTTTCTCTTCTCTTTCATCTATTCAAATCAACCAATTGAACAACCCTTGTTTACTTTCAAGTTAACAGTCACTTTTTCATTAATGATTATCATATGCATTTATGTATATGCATAAACATACATTTTGTATATATATGTATGTGTGTATATATATATATATATATCCTTCATACAAACACAGTGTGGAATTTATGACATTGGATGACAATTGATATACTTTGAAGAAAAGAATATTTCTTTCACTCTCAAATTTCTTAAGTTTACATCCACCCCTCCACCACCAGCCCCCGTGCACGAAGTTTTGCCTAGCAATCTTGTTTACTTCCAATAACCAGGAGGATAACTATGTGATTTTCTTTGGGTTCACCTTTTTATTTAGCTTCTCTAGAATCACAAATTAAAGACCCAATGTCTTTTAATTATGGCTAGAATGCACTTATGAGTGAGTACAAACCATATTCTTCTTTTGGGTCTGGGATACCTCACACAGGATAGTGTTTTCTATTTCCATCCATTTGCATGCAAAATCAAGATGCCGTTTTTTTACCCCTGAGTAAAATTCCAATATGAATATGTTCCACAACTTCTTTAACCATTCTTTTCTTGAGGGGCATCTAGGTTCTTTCCAGGTTCTGTCTATTACAAATAGTGCTGCTATGAACATAGTTGAACAAATGCTTTTGTGGTATGATAGGGCATCTCTTGGGTATATTCCCAAGAGTGGAATTGCTGGGTCCTGAGGGAGGTTGACTCCCAGTTTCCTGAGAAACCACCACACTGATTTCCAAAGTGGCTGTACAAGTTTGCTTTCCCACCATTACTCCACATCCTGTCCAGCATAGTTTATCATTAGTGTTTTTGATTTTTGCTATTCTGACAGGTGTAAGATGGCATCTCAAAGTTGTTTTGATTTGCATTTCCCTGATCGCTAAGGAGGTTGAGCATGACCTTAAGTGTCTTTTGTCCATTCGAACTTCTGTTGAGAATTCTCTGTTCAATTCAGTACCCCATTTTTAATTGGGTTAATTAGAGTTTTAGTGTCTAGTTTCTTGAGTTCTTTGTATATTTTGGAGATCAGACCTTTGTCTGATGAGAGGTTTGTGAAGATCTTCTTCTAGTCAGAATGTAGCCTTTTTGTCTTAATGACAGTGTCCTTTGCTTTACAGAAGCTTCTCAGTTTCAGGAGGTCCCATTTATTCATTGTTTCTCTTATTGTCTGTGCTACTAGGGTTCTACTTAGGAAGTGGTCTCCTGTGCCCATGTGTTGTAGACTACTTCCCACTTTCTCTTCTATCACGTTCAATGTGGTCAGATTAATATTGCGGTCATTAATTCATTTGGACTTGAGTTGTGTGCATGGTGATAGATATGGATCTATTTTCATTCTTCTACAGGTTGACACCCAGGTATGCCAGCACCATTTGTTAAAGACGCTTTCTTTCTTCCATTGTGTACTTTTAGCTCCCTTGACAAAAATCAGGTGTTCATAGATTTGTGGGTTAATATCCGGGTCCTCTATTCGATTCCATAGGTCGACTTCTCTGTTTTTATGCCAATACCAAGCTGTTTTCAATACTGTATCTCTGTAATAGAGTTTGAAGTCAGGGATGGCAATGCCTCCAGAAGTTCTTTTATTGTATAAGATTGTTTTGGCTATCCTGCGTTTTTTGTGTTTTTCCATATAAAGTTGATTATTGTTCTCAGGTCCAAGGAGATGTCCCCAGATTGTTCCTTGGACAACAGAGGAGTGGGTGCCTGAACTGGCCTTGTCCCATAGTCACACTGATTAATATCTTGCATATCACCATAGAACCTTCATCTGATGATGGATGGAAATAAAGACAGAGACCCACATTAGAGCATTGGACTTAGCTCCCAAGGTCCAAATGAGGAGCAGAAAGAGGGAGAACATGAGCATGGAAGTAAGGACTACGAGCGGTGCGTCCACCCGCTGAGACACTGGGACTGATCTAATGGGAGCTCACCAAGGCCAGCTGGACTGGGAGTGATGGAGCATGCAATCAAACTGGATACTCTGAATGTGGCTGGCAAGGAAGGCTGACTGAGAGGCCAGGGATAACAGCACTGGTTTTCTATTCTACTGCATGAACTGACTTTGTGGGAGCCTGGTTTGTTTAGATGCTTACCTTTATAGACCTGGATGGAGGGGGCAAGACCTTGGACTTCCTAAGGGGCAGAGAAACCTGACAGCTCTTAGGACTAGAGAGAGAAGTGAAGGTTGGGAGGGGGAAGGAAAAGGGAGGCAGAGAGGCAGTAGAAAATTTTAATAAATAAGTAAATTTTAAAAAAATTCTTCAGTTTCCTATTTTACTTTGTATAGATTGAGGTCTCATAGATTTTTCTCAGTTTACTTTGATGTGTGTATTGCTACCAACCTTTTTGAAATTAAATTGAACAATCTTACTGGTGAAATTTCATGTTTGTGTCATCTGACATTATTAGGAGACACAATCTCAAATCCAGTATCCTGATCACTTGGCTCTTCCAATATTTCTGGCCCCTCTTCCACCCTGTTTCCAGAGTCTTAGGTACAGGAATATTTTGTGGATCAGTGCACCAGGACTGGATTGTTCAACTGTTCATTATGATTGTTTGTGAATTTCTGTAATTGTCTCCATTTGTTTCATCTGGAAATTTCCTTGATGAAAAATGGAGATTATACTGACACATGTATATAAAGACAAAAGTTTAGTCTTTTGTCTAAACAAAACTGAGGTGTTTTTTTTTTTATACTGGTAGTTGGAGGTGTCTTACAAGATCTAGACTTCACTAATCCTGAATTTTTTGCTAGGTTCTCACAATTCACATAGTTTTTCTCTTGGTGAACAGGTATTGTGCCCAATTAGAAAGTTATAAAAGCTGCTTCTGCACTTCTAATATAATCACGTCATGCTTGTCATGTGATTTATAGGTATAAACTGAGTAGGACAATGTTGAATGCTTCCCTACTTTGGAAGTTTCCAGTCTGCTTTCTGGGACCATAAAAGGCAGTACTCATAGTGGAGGCAATCTTGTCAGTTCCAGCTCAGGTTCCATTTCTGAAGTCCGTATTGCCTTCAACAGGAGGTACATACTTGTTGGAGCCCATGTGGTTCCAACACAAATATCTATTTTCCCTTAATGGACTGGTACAGAGGCGCAAGGAATAACCAGACACAGTTTACACCATTATTACAGAAAAGGGCATCCCAGGCTTCTTCCTCCTGAAGATCTCTCCTGAAGATCTCCCCTGAAGATCTCTTCATGTTTATTCCCTTTTATAAACATGAAGGTATAAAACAAACATCTTTTATACCAATACATAAACTGGACAGGAAAATACATCATCATTCTGTCACATAGGCAACCAGGTGAATGGCCTTTTATCAAGTCCACATCTACCACATCTACTGAGTATGCTAGCTGTCATGTAGGTTTGAATTAACATCTCTATAAGGCATCCTCTAAATTACAAAGAAAGGGAACAGCCAACATTCTGACCTTTGTCAGGCAGAGACAGCCTGTCTGCAGGGCTAGGTGATCACTTCAGATCAGCCCAATGGCTTCAGAGCCTGTCTGCTACACCAATAAGAAATATGGGGCTACACTTACTTATCAATTCTGGTAAGCAGTCAAGGACAAAACAATAGGATATAAGTTTTGGGAGTCTCTTAGCCATGATCAACAACTTAAAGCATAGCTTCACATATACTGGATTTTTTGTTAGAAAGTCTTTGACTCTTATATTTTCTGCCCAGATGAGAAAAGTTTAAACTATATTTAAACTATATTGCATAGTGTAAAACATATTATATACATTACAGTTTAATTTTTTCTAAACACCTGGACCTTGAGAGCTCACTAAAGTGCTCCAATATGGGTCTTTTTCTATCTGTCTGTCTGTCTGTCTGTCTGTCTGTCTGTCTATCTATCTATCTATCTATCTATCTATCTATCTATCTATCTATCTATATTTCCATCTATTGTTAGACTAAGGTTCTGTGGTGTTATTTAAGATAATCATCAGTTTGACTACAGGGCAAGGTCAGTTCAGGCACCCTCTCTATTGCATAGGGTCTTAGCTGGGGACATCCTTGTGGATTCCTGGGATTTTTTCCAGAACCAGACTTCTTGCTAATCCTTAAATGGCTCTATTAATCAAGATATCTCTTTCATTGCTCTCATATCTGTCCTTCCTCCATCCCAAATATTCCATTCCCTCAAGTTCTCCCCAACCCCCTCTTCCCCCTCCTCTTTTCCTTCTCCCCTTCTTCCTATCCCCTGCCCCCATGCTCCCATATTTTGTCAGGCAATCTTGTCTGCTTCCAATGTTCAAGTAGATATATATGTTTTTCTTTGTGTTCACCTTATTCCTTAGCTTCTTTAGAACCATGACTATATATATCAATGTTCTTTGTTTATTGCTAGAATCCACTAATAAGTGAGTGCATACCATATCCATATTTTTGGTTCTGGGTTATCTCACTCAGGATAGTGGTTTCTAATTCCATCCATTTGCATGCAATTTAAGATGTCTTTTTTTTTTCCCCCACAGAGTCGCACTCTAATGTGTAAATGTGCCACATTTTCTTTATCCATTCTTCCATGGAGGTGCATCTAGGTTGTTTCCAGGTTCTGGCTATTAAAAATAATTCTGCTATGAATATAATTGAACAAAGTTTTGTAGTATGAATGAACATCTTTTTGGTATATTCAGAAGAGTGGTATTGCTGGATCCCATTGGAACATTGGACTTAGTTCCCAAGGTACAGTTGTAGAGCAGCAAGGACAGTATGAGTAAGGAAGTCAAGACAATGAGGTTTCACCCATTGAGACAATGTACCTGAGAAAATGGGAGCTCACTAACTCCAACTGTACTAGGAATGAACAAGCATGGAATCAAACTAGTCCCTTTGAATGCGGTTGACAGTTGAGGCAAACTGAGGGAAATAACAATGACACTGTGATTCGAATCTACTGTGTGTACTGGCTTTTTTGGATCCTATTCTCTTTGCATGGATACCTTGCTCAACCTGGATGTAGTGTGGAGGACCTTGGACTTAACACAGGGTAGGGGGCCTTGCCTTCTCTTAAGATTGGAGGGTGGTGGGGGGAAGAGTGTTTGGAGGGAGTGGGGGAGAAGTGGGAGGAGGGAAAAAGTTAGATTTTGAATTGGTATTCTTTTAAGTAATAAAATAAAATAATAATTATAATAACAATAATAAATAAATCTTTGCACTTCAGATGAAGTACAACAAAATTCCAAATAGCTACAAGTATGATTTCTTTTGATTTTTCACAACTATTCACCATTATTTTATATTCCACAGCTTTAGTATATTTCTTATCACATAAGGGATCCTATTTTGCCATTTGACCTATAAAATTACTTATATATGTTATTCCTGTTCACTCCTTCTGTAACTATTTTCTTGTCCCCTTTCTAAATAGCTCCTCTTTTCTCGTTTCCCCTATCAGATCACCTGTACTCTACTGCATTCCCTTTTCTTTGTTCCCCAGCCCTCTTACACTACCCCAGCTTCTGTATTTACTCCAGATCATGCAGTCAAATGTAAAGATTTGCAGCTTGGATCTTTGGATGAGAGAAAAGGTATGCATGTGTTCTCTGGCTTCCCAAACCTTAGTTATCTCACTCAGTGTGGTTATTTCAGTTCTTTTATTTATCTGCAAAGTCCAAGATTTCACTTTTCTAATATATAATGATTCAATTGTATATTTGTTTCTTGTAGGGCATTTAGGTTATTTCTATTTTCTAGTTACTCTGATCAAGAATCAATGAACATAAATGAAGAAGTACCTGTGTGGTAGGATGAGGAGTCCTTTTATCATATGCCAAGAACTGGTACAGCTAAGTCATATGGCAGATTTTTTAAGACTCTTGGGAATTCTTCATACAAATTTACATAGTGAGTGTACCTGTATTTAGGCCAAACAACAAAAAATGGGGCTTTTCTTCTTCCAGCATCTCTTCCAACATTTGTTGAAGTTTTTGTTTTTGTTTTTGTTTCTGATTTTTGATGCTCTGACTGGGTAGAAATTAAATCTCAAACTTGTTTTGTTATTCATTTTCCTAGTTGCTAGGTATAAGGAATATTCTTGTATAGTATCTTGTTATTTTTTTAAGTTTTTGAGAAATGTTCATTCAGGTTTGAGGTCCATATTACTGGAATGGTATTCAAAATTTGTTTTTACTATTTTTGATATCTTTATATACTCTGGAAGTGAATGTTCTTTAAGATTTATTGCTGGAGAACGTTTTTTCCCTTTCTGTGTCTTCTTATTCACTGGGTTGATTGCATCTTTATTTGAAAAGAAAAAAATAAAGTTTACCAAAGTCCCTGCTGCAGGAGCTCCTTCAGCCAATAGCCTTTATGATACCAACACACTTGGGCATGGTCTCTTTTGCTTTAAAAAACAGCAGTAGCCCTGTTTTCTCTGTCTGGCTTCTGGCTAATAGACTCTGTTCCTGTTCGTGGAGAGGGCTGTTGTCTAGGACACTGATCTGTAAGTTTTCCTTTTAAATAAATAATCCTTTTGTTCATCATAATTCGAAACTGGTGTGGGATTATTCTGTGACTTACGTCTATACCTGGTGCCCATGTGGATTTAAGCTCCATGCCACTCCGGCTCCACAGGCCCGGACAGTCTCTGCCTGCCTAGTTTGCTCTTTCCTGAGCAGTTTTTAAATTCCCATTGCAGTGCAGCACCTACAAAGTGCGAGTCAGAGCACAACAGGTTTGTGAATTCTGCAACCCCTTGGGAAGACTTTTTTCTGAGTGGCAGAATATGTGGCTTCTGGGTTGCTGTTCTTTGCCCCTGGATTCTGGGTTTCTGTCTCCATGTATGGAATTAATTTAATTACATTTACTTTGTTGAGCAACTCATATTTCCCAGTCTTTAACCAATACCAAGGCAGAGACTGAAACAGGACCCTTTCTGTCACCTTTACATTGATTCTATTCACAACTCAGCAACAGCACCACCTCCTGGATAACAGGTAATATTGTAGTTTTCATTTCCAATGCATCTTTTAAAGCTTTGTTTTCTAATAAAATGGATTATATCATGTGAGGCTTATATGACTATGGGGATACTTCAATTTAATGGTTTCTAGGAGTCTGTTTTATTATCCATATTTTATCATTAAGGAATAATATGGCACTCCTAGGAACAATACAATCTTTAGGGACTAATAATGATTAGCTAGTTGACAGGATTAAAATAATAAAAAATCAGAGGTTAAAGGAACAAGTGGATACTATGATCAACAGAATTGAGTCCATATCTAAGGGTACTAGGAAGTTATCTGAAATTATTCATACTATTGAATTTAGTATTTAAAACTTATCAAAAAGTTTTGATAAAGTAACAGAAAGAATGTATCTCCAGGATGGCAATCTACATGATATTCAAGAAAAGTCCAAGGAGGAGTGATGTAGGTGGGTCTTGTTTCTATGTATTGGTTTCATTGGTTAATTAATAAAGAAACTGCTTGGCCTGATAGGTGAGAATATAGGTGGGTGGAGTAGACAGAACAGAATGCTGGGAAGAAGGCAGTGAGGCAGATGCCATGACTCTCCTTTCCAAGACAGTAGCAGGTTAGAATCCTCCTGGTAAGGCACCTCCTTGTGGTGCTACATAGATCATTAGAAATGGGTTAATCAAGATGTGAGAGTTAGCCAATAAGAGGCTGAAACTAATGGACCAAGCAATGTTTAAAAGAATATAGTTTCCATGTAATTATTTCTGGTAAAGCTAGCTGGGTGGGGGGGGGCGGGAAGCAGCCTGCCACTCCTTTTACAGATTGGCACCCAACGTGGTAACTAAATCCACTTAAAAACCTGAGAGAGCTTAAAAATAAGGGAAAGAGAGTTTAACACAGATTTTGTTGTTTACTAGGGTGTACTGTAGAGAGATTTCCTGTTTCAGCATTAGAAGCAGAAAAAAAGCTGCCCCATTTTAAAACACGGCGTCCTGGATCTTGCCGCTGGTGTAAACTCCAGCTTTGGAGCATTTCTGGACCCAGATGTTTGTGTTCCCGCTCGGGTTAGGGATCAGGAGGAAAATACTCTGAGACCATGCCTGCTCTCCCCACTTGGGCAGACTGTGGGACCAGGCTTAGGCGGACCGGAGAGCATGGCGGATTTCTGTCGCCAAACAGAAAGATGTTTCCAGGCTGTGCTTTGCTCTGCGTGTTAGATTTGGCTGTAACTTGGATGAAAAGAGTTTCTGTGCTGCATGCTCAGTCTCAGAGTTAAACTGCTGAGTGCAGCTCCAATGTGGACCTGCTGTGTTCCTGGAACTGTGCATGGCTCTGAGGCTGGAGTGGCTTAGGATCCACTCCGCCATGCTAAACTGTGCTGACCTCAGGCAGGAAGGATGGTAATTATCATAATAAAAACGCAATTAAGGTTTAGACTGGGCAGGAAATAGGTGGTACCATATCACCTCTACATGGCGCAACTTAAGTTTTTAAGAACTGCTTAGCATATTAAGAAGTGCTCCTGGATACTAAAAAATTACAGATTCACAATAGGATAGATTCAGACATACAAGACCTATAAATGGGTCACAATGTTGGATGACTGTACGTAGGCTTGGGACAGAAAAGTAAAAAGTTAATGCCTTTTAAAAAAAGGATAAAGTCTTTAAAGAGACAGAATAAAGAAAAGTGATAGAGTAAAAATAAACCACGTAAAAACGGAAAATTCACAGAGAGTCTGGATTCTTTGTATTATTGTGTTTTCTTCAAAATTTTTGACTGTGAAGGAGCTATTTACAGAGAGACATTTCAGTATATGGGCTGCCAAGCTAAACCAGAATGGATATCATAAGGGTATTATGATTTCAGAATTTGGGTCTAAGGATATGATGCTTTGGAGAAGGTCTTCTTTTGTTTTCACAGAGGATGAGATCCTGTGGATTGCTCCTATCCCAATATGGTATGATAGACCACATACTCCTGAAAGGTTGCTGTGAAAACCCTCAAGAAATTACTTTGCTCAATTGCCAACTGAGATGAATCTTGTAGACAGGTTATACCATGAAAGACCTGATTAACAGTGCCCCTAAACAGCATGAATCAGTTGGAGAGAAATAACTGTGTCCATATTCCCAGAGATTGTTTATAAATGTTCTTTTACATTTAAGGGGGGATATGATATAGATATGAATAATTTTCATTGGTATGGATTTTAAGGTCAATTTTGTTATATGTTTATTTATTTCTGATCTTGATTAACGTATTGTGATTGTGTAGTTCATTTAAAAATGTAATGTATAATTAGGAAATATAGGTTGTTAATGCATAATTATCGATACTAGTCAAGCTTGTAGTCATGTTAGTTAGATTTTCTAGATGTGCATAGATATATTTCAGATAGGCATTCTTCATCTTTCAAAGACTACAGAATATGGCATTTTAAATGTTTTAATAACTTAGGGCTTTTCATGACAATGAGACATGTCTGCTCCTGACAGCACCAAGCTGCTTCAAGAGGAAGATGGACATTGAAGAGGCTCCTTATGAAATTTGATAGCCATTTGGGCAAGAAACTGCTCTTGCCTGGACTGTTGCATAAACTGGACACAGAGAACCCACAGAAAGAGGACTGCTGAACTCTCCTAAAGGTGAGATGGTCTTTTGGGGTTCCTAATTCATGAAAGAGTCTGCGAGACATTCTGCAGGACACAGCAGATAGTGACTGAACTGCCTTTGAATTTTCCTGCTTCATGGAAATGTCACCTGGATACTATGGGCCTTTGGGCCGAAGATGGATGCCCCAATGGTACAGAGGAACTTTGGGTGACTGTACAAGCAGCGAGATGTCTCTGTAATTTCTAGGGTTTGATAGTTGCTTATTTCTTGTTTGCTTAGGTAATATTATATCTGTCTGGATTCTTTGATGGAGTTGAAGAATGGATACATAGTTATAGTTTTCCTTAGTTATGATAAAAGTTAAAATAGATATAAATATTGTAACTGTAATTCTTGCTTCATAACTGTTTTGCTGTATGTAATTTTATTATGTTAAAGTTAAAGCCTTCTTTCTTGTTTAAACAGAAAAAGGAGAAATGATGTAGGTGGGTCTTGTTTCTATATATTGCTTTCATTGTTTAATTAATAAAGAAACTGCTTGGCCTGATAGATCAGAACACAGGTGGGCATAATAGACAGAACAGAATGCTGGGAAGAAGGCAGTGAGGTAGATGCCATGACTCTCCTCTCTGAGACAGCTGCAGGTTAGAATCCTTCCGGTAAGCCACCACCTCGTGGTGCTGCAAAGATCATTAGAAATGGGATAATCAAGATGTGAGAGTTAGCCAAAAAGAGGCTGAAACTAATGGGTCAAGCAGTGTTTAAAAGAATACATTTTCCATTTAATTATTTCGGATAAAGCTAGCCCGGAGCCAGGTGGCAGGACACAGTCCGCTCACTCCTTTTACAGAGGATCTTAAAAGGAAAGCATTAAAACCTTGGAATCACAGGTTCTTAATGAGGACCAGAGATTTGATGCCTCCATGAAATCACTAAAAATATACACAGGCCAAGATATTCAGGCTTTACAAAAACAATGATAAAAAGATTTGAAATGATTGAGGAAATTATTGGAGCTGATGAACAGGGAAAGAAGGCACAAGGACAAGATGCAAAATTGCCAGTGGCTGTCAGAACTGGATTACCCAGGGTTTTTGCTTCCTATCCTGTAATTTATTCTGATAAAGCATCAGGTTCTAAAGGCCAAAAAGGATCAGAAGAAGGTAGAAGGAAACCTATAGGAATGAATGATCTAAAAGAAATTAAGCGAGCTGTTGTAACTTATCCCTTGCATTCAGCATTTTTTAAGAAGGTGATAAGGACTTGGGCTTCTAACATCAGAACAACCCCTACTGACTTTTTTCAATTAGTTTCAGCATTTCTGGATGATGGACCTTCATTGATGTTTGGGATTTATTTCAGGGAAGAATCCAAAAATATAGAACAATAGGGGAAGAACAAAAGGTTTTGAGGTTTCCCAAGATCAAATTTGTGGCAAAGGTTCTTATGCTGATCCACAGGTCCAAGCTCATGTGGATAGGGTGAATCCAAATCTTAGTTGTATTCTAGTCAGACTGCCTTCCAGAATTTCTCTAATAAGATTTTAATGCAGAGGGAAGGTATTATTTTGGAATGGATATTTTTATCATATAAACTGAATAAAAAATTAAAAACTTAATTGTGGAAAAAGTCTCTGAAATAATTCTAAAAGGTAAATTGAGACTTTATCAACTAGCATTATAGTGCCTTTCACTACTAATGAAATTAAAAATTTATGGGAAGACAATGAACCATGGCAAAGGGCTTGTGCTAAGTTTTTGGGAGTAATTAATAGCAACTATCCCAAAAGTGATAGACTTAACCTTATAAAGAAGACTTCTTGGATTTTTCTCCAAATTGTACATGATGCACCAATTACTGGATCCCATACATTTTATACTGATGAAAATATGTAAGGAAAAGTAGGTTACAAATCAGAAGAATTAAATAAGGTGAAACAAATCCCTTATAATTCTGACCAGAGGGAAGAATTATATGCCATTCTCATGGTACTAAGGGACTTAAAAAACCTCTTAGTATAGTTACTGATTAACAATATGCAGAAAGAGTTATCTTGCATATTTAAGCTGCTGAATTTATACCAGATAATACAGAACAGATTTCATTGTTTATCCAGGTTCAAGAAATAATCAGAAATACACTTTGTCCCATGTACATAGCACACATCTGATCCCATATGTGTCTTCTAGGTCCTCAAGTACAAGGTAATGCAGAAATTGATCAATTATTGATTGAAAGTGTGTTCCAGGCCTCTGAATTTCATAAAAGATCATGTCAATAGCAAAGATTTAAAGAAAAAGGTTTCTATTACAAGGCAACAAGCTAAAAGGATTATAAAAAGGGGTCCTACTTGCTCTTTCTATAATCAAACATTGTTGCCTTCAGGGAGTATCCTAAAGGGTACTCAACAGAATGAAATCTGGCAGATGGATATGTTTCACTTTATGGAATTTAGGGAATTAAAATTTGTACACCACACCATAGACACAAATTCATGTTTTCACTGGACAACTGCCTTGAGCTCAGAAAAAGGCTGATTTGGTAATAACACATTTACTGGAAGTTATGGTCATCATGGATATACCTGCAAAAATAAAGACAGGCATTGATCTGGCATACATATCTAAAAAAAGAAACATTTTTGCTTACTATAATATAAAGCATATTACAGGTATACCAAATAATGCTACAGGTCAGGTGGTTATAGAAAGAACAAATCGTACTATAAATGATAGAGTAAACAAACAGAAAGGGATAGAAAATGCACCCAGAAATAGATTGCATAATGCTTTATTAAACTTGAATTTTCTTAACGCTAATGTGAAAGATACAACAGCTGCAGAGAGACATTGGATAATGGAAAAATCTTCTAAATTGAATCAACCAGTATTTTTCAAGGATGTATTGACCTCACAATAAAAACCAGGAGACGTACTACATTGTGTAAGTGGTTTCACTCTTTTTTCCAAAGGAGAAGAAAAATTATGGCTACTATTAAAATTAAACAGATTCACTTTGAAAAAGAGAAACTTATTTAAATAGAAAAATGACTGCTAATTCACAATGGTGACAACCATACAGGTAGTAAGGAAAGCCATATATGGTTGGGGCAGAGTTCTGCTATTATCATTGCAGGAAAATACACATCATCAAAAGTTTAATAGACCCTTGCTGTTTTAATGCTGACAGAAGAAAAAATTAACTATCCACTAAGAAGCATCTAAGTAACGTAATAAGGTTTATGAATCCAGCTATGGGTTATACTTACATTTACATACACACACACACACACACACACACACACACAAACACACGAATATATATAATATATATAGTATTAAATAGAGGGGTGTATTAAATAGAAGGTTGTATTTGAGGGTGGGGGTGAAAACAATGTTTATTAAAAAAATGCGGGACAGTAATAGTGGGTAAGAAAGTGAATACTTTTGAGCTAATATTCGTGAATAATTTACATTGGTATAGTTTTTGTATATTGATACAAGTTCAAATTATAATTGTTTTTAATTGTTACTTTTGTTTACATTATTTGTACACCTATACAAAGCTATTTTGTCAGATTGTATATATGTATAATTGTATATTATTATCTCTGTTTAGGATATTTTGTATATTGATAAAATTTTAGTGGTGTATGAGGTCCTTCTGTATTTATGTTGCTTTTATTGGTTGAATAAAGAAAATGCCTTGGCCTTTTGATAGACCAGATATTTGTGTACCCATTTGTGATCAGGAAGAAAGTACTCTGAGACCATGCCAATGACTCTGCACTCCCTTCCTAGGCAGATGGAGGGATCAGGCTTAGGCAGGCGGGAGAGCGTGGTAGATATCTGCCACCATTGCTCTGCTTTAGAAATTTTGCTGTAACTCAGATAGAAAGCTCATTCTCAGAGTTAAAGTGCTGAGTGTGGCGTCTAAATGATGGCCCTAGAGCAAGCAGAAATGGTACGTCCACCATTTTAAAATTTGAGAGAGGTGGGGCCATCATCCAGAGCAGCTACAACCAAGCTGCTAACATTTTAAAACCTCTTCAAAACACTAGAGAATTAAAGACCATGAAATAAGACAGATTAAGAGACAAAAGACCTCTAAGTGGGTCATAGTGTTAGATAAACGTAGCCTTGGGAGAGCAAAATACAAGGAGTTTAAAAAGTCATAAAATAAAGTTAATGCTTTAAAAAAATGGGTAAAGTATTTAAAGAGACAGAGTAAAGTAATAGAGTAAAAATGTAAGCCACATAAAAATAAAAAAATTAACAGAGTTTCTGAATTCTGTGTATTATTGAGTTTTCTATAAATTTTTAATTATAAAGGAGCTAAGTACATTATCAATGGCTTTTCAGAAAGACTCTGGGCCAGCCACATTCAGAGAATCTGGTTGGATCGCGTCCTCGTTCAGTCCCAGTCCAACTGGCCTTGGTAAACTCTCATTAGATCCGTCCCCTTGTATCAGTGGGTGATCGCATCCCTCGTAGTCCTTATTTCCTTTTTCATTTGCTTCATCCTTCTGCTCCTCATTTGGACCTTGCAGGGCTCAGTCCGGTGCTCCAATGTGGGTCTCCGTCTGTATCGCCATCCATCGTTGGACGAAGGTTCTCTCTGGTCTTGCCTTCTTTGCTCATGTTCTCTTTCCTTCTGCTTCTCGTTTGGACCTAGGGAGTTAAGTCCAGTGTTCAAAAAAGCCATTGACAATGACACTGGGACTTGTTTCCTCTGCATATACTGGATTTTGCGGATTCAGTCTGTCTGGACACTCACCTTCCTGGACCTGGAGGGAGGGGGGAGGAACTTGAATTTCCCATAGGGCAGGAAACCCTGACTGCTCTTAGGGATGGAGAGGGAGGAGGAGAGGGAGTGGAGGGAGTTGGAGGGTGGTGGGAGGAGGGGCAGAAATGGAAACTTTTATAATTTAATAAAATTACTTTCAAAAAAAAAGAAATTGGCAAACACTACAAATCAAAAAAAAAAGAAAATAAAGTACAAACATGTGGGAATAGTAAAAAGAAAAGGAGCTAAGTACAAAGAAACATTTCATTATATAGTCTAAGCTAAACCACCATATATATTATAAAGGTATTATGACTTCAGAATTTAAGTCTATGGATATGATGCTTTAAAAAAGAGGTTCTTCTTTTGTTCTCACAGAGGATGAGACCCTGTGTATTACTTCTAGACCAATATGGTATGATAGACCATGCCCTCCTGAAAGATTGCTCTCAACACCCTCAAAAAATGCTTCATCCCACGGCTAACTGAGATAAACCTAGCACACTGAATACAACACAAAAGACTGATTAACAGAGCCCCCACACAGCACAAAGCAATTTGGAGAGAAAAACTATGCCCATATTCTCAAATATTGTTTAAAAATGTTCTTTTACATTTAAAGGGGGATATAATATAGATATGAATAATTTACATTTGTATAAATCTTGATTTATTGATACAAGTTTAAGGTCAATTTTGTTATATGTATATATATTTCTGATCTTGATTAAGGTATTGTGATTGTGTAGCTCATTTAAAAATGTAATGTATAATTAGGGAATATAGGTTGTTAATGGATATTCAGTGATAATAGTCAAGTTTGTAGTCATGTTAATTAGATGTTCTAGATATATAGGGATTTATTTAAGTTAGGTAGACATTCTTCATATCTATCAAAGACTAGAGAATATGGCATTTAAAATGTTTTAATAGCTTAGGACTTTTCATGACATTGAGACATATCTACTCCTGGTAGCACAAATCTACTTCAAGAAAAAGATGGGCACCAAAAAGGCTCCTTATGGAGTTGATTAGCCATTTGGGCAAAAAACAGTTCTTTCCTGGACTGTTACATGAGCTGGACACAAAGAACCCACAGAGACAAGGCTGCTAAGTTTGCCTAAATGTGAGATGATCCTTTGGGGTTCCTGTTTCATGAAAGAGTCTGTGAGACAGTCTACAGGACACAAAAGAAAATTATGAAACTGTATTTTAAATTTCCTGCTTCATGAAAATGTCTGCTGGATACCATAGGACTGTAGGTTGAAGATAGATTCCCCAACAGGACAAAAAAACTTTGGTTGACTATACAGGCAGTGAGATGTCTCTGTCAATTCTAGAGTTTTGGAAGTTGTTTACTTCTTGTTTACTTAGGTAATATTATAACCTTCTGGAGTCTTTGATGGAGCTAAAAGTTGATAGATAGTTATAGTTTTCTTTAGTTATGATAAAAGGTAAAATAGATCTAAATATTGTAACTGTAATTATTGTTTGATACCTGTTATATATAATTTTACTATATCAAAGCTTTCCTTTTTGTTTAAGCAGAAAAGAGAAAATGGTGTAGGAGATCCTTCTGTTTTTGTTTTGCTTTCATTGGTTGAATAAAGAAACTGCCTTGGACTTTTGATATGGCAGTCCTTAGGTGGGTGGAGTATACAGAACAGAATGCTGGGAAGAAGGGAAGTGTGGCAGATGCCATGATTCTCCTGCCAAAGATGGATTGTGCTAGACTCATGCTGGTAAGCCACAGTAAAGTGGTGATACACATTAATGGAAATAGTTTAAATCAAGATGTGAGAGTTAGCCAATAAGATACTAGATATAATTGCCAGGCAGTAATTTAATTAATACAAGTTTTGTGTGGTTATTTCAGGAGTTAAGCATACCAGATGGCAGGATGTGGCCCACACTCCTACTACATTTTATGATATATTTTCATATTTTATTATATATTACTCCTACCTCTGATCAAGATATTTATATATTGTTTATATTTTGAGGTCATTGTCCTCATTTGGTGCACATTTGTTTACAGGTTATTTAATATTCTGACATAAAGTTTTAGTCCTTAAATTATACAGGTATTAATTATTAAAGGTCAATAGTTGTTAATGCTTGCTGTACATACAATCAGATAAATTAAGTTCTTTAGATACATAGAGATTGTATTCTGTCTAGATGGGTAATCTTCAACTACTTCAAGGATCTGTGAAGCATGGCATTTAAATAACTTAAGGTTCTCTTGACATGAGACATGACTGCTTCTAACAGCACCAATCTATTCCCAAGAGAATGTTGAGCACCAAAGACACTTCACTTGGAGCTTGTTTTATTCTTGGCAAAACTGGCCTTTGGGCAAGGAACTGACAATGCCTCAACTAGTGAAAAGATACGTGATGACCTGGAATGGATAAGCAGGATTATCATATCTTTGCAAGACAGGACAAGATGGTTTTGAAAATTTTCCTGCCTCTGAAAATGATCTGTGAATTATGCTAGCCATAGCCAAATTTGGTTGCTTCAACATTGCAAAATGAGACTTAGGGTAATTACTCAGTTAGCTAATTGTCTCTGTCATATATTGCTCAATTTGGAAGCTACTTGATTGTACTTCCTGCCTGCTCAAGTAATATTATCTCCTTTCTCAGGCCTTTCATGGGGTTGAAGATTAGATAGTCACAGTTACTTGATCTATGATTATATTGGAATTATGAACTAAACAATTAGTGAAAATTAAAAAAAAATTCCAGGCCAGAATAAACATAAGATTTATCTAATATTAGTTTAGTGCTAAGGTTCTTAATGTTCCTTATTACTGGTCTTTATATATATCAAGAGATCTGTGAATATAATTATGAAATATTTTGTATTTTTGACCTGTGCAAAATATTTTATTGCAATTTCTCTAGTCTTCAACTAAGAGTATTGGTCTTGTTCTTCCTGCTCTTCATAAATAGACTTTAATTAGAATACACTTTATATTAACATCATTTTTAAATTTTTGAGTTTTTTCTGAATATATAAAGTAACATAAAAGGTTTCAGTATAATTTGAACTATTAATGACCCTTCAAATACTACTTTATATTTTTTAAAATACACATCTTCATACAACCAAAAATTAAAAGCTTTTGCTTTTGAATTTTGAAATTTTACCAGTATCCCTTTTCATTTATTGCCCTCATGAATTATCAACTATGGTCATGTTTTCTTCTATTTATTTGGATGAGACACTACTGAGAACTGATGTGGTAGTCATTGCTCACATCATATGTGATTGGCATAAATGAAAAGGGGCGTGGTTACCTTTTTTTTTGATTCTCAAAAGTCTCCTGAAGCAAGAATTTTAGAGGAGCCACCTGTCTTTTATGACAGTTTTAAGAGATTTGTTTGCTTTTTATTTCTTTAAGAAACAGAGTTTAAGACAGCCAACTATACCCTTAAAATTGTTTTGTAGACACAGAGAATTCTGATCTTTCTATCAATGTCTTTGTTGCTGGGAATATAGGTCTACACCCTCAAGTTAGTCTCAGTTTTAAACTATTCTTTCAGCATATGGATAGGAAACACATAAGTCATACTGCTCACTGAACAGAGTAGCAAATATATTTCTTTTATGTGTTTATTTTTCCTTATTCACATGGATAAAACAATTTCTGGACTGAAACTTGTGAATAGGGTTTTGCAATCTATATATAGTTTGTATACTGCCATGATGTCAGTATAAATCATAAATAACACAATGGATACACTGAATGAAAACAGGAAAAACAAGAGAAACACAATCATTAACAGTTATAAGCTCAAAGAAAACAGCAAATCCAACAAATTCTCACCACAAAACATTCAGGAAATATGGGACATAATAAAAAAACCAAATCTAAGAATAATAGGAGTAGAAGAAGGAGAAGAATTGCAGATCAAAGGTCCAGAAGATATATTCAACAAACTTATAGAAGAAAACTTTCCCATTCTAAAGAGGGATATTCCTATGAAGGTGCAAGAAGCATACAGAACACCGAATAGACTGGATCAGAAAAAACGTCCCCTCGCCATATAATAATCAAAACACAAAGCAGTCAGATTAAAGAAAGGATATTAAGAGCTGCAAAGGAAAAAGGTCAAGTAACCTATAAAGGTAAACCTATCAGACTTACACCAGACTTCTCTATAGAAACCATGAAAACCAGAAGGTCCTGGATAGAGGTACTGCAGAAATTAAGGGACCATGGATGCAAGCCCAGACTACTTTACCCAGCCAAGCTTTCATTCACTATCAACGGAGAAAACAAAATATTCCAGGATAAAAACAAATTTAAACAATATGTAACTACTAATCCAGCCTTACAGAGAATATTAGAAGGAAAATTACATCCCAAGGAATCCAACATTGTCAATAATGCCTACAATAACTCAGACATCTAGCGACCCTTCACTAGCACAATTCAAAGAAGGAAAACACATACACTCTATTACCACCAAAAAAAATGACTGGAGTCAACAACCATTGGACATTAATATCTCTTAATATCAATGGACTCAATTCACCTATAAAGAGGCACAGACTTAGAGATTGGATACGAAAACAGGATCCAACATACTGCTGTTTACAAGAAACACACCTCAACCACAAAGACAGACACCTACTCAGAGTAAAGGGGTGGGAAAAGGTCTTCCAAGCAAATGGACCTAAGAAACAAGAGGGTGTGGCCATTCTAATATCTAAAAAAATCGACTTCAAACTAAAATCAATCAGAAGAGATGGAGATGAACATTTCATACTCATAACAGGAACAACTCATCAGGAAGAAGTCTTAATCCTGAATATCTATGCCCCTAATATAAAGGCACCCACATATGTAAAAGAAACTCTTCTAGAACTCAAGGCAGTCATCAAACCACACACGCTAATAGTAGGAGACTTCAACACTCAGCTCTCACCAATGGACAGGTCAATCAGACAGAAACCAAACAGAGAATTAAGAGATTTATTGGAGGTATTGAATCAAATGGACTTAACAGACATCTATAGAACACTCCACCCAAATAGGAAAGAATATACCTTCTTCTCTGCAGTTCATGGAACCTTCTCGAAGATTGACCACATACTCGGTAACAAAGCAAACTCCCACAGATACAAAAAGATATTAGTAACCACCTGTGTCTTGTCAGATCACCATGGATTAAAATTAGAATTCAACAACAATGCTACCCCCAGGAAGTCAACAAACTCATGGAAGTTGAACAGTCAACTACTAAATCACCCCTGGGTCAAGGACGAAATTAAGAAAGAAATTAAAGTCTTCCTTGAACTTAATGAAAACAAAGACACAACATACTCAAACCTATGGGACACTATGAAAGCAGTGCTCAGAGGAAAGTTCATAGCAATAGGTGCCCAAATAAAGAAAACAGAGAAAGCACACAAGGGAGACCTAACAGCACACTTGAAAGCTCTAGAAAAAAAAGAAGCTGATTCACCCGGGAGGAGTAGAAGACTGGAAATAATCAAACTGAGGGCTGAAATCAACAAAATAGAAACATAGAAAACAATGCAAAGAATCAATGAATCAAAAAGCTGGTTCTTGGAGAAAACCAACAAGATTGACAAACCCCTATCCAAACTAATCAAACGGCAGAGAGAGCACATGCAAATTAATAGGATCAGAAATGAAAAGGGGGATATAACCACAGACTCAGAGGAAATTCAGAGAATCATTAGATCTTACTACAAAAGTTTATATGCCACAAAGTTGGAAAATGTAAAAGAAATGGACATTTTTTTAGATAAGTACCATATACCAAAGTTGAACCAAGAACAGGTGAATAATCTAAATAGACCTGTTAGTCGTGAAGAACTAGAAGCTGTTATCAGAAATCTCCCTACCAAAAAAAGTCCAGGACCAGATGGTTTCAATGCAGAATTCCACCAGAACTTCCAGGAAGAGCTAATTCCTATACTCCTTAATGTATTCCATAATATAGAAACAGAAGAGTCATTGCCAAACTCCTTTAATGAAGCTACAGTTACCTTAATACCAAAACCACACAAAGACACAACCCAGAAAGAGAATTACAGGCCAATCTCACTCATGAACATCGACGCGAAAATTCTCAATAAAATCCTGGCAAACCGAATCCAGGAACACATTAGAAAAATTATCCATTATGATCAAGTAGGCTTCATCCAAGAGATGCAGGGATGGTTCAACATACGCAAATCTATCAATGTAATCCATCATATAAATAAACTGAAAGAAAAAAATCATATGATCATTTCATTGGATGCTGAAAAAGCGTTTGACAAAATTCAACACCCATTTATGATAAAGGTGTTGGAGAGACTGGGGATACAAGGATCATACCTAAATATAATAAAAGCAATATACAGCAAGCCGACAGCTAACATCAAATTCAATGGAGAGAAACTCAAAGCCTTTCCACTAAAATCAGGAACACGACAAGGCTGTCCACTCTCTCCATACCTCTTCAATATAGTGCTTGAAGTTCTAGCAATAGCAATAAGACAACATAAGGAGATCAAGGGGATTCGAATTGGAAACGATGAAGTTAAACTTTCGTTATTTGCTGACGATATGATAGTGTACATTAGTGACCCCAAAAACTCTACCAAAGAACTCCTACAGCTGATAAACACCTTTAGTAACGTGGCAGGATACAAGATCAACTCCAAAAAATCAGTGGCCCTCCTATACACAAAGGATAAAGAAGCAGAGAGGGAAATCAGAGAAACATCACCTTTCACGATAGCCACAAATAGCATAAAATATCTTGGGGTTACTCTAACCAAGGAAGTGAAAGACCTATTTGACAAGAACTTTAAGTCTTTGAAGAACGAAATTGAGGAGGATACCAGAAAATGGAAAGATCTCCCTTGTTCTTGGATTGGGAGGATCAACATAGTAAAAATGGCAATTCTACCAAAAGCAATCTATAGATTCAATGCAATCCCCATCAAAATCCCATCAAACTTCTTCACAGATCTTGAGAAAACAATAATCAAGTTTATTTGGAAAAAAAAAAACCCAGGATAGCCAAAACAATCTTATACAATAAAGGAACTTCAGGAGGCATTACCATTCCTGACTTCAAACTCTATTACAGAGCTACAGTATTGAAAACAGCTTGGTATTGGCATAAGAACAGAGAAGTTGACCTATGGAATCGAATAGAAGATCCGGATATTAACCTACAAACCTATGAGCACCTAATTTTTGACAAGGGAGCTAAAGGTATACAATGGAAGAAGGAAAGCATCTTTAACAAATGGTGCTGGCATAACTGGATGTCAACCTGTAGAAGGATGAAAGTAGATCCATACCTATCACCATGCACAAAACTCAGGTCCAAATGGATTAAAGACATCAACATTAATCCGTCCACTTTGAACCTGATAGAAGAGAAAGTGGGAAGTATTCTACAAGATAGAGGTACAGGAGGCCTCTTCCTAAGTAGGACCCCAGCAGCACAGACAATAAGAGAAACAATGAATAAATGGGATCTACTGAAACTGAGAAGCTTCTGTAAAGCAAAGGACACTGTCAGTAAGACAAAAAGGCTGCCTTCTGACTGGGAGAAGATCTTCACCAACCCCTCATCAGACAAAGGTCTGATCTCCAAAATATACAAAGAACTCAAGAAACTAGGCACTAAATCTCTAAATTACCCAATTAAAAAAATGGGGTACTGAACTGAACAGAGAATTCACAACAGAAGAACTTCGAATGGCCAGAAGACACTTAAGGTCATGCTCAACCTCCTTAGCGATCAGGGAAATGCAAATCAAAACCACTTTGAGATACCATCTTACACCTGTCAGAATAGCTAAAGTCAAAAACACCAATGATAGCCTATGCTGGAGAGGATGTGGGGTGAGGGGAACACTCATCCATTGTTGGTGGGAATGCATACTTGTGCAGCCACTGTGGAAATCAGTGTGGCGGTTTCTCAGGAAACTGGGAGTCAACCTCCCTCAGGACCCAGCAATTCCACTCTTGGGAATTTACCCTAGAGATTCCCTAGCATACAACAAAAGCATTTGTTCAACTATGTTCATAGCAGCACTATTTGTAATAGCCAGAACCTGGAAACAGCCTAGGTGCCCCTCAATAGAAGAATGGTTAAAAAAGGTTTGGAACATATACACGTTAGAGTTTTACTCAGCGGTAAAAAATAATGACATCTTGAATTTTGCATGCAAATGGATGGACATAGAAAACGCTTTACTGAGTGAGGTAAGCCAGACCCAAAAAGAGGAACACGGTATGTATTCTCTCATAAGTGGATTCTAACCATAATTTAAAGGTCTTTGAGCCTATTTTTCGTGATCCTAGAGAAGCTAAATAAGAAGATGAACCTGATGAAGATTATTTAGCTATCCGCCAGGAGGTAGGAAATAGTCAAGAGTCCCAGGTAACCTTGGGTGCATGGGGGGGGTGGGAGGGTTGTTGGAAGGGGAGAGGGTTAGAGAGAAGGGAGTAGGGGAGGAATGGAGAAAGCTCGGTTGACTGGGATGGGGGAAGGGAGGAAGGATGAAAAAGGGATCAGGGAAGAATATATTTCAACTAAGGGAGTCATTTTAGGGTTTATAGGAAACTTGATTATATATGGGATCCCAGGTCCAAGGAGAGATCCCCAGATTGTTCTCTGGACAGAGGAGAGGGTGCCTGAACCGGCCTTGGCCCACAACCATACTGATGAATATTTTGCATGTCACCATAGAACCCTCATCTGGCGATGGATGGAGAAGGAGGCGGAGAACCACGTTGGAACACTGGACCTAGCTCCCTAGGTCCAAATGAGAGGCAGAAGGAAAGAGATCGTGAGCAATGAAGGGAAGGGCACAGGAAACCTTCATCCGACGTTGGATGGCGATACAGATGGAGACCCATATTGGAACACCGAACTGAGCACTCCACAGTCCAAATGAGGAACAGAATGATGAAGAAAATAAAAAAAGTAGTCAGGACTGCGAGGGATGCGAGCACCCACTGATACAAGGGGACTGATATAATGAGAGTTCACCAAGGCCTGTTGGACTGGGACTGAATGAGGACGTGATCCAACCAGATTCTCTGAATGTGGCTGGCCGGTAGCCTTTTTGAAAAGCCGTTGACAATGACACTGGGACTTGCTTCCTCTGCATATACTGGATTTTGGCGCTCCAGTCTGTTTGGACTCTCACCTTCCCTGGACCTGGAGGGAGGGGGGAGGAACTCGAACTTCCCACAGGGCAGGAAACCCTGACTGCTCTAGGGGATGGAGAGGGAGGAGGAGAGGGAGTGAGCGGAGTGGGAGGGTGGTGGGAGGAGGGGCTGAAATGGAAACTTTTATAATTTTATAATAAAAAAAATAAAAAAAATGTTTGCTAATGCATTAATAAAGACAATAATAATTCAAAAAAAACAGTTATAAGCTATATTTAAATCTAGTAGCATGTTGCTAGTTTCTTGAATAATTCCGGATTTATTGAATAATTGGAAGTACTCCATGTCATGAAAGCTTTAAATGTCTCTCTATGTATTAATTTCATTTTGTTTTTTTTTGCATCTTATTTGGAGCTAATGCCATATATTCATCATGTCTGCTTTTAAATATTCACACTTGGTTCATAAAAATCATATGTAATGTTTTCATTTTTATTCAAACTACTATTTATATACTATAAGACTCTGAGAATTCAATGAATTTAATTGCCTTTCATTTCGACAGACAAAATCAGAATAATAATTTATATCAGTTTAGCTTGTCTTATATTTTAGACTGTGGGGAACACCATAGTCTATGTATGCATAGCTGTCCATGTAAAACTGTCCTCATTAGTAGATTCTTAAGTTTCTTAAGGTCAAAGTGTTTCTTAATGTTTGTTGGTAGCTATGCATGTTTGTAGACATTTCAGACTTCACTGATACCTCACTGAGAGTGCCCTGAACCTGAACCTTGGAGTTATTTCTTTCTAGACATTTTCTTAGATTAGAAAAAAACAAACTAATGAGCAGTAGCTTTGATCCAATCTCTGTGATTCCTGATTATTCTTCTCTAAAAAAAACAGAATTCCACTTCGTTGCAATTAAATGAACTTTTATTGACCAGAAGATACAATGGAGGGGTAAGTTCCTGACCGCCATACAAGTCCCGTTAGGGAACACACAATATTCCCGCCATCCTTATCTCCCTGGCTACTCCAAAGGGGCAGCTTCCCCCACCTAAACCCTCTCTCCTGCTACGCCATCCCAGCTTTCTGCCTGGAACCCCTACCCTCCCCTCTCCCTTTTTTGGGGCTTAAATTCCTCCATCTCAGCCGGGGTGGGCGCCACGGGCCGGGACAGGCGGTGAGTGCAAAGGGAAGGGAGTCCCTTTGTTCTGAAAGCCAGCCTGCAGCAAGCTAAGACTGCAGGCAGGGAGACTTCTGACCAGCGAGGGGCTCTGATCCTGTACCAGAAGATACAACGGAGGGGTAAGTGTGTTGTTCCTGACCGCCACACAAGTCCGGTTAGGGAACACACAATATTCCCGCCATCCTTATCTCCCTGGCTACTCCAAAAGGGCAGCTTCCCCCAGCTAAACCCTCTCTCCTGCTACGCCATCCCAGCTTTCTGCTTGGAACCTCTACCCTTCCCCTCTCCCTTTTTCGGGGCTTAAATTCCTCCATCTCAGCCTGGGTGGGCACCGCAGGCCGGACAGGCAGTGAGTGCAAAGGGAAGGAAGTCCCTTTGTTCTAATAGCCTGCCTGCAGCAAGCTAAGGCTGCAGGCAAAATGATTCCTGGATAGCAAGGGGCACTAATCCAGTAGAAGACGACCCAGCGGAGGGAAGTGCCATTGGAGAGCATCTGAAGGAAGAGATGGGCAGGTGCCAAGGCAAGAATTCCTCCAATAATCTGAAAAACAACATGAAAACACCAGAGCCCAGCGATCTTACGACAGAAGGACTTGAGCACCCTATTCCGGAAGAAGTGGAAAACAGTGTCATTATGAAAGCAATAGAGTCTCTTAAACAGGGTATGAATAACTCTCTTAAAGAAATTGAAGAGAAATATACCAAAAAGATGGAAGAAATGAGTAAAGAAATGGAAGACAAATATAACAAAAAGTTTGAAGAAATGATTAAATTCGTAAATGATACCCTGGGAAACCAAGAAAAAACAATCAAACAGGTAATGGAATCAGTTCAAGAATTGAAAACTGAAATGGAGGCAGTGAAGAAAACACAAACCGAGGGCCGGCTGGATATGGAAAATCTAGGTAAACAAACAGAGACTTCAGGAACAAGCATAACCAATAGAATACAAGAGATAGAAGAACGAATCTCAGAGTATGAAGACACCATAGAGAAAATAAACGCCCTGACCAAAGAAAACAGCAAATCCAACAAATTCTCATCACAAAACATTCAGGAAATATTGGACATAATAAAAAAAAACTAAATCTAAGAATAATAGGAGTAGAAGAAGGAGAAGAATTGCAGATCAAAAGTCCAGAAAATATATTCAACAAAATTATAGAAGAAAACTTTCCCATCCTAAAGAGGGATATCCCTATGAAGGTGCAAGAAGCATACAGAACATCGAATAGACTGGATCAGAAAAAAAAAACATCCCCTCACCATATAATAATCAAAACACAAAGCAGTCAGATTAAAGAAAGGATATTAAGAGCTGCAAAGGAAAAAAGGTCAAGTAACCTATAAAGGTAAACCTATCAGACTTACACCAGACTTCTCTATGGAAACCATGAAAGCCAGAAGGTCCTGGATAGAGGTAATGCAGAAACTAAGGGACCATGGATGCAATCCCAGACTACTATAACCAGCCAAGCTTTCATTCACTATCAACGGAGAAAACAAAATATTCCAGGATAAAAACAAATTTAAACAATACGTAACTACTAATCCAGCCTTACAGAGAATATTAGAAGGAAAATTACATCCCAAGGAATCCAACATTGTCAATAATGCCTACAATAACTCAGACATCTAGGGGCCCTTCACTAGCACAACCCAAAGAAGGAAAACACATACAGTCTACTACCCCCCCCCCAAAAAAATGACCAGAGTCAACAACCACTGGTCATAAATATCTCTTAATATCAATGTACTCAATTCACCTATAAAGAGGCACAGACTTAGAGATTGGATACGAAAACAGGATCCAACATTCTGCTGTTTACAAGAAACGCACCTCAACCACAAAGACAGACACCTACTCAGAGTAAAGGGGTGGGAAAAGGTCTTCCAAGCAAATGGACCTAAGAAACAAGAGGGTGTGGCCATTCTAATATCTAAAAAAATCGACTTCAAACTAAAATCAATCAGAAGAGATGGAGATGGACATTTCATACTCATAATAGGAACAACTCATCAGGAAGAAGTCTCAATCCTGAATATCTATGCCCCTAATATAAAGGCACCCACATATGTAAAAGAAACTCTTCTAGAACTCAAGGCAGTCATCAAACCACACACGCTAATAGTAGGAGACTTCAACACTCAGCTCTCACCAATGGACAGGTCAATCAGACAGAAACCAAACAGAGAATTAAGAGATTTATTGGAGGTATTGAATCAAATGGACTTAACAGACATCTATAGAACACTCCACCCAAATAGGAAAGAATATACCTTCTTCTCTGCAGTTCATAGAACCTTCTCGAAGATTGACCACATACTCGGTAACAAAGCAAACTTCCACAGATACAAAAAAAATATTAGTTACCACCTGTGTCTTGTCAGATCACCATGGATTAAAATTAGAATTCAACAACAATGCTACCACCAGGAAGTCAACAAACTCATGGAAGTTGAACAGTCAACTACTACATGACAAGGCTGTCCACTCTCTCCATACCTCTTCAATATAGTGCTTGAAGTTCTAGCAATAGCAATAAGACAACATAAGGAGATCAAGGGGATTCGAATTGGAAAGAATGAAGTTAAACTTTCGTTATTTGCTGACGATATGATAGTGTACATAAGTGACCCCAAAAACTCTACCAAAGAACTCCTACAGCTGATAAACACCTTTAGTAACGTGGCAGGATACACGATCAACTTCAAAAAATCAGTGGCCCTCCTATACACAAAGAATAAAGAAGCAGAGAGGGAAATCAGAGAAACATCACCTTTCACGATAGCCACAAATAGCATAAAATATCTTGGGGTTACTCTAACCAAGGAAGTGAAAGAACTTTACTTGTCAAACTTGTCAAATAGTTGTCAAATAGTTGACAAGAACTTTAAGTCTTTGAAGAAAGAAATTGAGGAGGATACCAGAAAATGGAAAGACCTCCCCTGCTCTTGGATTGGGAGGATCAACATAGTAAAAATGGCAATTCTAGCAAAAGCAATCTATAGATTCAGTGCAATCCCCATCAAAATCCCATCAAACTTCTTCACAGACCTTGAGAGAACAATAATCAAGTTTATATGGCAAAACAAAAAACCCAGGATAGCCAAAACAATCTTATACAATAAAGGAACTTCAGGAGTCATTACCATCCCTGACTTCAAAATCTATTACAGAGCTACAGTATTGAAAACAGCTTGGTATTGGCATAAGAACAGAGAAATCGACCTTTGGAATCGAATAGAAGACCCGGATATTAACCTACAAACCTATGAGCACCTAATTTTTGACACGGGAGCTAAAGGTATACAATGGAAGAAGGAAAGTATCTTTAACAAATAGTGCTGGCATAACTGGATGTCAACCTGTAGAAGGATGAAAGTAGATCCATATCTATCACCATGCACAAAACTCAGGTCCAAATTGATTAAAGACATCAACATTAATCCATCCACTTTGAACCTGATAGAAGAGAAAATGGGAAGTAATCTACAAGATATATGCACAGGAGGCCACTTCCTAAGTAGGACACCAGTAGCACAGACAATAAGAGAAACAATGAATAAATGGGACCTACTGAAACTGAGAAGCTTCTGTAAAGCAAAGGACACTGTCAGTAAGACAAAAAGGCTGCCTTCTGACTGGGAGAAGATCTTCACCAACCCCTCATCAGACAAAGGTCTGATCTCCAAATATACAAAGAACTCAAGAAACTAGACACTAAAACTCTAATTAACCCAATTAAAAAATGGGGTACTGAACTGAACAGAGAATTCACAACAGATGAACTTCGAATGGCCAGAAGGCACTTAAGGTCATGCTCAACCTCCTTAGCGATCAGGGAAATGCAAATCAAAACCACTTTGAGATACCATCTTTCACCTGCCAGAATAGCTAAAGTCAAAAACACCAATGATAGCCTATGCTGGAGAGGATGTGGAGAGAGGGGAACTCTCATCCATTGTTGGTGGTAATGCAAACTTGTGCAGTCACTGTGGAAATCAGTGTGGCGGTTTCTCAGGAAACTGGGAGTCAACCTCCCTCAGGACCCAGCAATTCCACTCTTGGGAATATACCCTAGAGATTCCCTAACATACTACAAAAGCATTTGTTCAACTATGTTCATAGCAGCACTATTTGTAATAGCCAGAACCTGGAAACAGCCTAGGTGCCCCTCAATAGAAGAATGGTTAAAAAAGGTGTGGAACATATACACATTAGAGTTTTACTCAGCCGTAAAAAACAATGACATCTTGAATTTTGCATGCAAATGGATGGACATAGAAAACGCTTTACTGAGTGAGGTAAGCCAGACCCAAAAAGAGGAACACAGTATGTATTCACTCATAACTGGATTCTAACCATAATTAAAGGTCTTTGAGCCTATTTTTCGTGATCCTAGAGAAGCTAAATAAGAAGATGAACCTGATGAAGATTATTTAGCTATCCGCCAGGAGGAGGTAGGAAATTGTCAAGAGTCCCAGGTAACCTCGGGTGCATGGGGGGCGGGGGTGGGAGTGTTGTTGGAAGGGGAGAGGGTTAGAGAGAAGGGAGTAGGTTAGGAATGGGGAAAGCTCGGTTGACCGGGATGGGGGGGATGGAGGAAGGATGAATGTGGGATCAGGGAAGAATATATTTCAACTAAGGGAGTCATTTTAGGGTTTACAGGAGACTTGATTATATATGGGATCCCAGGTCCAAGGTGAGATCCCCAGATTGTTCTCTGGACAGAGGAGAGGGTGCCTGAACCGACCTTGGCCCATAACCATACTGATGAATATTTTGCTTATCACCATAGATCCTTCATCTGGCGATGGATGGCGATAAGGAGACCCACATTGGAGCACCGGACTGAGCCCCCCAAGGTCCAAATGAGGAGCA
Organism: Myodes glareolus; assembly: GCF_982192425.1. NCBI lineage: Eukaryota > Metazoa > Chordata > Mammalia > Rodentia > Cricetidae > Myodes > Myodes glareolus. The sequence continues at coordinate 118,428,966 of NC_142030.1, forward strand.
GAAGAACGAAGAAAATGAAAAAGGAAATAAGGACTGCAAGGGATGCTATCACCCACTGATACAAGGGGACGGATCTAATGAGAGTTTACCAAGGCCAGTTGGACTGGGACTGAATGAGGAATTAATCCAACCAGATTCTCTGAATGTGGCCGGATTCTCTGAATGTGGCTGGCCTGGAGTCTTTCTGAAAAGCCATTGACAATGACACTGGGACTTGTTTCCTCTGCATATACTGGATTTTGGGGATCCAGTCTGTTTGGATACTCACCTTCCTGGACCTAGAGGGAGGGGGGAGGAACTTGAACTTCCCACAGGACAGGAAACCCTGACTGCCCTTAGGGACGAAGAGGGAGGAAGAGAGGGATTGGGGGGAGTGGGAGGGTGTTGGGAAGAGAGGCGTAAATGGAAACTTTTATAATTTAATAAAATTACTTTCAAAAAAAGAAGAAAAAAATGAACTTTTATTATTATAAAAGTCCTGTTTGATTTTTTTCTGTTATATTTTGTTTTGCTTTATTCATTCATTTATTTGTTTGTGTGCTTTTATGTAGGATCTCTTTCCATTTCCCTGACTAGTCTGGAATTTTCTCTGTACAGAATGCCAGCTTTCAACACATAGGGAGCTGAGGTTTTGATGTTGTGTTTCACACACCCAGTTTTTGTATTTTTTTTTCATTGTGGCCAAACATGTCAGGAATCATATTTTCTAATTTGTGAATTTGTACAGATACTATTGTGCTACTGTTTGGATATTTAAAATGTTACCTGGGTTTTTAGGTAAGTCTCAAAGAGGCTTCATAGAACTTTAAATAATGCCCTTTTCAAGCAATTTCAAATTCTATGTTAGTACTTAGTAAAGAGTAAATCAGAAATGTGGATTGGAGGTGCAATTTTTTAGAAGAAAGATTACTGTTTATGACAGTTTATAAGTGACCCCAAGAAAGATAAATTGAAGACAATAGATGTGGTAAGATATTCCAATCTTTCTCAAATGCATATCCTGAATTCAAGACCATACCAAACTAACATCACAAAATTAATACTTACAATAATATGTGACTGTTCTTTTGTTCCCAAGAATGCAGTTTTTATACCCATTTATAGTAAAATTTGAAAGGATGCATTCAACACATAATTTTTAGTTCCAGTGTACCTTCCTTAACAAATCAATTTATATCTCTCTTATACTTCTTTATTAAAAGATCACCTATATTTTTTCTTCTTGACTCTACTTTATTATGTGGTGGTCATTTCACAAATATTGACAAGGAGATTTCTTATTAATTATGAAAGCTCAGACTTAGGTTAGGTCTGTCCTACTAGCTCTAATAACATAAAGTATCCCATTTCTTTTTTTTAAATATATGTTCTACCATGTTTCTCCCATCCTACTTCGTCTATGTCTCCTTTCTTTCTGACTGGTGACACAATTTTCTTCTCTCCTGAGTTCTTTCTGTCCCTGAAAGTCCCACCTAACCTCTTCTTGCCTAGCTACTGGTCATTCAGCTCTTTATAAAACCAATCAGAAGGCACCTTAACAAAAACATATCTTTACAGTGTAAACAACTATTATGCAATGTTTCCACTTTTTGTCTAAGCAAAAAGGAAAACTTTTAACGCTAACATAGTAAAACTGTATATAAAAAGAAAAATTGTCAGGAAAGATTATATTCACAATGTCTAGTCAATTTATATTCAGCATATTCAGAGAAAACACTCTCTTTCTTATCCTGATGAATGTACAGTTTTATACCTAGTTCACTTTCTACTCTATCATGTATTATTAATCAAAGACTGTCATTGTAGACCTCAAAATCTTTTCTTAGATAAAAAATTTAAGCTTTTATGTCATTCAACCTTACATTTTATACCTACTTTGTGAGTTTCTTTTCTGAATTTGGTAACAAAGAAAACTGTAAAAATAATTATCTCATCTTCAAATATATTAGAAACCGAAGAAGCATAAAATATTACCAAAGCAAACAGGAACTACACAACAAGCAAATTTCAAAAGTATAGAAATAACAGAAACAACTGACTTCCTGAACAGTCACACAAGGTTCATCTGATTCATCTGAAATACAGGAGCATTAATCTTCAGCCCACATGCCTAGAATATCTGTCAGACTTTGCTGTGATGCATAAATCTTGAAAGACCGTCTAATGATGTCTTGGTAAAGTTTGGCAGTTTCCTTGTTTTGTGTCCTCCTTATCTATTTTGCATATAATTCTGTCAAAAATAAATAAAGGCATAGAGTCTTTCCCTGGGGGCATGCTTTGCCACAGAGAATGCAGGGTCTTTGATGCTGAATATAATTTTTGAAAGAAATCCATGCTGCAAGGAGAATACATTTTTCGGTGTCATAAAGTCACCAAGTTATTAAAGCATCTTAAATGACATATGCTGTAGGTTTTTAAGTATTTGATGAGCACACCATCTCCCCATTTCTGTCTCAGTTAATAAAAGATTTTAACTTTAAGATAGTAAAATTACATGTAACAAAACCTATCAAACAAGAATTACAGTCACTATATTTCATTGCATGTCTAAAGTTTTATATCTAGTTTATCCTTTTATTATAACTTAAGGAAAATATGTCTTCCTTCAATCCCATCAAAGGCCTCAGGAAGCTGCATTGTAAGCAACTTCCAAAGCTTTAGAATTGACAGAGAAATCTAATTGCCTGGATAGTCACCCAAAGTTCTTCTGTAATATTGGGGCATCCATCTTCAACCTACAGTTTATAGTATCTGACTGCCTTTTCTGTGAAGCAGAAAATTTGAAAAATTGCTTTGCCTATATTGACAATTCTTCAATCAATTTATTCTGTGTTCAGCCAAATGTCTGACAGTTTCCTTTGTAAAGCAAGAACCCTGAAGGACCATCTCTTCCTCTGAAAATTTTACCAGTTAGTCATTTTTTTTGTGGATCTGTCTTGTCCAATCCATATAGCATGCCGTCAGACATGTCCAGGTAAGAGCAGATTCTTGTCCAAATAATTAGCAAATTCTATTAAGAACCTCTTTGATGCCCATTATCTTCTTGAAGTAGATTGGTGCTACCAGAAGTAGATATGCCTTACTCTTGAGAAAAGCCTAAGTTCTTAAAACATTTTAAATGTCAAATTCTGAAGGTCTTTGAAGGGTTTGAAGAATACCTATCCATATAAAATATAACTCTGTACATGTAACTAACATAACTAACATGGCTACTGTTTGAAAGTTATAGCCAATTATCTATTAATCTATATTTTAACTATACCTTACATTTTTAAATGAGCTGTATAAACATAATACATAAAATAAGAATAGAAATATACATATAAAGTATAAAAAAATTGACCTTAACTTTGTATCAGTAGATCAGGATCCAAACAAATACAAAGTATTACTCTTTATATTATCGACCCATTAGATTTTTTAATACATTGACTGTGACTGTTAAATTTTTATAATAAATCCCCTTTAAACAAAAATAAAGAATTATAAACAATCATTTGGGGAATTTGGGTTTAATTTTTACCAAACTGTTTCCTGTTGTTTGTCGGACAATATATTTTTAGGGTTCATGGATACATTTCAGGGGTCTTGTTCGTTCAAACAACATTAACCTGGAAGAAATTCACCAGTTCTCATCATCTGTGGGCAAAAATGAATCTCTTTTCCAAATAAACATGGAAACACCTTAAACTTAAATTTTGTAATCAAGATACTATTTAAATATATATGATTTTTTTGGCTTAATGGCTGTCACAGACAAGTATCTCTGCAGTTGGCTCATTAAGAGTCAAAAAATTTAAAGAAGACACAATAACATACATAATATAGACTCTATGGTAATTAAATGTTTACATGGAAATTTTATTGCTCTATTACTTTGTTATGCTTATTTTATTATCTTTATTACTTTAATCTTGACTGACCAAACTCTTTCTTTTCTCTTTTAAACCCATGTCCATTTACACAATCCTGTGAACCATTAAGAATTATTTTTCATCTCCCTGTGTCTTGTTACGTATTTGTAACCTTTTTCTAACTGGAAGATTTTTTGTTTTAAAATGATAATCAGTCTTGGCTAGGATTATTGTTGCAATTTTGCCTATTGACTCACAGTGCACAATTGCGGTGGTATGTTCCCCACCTCTGTAAACCATGCTCACTACTGCAGCCCCAAGGATGCAGCAGAGGGTTATTTATTTAGGGGTAGACTCACAGATCACAATGCTCTGCTTGAACAGAACCAAATGCTGCAGCTGGAAGAGAGAGAGGCCAGACATCTGCTTTACATTGTGATATATAATATATGAGGCCCACCCAAGTGGGCAGGTAACATATAAGCTACTCGCGGTAGGAATTCCTACAGCTACTCTTGCTTTTTTTTAAATAACACTCTGCTCACAAACCCTGAGTACTCAATATCAGGTACTCCCAAAATAGCCAGAGCCAGTTATGATGCCAGGATGAGCCAAGAAGCCCTTTCTTTTTTTTTTCAAAGTTTATTAAATTATAAAAGTTTCCATTTCCGCCCCTCCTCCCAACACCCTCCCACTCCCCTCACCCCCCCCCTCCTCCCTCTCCATCCCTAAGGGCAGTCAGGGCTTCCTGCCCTGTGAAAAGTTCAAGTTCCTCCCCCCTAACTCCAGGTCCAGGAAGGTGAGTATCCAAACAGACTGGATCCCCAAAATCCAGTATATGCAGAGGAAACAAGTCCCAGTGTCATTGTCAATGGCTTTTCAGAAAGACTCCGGACCAGCCACATTCAGAGAATCCGGCCACATTGATCACGTGCTCATTCAGTCCCAGTCCAACTGGCATTGGTGAACTCTCATTAGATCAGTCCCCTTGTATCAGTGGGTGAAAGCACCCCTTGCGGTCCTGATTTCCTTTTTCATGTTCTTCCTCCTTCTGCTCCTCATTTGGCCCTATTATACCACAAAAGCATTTGTTCAACAATGTTCATAGCAGCACTATTTGTAATAGCCAGAACCTGGAAACAACCTAGATGCCCCTCAATAGAAGAATGGTTAAAGAAGGTGTGGAACATATATACATTAGAGATTTACTCAGCGTTACAAAAACAATGACATCTTGAATTTTGCATGCAAATGGATGGACATAGAAAACGCTTTACTTAGTGAGGTAAGCCAGACCCAAAAAGAGGAATATGGTATGTATTCACTCATTAGTGGATTCTAGCCATAATTAAAGGTCTTTGAGTCTATTGTTCGTGATCCTAGAGAAGCTAAATAAGAAGGTGAACCTGAAGAAAATCATGTAGTTATCCTCCTGGAGATTGGAAATAGACAAGAGTCCCAGAACCATCATCTGGCGATGGATGGAGATAGAGACAGAGACCCACATTGGAACACTGGACTTAACTCCCTAGGTCCAAACGAGAAGCAGAAGGAAGGAGAACATGAGCAAAGAAGCCCTTTCTTAAAAGAGCTGTGCCTCTGCTTGCAACCAGCAAACAGAGTCTATCTGAAAAAAATTATGTGGCTAGGAAGAACTTATTTGGCCCCTTTTTATGGGTCTGAGACACTTGCTAGAAACTGTGTTTGTCTCCCATTTTTGTTTGTCTAGAAAACCTCCTTGTTTTTCTTAAGAATTTTTAGGTCTTATGTGGATCCATGCTCCAGATAGTTGGCACTGTTATGTTAAAGGAGACTTTGCATTGGTTTCCTAGCCACCTACACCAAAATAATCACACTGAAACTATATTAATTGCACCACTATTTGGCCAATAACTTAGGTATATCCCAAGTTGGCTTTTACATTTTAAATTTTAATTAACCTATTTCTATTAATTTATGTATCACCACAAGGCTGTGGCCTACTAGTAATTTTTCAGTGTTCTTCTTCTTTAACAGCTACATGGCATTTGCTGGACTCTAATGTCTTCCTCCCCTGGATTCAGTTTTATTTTCCTGACAAGCTCTATTCTAAAATTCAATAGGTCAATACAGCATCTTTACTAACCAATGACATTAAAACATATTCAGAGTATACAGAGGGGAATCCCACATCACTATATGATGTTGAAAACACACCTAACATGACTATAGCTTTGATTGTATAGATAACTAACTACTAACCTGTATCTCTTTATTATACTAAAGAGTTTTAAGGACTAGAACTTTACACTTTTAAATGAAATGTGTAGGCAAAACAACTTGAACAAAGGTAGAAACATTTATACATTATAACAAAAGCTATCTTAAATTTGTATCAATATACAAAAATCTATACCGATGTAAATATTTGACACCAGTGATTGCTCAAGAATATACTTAATAATCCATCCTTTTAACCCATCATTTCTATATTATATTGCCTTTTCACCTTCAAAAAGTAAAAAAAAAAAATAGCAATGAATTTAATCTTCTCTGTTTAGTTTTTTCCCTGATTATTACCAATGAAAACTTGTAACCAACCTCACTAAAGAATGACAAATATCTATAATCAAATGACTAAAATCCACCCATACCACTTCTTGGTAATATGGGTGTCATGTTCTGTAGACTGCTTCTTTTGCACGGGGAAGGAGGTGAAAGTGGTATTTTTTTAGGGGATCAAGAGAAAAATTGTGCAAAGGATCAAATCCTGGAAGATCTAACTCTACTATTCATTGTCCAGTTTATGTGTGATAAAAATGTGTAGAGCTTATTTGAAGCATTGGTTGGAGAATCTTTGAGACTGGACAATCTCAGCCAGCAGGTTTGAAGCCATTCTAGAGGCAGAATTTCAAAGATACAGTTAAAAAGTTACTCTGAGAGATCACATGGGCTACTTGTCTTTATTGATGTTTGGTCCTTTTTGGATTTCTGAAAACATAAAACTTTTAAAAGTAACATATATATAAGCATTAGCACAAATATGAAATATGTAGAGTGCAGAAGTGAATTATAGATGATTTTTGTTCTATGTTTGAATTATGTTGCATAACCATAACTGTGATTTTAATAAGACTATACTAGCCATAACTGTAATTTTACTAAGAGTATACTAGCCTCTGTAGATTTAGGTAAAGTCCTTTGTAATTGAAATCAGCTTAGGAATGCTAATTATTTCAAACAAAAACTTATAACAAATGTCTTCAATTTATATTTCAAAACTCAGTAAAAATTAGAGAAAAATACAACAACAATAAGTATTTTACTTCTGTAAAGACAACTGAATTACTGAAAAACAATTTTCTTAAAATAGCACATGGAGGATCTTTAATTCATACCCAAGATACAGTGTCTGGAGGCTTAGTTTTAATTAAGCTCTCCAAAATGTTATGTCCAGGGCTACCTCGGCAAAGTATCTGCATTGTGATGGGATTTTATGTAGCCCATCAAGTTGGCTTTTTGTTTCTTGAAGTAATGCACTAAAAAAGGAGAAAATAATATAGAAAACTTTTAAAAATGTTATTTTTATTTAGGTCTCAGAATTATTTTTGGAAATTTGTATGTATTTAAAAAAATCAAATTTCAAAGGCAAAGCCTGGAAAGATGACTTAGAAGTTAGAAATGCTTCTCCCTCTTCCAAATGATCTAAATTTTGTGCAGGGACCCAACTCTATCTTCTTATCTGATAGAGAAATGTACTTACACGTCTATACTCACATATACATTTATAAACAAAGCAAAACCTTAATATCTTCAAATGTTCTTATAAGGAGTAACCAAAAAAGAGAATGCTCATCCAGATTTTACCAATACAAACTGATATGAGGTTGGTAACAGATTTTAAAATCTATGTAGATCAATTCTGCACATCATAAACATTTTTCTTGTATGTATTCTTTTAGTATTACACAATATATAAAACTAAAGCTACAGTCATTGGTTAAGCAACTTATCATTGTGCTCTGAATGAAATGAACATGTTTTACTTGAGTTTGAAAAAAATATTTTTTTAAACTGCTCTCAAACAGACAATATTTTCTACAATGTATTTAATCAAATAAAGCACATGAATATATCTTCTTGCTCATGGTTTTTTGTTTTATTTTATTTTGTTTAGTTTTTAATAGATGTAACTCATTCTCATTAACAGTTTGATAGTTAAACCAGAGTACCCACTCTGAAGTTGCTTTTATTTTAAGATTGAAGTTCTTGCTTAGAGCCAGCTATATTTTGGTGTTTCTTTAACAGAAATGATATGAATGTGTGGTAGGATATGTAAAGTAAAAATAGAAAACAAAGCATAAAACTGGTACTGCATGATTTCTTGAACTCTGGGTCAAATAAAAACAATGGCAAATTCATACCATTAATTAGGTATAATGCACATCTTGTGATTAGAACTTCTCCATTTTTATTTGACTGAAGCTTCATTATGCAAATATTCCAAGTTAAAATTCTTTCATTGGTAACATAAAAATGGAGTTCAAATATACATTCTCCACATGATAGGTCCTGCTGTGCTTCTTTTTTTCAGCTTGTCTAAAGAAGATGTGCAGCTGAATTTTATAAATGATCATTGTCATTAGCTGTAGCATAAAAAGTTATGGATTTTGCAGCTTAAAGGGTACTACGAACTAATAATGCAGAGATTAAAATTAAACCCTGTCTAAAAACAATTAGGTATGTAAATTTTGGGTACTGTCACAAGCTTGAGCAGATGTCTGAAAACTAGCTAATTGTGTTTATTCATTCAAAATATGTTTACATAATGTATTATATTCTATTTTCTCAAACTTATTTGCATAGAAATGTATGGATGGCCATGATTCTGCCATCTTGCAACATGCAAAACTGCCACTGGCTTCTGGTAAAATTATATATATGTCAGTTTTGGTAGTTTCCAAACAAAAGAAGGTCACTCAGTTATTGGAACAAAGGCCTCTGTTGCTATGATTATGTATTTAGGTAGTAGTTCATGTAAAGAATATCTGGCATGAACACCAAAGATCTGGAGAGAGAACATGTGGAAGAACTTACTCAGGAATATAGGTTTGAATAAATATACTTGCATTAACATACATGAGATTTTAGGTGGTTCCACACAATATTCACTGGTTTAATGTCTTTTTCTAAAGCTAAATTTCGATGTTTGTGTCATACCATATTGGTGGAAGTCAGAGAACAACTTTCAGGAATACATCTTTTGTAAAATGTATTAGTATTTCATTTGTCTTTTAGTTTTGAAATTTTTCCCTATATGCAAGCTTGAGTTAATTTTCTGTTGCTTCTATGAAAAATGCTTAATTTTGCTCCTTAAAACAACTTAAATTCAGATTATTTATCAAAGACAGTCCACAAAAGTATTTTCTAGGGCCATAATTAAACCATTTACATAATGATCAGTGTGTATATAATTTTCAAATACTTTGTAAAAATGATTATGTGTATGTGTGTGTGTTTAGACACACATGCATTGGCATGCTTGTCCTTGTATAGATCAGAAAGCAATCTGTGTTTGAGATCAGCTTCAACAATGATACAATTTATGATGGAAGGGTAATGTCGCGGGATTAGAAAAATAATTAAGAAGAATAAATGTGTGAATAAAAATAATAAAACAGAATTATAGAATATTAATGGGAGGGAGTCCCAGAGATATTTGAAAATCATCACATTTACTTTCCATTTGCTTAAATATCCTGACCCCAAGATGGTAGTTATAAAATAAAAATTCATAAACATGATAAAAGTAGTGAAGAGACAAGTTGTAGGATTTTATGCTACATTCCTAAACATTCTGTTACCAAAACAAGACAAGTAATGATCATACCCTAGAGCAAAACATTCTGTAGGCAAATCACGTCCTGGATAGTCATCTCTCTAAGTGAGTAGAAACTTAGTTGGTTCTTCAGACCTTTGTTTGACACAGAAGCAGATCAACTTTGTAATACATGAAATGCCAGGTCAGGTCTGGACATTTGCCACATCTGTTGACAGTAACCTTGAGAGAGCAGAACTTTCTGTTGTAAATCAGGGTGGAATGGAGCCTTGACTTTTTTTTTGTAGGAACAGATCTTCTTAATACCTAAAATACCAGATCTTGATATTAGGGATACCTGTTATGTGAATTGCTAACAATAACCTTGAAAAAACAGAAGTAATCTCCAAGTAACTGACCTTTAGTCAAGGTAGAATGGACTCATACGAATGGACCCTATCAAATCTGAGGGGGTCAGTTTTTTTCCATTTAGTGTGTAGGTATTTGGGATTGAGGTGAGGTGTCAGACATAGAGACAAGGACCTATCCACTAGCTATCTTTATGGGTCTCTGATTCAAAAGCTCTACTACTTTCCTATTATTACATGCCACAGATATGCATATACCTCCTTGCATTACAACTGCAATAGCTTAGAAAATTTCACTTCTGTGACATCAATATATTAAGATACTCATCTCTCTTGTATATATAGAACATTAATAGATAATAAATCATGCAATTTTTTCCTGATTTGACAGTTTAAAATTATATTAGGGTATTTTATGGATCTCGGTTAACAATTTGGTAATTATGCAGTCTGTATCTGTTGTTTAATAATAATTTTTAAATATTTTTATTTTTAGAATTTTAATAACTTCTGAAAGATAGTAACTCCAATTTGCTAAGAAATTTCTTAACTACCAAATTATATGTGCCAATTTCTAAATATCTATATAGATATTTCTGAAAACTTTTATTAAAAATATTTTTTTAATATAACAAGAATAATTGATTATCCTAACACAGAATAGGTAGAAGAAACCGATTTTAGATGTAACTTTATGAAAATGATTGAGACTTTTAAAGAGGAAATGAAAAACTCCATTAAGGAAACGGAAGTGAGGTGCCTAGTCTGTTTGGATGCTCACCTTCCTAGACCTGGAGGGAGGGGAGAGGACCTTGGACTTCCCACAGGGCAGGAAACCCTGACTGTTCTTAGGACTGGAGTGGGAGGGAGACAGGGAGTGGGAGGCATGGGAGGGTATTGGGAGGAGGGGAGGAAGTAAAAATTTTTATAAATAAATAAATATATATATATAAACATAAAAAAAGAAATGTAGAGAAAGACAAACCAAAAATTAGAAAAAAAATTAATAAATCTCTCAAGAAAACCTAGAAAAAAACAATCAAACAGGTGAAGCAAAACGTTCAAAGCTTAAAGTCTGAAAAAGATGCAATAAAGAAAACAAAAACTGAGGAAATTCTGGATATGGAAAGTCTGGGTAAACAAATGGGAACTACAGAGACAAGCATGTACAACAGAATACAAGAGATGGAAGAGAGAATCTCAGTTGTTGAAGATACTATAAAGTAAATAGATTCATTGGTCAAAGAAAACATTAAATGCATCCACTTCTTAACACAAATTATACAGGAAATCTGGGACACTATGAAATGCCAAACCTAAGAAAAATAGGAAAAAAGAAGAAAAAAATCCAGCTCAATGGCACAGAAAATATATTCAGCAAAATCATAGAAGAAAACATTCCCAACTTTAAACAGGTCATCCTTATGAAGGTACAAGAAACTTACAGAACATCAAATTGACTGGATCAGAAACAAAGTACATTCACTGAATAATAGGAAAACCATAGAGAATAAGGAAAGAATATTAGGAGCTGCTAAGGAAAAATGTCAAGTAACATATAAAGACAAACCTATCATAACTACATCTAACTTCTCAATGGAAACTATGAAAGCCAGAAGGTTCTGGGCAGATGTTCTGGAGTCAATAAGAAACCATGGATGCAAGCCCAGACTACACAGAAAAGCTTTCAATCACCAGTGATAAAGAAAACAAAGTACTCCATGACAAAACCATATTTAGACATTATCTATTCACAAATCCAGCCCTACAGAAAGTACTAGAAGGAAAACCCCATCCCAAAGAGCTAACTTTACCCACAAATAAAAAAGCTACCCTCACACCAACAAAACCCAAAGAAGGAAAACATGCTACCACAGAAAAATAACAGAAATTAAAAATCACTGATTATTAATATCTCTTAATATTAACATACTCTATTCACCTATAAAAGGACACTGGCTAAGAGAATGGAGATGAAAGCAGGATCCAGACTTCTGTATACAAAAAATATACCCCAACCTCAAAGACAGATATTATTTCAGAGTCAGAGGTTGTGAAAAGATTTTTCTATCAAATGTACCTAACAGACAAGCAGGAGTAGCTATCCTAATAACTAATAAAATAGATGTCAAACTAAACAATCAAAAGAGATGGAGAAAGATACTTTATACTCATAATAGAAACAATCAATAAAGATGAAGTCTTAATTCTCAGCATCTATGATCCGGATACAAGAACACCCACATATGTGAAAGAAATATTACTGAAGCTTAAATCACACATAAACTCCACATACCAATAGTAGGAGACTTCAAGACCCCACTCTCCACAATGGACAGAAAAATTAGACAGAACACTATCAGAGAAAAAAGAGCACTAACAGATATCATGACTCAAAAGAAATTAACAGTTATCTATAGAACCTTCCACCCAAACAGAAAAGAATTTGCCCTCTTCTCAGCATCTAATGGAACTTTCTAGGAAATTGACCACATACTCTGTAACAAAGTAAACCACAAAAGGTACAAAAAATTAGAGTAACCCTATGTATCTTATTGGATCTACATGGATTAAAATTAGAATTCAATAGCATTCTATTATGAGAAAGCCCACAAACTCGTGCAAATTGAACAGTGCTCTATTGAACCACCACTTGGTCAAGGAAAAAAATGAAGAAAGAAATTAAAGCCTTCCTAGAGTTTATTTAAAGTTAAGGCACAATGTATCCAAACCAATGGAACACTATGAAAGCAATGCTAAGAAGAAAGTTCATAGAACTACATGCCTATATAAAGAAAGTGGAGAAACTCACACTAGTGACTTAACAGGACACTTGAAAGCTCTAGAACAGAAGAAGCAAATTCACCCAGGAGGAGCAGAAGAGAGGAAATAATCAAATTGAAGGCTTAAATCAATAAAATAGAAACAAAGAAAACAATACAAAGAAACAATTAAGCAAAAGCTGGTTCTTTGAATGGATCAATAAGATAGATTATCCATCTATATAATCTATATAATATAAGGTATTATCTATACCTTATCCAATCTAAAGGCATAGAAAGAACATTCAAATTAACAAAATCATAAATAAAAATACAGAGCAACTGAAATAATCAGAATGAAGAAATCCAGAGAATCATTACTACAAAATTCATACTACAAAAACCTGTATTCTACACAATTGGTAAATATAAAATAAATGGATATATTTCTGGATAGGTATCACAAACAAAACTTATATCAAGATCAGATAGACAATTGAAATAGACCTATACCCTGCAAAAAAATAGAAGCTTGTCATCAAAAGCTTCCCAACAATAAAAAAAACCCCAGGGCTAGATAGTTTCAATTAAGGATTCACCAGACCTTCCAGAAGAACTAATATATATATACTCCTTACAGTGTTCCATAGAATAGAAAAAGAAGGAACACTGCTGAACACTTTTTATGACTCTACGGTATCCCTGATATCAAAACCACGCAAATATTTAACCAGGAAAGAAAATGACAGACAAATCTTACTCATTAACATGGATGCAAAAATATCCGATAAAATACTGGCAAAATGAATGCAAGAACACATCAAAAAATCACCCACAATAATAAAATGGCTTCACCCCAGAGATGCAGGGCTGGTTCAACATTCAAAAATCTATCATTGTAATCCAATTTATAAATAAAATTAAGGGAAAAAATGTATGATCAACTCACTAGATGCTGAAAAAGCGTTCAACAAAATGCAACATCCCTTCATGATAGAGGACTTGGAGAGATCAGGGATACAAGGGACATATCCAAACATAATAAAAGCAATATACAGCAAGCCAGCTGTCTACATCAAATTAACAGGAGAGAAGCTCAAAGCCATTGCACTAAAACCAGGAACAAGACAAGGCTGTCTTCTCTCTCCATAGCTATTCAACATAGAGCTTGATGTTCTGGCTAGATCAGTGAGACAACAAAAACAGATCAATTGGATTCAAACTGGAGAGGAAAAAGTCAAATTTTACTTAGTTTCATATGGTTTATTAATACACATATTGACCCCACCCCCCAAAAAAATTACCAAGGAACTTCTACAGCTGACAAATACCTTCAATAATGTGTCAGGATACAAGATCAACTCAAAAAACTCAGTAATCCTTTTTTGTTTTTTATTTTTTCTAAGACAGAATTACTCTGTAACTTTGGAGCCTGTCCTGAAACTACCACTTGTAGACCAGGCTGGTCTCAAACTCAGAGAGATCCACCTATCTCTGGCTCCTAATTACTGGGATTAAAGGCATGTATCACTACCTCCCAGCTAAGTAACCCTTCTATATACAAATGACAAAGAAGCTAAGAAAGAAATTGCAGAATCATCACCTTTCACAGTAACCTCAAATAAAATAAAACATTTTGGTTTAACACTAACCAAAGATGTGAAAGACCTGTTCAACAAGAACTTTAAGTCTTTGAAGAAAGAAATTGAAGAAGATGTCAGAAAATGGAAAGATCTCCCATGCTCTTGGATATGTGCAATCAATATAATAAAAATGGCAATCGTACCAAGAACAGTCTTTAGATTCAATGCAATCCCTATTAAAATTTCAACACAATCTTCAAAGACCTTGAAAGAACAATACTCACCTTCATATGGAAAAACAAAACAAACAAAACAAAATTTAGGATAGCCAAAACTATCCTGTACAATAAAGGAACTTTCTGAGGCATCACCATCCCTGACATCTAGCTCTATTATAGAGATACAGTAATGAAAAGAGATTGGTATTCACATTAAAAAAGAAATGTTGACAAATGGAATCAAATTGAAGACCCTGACATTAATCCAAATACCTATAAACATCTGATTTTTGACAAAGAAGCTAAAAATACACAATGGAAGAAAGAAACATCTTCATAAAATGGTGTGGCATTACTGAATGTCAATATGTAGATGAAATCAAACAGATCCATATCTATCTCCATGCACATAATTCAAATGGATTAAAGGCCTCAATATAAATTTGACCAAACTGAAAGTGACATAAATGAAAGTGGGAAGTAGCCTTCAATGTATTGGCACGGGAGAACACTTTCTAAGTGCAACACCAGTTGCACAGACACTCAGATCAACAATAAATAAATAGGACCTCCTGAAACTGAGAAATTTCTATAAAGCAAAGGTGACAGTCAATAAGACATAAAATCAGCCTACTAAATGCTAAAATATCTTCACAAACCCATAATCAGAGAGAGAAGTGATCTCCAAAATATATAAACAACTCAAGAAAATAGATATGAAAATTCCAAATATCCTAATTAACAAATGGGGTACATAAACAGAAAATGCTCATTAGTAAAAGCAAAAACAAATCGAAATTTTCATGCAAATTGATGAAACTAGATAAAAATATCCTGAGTGTGGTAACCCAAACCAAGAATGATGAGCATGGGATGTACTTAAAAATGTATACTAGCTTCAAAACAATGTATATTGAGTCTACAGTTTATGATCCTAGAGAATCTTAATAACAAGGCAAACTCTAAGAAAAACATACAGAGATCCACCTGGAAAGGCAAAACAGACAAGATCTCCTGACAAAATTGGGAGTATGAACATGTGGGGAGTAGGAATGGTAGAAGATGACATGAAGGGGGATTGGGAGGGGGAAGGAGAACTTGAGTGAACAGGAAAATCTTGATGGGGTAAGGGCAGAGATGAGAGAAAGAGATATTTTTATTCAGAGAGCCATTATGAGGTTAGCAAGAAACTTGGCATTCGAGAAATTTCCAGGAATCCACAAATATGACACAAGCTAAGACCCAAAGCAATAGTGCCTAAACTGTTCTTGCCCTGTGTTCAGACTGCTGAATATCTTAAATATTACCATAAAACCTTCATCTAGCAACTGATAGAAACAGAGGCAGAGACCTATGTGCAAAGAGGTTAAGGCCATGGTGAGTACACTCACCGATACAATTTACCTGAGCAGTAAAGTGTCCATATAAAGAATGTGAATAAGTCACACATTAGCAACTTAACAACACACCTGATGATCTAGAGAAGAAAAAAGCAAACTGATTCAGGAGGAATACATGATATGATATAATCTAACTCAGTGCTGCAATCAGTAAAATTGAAACAAAGAGAACAATACAAGAAACAGTGAAACAAAGAGATAGTTCTTTGAGAAAAATAAACAATATAGACATATCCTTATCTAAACTAACAAAAAGACAAAGAGAGAAAGAGAATATCCAAATGAATAAATCAGAAACAAAATGGAAGCATAACAACAGACACCAAGGAAATCCAAAAATATTTAGGTCATACTTCAAAAACCTGTACTATATAAAAGTATAAAACCTATAAGAAACAGACAAATTTCAGAATATGTACGAATTATTAACATTGAATCAAGACCAGACAGTTGATATAAATAGATCTATAACCACTAAGAAGATAGAATCAGTCATTAAAATCTTCCAGCCACAAGAAGCCTAGAGCCAGATGTTCTCAATGTAGAACTCAACCAAAATTTCAAAGACAAGCTAGTATCAACACAATTGCTCCTTAAAAATACAAAGGTGATATTCTATCAATAATCTACATTATAAAGTATGTTTACAGAAAATCAGAACACAAAATTGCAAATAAACAAAGATTGATTACAAATTCTTAATGGGTTCTAAATATTGCTAGAAGAAATTTCAATCTATGACTCATTCCTGGGATAAAACTGTAGATGTTGACAAAATCTTAAGTGGTCTCAGATAATTATTAGCTGAAACTGAGGGAGAATTGACTTTGATTAAAGAGAAATTACGAAAGACATATGTGGATTGTGTAGATTCCAATCATAATTGTATTCTGGGCATATTACCCTCCAAATAGTCCCCGACAGGAATTTTAATTCAAAGGAAAGATATTATCTTAGAATGGAACTATTTGTCACATAGAACAAGAAAGAAATTACAAACTGATATTGAAAAGGTCTATGAACTAATTACAAGAGGAAACTTGAGAATTCATCATTTAGCAAGGATGGACCCAAGAGAAATTATAGTAATTATTACTAATGATGAAGTTAAAAAACTATGGGAAGACAGTGAACCCTGACAAAGAGCTTGTACTAGTTTTTTTTTAAAGACTAATAACAACTATCCCAAATGTGAGAGAATTTGACTTATAAAGAGAGCTAATTGGATCGTTCTTCACATAGTATGGGACACGAATAACTGGTGTCCTATGTCATATGCTGATGCAAGTAAATCAGGAAAGGCAGGTTAGAAATAAGAAGATTTAAATAAAATGGAACAAAGCCCTTATGATTTGTCCAAAGGTCAGTATTATATGCTATTCTCATGGTACAAAGATATAAAGAACCTTTCAACATAGGTTTACAGTTGCAATACCTAGAAAGAGATGTTTTGCCTATTGGATTCTAACCATAAACAACGGACATTGAGACTATGCTTCACAAGCCTAGAGAAGACAAATAACAAGGTGAACCCTTCCCCAAAAATACATATATAGATCCTCCTAGGAATTGGAATTGGACAAGAATGTCAGGCAAAAGTTGGAAGCATGGAGGTGGGGGTAGAGGTGGGGATGAGGTTGCAGAAAGCGAAGAGGGGGAGAGAAAAGGGAGAAGGGAAGGATTGAGGAAAGCTTGGGGGAGTAGGAGCGCTGAGATGGAGGATGAGCAGATATAGGAGCAGGGAAGAAAATATCTACATTAAGTGAGCCATTTTAAGGTTGGCAAGAGACTTGTCTCTAGAAGGGATCCCAGGTGTCCACAGGAATGTTCCCAACCAGGTCCTTGGGCAGCAGAGAAGAGGGTGCCTGAACTGGACTTGCCCCATAATCACACTGATAATTATCTCGAATAACACCATAGAATCTTCATCTAGTGATGGATGGAGATAGAGACAGAGACCCACATCGGAGGACTGGACTGAGATCCCAAGGTTAAGTTGAAGAGCAGAAGGAGGGGAAAGATGAGCAAGGAAGTCAGGACAGCGAGGAGTTGTTCCACCCACTGAGACAGTGTGCCTGATGTCCTCTAGAAAAAGGTAATGCAGAAATCAATTGATAATTTACTGGAAGTGTGCTGAAGTTCTCAAACTTTCACAAAAAACACCATGTCAATAGAAAAGTTTAAAAAACGACATTTCCAGTAAATAGTATCAAGTCATGGAAATTATAAGCAGATGCCTTGCTTGCTCATTATACAAAAAAAGCATCACGCAGGAAACCCTGACTGCTCTTGGGAATGGTGAGGAAGGAGGATAGGGAGTGGGGGAAGCAGGAGGGTATTGGGAGGAGGGGAGGAAGTGGAAATTCTTTAAATAAATAAATAAGAAAAAAATGGAAAAAAAGAATCACTACTTGAAGGAAGTAAACCAAATGATACTCAAAGAAATGAAATCTGGCAGATGGATGTGTATCATTTTGCAGAATTTGAAAAACTAAAATATGTACATCACACCATTGAAGTTTTCAATGGACAACTGCTTTGAGTTTGAAAAGGTTGACTCAGTAATCACACATTTACTAGAAGTTATGATAATAATGGGCATACCTGCACAAATAAAGACAGACAATTATTGAGCATACGTTTCAAAAAATTGAAACAGTTTTCTTTTGTTTATTATAATATAAATTATATTACAAGTATACCACACAATCCTACTTGTTCATGCAGTTATATAAAGATCAAATTGAACTATATAGGATATGTTACACAAGCAGAAAAAGGGGAAAAATCCCCAGAAATGATTGAATAATGCTTTTTTAACTTTGAATTTTTTTAATGCTCATGAGAAAGGTACAATGGATACAAAAAATCCCTATTTGATAATAGAAAAAAACTTCTGAATTAAATCAACCCTAGACTGACCTCAGAATAAAAAACCGAAGATGTGTTATTTTGGGCAGGGGTTTTGTTTTTGATTCCACAGGAGAAAAAAGGCTATGGATATCATCAAAATTAACAAAGGTTTTGTTTGAAAAGGAGAAACCTCTAAATAAAGAGAAATGTTACTTCATCCACAGAGGTGACAATCCTACAGGTTGTAAAAAAACCTCATATGGGTTGGGGCAGGGTTTTGTCTTTGTAGAAAAATACATATCTTTGGTATCTATATAAGACCTTGAATATCTAGGTGCCTAAAGACTAAAAAGATAGTTATTCAGAAAGAATCACCAAGCAAAGAGAAACAATAATACCAATATCATCCACAGGGTAAAATTTCAGTACCTAAACTCCCTACTTCTGAGTGTAATGGTATTTGTGACTCACTTAAAAATCAAAGCTAGCTTTGGAATTGGATGATGTCTTACCTCCTACAAATTCAAGCATACTGTTAAACAAAAAATTCAAAGTTTCTGTCTCATATGAAGAGCCAGCTGGTGTGGGACAAAAAGAAGATAAAATAAAGGGATTGAGGTTATCAAAATTCTGTTTCAAACATTTTACTTTCCTGCATAACTATTTTCATTTCTATAGTACCTTTCTTTGAATATATGACAATTGAAACTCAAACTTTCCATTTTGATATAGACAATGTTTAAGTTTTTTATGGTCTACATTTAATTTTCCTAGAGTAATCTTTAATTCTTGAGTAAGAAGATGGGAATCCACAACAACAATTCAACCTGGTTTATATGATTCTATTCAGCTGATAGCACCACTTAAAAACAGGACTTGTACTACAAACTACTCAGTACTATTTCAAGCTGGCTAGCTGACACATTCAAGCCTCATAGAATACTCCACCCTCAACTTGAGACAAACCCTGCAGTTTCCCATTATGCATAGACTGGACAAAAAGTGAAACAGCTACCTTTCTCAGTACTTGAAAATTGATACAAATTTTTCTTTCAGGATCCTCAAAGGATACTGTGACCCTCTAAGCAGTAGGAAGTAAATTTAAATATATTATGCCTGCATTCATAATAGGTGGGGGTGATAAAGGAAGTTACAAAATAATCCTATACTAGTTCAGAATTACATATATTTCACAGACTTTTCCCACATGAGTCTTAATTTTTCACTTGATTATGTAGTAAAAAAGATTCATTCGAAGATAATATCTTCCCTTTGCTTTAAAATGCCTGCCGGGAAAATTCTGAAAGGCAATATGACTAGAATACAGTTACTATTTGGATTCACTCTACTTATATGTGCCTCCTGTAATTTCCCTTCAATGACTGTCATTTACTTTTCCAATTCAGCCATTAATTTCCTAGAACTATTTAAGTCTTTGTCACCACCTAAGATTTTGAATAAATGAATTATTAGATCAGGTGTTAACCCAACAGCCAGTTGTAGACTGAATATGTCCCCTTGATGTGGTATTTCCCTCTATATGCTGTGAATACCATTAGTTAATGAAGAAATCTGCCTTGGCCTATGATCGAGTAGAATAGAGTTAGTCATGGAAAACTAAATTGGATTCAGGAGAATGAAGGTAAAATCAGAGAAGAAGCCATGTAACCATGCTGGAGATAGATGCTGGAACTTTACTCTGGAAGCCACAGCCTCATGGCAATACACAGATTAATGGAGATGGGATAACTTACAGTATGAGTTAGCCTGAAATACGTTAAAGCTATTAGCAAAATGTATTGCACATTATATGGTTTCCATGTAATTATTTCAGGGCTGAGGTGCCAGGAACAAACAAGTGGCCTCCTACTACATCTCCTAAGAATCTTTGAAAGTCATTAAGAGTCTGTAATAGTTCTCTACTAATTTTTGCCTTTGGTGTTTTAAGTTTCTGTAAACCAATTTTGTAACCTAGGTAACTGACAGAAACTGCTCTCTGTAATTTTTCAGGAGCAATTTGTAATCCCCATTTAGGGATTTTTTTTTTTACTTCTTCAACTATTCTGTCTAAAGTATCTGCATTTGGGTCAGGTAAAAGAAATCATCAATGTAATGATAAATTGTAGACTCAGAAAATTGCTTGTGTATTATTTCCATGGGCTAAATTACAAAATATTGGCACAGATTGGGGCTATTACACTGATATCTCCTAGTAGGCTGAGAGTTACTATAAGTAGGCCTAGTAAAGGCAAAATTTTCTCTGACCTTTCCGTGTAAAGTTATAGTGAAAAAACAATCTTGCAAATCAAAAAATATAAGAGTCCATCCTTTTGGTATTTTAGAAGGCAGAGGAAATCCAGATTGTAGAGGACCCAAAGGTTGAATAACCTTATTGACAGTTTTTATGTCTCTCACCATTCTTAATTTTCCAGATTTCTTTTTAACAACAAATGCAGGAGAATTCCAATGACTGATTGGTTATTTAATATAGCAAGCATCTAGTTGCTATACCATACAGCTATACCAGATGTTCTAAATCCTGCAGTTTGTTTTCTGTTGAAGGACAATGCTTAACCCATATGAGTTAAGCATATTAATGACAAGGCCACTCTGAAGTTTTGCTAGTTGCTTTGTGTTCTTGTACAGCCTGAATTACAGGTGATCTTTGTTTATAATATCTTATAACATCCTTCCCAGAAACATGAATTTTGGGGACTGTAGAAATGTAAACCTGGGTAATCCATTGAGCAGCAGGTCATGACCCCCCAAAATCCTTACAATATTAGCCATCATTTCTGCTCTGGTTCTATACATTCAACACACCTTTTGTTTTGTTTTACTTGAGATAGCGTTCAAATTCCTAAAAATTGAGTATCTGCCTCCTAAAGAAGCCAATCTGGATTCCAAGTTTCTGGGGTTATGATACTCACATCTGTACACATTTCTAGCAATTCCCTCAATTGCAATGTCATATGTACTTTTAGCTTTGGTGTTTGATCATTTATAGATGTCTGTGACTATATACATTTTCTATTTTTAGTGGAGTTTTTGGTTAACCCTCCATGTTTATTATCTCATCTAGAACATGATAGGTATTTACAGTAGACACCAGATTTTTTAATTTTTCTGATGAGCCATGTTCTTCACAGTGACTGGGAATGACTGGACCTTGTTTGAGATGGGAGCCTGCAAGAGGGCCCTAAGGAGTTTCACAATGATATTGGGTGTCCTTCTCTGTCTTTTATCAACCTACATTCATTGGTCCAATATTGGCCTTTGCCATACCTCATACATATACCAGAAGGCTGAGTTGTCCTAGTTTTGCCATTCCTAGAGAAGACATTATTCCTAGGAATTCCTTGTCTACACTACATACTTAGATGTCTTATTTTACCATTATTGAAACATTTGGAATTTTGGAGTTTTCTCATACCATTGGAAATCATTTCTCCTACCCAAGCATAAGTACAATAGTCAAATATTTCAACATTCATTGTATGCAACATCTATTCATCTATTGGTGCTGATCTGACTTTTAAAGTCCCAAGTATCTTCTTACATTCTAACTTGGCATTTTCAAATGCTAAAGATTCAATAAATATAGGTCTAGCTTTGGGGACTGTCACTCTTATTTTCACAGCCTTAGTTAATCTAAGTCAATCTATTGAATGGCTTAATCCTCTTTTCTTATTCCTCAATCTTTTCCCAAATACTTAAAGCTGCTGTTCTACATAGGGAAAAGATATGTTCATCAAAGTAAGCCTGTTCCTGGGAATCAGAGTCACTAAGAATTTGACCTTGGGAATTTTCAAATTATTTTGTTTTCCTCTGTTGTTCCAAAATTTTGGCCCTTTCTCTCCAATAACACTTCCAAAACAGCTGAGGTCTATCTTCTAAGACTGTTGAGATTAATTGAATCCAATCATGTGAAGTAGCCTTAGCATCTGAAGCCTACATTTTCACCATTTCTCTGACAAAAGGTGAAAATAGTTAATAAGACACTATTGCTTGTTTAATTGCTTTTATATCACTCATACATATTGGTTCCCATGTATATTCTTTGACTACCTTAGGGTACTTTGTACCAGTTAGTTTTCTGATGAAATTACAGGAAATACACTTAAAAATCTGGGTAAGTCATTCTAGGCTCTGGCATGTAATGATGAGTCTAAATCTGGTCCTTGAATCTTTTGTTCCTGCTGATCAGGAACAAATTCCTCAATATTCTCAAATCTTTTAACTATTGCCTCTTTATAAGTCTGAATCTCCTGTCCAGTGTTCTGTTCTAATGTCCTCACTGAGAATTCCAAGGTCTTAAACTTGTCCAGTAAACATAACTTCTCATTCTTAGACACAATTTTGATGGTGAGCATATTGCCTTCCTGAAGAGATACCTTACCTATTAATCTATCATAACTTTTTAACAAATTCTGATTGTTAAATTTAACAGCACAAATTCTTTCTGATAATTCTGTCAAATTGATGCTATCCCTCTTCATAGTATTGATTTTCCTCAATTACCTGTCCATTATTAGTCTGTAAAGCCTATATTATTTCCAAAAGAGTGTCATTCATGGCCCTGTTATCAAAGTATATTTTTAATAAAATAATATTAAAAAGAAAATTAATTCCTAAAATCAAATAAAGGGATGTAAAACAAATCACATTAGTCTTGTATAATACCATCCACAGTACAAAGAAAATAATTATTGAACTCCTGGATAGTTATATTATCAGTATTTTTTTAGGTTTTTTTATCTTTCTGTAACATGTGGGCCTGCTTGTTGGGGTTTCCATCCTTCCCAGTTCCCATACTCAGTATATCTCAAAGAAAATCACATGTAAGTCTACAAAGTTATAAACTGATTGGTTTGGTATCTTTTTCAGAGGGGCAGGTTACCTCTTCCTTTTTCAGTGTCTGGACAGGATTCTAGATAGAGCTTCCTTTTTCCCAGAATGCTCCTGTTCTCATTGACCTGCCTCTACTTCCTGACTGGTTGTCCTACCTATACTTTCTGCCTTGCTACTGGCCAAGCAGCATTTATTTGAAACATAATTGACAGAATATAAACAATTCTCTCACACCATCTTTCCTATCATAAGACAATTATAATGAATTGGACCAGGTATAATAATCATTATCAGCAAGCAGGTGTCATAGTTGCAGCCGTGTTCCTGAGAGATGTTTGCAGCAGTGAACAGCATGTGTTGATTTCTTAGGTACTGAAAAATATGTTTTCTTTAACAAATTATGAGCAGGTATTAAGGTGATCAAACACTTCCTAGAGTTGGGGCCCAGGATAAAGAGAAAACCCTAAGTTTTCCCTCAGTGCAAGTTGTTTATTGTGTGTGCCATGGGGATAGCAGGCAGCAGTATGTGGGACAGCATGTAACATACCAAGCAGCAACATGTGGATTGTGAGCCAGGGAGTGGTGAACAGCAGCCTGCTGTGTCTGATTATTGGTTGAAGCTATGGCCAGAAGAGTGGGTAGCACATGACTGACAAACAAATCCAAAAAGGGGTGGACTGATCCCCACATTTGGTTGCCAGATGATGTCAAAAGTTAAAAAAAAATATTGCATACTAGTTCAGAATAACATTTAATAAAGAATTGATTATTTTGGGGTAGTCTCACAGAACACAGTCCTTGGTCAAAGTCCTCTGTATAAATGGGGAACAGGAACTGAATCATGCAGATAGAAGGAAAAGGTAGAAACAAGAGAGCAAACACATACTTTACAGCTGCAATTATAGTATAAGAAACTATGCCAAAGTGGGCTTGGATATTAAAAGCTATTGGTGGGAGGAGATCCCATAGTATGGGGTGGATGTTCTTTGGCTGTTCAATAGATTGTGGACTATGTGTGTATATATATTTAAAAACATAGATTATTGAATCCAGTCTGAAAAGAAAAAGGCAGGATATAGACACAAGATAGAAATGTAAATTGTTAAATCTATGTTTAAAAGGAACTGCTAGTTTTAAATGTTTTACATTTGATTAGAAATGTGTATATGTAATACAAATGTATATGTAATATAAATGTTATATTTTGGTACAAATTTTAGATTAATTTTGTTAAAACATTCTGTACATACATCTTGTTCAAGGTATATACATCTCATTTAACAATGTAAGGTAAATCTCCAGTCTTTGAAAATTATTATGGTCAACTGCTTAGGATATCAAAGAAATGCAGCTTAATAATTTGTCACCTCTTATTTGAACTTGTAACTATATAAAGTATGATATCTAGGTCAAATAACCATATATTTAAGATAGACATGTTATCTACAGAATGTGCCATTTAAAATGTTTTAGTAACCCAGATTGTTTGTTTATGACAATGAGACATGTCTGCTCCTGGTAGCATCAATCTACTTTAATATAATTAACATGGAAGAAGCTGCACATGGAATTTACTTTCTTTGTGGCAAAAATGAGCCACTGTGGAAGATAATGCCTTTACGTCAACTACTGACACTATGCTGTCCTTATTGGACAAACGGAACACAAAACAGAATGACTGCAAAACATTGTCAAGAAAATGAGGGATAGCCATTAAGAATGTTTTGCTTCACAAAAATATCTGCCATAGATTCTAGACCTATAGACTGAAGATAAAGACCACAACATTGCTGAGGAACTTTGTGTGATTTTCTAGTCAGTTAGCTATTTCTGTCGATACTCATATTTTTGGAAGTTGCTTTCTTGTCTTCTTGCTTACTCAGTTAATATTATTTTCTTCCTGGGTCTCTGAGTGAGTTGATGACTAGGTAGTTATAGTTATAATATTCTTTATTTACCTGATGCAGAAAAATAAGCTTTCATAGAGCATAAATTGGGTATAGGACTTTGGACTCACCAAGATAGGATATATATGAAGTATTTTCTCTGAATTTGTCAAATGTAAAAAGAATAAACATTGTTGATGTAATTTTTGCCTGTATATATTGTTTATAGTTATTTTACTTATTGTACTTGTTTTCCTTACATTAGTTATAGCCTTGTTATTTATTTTAGACAAATAGTTTTAATGTAGTGGCATTTATTTGTATTTTAAGAAATAAAGACTGCATGAACATCAGAAAGGTAAAACTGGCCAGCCTTGAAGACCAGAGTGGCAAGCACCTTAATCCCAGTAACCACACTAGATTGCCATAGAAGCCAGACTTTATTTATGCACACCCTTAATCCCTGAACTACAGAGGATTATAAGATAGGAAGAGACAAATCTCTGTCGCATTCTGAGACCTCTAAATGTGGGATAACCATTTTTGTCTGAGAAAAGGTAAAAGCCAGAGGCTGACTGTTTTGACCTTCTGACATTTAGGTTGGACCCCAAGTTCTGTGTGTAACAACAGACACCAAGAACACCCAGAAAATCTTCAGTAATAATTCAAAAACCTGTGCTCCATAAAATTCAAAAATCTAAAAGAAATAAACAATTTCAGAATATGTATGACTTACAAAAATTGAATCTAGACAAAAAAACCTTAAATATAGTTATAACCCCTAAGGAAATAGAAGCAGTTATTAAGTGTCTCTGAACCATAAAAAGTCTAGGGACAGATGGTTTCAGCAGAATTCTAAAAGAATTTTAATGAAAATCTAATAGCAATACTTCTCCAATTCTTCCACACAATTGAAACATAAAGTGTTAGCAGAGGATGCTCATTCATTTCCTAGCTTCCCAGTCCCAAAATAATCAGAGATACTGTATCAATTAAAAGACTGCTTGTCTTATAAGTTCAGACATTTGTTAACTAATTCTTACTTCCTAAATTAACCAGTTTCTATTAGTCAGTGTATTGCCACATGGCTGTGGCCTACTGGTAAATTTACATCCAGCATCTGTCACCTTTAGCAGCTACATGGCATCTCCATGACTTTGCTTATTTTCTCTTATGTGTCTGCTTGGAATTTACATCTTGCTCCATTCTGCCCTTCTTGTAGGCCAAATTAGCTTTATGCATTAACCAATGGTAACAAATACATTCTTAGCATACAGAGGGGAATCTCACATCACCTCCCCCTTTCTGTCTAAATAAAAAGGAAAGTTTTACCTCTAACATAGTAAAATTATATATAGTCCCAAAAGGTATCAACCAAGAATTACAGGTACAATATTTCTACCTACTTTTTATTTTATCATAACTAAGAAAAACTATAATTATAAATACCTATACTTCAGCTTCATCAAAGATCACAGAAGGATATCAAATTACCTCAGAAGACAGAAAGTGTATTGTAATCATCCTCCAAAACTAGAATTCACTGAAACATCTTGCTGCCTGGACAGTCACCCAAAGTTCTTCTGTAATATTAAGGCATCTATTGTCAACCTACAGGTCCATATTATCTGTTAGACTTTTCCATGAAGCAGGAAATTTCAAAGACCATTCTGCCTATGTTGGCAGTTTGTTAGTCACATTCTTCTGTGTCCTACTGAATGTCTGTCAGACTTTATCATGAAGCAAGAATCTTGAATGACTGTCTCACCTTCTTTAGGCAGATTTAGCAGTCATTTTTCTTTGGGTGATGCTTGTCCAGTTTATACAGCATTCTTTTATCAAATCCAGGCAAGAGCAATGTGTTGTTCAAATGGCTGGCCTTGTCACATTGAAGGCAAATTCCATAATGAGTTTCTTCAAAGCCCATCAACCTCTCTGAAGTAATTTGGTGCTGCCAGGAGGAGATATGTCTCATTATTGAGAAAAGTTTAAGCTCTTTAAATGTTTTAAATGCCATATCTTGTTAGTCTTCAAGAGGTTTAAGGAATACCTGTCCTGACCAGTGGGATATGAATTGGGTACCAAGACCCTTTAGGAGAGAAACAGAGGAACAAGAGACTCAAGAAAATGGGCCGCAAGTCTGTATGCTGACCAAGCTGCAATTTTTACTTTTTCTCAGGAGCATTATATAACAGAATAGCAGGGGAGTAGGTAGGTTGCTATACAATAGTTCTAACTGGAATATCAGGTCTGGAGACATTACTAGCTGTTAGGAAGAGATAAGGAAATACTGAGGGTCTGTAAATGTTAATTGAAGGGGGCAATGTCAATTACTTCTGGGTCCTTGGACTTGCAAGTTTCTAGGCATTTTTAACTCACAAAGAAAGATAAAGCTTATTTCCTGGGCTTGGAACTTGCCCTAGAGAGGTGAATAGCATACTTAACTTGTGAACTTAGATGGCTTGATTATAACCAATACAGATTTTTGCTTCCAGCAAATAACTATATATCTGAAATACATCTGTACATCTAAAAACCTAACTAACATGAGTACAAGTGTGCCTATTATCAATGAGCATCTATTAACCTATATTTCTTAATTATACATTCCATTTTTAATAAGCCACAGAAACACAATACTTTAATCAAGAATAGAAATATACATATAACAAAATTGATTTTATATTTGAATAGATGGACCAAGATACATATCAATGCAAAGTATTCATCTCTATATATTATGCCCCTTTAAATGTAAACAAACATTTATAAATAATACTTGGGAATTTAGGTTTGGTTCTCTCCAAACTACTTCCTGATGGATTTTGGGCGAAGTATTTTTTGGATCCATGGAGGCCTTTTGGAGGGTCTAGTTCAATTAAATCACATAGGTCTGGAAAAAGTCCGTAAGTTCTCATCCTCTGTGGAAACAAAAGTAGAACCTCTTTTCCAAAGCAATGTATTCTTAGACCCAAATTTTGAAGTCAAGGAAATTTTAACATATGTTGCTTTAGCTTAGTAGTCCTCAGAATCAAATATCTCTCTGTACTTATCTCATTCACAAACAAAAAAATCAAAGAAAGCACAATAAAATAGATTATCAAGACTCTGTATATATTCCAACTTTATGTGGTTTATTTTTTTTTTACTCTATTACATTTTAAACTTTAATACTTATTTTATTAGCTTTCCTCCTTTAATTTATGTCTGCCTGTACTCTTTGGTAATATAATTGTCTATAATATTTTTCCCAAGTCTACATACATTTTCCCAACACTGAGACCTATATGGAGAACTTTTCCATCTGAATTTATCTTTATTGCATGTGTATATATATTTGTCCAGGAGCACTTTTTTAAAAAATAATCAGCAGGTATGACTAGGACCAACTCTGTCACCCTCCTGTTGGCTCCACTCAGGACACATTGCAGGCACATGCTCCCTGCCTTTGAGAGCTATTCATATTGCCCCAGCTCCAGTGTTGCAGTGGGTCTATGTCACCATTAAGTAATTTGTAGAATGCTGTTCACAAACTCCATTTAAAAATTCAGTCTCCTAAAAGATATAAAGCTATTCATGCAAATACCATGTCAGGAAGCTTTCTTATATGTTGCCCAGTTTTTTGCTGCTACTACTGTGTCAGAGAGCATTCTCTTAAAAGAATTGCACCTATGTTTGCTTCTAGCAAACAGAGACTACCCAAGAAGATGCTGCTACAAAAAAAAATCTTTGTTTAAACCTTTTCTTTTGTGTCTAGAATTCATTTCGAAGCTCTCTCAGGCCCAATGTGGATGTATTTGTCTCATGTTGGTGCCTGTTTTATAGACAGAGACTGCTGGTTCATTTCCCAGAAGCCCAGACCCCAAATAACCACACAGATATTTTACCAATTATAATACAGCTTGACCTATTAGCTCAGGCTTTTTGTTAACTAACTCTTATATCTTAAATTAACCAGGTTTTATCTCCAGCAGCTATGGCCTACCAGTTATGTTCTATCTGGCATCTCTCTACTTCAGCAGCTCCATAGCATCTCACTCATTCCACTTACTTTCTCCTGAATCTCTGCTTGGAATTCCCATCTTACTCTAATATGGTGGTAGGACAAATTAGCTCCATTAATTAACCAACAGAAACAAAACACATTCACAGCATACAGAGGGGAATCCCACATCAAGAAGGGAAATTGTCAAACACATTTTATGAGGCTGCAGTCACACTGACACCAAAACCATGCAAAAACACAACAAAGAGAACTACAAACCAATCTCCCTCATGAACATGGATGCAATAATCATAAAATCCTGTCAATCCAAATCCAAGAACATTCTAAAAAATCATCCATGTTGATCAAGTAGGCTTCATACCAGAGAATCAGGGATGTTTTATTAAATATTCTGTCAGTGTGATCCACCATATAAACAAACTGAAAAAAAAAAGTATCCCATTATCATCATATTGGTTAATGAGAAAGCCTTCAACATAATCGATAACTCATTCATGATAAAGTTCTTAGAGAAATTAGTCATACATAAAACATATTTAGGAGGACAACCTTTCAGATTGGTGAGTGGTTACCATCCCAGGACGGAGCAGAACATCCGGGAAAGGAGCACTGGACCCCTGCAGCAGAAGCTTCTACATTCCACACTTTCCTGCCCACTGCTTCCCCCCCACTAAGCCCGCCCTATTGTTTGTGAGGTCCTTGGCCCTGGAACAGGTCCTGCTCCTTCACTGAGGCTACCCACTCAAAGGGGTGAGCGTGCAGCCACCTGGCTGGTGGGGAGTGCAGGACACCTCCAGATCCTGCTGCATGGTCTTCTTGGCTCTGCACAACTCTCCCCTCCCCCTCGAGTTCGCCCTGTTATCTACGGGGTCTTTTGACCTCCAAGAGTCCTGTCCCTGTGTTGAGGACAGTCTTTCAGATTGGTGAGTGGGTGCCATCCCGGGACGGGGCAGTACATCCGGGAAAGGGGCACTGGGCCCCTTTATCTCCAGCAGCAGGGACTTCTCTGTGCCACACTTCCCTGCCCAATCCCCACCCAACAAAACCTGCCCTATTGTCTGGGAGGTCGTTGGCCCAGGAACAGGTCCTGCTCCTTCACTGATGCTGCCCATCCAGAGGGGTGCATGCACATCCGTCCTGGAGGGGAGTGCAGGGCACCTCCAGCTCCTGCTGCAGGGGCTTCTTGGCTCTGCACAACTCTCCACTCCCCCTCGAGTTTGCCCTTTTGTCTGCGGGGTCCTTAGACCTCCAAGAGTCCTGTCCCTGTGCTGAGGACAACCTTTCAGACCGGCCAACCGGAGAACAGTTCCTATGCCTACACTGAGGAGATCCACCCAGAGTCAGTCACAGCAAAGGTTGGACGAAGACACCAAGACTCTCCCGGCTGCATTTGAAGGAAGAGATGGGCAGGCGCCAGTGCAAAAATTCCTCCAACAACCTAAAGGCAACATGACATCACCAGAATCCAGGGATCACAAAACAAGAATTGAACACCCTACTCCAGAAGAAAGAGAAGAAATCGACTTTAAACGGAAGTATAAAAAAATAATAGAGGAAATTAAACAGGAGGTGAAAAACTGCCATAAAGAAATGGAGATAACAAATAAAAAGGTAGAAGAAATGAATAAATCTCTCAAAGAAAACCAAGAAAACCAAGAAAAAGCAATCGAACAGGTAAAGGTAACAGTTTAAGACTTGAAAAATGAAATGGAGGTAATGAAGAAAACACAAACCGAGGGAAGGCTAGATATCAAAAATTTGGGTAAAAGAATAGGAACTGCAGAGAGAAGTATTACCAACAGAATATAAGCGTTAGAAGAAAGAATCTCAGATGCTAAAGATACTACATAGGAAATAAACTCGCTGATTAAAGAACAAAACAAATCCAACAAATTCTTAACACAAAACATCCAGGAAATTTGGGACACTGTGAAAAGGCCAAAACTAAGAAAAATAGGAGTAGAAGGAGGAGAGGATTTACAGCTCAAAGGCCCAGAAAATATATTCACGAAAATTATTGAAGAAAACTTTCCCAACCTAAAGAAGGATATTCCTATAAATGTTCAAAAAGCATAGAGAATATTGAATAGACTGGATAAAAAAAATCCCCTCATCATATAAAAATAAAAATACAAAACATACAGAATAAAGAACTAATATTAAGAGCTGCAAGGGGAAAAGGTCAAGTAACATATAAAGGGAAGCCTATCAGAATTACTCCTGACATCTCAGTGGAAACCATGAAAGCCTGAAGATTTTGGATAGATGTGCTGCAGAAACTAAGACCAAGGATGCATGCCCAGACTA
The DNA here is from genome assembly GCF_982192425.1 of Myodes glareolus. Classification (NCBI taxonomy): domain Eukaryota; kingdom Metazoa; phylum Chordata; class Mammalia; order Rodentia; family Cricetidae; genus Myodes; species Myodes glareolus. Next base: position 118,460,851 of record NC_142030.1, read on the forward strand.
CTATACCCAGCAAAGCTTACATTTACCATCAATGGAGAAAACAAGATATTCCAGGACAAAAACAGATTTAAACAATATGTAGCCACAAACACAGCCCTACAGAAAATACTAGAAGGAAAACCACAAACCAAGAAAGCCACCAAGACCCATAATAACACAAGCATCTGTTGCAAGGGGAGAAGGAGAATTTTGGGGAGGAGGAAGTTGATTCCTCCCACTCCTGCCCAGACCACCAAAGCAGCAGGATGTGAGCTGCATTACTGAAAAAGGTACTGAGCAACATGGCTAACATAGATCAAAAAAATGGGTTAATCAAGATGTGATAGTTAGCCAATAAGAAGCCTGACCTAATGGGCCAATCAGATTTATAACTTATAGAAATTTCTGTGTGATTTTTCTCTGGAACTAAACAGCTGGGAAAACTGGGCAGAACATAAAACCCCCAGCAAAAAGGCCTCCTCATGTTACAAACATCTGACAACCTTCCACCAGCACAAATCAAAGAAGGGAAACAAACAAACACTACCACCAGGAAAAGTAACTGGAGTCAACAACCATTGGTCATTAATATCACTTAATATCAATGGACTAAACTCACCAATAAAAAGGCAAAGGTTAAGAAAATGGATATGTAATCAGGATCCAACATTCTGCTGCCTACAAGAAACACACCTCAAACACAAAGACAGACACTACCTCAGAGTAAAGGGTTGGGAAAAGGTTTTCCAATCAAATGGACCAAAGAAACAAGTGGGTGTGGCTATACTAATATCCAACAAAATAGATTTCAAACTAAAATAAATCAAAAGAGATGGAGATGGACACTTTATACTCATATCAGGAAAAATACATCATGAGGAATTCTCAATCCTGAATATCTATACCCCTAATATAAAAGCACCCACATATGTAAAAGAAACATTACTAGAACTCAGAACATACATCAAACCCCACACTATAATAGTGGATGATTTCAATACTCCTTTCTCAGCAATGGACAGGTCAAACAGACAGAAACTTAACAGAGAAATAAGAGAACTACCAGATGTAATGAACCAAATGGAAATAACAGATATCTATAGAACATTCCATCCAAACATAAAAGAATATACCTTCTTCTTAACATCTCATGGAACCTTCTCAAAATCTGATCACATAATTGGTAACAAAGTAAACATCCATAGATATAAAGAAATTGTAGTAATCACCTGTGAAATATCAGATCACCATGGAATAAATTTAGAAATCAACAACAATTCTAACCCCAGAAAGCCTACAAACTCATGGAAACTGAACAGTCAACTACTGAACCATCACTGGGTCAAGGAAGAAATAAAGAGAGAAATTAAAGTCTTTCTTGAATTCAACAAAAATGAAGGCACAATATACCCAAACCTGTGGGACACTAGGAAGGCAGTGCTAAATGGAAAGTTCATAGCACTAAGTGCCCACATAAAGAAAATGGAGAAAGTACACATTAGAGACTTAACAGCATACCTGAAAGCTCTAGAAAAAAAAGACGCAGACTCACCCAGGAGGAGTAGAAGACTGGAAATAATCAAACTGAGGACTGAAATCAACAAAATGGAAACACAGGAAACAATCCAAAGAATCAATGAAACAAAAAGCTGGTTCCTGGAGAAAATCAAGAAGATTGACAAACCCCTAGCCAAACTAATCAAACAGCAGAGAGAGAACATGCAAATTAACAAGATCAGAAATGAAAAGGGGGACATAACTACAGACACAGTGGAAATTCAAAGAATCATTAGATATTACTACAAAAGCTTGTATGTCACAAAATTGAAAAATGTGAAAGAAATGGACACTTTTTAAAGATAAATACAATTTACCAAAATTAAGTTAAGACGAGTGAGCATTTGAAAACCTATAAGCCATGAGGAAATAGAAGCTTTCATCAGAAACCTCCCTACCAAAAAAACCCTGGCCCATATGGTATCAGTGCAGAATTCTATCAGATCTTCAAGTAGAGTTAATACCTATACTCCTTAATGTGTTTCACAAAATAGAAACAGAAGAGTCATTGCCAAACTCCTTTTATGAAGCTGCAGTCACCCTGATACCCAAACCACACAAAGACTTATCCAAGAAAGAGAATTACAGACCAATCTCACTCATGAACATTGATGCAAAAACTCCCAATAAAATACTCGCAAACAAAATCCAAGAACACATCCAAAAAATTATACATTATGATCAATTTGGCTTCAACCCAGAGAGGTAGAGCTGGTTCAACATATGAAAATCTATCAATGTAATCCATCCTATAAATAAACTGAAGGAAAAAAAAACATATGATCATTTCATTAGATGTTGAAAAAGCATTTGACAAAATTCAACACCCCTTTATGACAAAGGTCTTGGAGAAATTAGGGATACGAGGTTCATTCCTAAATACAATAAAGGCAATGTACAATAAGCCAACAGTTAATATTAAATTAAATTGAGAGAAACTCAAAGCCATCCCACTAAAATCAGGATAAAGACAAGGCTGTCCACTCTCTCCATACCTGTTCAATATAGTGCTTGAAGTTCTAGCAATAGCAATAAGAGAGCATAAAGAGATCAAGAGGATTAGAATTGGAAATAAAGAAGTCAAACTTTCATTATTTGAAGATGTTATGATAGCGTACATAAGCAACCCAAAAACTCTACCAGAGAACACCTACAACTGATCAACACCTTTAGTACTGTGGCAGGATATAAGATCAACCCCAAAAAAATCAGTTGCCCTCCTATACAAAAAGAACAAACATACAGAGAAGAAAATCAGAGAAACATCACCTTTCACATTAGCCGTAAATAGCATAAAATATCTTGGGGTAACTCTAACCAAGGAAATGAAAGATCTATTTGACAAGATCTTTAAGGTTTTGAAGAAAGAAATTAGATGATACCAGAAAATGGAAGAATCTCCCATGCTCTTGAATTGGGAGGATCAACATAGTAAAACTGGCAATTTTACCAGAAGCAATCTATAGATCCAAAGCAATCTCCATCAAAATCCCAACAAACTTCTTTACAGACCTTGATAGAACAACAATCAAGTTTATATGACAAAACAAAAAAATCAAGGATAACCAAAACAATGTTATACAATAAAAGTACTTCCAGAGGCATTATTATCCCTGACTTCAAACTCTAATACAGAGCTACAGTAATGAAAAATGCTTGGTATTGGCACAAAAACAGAGATGTTGACCAATGGAATCGAATCAAAGACTCAGATATTATTCCTCAAACATATGAACAACTGATTTTTGACAAAGGAGCTAAAACTATACAATGGAAGAAAGAAAGCATCTTCAACAAATGGTGTATAACTGAGTGTCAACCTGTACAAGAATGAAAATAGATCCATATCTATCACCATGCACAAAACTCAAGTCCAAATGGATTAAAGACCTCAATATTAATCTGACCACATTGAATCTGTTAGAAGAGAAAGTGGAAAGTAGTTTACAACACATGAGCACAAGAGACCACTTCCGAGGTAGAACCCCAGTAGCACAGACAATAAGAGCAACAATGAATAAATGGGACCTTCTTAAACTGAGAAGCTTATGTAAAGCAAAGAACACTGTCATTAAGACAAAAAGGCAACCTATTGATTGGGAGATCTTCACCAACCCCTCAACAGACAAAGGTCTGATCTCCAAAATATACAAAGAACTCAAGAAACTAGACACTAAAACTCTAATTAACCCAATTAAAAAATGGGGTACTGAACTGAACAGAGAATTCTCAACAGAAGAAGTTTGAATGGCCAAAAGACACTTAAGGTCATGCTCTACCTCCTTAGTGATCAGGGAATTGCAAATCAAAACAACTTTGAGATGCCATCTTAAACCTGTCAGAATCACTAAAATCATAAACACCAATAATAGCCTATGCTGGAGAGAATGTGGAGTAAGGGGAACACTCATCCATTGTTGGTGGGAATGCAAACTTGTGCAACCACTTTGGAAATCAGTGTGGCGGTTTCTCAGAAAACTGGGAGTCAACCTCCCTCAGGATCCAGTAATTCCACTCTTGGTAATATACCCAAGAGATGCCCTATCATACTACAAAAGCATTTGTTCGACTATTTTCATAGCAGCACGATTTTTAATAGGCAGAACCTGGAAACAACCCAGGTGCCCCTCAATAGAAGAATGGTTAAAGAAGGTGTGGAACATAGTCACATTGAAGTTTTACTCAGTGGTAAAAAACAATGACATCTTGAATTTTGAATACAAATGTATGGAAATAGAAAATACTATCCTGAGTGAGGTAACCCTGACCCAGAAAGATGAATATAGTATGTACTCACTCATAAGGGCATTCTAACCATAATTAAAGGAAATCGGGTCTTTAATTCATGATCCTAGAGAAGCTAAATAAGAAGATGAACCCAAAGAAAATCATATAGTTATCCTTCTGGATACTGGAAGTAGACAAGATTGCTAGGCAAAACTTGAGTGCACAGGGTGGGGTGGATGTAAGGGGAGATGGGTAGACAAAGGAGAAGGCGAGGATTCAGGAGAGCTTGGGGGAATGTGGTGGGTGGGATGGAGGAAGAGTGGATATAGGAGCAGGAAAGTAAATATCTTAATTATGGGAGCCATTTTAGGGTTTGCAAGAGACTTTACTCTAGAGGGCTTCCCAGGTCCAAGGAGAGGTACCCAGATTGTTCCTTGGGCAGCACAGGTGAGGGTGCCTGAACTGGCATTGTCCCATAGCCACACTGATGAATATCTTGCATATCACCATAGAAACTTCATCTGGCGATGGATGGAGACAGAGACTGACATTGGAGCACTGGACTTACCTCCCAACGTCCAAATGAGGAGCAGAAGGAGGGAGAATATAAGCAAGGAAGTCGGGTCCATGAGAGGTGCATCCACCCACTGAGACGGTGGGACTGATCTTATTGGAGCTCACCAAGGCCAGCTGGACTGGGAGTGATGGAGCATGTGGTCAAAATGGACACTCCGAATGTGGTTGGCAATGAAGGCTGACTGATAAGCCAAGGACAATGGCACTGGGTTTTGATTCTACTGCATGGACTGACTTTGTGGGAGCCTGGTTTGTTTGGATGCTCACCTTTATAGACCTGGATGGAGTGGGGAGGACCTTGAACTTCCCACGGTGCAGTGAACCCTGATTGCTCTTAGGACTAGAAATGGAGGGGGAGGTGGGAAGGGGAAGGGACAAGGGAGGTGGGGAGGAGGTGGAAATTTTTAAGAAAGAAAGAAAGAAAGAAAGAAAGAAAGAAAGAAAGAAAGAAAGAAAGAAAGAAAGATATTTAAACACAAAAAAGGCAGTATGCAGCAAACTGACAGCTACTATCTTCTTAAATGGAGAGAAATGCAAAGAAATTCCACTAAAATCGTTGGTAAGATGTGGCTGGTTTCTCTATCCATTTCTATCAATATAGTACTTGAAGTACTACCTAGATTTATAAGACATGCATATCATTTCACAAGAATATTTACTTGACTATGTTTGCATTAGGATTATTCATAATAGACAGAAACTTTATAGAAACATAAATGAATGGATGCTTTTGGGAAGGGGATGTTAAAAATTCTCCTGAGTAATATGAGAGCAGCACAGGTAGTTGAAGGAGATGGCAAAACCAATCATGAATAAATGGGATGTTTGACTTGTGGAAGAAAAGAAAGGGAGAGCATGGCAAGAGATGTCTTAATAGATGGAATTATTATGGAGCTTGGGACAAACCAGGGGATGAATCAACAAGGGGACTCCAAATAAGACTTTTAATAATAGCTTGAAAACTGGATTGCCACCCTAAATATCATTATAAAACCTTCATTCAGGTACTGATGGAAACAAATGTAGAAATCCACAGCCAAACACTGTTCTTTTCCCATAGTTCTCTCAACGACATGGAGGAGACATTATTTGAGCAAAGGAGTCAATATATAATTTATCTTACAATATATTATATTGAAATGTAACAAATTTACTATTAATTGTTTTAAACAAAACTATACTTCTGGTCACAAGTGATGTGGTAGGAGACCAGTCTACTCTACTGATTAAGAAAGCTTGTTTTCTCATTAAGCTATGTTGATGAAACATTAATGTTATTACAATATAATATCATGTAATAATAATTGAGATTGTTTATGCAAACCAAATACATAAAAATTACTATAGAAATCAAGTAACTCTACTGCATGAGAAACTCTCAGTTATAGGCAAGTTAACTATGTATCTATCCTGTGTTAATCACACAACAACTTTCAACTAGATTGTATAAGACTGAGAAAGGGTACATCAAACAGCCTCTGGTTTTTCATATTACAAGTATCATTGGATATTAGTAAGCAATTAGGTGAAACGTTGTCTTAGTTATATTATGTCCAGGAAGCTTATAGAAGAAAGGTTTTATTAGTGATTTTCTGTTGGATCCCAGGCTTTTCCCCTGTTCCTTGAGGCTAAAGCGCAAAAATGCAAGGACTGTTTACGCCAGACAGCCAAGCTTCCTGCTAGTTCTGTGCTGGCTCTGCTTTTAGCTTGGTGACTCAGATGTAGGCTTGTTCTGCCCTTGATATGGTAATTTCCCACCTGCAAGAAGGGTTCCCACGGCGCCTAAACCTCTCTTAACTGTCTGTCAGTGCACTCTTGCTAGCACCCCCTGCCTGTGAGGAATTCCTCACAGTGATGCCAGGCTGTTTGCACTGGCTGGGAGGGGGTCCTTTTCTTCTGGGGAAAAAGTATATTAACCTGGCGGAAGCTAAATAAAGTTGGCATTCACCTCTTGGCGAATGATCCCATCTGTGTGTGTGTGTGTGTCTGTTTAACCCCTAGGCCCTTATCCAAGTTCGTCGCAGATACAGGAAGCACGCTATCAGGGGAGGGAGACGGAGATTCGGGTGGATCCCACAACTTTCAGTTTTAGAGATAGAGTCACTGAAAATTATATTGTGGATCATGGAAGCAGAGATGAATGCATGGTCCTGGAGCAGGAGCTGAGGAATTACATCCTGATTTGCAAGCATCAGGCAGAAACTCTAATTCTAAATATTGTGGTGTTCTAGAAAATTCAAAGCCCACCACCAGTGGCATAACTCCTCCAATCAGGCCACAACTCCAAGTCCCTTATGAACAGCTCCACCAACTGTGAACCAAACATTCAAATATATGAGGTCAATTTTCATTCAAATCAACACAAATTCTGACATGTAGAGTGGAACAAATATCAAAAACCTAGTGCTGTACCAAATGCTCTGAATATGATTTGTTATTGTTCTTTCTACATAAGCAACTTGTGAGAAGACAACTTCAATTAATGTGTGTTCTAGATATGTTTCTAGTGTTTGAATAAAGATCAAAAGATACTTGGGGAAGAGGAGGGAGAAGTGGAGAGGGGAGCAGAGAAAAATGTCGAGATCAATAAAAATCAATAAAAAAGCAAATTGAAAAAAATGGTGTTTTTCACTTTACTGTTTACAGTTCATCATCTGCAGAAGCCAAGGCAAAAATTCAAAGTAGAAACCTGGAGGCAATCATGAAACAGAAGCAATAGAGGATCACTGGCTCTCCCTGGCTTTTTCATCTTGCATTCTTTTGCATTCCAGGACCACCTAACCAGGAGTGGCACCAAACAAAATTGCCTAGGTAATCTTCCAGGTATCAGTAGCTAAGAAAATGTGCTACAGGTCTAAATACAAGTCAGCCTGATAGCAGCACTTTCTCAATTGATTTTCCTTCTAACTACATTTCTTGTTAGATTGTATGCTGAGTCAACAACAACATTAATATGATACCTTGGATCAACTAAATTCTTGTAGCTCTGCTTATTTCCTTAAAGTTTCATTTTCTTTTTTCTTCTTTTATAGAAAAATATATTTTCTTTGTTGTAATGAGATTAAAAGCCATTGCAGGGAAATAATTGACACAATTAAAGATATTTACTGGAGTTTTTTTTTTTTTAATAAAGATCTCAACAAAAAGAAGAGAGAATGATACAGGAGAAAATCTTAAGCTGTATTTTAGGCTACATTTCAGAAAATATACAAGAAAAAATTTTTAAAGGCAACTAGGTATTCTAAGATACAATTGTAATCTAGCATTTGGGAGGCAGAGCTACAAAGATTGCCATGAGTTTAAGGTAAGCATGGGCTATGTAATGAGTTTGCAAGTTACCAAAGTTATACAATAAGTCCCTGCCTCCAAATAACTGACAAGCAAAAATAAGAGTTTATGTGTGTGTTTGTAAGAAAGAGGGAAAAAGAGAGTGAGAGAGAGAGAGAGAGAGAGAGAGAGAGAGAGAAATTTTGAAGGATTATCATAAGAAATGAAAATAAACAAGAGAGAAAAAGCAGACTTTATAGTGGATTTTGTTTGTAAAGCATACAGTAAGTAAATATAATGAATATACATTATTTCTGGAAACATTATTTCTTTCAAATTCCTTTTCACATACTTTCTTCCTAGTTTAGTAAAAAAAAAAAGTAGAATTTTATGAACTAAAATGAAGTACTACATTCACTGCCTCCTCAGTTTGGTACTAATAATGTAGCATTTATCAGTATGTCACATCTGGCTAAATCCAGGTATGAGGCTTGATGAAGTATATCAGCACTAAGTCAGTATTGAAGACTTCTGGGTCTTCCCTTCAGTATATCACTGATGTCTGTGTCTCAGTCTTCTAAGAACACTTAATAACCTCAACATCTTTCTCTTTCAGTTTTTTTTGTTTGGAATATTGATTAACTCTCAAAAAAATACCAAACTACATAAGCCTTCCTCGTTTTTATTGTGATACTCCAAAATATTAGCATTTTCCAGCTAGAAGGCTTTGGGACTCTGTATACTAGTTAATTTATTTTCTTTCTGTATTTTTTTCTATACAATGTCTTTGGCTATTGCTGCATCATCAGTTTTATATTACAAGGTCATAATTTTATTATTTTGTTCAAATCCTGAATAATGGATTCATGAGAACCTTCTTTTGCCTGGGTGTAATATTTTCTGATATGTGTCCCTCATCTGACAATCTCTTTGACTTAGGATGTGTGGGAGGGTGATGATGTAGCTTTTGAAAGTGAATTACTCATATTAACTCCCTCTTATTTTATCTCAGATAGGCAGGAAGCTACTTTGACTCCTTTCATAATTTTTCATATGTTTCTTGTATTGACATTTTCTATCATTCCAGGCTTATCTGACTTAATTATGATGAATCCACTCTGAACTTTTCTGGGAATAGTTCATTTGGCTATCTTCTTTTCTCTTTGATGATTTCAGTGAAAGTCATCTAAACCTAAACTCTTACTGTAAAAATCGAAAATTTTGTCTAAGTTTGAAAAACTAGATTCAGATATCAAATGTTTGCAGCAAATATAAGATGATTGAGGCCACACATAACTTTTATTATTTGAGTTAGAAGCTGTAAACCATGTATGTCTTTTTTTTTTGTATTGGTGTGTAAGGTGCAAAATGATTAATGATAAACTCTTGATTTGTTTGATTCATTTTACAAATGACATTGTACCAAGATCACTGTAGTGACACTACTAATAATCAACATTTGCACTAAATGTTATCTAAAAAGAAAATTAATAAAACAATAAAAATTTAAGATCTACAGATTCAAAATTAAATTTATCAAAAATTGTCAAATGAAGATTACAGAGCATATATCTTTATTAAATATCCTCTACATTTATAACTACATGTTTAAATTTATGCATAATATAATATTCTATTTCAAATTCTTTTACTTAGAGAAATTACATTTTTAGATGCTGAAAAAAATAATTTGAATGCAGTAAATTTCTTCTTTGCTGATTTACTTAATGATTATCATCTTGGGCATTTTCTATAACTCAGACAATAACTTGACCATGAAGCACTGGAAATGAAAAATGACAAAATACAATAGCTTTTTTCTTCTAGTGAAGAAACAAAAATTAAAAAGTTAAGTTAGTTTTTGTGTATGTATGTGTGGTTAAGAACAAAAGATAACATCAAAAAACTTTTAGTTTTAAGTGTCAAGAAAATATAAATGCAAACCATGTATTTGGTAAACTACAGAAGCAAATGACTATTTTATAATGTTAAATGCTGTCCTTTGAGAGATGAACAAGCATATAAGAATTAGGAAAATTCCCCTATGAATTTTGACTATAATGTAACAATTTTTCTCCATGAAATTATTTCACTGTGTTTTCTATTGTCTCACCCATTACCCATAGTGTACCCCAGACTAGCTTGGATAACACCTAGAATGGCTTCAAACTTAAAGCCTTTCTTCTTCAGTATTCTAAGTTAGGGGATTTTGGTAATGAGTAATATCTCTTTTTGTATACATTTTTTATTGAAAGATTTGAGGAAAGGACCGTTAATGGTATTTTATGAGTAAACTTCCACAAAAAGGATTTATAATGTTCTAAATATTATGATTAATAGTATTTAAAAAGCATGTTATAAAAAGATAATATACTTTTTCTCTCAAAAAGTAAATTTGGGGTCATGGTAGATAAGAATTAGAGAGGGGGAAAAGAGAATGTAATAAAGTATGACATTAACAAGATCACTCAATATCTGTGGTGCTATGAAAAGAAGGTTGGGTGATAATGGAAGAGGTCAGTACCCTACTTAACAGGCCTTTCTAAGTGTCTTTTCAAGTACTGAAAAATGAAAATGTGATTTTTGCCATAGGATATGGGTGATAAAAAGTGGGCAAAGCTATTATATTTGAAGGAAGAAGAAAAAATATTTGAATACAATATAAACAAGTAATAGTGATTATCAAATTCATCAATTTAATATTTGTGAAAATTTGTGTAAGTGCTCACTGGTGGATTTCATTAGAGAAACTTCAAAAATGAGAACTATGAGATGCACAGTTTTAGTTTGGAATAATAGAAGAATACAACTAGATCCATGCTTCTCATACTGTAAAAGTTCAAGTCCAAATGGATCAAAGACCTCAACATAAAACCAAGTGAACTTATGCTGGCCAGTGGAGGGCACATCTTTAATCCCAGCACTTAGAAGGCAGAGGCAATCACATCTCTGGATTTTTGAAGTCAGCCTGGTCTACAAATCTAGTTCCAGTACATCTACTTCCAGAGGGAAACAATGACTTAAAAAAAATAAAAGGAAAACCAGAAAGCCAAATATACTTAACCTGATATAAGTAGTTTTAAAAACATTGGCACAGGATATGACTTTCTGTACAGAACACCAATAGCACAGTCACTAATATCAACAATTACTAAAGGGAGTCTCATGAAAAAGAAAAGCTTCTAGACACCATCAGTTGGAAAAACCAGCATCCTAGAAAATAGGAAAAGATTTTTACAAACTTCACATTCAATATTACTTACATCCAAAATACATAAGAACACAAGAATATACATATCAAAAAAGCAAACATATAATCCAATTAACAAATGGGTACAGTTCTAAGCAGATAATTCTCAATATAAGAAACTGAAATTCCTGGAAAACATTTAAAGTAATTTTTAACATCCTTAGCCATCAGTGAAATGAAAATCAAAATGACTGAGCTTCTATCTTATACATATCAAAATGGCTAATGTCAGTAACTTAAGTAACAGCTCATTGTGGTCTGGTTGTGGAGCAAAGGAAACACTCCTCAATTGCTAGTAAGATTACAAACTTTTTCAGTTATTATGGAAATAAATATAGTAGTTCCTCAAAAAATTGATCTATGTCAAAACATACTTGAGCATATATACAAAAGACATGACATCCCACCACAAGGACACTTTCTCAACTATGTTCATAGTGGCTTTATTCATAAAAGTCAGAAACTGGAAACAACTGAGATGTTTCTCAACTTAAGAAAGGATAATGCAAATGTGGTACATTTACACAATGAACTTTTACTCAGTTCTAAATATCTTGAGAGAAGCAACCCAGAACCAGAAAGACAAATGTGTCCTGTACTCACTTATTCATGGGTATTAACTGTTAAGTAAATGATTATCAAGCTACAGATTGCAGACTTGGAGGGATTAAAGAGGAGACTAGAGAGGGACGTATGAATCTGTTGAGGGAGAGAAATAGATTGGATTTTATGGATGGACAGAGGGATGGCAGTGAAAATACCAGGGCTGAAGGAATCAGGTTATGGGTGAGGATTGGTTGGAGGGAAAGAGTGAAGAGAGTATTGTCTGAAAATGCGGGGAATTTCATGATGATAGGGAAAATTCCTGAAATATATGAATATCATCCTAATGAAGACTCCAAATAATGGGGGATACAGATTCTGAACTGACCATTTCTTAAACCAAGTCAAGGGTACCAGCAGTAACTCTGTTTTACATTTGTTTGAGTTCTTGGCTTGGGGGGGTAGTGTTGTTCCATAGAGATCCATAACAAAATGGATAATGCTAGGATAGAAGTTTGTTCTCTGAAAACTGACAATGTGACATATTCATATGTGATTAATATTGCATTTCCATAATGTCAATGATACTTGACAGGCTAAATTACATAGCATTAAATTGAAGTTTACCTTGATATTTACAAGTGATGACATTAATAGCAAATAAAAGAAAATAAATTTTATATTGCTTTCTCATATATCATAAACATTAATAGAGACTCTCTACAAATATAATACTGGGAAATACAGAAATTTAGATGTTTCAAAGGCTAAACCAATATAGTATTCTTAAGGCTCTGTAATATTTATGTGACACACACTTATATAAACAAAAAATGTATCGATAAAAACACCCATCACACATGAACACATTATGGTGGACTTCATTACCTGGTTGTTTTTCATCCTAGAAAAATAAATCAACATCTTTAATAGGAGAAAAGAACTATGCACAAGAAACTCAGCATACTGAAGAGTAAATGTTATACCTATTTTCCTTTCTTTAAAGAACATGGTTAGCAACATAAAAAGCTAACTCATTAGTGTATCCTATTGGCGAATCAATTCCACACCAGTTATGTTTTAAGGGGTTATTTATTTTGGGGGGTAAAACTTATATACACCATAAACCATCAGGAAGGGAGCCTAGTCGCTGGAGCAGGAGCCGGGAGCAGGAGCTGGGACCAAGCACTGGAACCAAGAGGCCCAAGCCGAGATCTGTGGCTCTTTTTAAAAGAGAAATATACCACACCCCAGTGGGCTGGTATTTCAGCGGCTATTGGCTGATGGAGCAGAAGGCCCTCCCACAGCACCATGGGCTCGTGCTTCAGCAACTATTGGCTGAAGCAGCGGAAGATACTCCCGCAGCACCTCCCCCTTTTGTTTAAGTAAGAGAGTTCTAAGCCCAATACAAAATTATATACAGTAAGTACAAACCTACACAATTATATACAATAAGTACAAACATCCTATTCTAACTAGCTAAAGTCTTGTATAATAAATAACTTGGCCAAGTCATGAGAGGAAAGTAGCTTCATTTATCTAGTCTCAACCCCATAGAAGATCCGAGAAGGGAAATAATGTTACCTGAGTAATTAGGAAGTGCAATCAAAGAACTTCCAAAACATGCAACAAATCACAGAGACAACTGGCTACCTGGGCAATCACCAAAGACCTGTTTGCAGCGTTGAAGCAACCAACTTTGACTTAGGCCTAGAATAACTGACAGATTATTTTTAACAGGCAAGAGATTTTTCAAAACCATCTTATCCTGTCTTGGCAAGATTTAACAGTTCTGTTTATCCATTTCTGGATTTTAACAGGGAAGAGATTTTTCAAAACCGTCTTACCCTGGCTTGGCAAGATTTGACAGTTCTGTTTATCCATTTCCGGATACCGTGTATTTGTCAGTAGTTGAGGTATGAGCAGTTCCTTACCCAGAGGCCAGTTTTGTCAAGAAGACAAGCTCCAAGTGGAGTGTCTTTGGTGCTCAACAATCTCTCAAGAATAGGTCGGTGTTGCCAGGAGTGATTGTGTCTCACTACACAGAACTCTAAGATTAAATTACATGCCATTTTCTACAGCTCTTCGAAGAGGTTGAAGACTATTTATATATAATCTTTATGTATCTAAAGAACCTGATTAGTCTAACCATAAATATGACAGACATAGATGACTATTGATCTACAATTCTTAACATGTATCTAACTTAAAGACTAAGAGAATAAACAACTGTACAATAAATGAGGACAATGACCTCCAAATGTAAACAATAAATATCAATACATAAACAATATATGAGTATCTTAATCAGAGGTAGAAATTTACACTGCAATATGGTATACATATATCAATACAATATATATCAATACATAAAAAATGTTTTAAACAGGTAGAAGCATACATACATACAATATTCAATATATGCCGATGTAATTATCTATAAACAATAACTCACAAATACCATTATTATCTATCCAATTATCCCCCCTTTTTTCCCAAAAGATCCCTGAGCTTATAAAATTCCTTTCCCAACTCTCAACCGTATACTAATTATAATCAATCCCTAAATATTGTTCCTAAACCTGAGGACAAGCTTTGCTGAGAGAGGGGACATCGTCCCCTAGAATTACTTCCAGCTGTCATGGGGGTAAGGTTCTTTCTGGAGGATCCTGTGAAAGTAAAATGATGGTTAAATTTCAAGGTCAATGTCTTTTAAAATTGCAAACAGTCTCTGAGTATTTTGTGGAGGTCTGGCCAGAATATTGTTCAAGATGTGCACCATTTCAGCTAATCAAGTTGGAATCATCTGTGCAGCTGATACCCGAAACAGGACTTGTAGTAGCACTATCAGTATCATGACGTCATATCAACCGAGTGTAGTTGTTTTTATAGGGGTCCCATCTTCTTCCTGAAAACTTCAAATGTCAGTGCAGAAAGAACTCATAGTTCATTGTGGAAAACTTCAACATTAATTATATAGACATATACAAACATATATTCAATGAAAGGTATGATAGACATATTCAATGAAAAGTATGATAGATATGAAGAAAATCAAAGATGTTTTCTAAACTCATATTTCTTTCTGTCCCATATCATGGCTCTTGACATAAGACAGAAACTCTGGGTTTTTCTCCTAACAACAGGCTTGGAATTAGAGAGGGACCAAGCCAAGAGTCCAACTCCAAAACCAGCTCTATAAATTCAGAAATATGATTTAGTATATTCCAGAGCTTCATACTCACAGAACCTATTCAGTTTTCTTGATAATCCATATTGGGTAGTTATTTTTCCATCTGTCAGTATTCAAACATGCAGGGTACTTTGAATTTTTCAAAGACGAGTGTTTTCCTGTGGAGACAAGAACAGAAACCTGCCCCCATTTTATGCTTTTCTTACCACCTGTATGGTCATCATCATTGTAGATGCTGTCATTTCTCCGTTCCAAGAGGTTTCTTCTCTTCAGATCTAACCTTTATTAATTTTGATGGTATCCACAATTTTTCTGCTCCTGTGGAAACAAGACCAAAACCCCTTCCCCAATGCAGCACATCTCCTGGCTTCCACTGTGAGGTCAGCACATCCTTGAAATAAATTGGTTGATTTAATTCAGCAGACTTTTCCAATATCCAATGTCTTTCTGCAGCTGTTGTCACCTTCTCATTAGCATTGAGAAAATTCAAGGTTAATAGATCATTATGTAACCTATTCCTGGGGATATTTTCCACCCCTTTCTGTTTGTTCAACATATCTTTTATAGTTCGATTTGATCTTTCTATAACTGCTTGACCTGTAGGATTGTATGGTATACCTGTAACATGCTTAATATTATAATAAGCAAAAAATTGTTTCATTTTCCTAGAAACATAAGCTGGACCATTATCCATCTTTATCTGTATAGGTATACCCATGATGGCCATAACTTCTAATAAATGAGTGATTACTGAATCAGCTTTTTCTGAGCTTAAAACAGTTGCCCATTGGAAACCTGAGTACGTGTCAATGGTGTGATGTACATATTTTAATTTGCCAAATTCTGGAAAGTGAAACACATCCATCTGCCAAATTTCATTCCTTTTAATACCCTTTGGATTAGTCCCTGCAGGCAATGGTGTTTGGTTATAAAAAGAGCAAGAAGGGCATTTCTTTACAATCTCCTTAGCTTGTTGCCATGTAATAGAAAACTCTTTTTTCAAGCCTTTGCTATTGATATGATGTTTTTTATGAAATTCAGATGCCTGCAGCACACTACCAATCAATAATTGATCAATATCTGCATTACCTTGTGCTAGAGGACCTGGCAGACTCATATGGGATCGAATATGCATTATATACGTAGGGCAGAGCCTGTTTCTGATCATGTCTTGTACCTGGATAAACAATGAAGTCAGTTCTGTATCATCAGGTATAAATTAAGCAGTTTCGATATGCAAAATAACTCTTTCAGCATATTGTGAGTCAGTAATTATATTAAGAGGTTCTTTAAAATCTCTAAGCACCATAAGGATGGCATATATTTCTGCCTTCTGGACAGAATCATAAGGTCTTTGTTCCACTTTACTCAATTCTTCTGATTTGTAACCTGCTTTCCCTGAATTATTAGCATCAGTATAAAATGTATGGGCTCCAATTATTGGAGCATCACAGACAATTCGAGGGAGGATCCAAGAAGTTCTCTTTATAAAGTTAAGTCTCTTGCTTTTTGGGTAATTGTTATTGATTTCTCCCAAAAAAAATTAGCACAAGCTCTTTGCCATGGTTCATTGTCTTCCCACAACTTTTTTATCTCATCAGCAGTGAAAGGCACTATAATTTCTGCTGGGTCTATACCTGCTAATTGACAAAGTCTCAATTTTCCTTTTATAATCAATTCAGAGACTTTTTCCACATAAGTTTTTAATTTTTTACTAGGTTTGTGTGGTAAAAAGATCCATTCTAAAATAGTATCTTCCCTCTGCATTAAAATTCCTGTAGGAGAAATTCTGGAAGGCAATATGACTAGAATGCAACTAAGATTTGGATCCACCCTATCTACATGTGCCTCCTGTAATTTTTCCTCAACCATCGTCAGTTCCCTTTCTGCTTCAGCTGTTAACTCTCTGGGACTATTCAAATCTTTGTTACCATCTAAGGTTTTGTTTAAATGAATTATTAGATCAGGTGTTATCCCAACAGCTGGTCGTAGACTGGAAATGTCTCCTAATAATCTTTGAAAGTCATTAAGAGTTTGTAACTGGTCTCTCCTGATTTGTGTCTTTTGAGTCTTAATTCTTTGTAAACCTATTTTATAACCAAATAATTAACAGAATCGCCTCTCTGAATTTTTTCAGGAGCAATTTGCAATCCCCATTTAGGTAATACTATTTTTACTTCTTCAAACAGCCTTTCTAAGGTGTCTTTATTTTGATCAGATATCAGGATATCATCCATATAGTGGTATATTATGGACTTAGGAAATTGTTTGCATATAATTTTCAATGGTTGGCTTACAAAATATTGGCACAGGGTGGGAGAGTTTAACATTCCCTGTGGGAGGACGGTCCACTGGTACCTCCTTGCAGGCTGAGAGTTATTATAGGCAGGCACTGTGAAGGCAAACTTTTCTCTATCTTTTTCTTGTAATGGGATAGTGAAGAAACAATCTTTCAGATCAATAACTATAAGAGGCCATCCCTTTGGTAACAGGGAGGGCAGAGGAATTCCAGATTGCAGAGGGCCCATAGGTTGAATAACCTTGTTGATAGCTCTAAGATCTGTCACCATTCTCCATTTACCAGATTTTTTCTTAACAACAAATACAGAAGAGTTCCAAGGGCTGGTAGATTCTTCTATATGTCCAGCATCTAATTGCTCTTGTACCAGCTGTTCTTAAGCCTGCAACTTTTCCTCAGCTAAAGGCCACTGTTTAGTCCATATTGGTTTCTCAGTCAACCATTTTAAAGGCATGGCTGTTGGTATCTCTAAAGGGCCATCAATTGTGTTGTGTTCATGTATAGCTCTAATGGCTGGTTTCCACCATCTGTAATATCTTGTAGTATTGTCCTCAGAAATATAGGCTCTGGAAGCAGCAGGAATGTTAATTTGGGTATTCCATTGCTGCAATAGGTCACGGCCCCATAAATTCACTGCAATATTTGCTATATATGGCCTTAGTTTTCCTATTTGTCCATCTGGATCTGTACAATTGACCCATCTCATGCTTTGTCTTACTCGAGATAGGGTTCCAATTCCTAAGAACTGAATATCTACCTCCTGGAGAGTCCAATGTGGATGCCAAGATTCTGGAGTAATGATACTTACATCCGCACCTGTGTCCAGTAAGCCAGTAATAAATTTGCCATTTACACACACTCTTATCTGTGGTCTTTGTTCATTTATAGACGTCTGCCAGAATATTCGTTTACTTTGTCCTCTTAGATTTCTTGATTCATTCACCACATTTAACTCATCCTTCAGGCCATTATTGCTTTTAACAGTAGGCATGGGGCATTCTAATTTCCCTGAAGATGTATGTTCTCTGCAGTGATCGGAAATGACTGGACCACATTTGCCATGGGGGCCTTCGAGAGGCCCCCTATTGAGTTTCCCGATGGCAACGGGTTGCCCTGTTTATCTCCTGTTGACCTACACTCATTCGTCCAATGCCTGCCCTTTCCACATCTCCTACATAAACCTGAAGGCTGAGTTCTCCTATTCCTGTTATTCCTAGAAGAGGCATTATTCCTGGAATTCCATTGTCTGCAGTCCCTTTTCATGTGTCCCATTTTGCCACAATGAAAGCATTTTGTAATCTGATGTCTCCTTTTACCTTTGGAAATTGCTTCTTGCACCCATGTTTCATTGCCATAATCAAATGTATCAACATTCATTGTATGTAAAACCCATTCATCCAAAGGCACTGATCTGAGCTTTAAAGGCCCCAGGATCTTTTTGCATTCTACATTGGCATTCTCATAAGCCAAAGACTCAATTACTATATTTCTTGCTTCTGGATCAGGTATCCCTATTTGTACAGCCTTAGTTAGTCATTGTAAAAAGTCACTAAAGGGTTCTCTCTGACCCTGTTTGACCCTGACATACGATTCTACTCTCTGACCTGAGTCTTGAACCCTGTCCCAGGCTCTTAGAGCTGCTGTAGCATATATGGATAAAATGTTTTCATCATAAAGAGCTTGTTCCTGAGGATCAGAGTAAAGTCCTTCCCCTAGAATTTGATCTAGAGAAACCTCAATTCCTTTCGCTGATTCTTGTTGTTGTAAAAGTCTGGCCTCTTGTTTGAATAGGCATTTGAAATGCCATAAAGGTCCGTTCTCTAGGACAGCTGATGTGAGCTGGTTCCAATCTTGAGGGGTGGCCCTGCTGCTCAGAGCCCAGGATTTTAACATCTCCCTAACAAAGGATGAATGTAATCCATAATTCACAATTGCTTGTTTAAATTCTTTCAGATCATTCATACGTATAGGCTCCCATGTATGTTCTTTAATGACCTTAGGGTTTTTGGAGCCGGTTATCTTTTCTGATGTTATTACTGGAAAGGCAGGTATAACTATGTAGACTGAGAGTTTTTTGAGGTGAATGTTGCCTTTCTACCTTTTGCTCCTGTTCATCAGAGTCTATGATTTCCTCAATCTTAGTAAATCTGCTCACCATTGCCTTCTGTAAGTCCTGAATCTCCTGTACAGTATTATGCTCCAAAGCCTTCATTAACGATTCTAAGGCATGGAGCTTGTCTGTCAGAGACACCATTTCCTCCTTGGACACAATCCACATGGCATGTACTGTGCCTTCTTGTATGGAAATCCTGTCAATTAATCTATCATACCCTTTTGATAAAGTCTGATTTTCACATTCAATGGTTATAATCCTCTCAGCTAATGTTTCAGCACTTGCAGTCATGGACTGGAGGTTACGAGTCATTTTGGTTGTCCCCTCCTCCAGAGCAGTGTAACTCCCTTCTAAAGAAGCAATATCAGACTGTACCTTCTTGATATTTTGGTCAGTCGACCGAGTCATATCAGACAAAGATCTAGTCTCCTCCTTGAAATCTCCAAACTCTTTTTTGAGGAGGTTGGTATCAGTCTGAATTGTTCTTAAGGTTTTAATCTCTGCCCTCAGCATTGTAGATTCAGTCTGTAAGGACTGTATCTTTCTTATAAAATAGCCAAACACCAGAAAAGCAACAGATCCCAGGGATAACAAAGTAAGAGGAATATCAGAGACATCCTTCAGAATATCCTCCATAACGCAATTAAAAAAACCATTGAACTTTTGGATAGTAATATTTTCTGATATTTTCAATCAAAAGAAATTGTACTTGCATGTATGTATGTATGTATTTTCAACCGAAAAGAAAAATCTTACCTGTAATGACCGTTGCCTGCCAGTAGGAGGTGGGGCACACCTGAATCCACGTGGCAGTGGCATTGATTCAGGAAGTAAACTCTAGAATATATACACTCAAATCCAGAGGTTAATTTCACAGACCACAAAAGGTCAGAGAGCCTCTAGTGGCCAATAAACAAGGCAGCCTGGCCTATCCTGGCCGGGCTCTCCTGCCCTGCTGCTCTGTTCAACCTGATGCAGAGGGTCATGCCACAGCCACTGCGCTGTTGCTAAAGAGGCCTAGTGCTTTGGGCCCCGTGTCCCTGTGTTGGGATTAAGGGTCAAGCTGTTTGCAGCACTCCCAATCAGTTATGACAGATGGCAGGGGTTTCAAACAGCTTGCTGGAACTTCAAAGGGAGCTTGCGCTGTGAGCTCTTTGACTCACGTAGCAAGGAAAAATTTAAAAATCCGCTCAGAACAGGGCAAAGTAGGCAGGTAGAGACTATCCGGACCTGTGTATCCTGGGAGGCGTGGAGGTTATGGCTGAGGGAGGGCTCGTGCCAAGCCGATCTGGCTAAGCCGATCTGGCGGCAGGTAGCCAAGCCAGAGGCCGAGCTGGGGGTAGAGGGGTGGGGTGGTTCTTAAACCAAATGCTAGGCACCAAATAATGGCGAATCAATCCCACACCAGTTATGTTTTAAGGGGTTATTTATTTTGGGGGGTAAAACTTACATATGCCATAAACCATCAGGAAGGGAGCCTAGTTGCTGGAGCAGGAGCAGAAGCAGGAGCCCGGACCAAGCGCTGGAACCAAGAGGCCCAAGCCGAGATCTGTGGCTCTTTTTAAAAGAGAAATATACCACGTCCCAGTGGGCTGGTATTTCAGCGGCTATTGGCTGACGGAGCAGAAGGCCCTCCCACAGCACCGTGGGCTCGTGCTTCAGGAACTATTGGCTGAAGCAGCGGAAGATACTCCCGCAGCAGTATCCAGTATTGGAAACAGTTCCTTTTAAGCAGAATTATATTCATACTTTTCTTCCCTCTGTGTGTATTTATTCTATTATATTTTTGTTGTTAAACATTGTAATTCTTGTTGTGAATCATGATTTTTATAAACTCAGTTTAAGATTTCTTGTCTTATTTTCTCAAGTTCAAGCACCTTGATTTTCTGTAAATTTGAGTCCTTAATTACAAAACAAGCTGCTCATCTCATAGTAGTGAAAGGGACTTTTGGAATGAGTCTTCATGTACAGAAACTTGAGAAGACCTTTTAGAAACATGAAGAAGAAACATTTCACTTTATTTTATTCATGAATTATTTCCACTACTAAGTGGAAAATGAATAATCACTTTTCCAAAAAAAATCAAAGTTCTTTTTAATACATTTTACTGATGTCTTGTCCTCAGTCTAAGAATCGTACTTGAATAAGTTTATTTAATTTGATAAATAATACCAGGTACAATTTTATTTAAAACAAATTTGTGGTAAGTGCATGTATAGAAAGGGTACTTACATTTTATTTTTCAGTAAGAATTTAGTGCAATGGTATGGAAGCTTGCCAGAATGAATCGATCCTGTGAATTTGGAGAAGTTAATATGACAACATTTAATTCACAAAACCAGAACACAATGTAGGCTTTAAGAGGCTGATTTCTGAAACAGATCTGAATAGGCCTAATGTTCCCAAGATGCAATTTAGATCATAAAATGGCATTTTGAAACAAACTTGCCTTTATTCTCTGTGATCTTAGCCTTGGGATATGAATCTGTCTTCAAGGAGCCATTCAAAATAAGGGTAGTGTTCAATCACAAAATAGAAAATAAAATTCTCATAAAATAAAATGGCAAAATGGTGAATATAAAAACATTTGCTCATAAATATTTACTAAGGTTGTCCTTCTTCATTAGTGTAAAATGTAAATATCCATCTCATGCATTATTTCCAGAGAAAACATTGAAAATTCTATATCTCTGTAAGAGGAATAATCAAGAAAGACTGATGATAGATAGAGTGATAGATGGCTTATTTAAGGCAGAAGAAAAAGCATACACTACAGTGTGCTTGCGTCTTTTCCACAAATTCTTGATGTATGTTTAGTTTTACCCTGAGCATCATAGTCTCTGACATCCTGAAAGTTTTCATAGTTAAGGACACATATGTGGTGATAATGAAGAAAAAAAAAACTGGTAATAAAGATTAAAATCCAAATATGTCAAATAGGACATTTACAAGAACACAGAGATACAGTTTATTGTTAATTGTGGTTTCTTATCCAAGTATATCTCCTGCACATTAGATAAATTAAAAACAGAAGTTATAGAACTGTTTTTAATCAGATTTTGCTAACTGGCAATTACTCAGATTGCATAACTTCCATCAATCTCAAAATTAGTAAGCATATTTTTGAAATAATAGTTTTAGATAGTATTTAAGTAGAAATTTCAGTTTTAGATAACATTCTGTATGTAGTATGATTGTTAAAATTTTATAGATATTTTGAAAATTTTCTATATCCCCAGGAAAATATTATTTATTATTCCTCAAATAGTAAATGAATGGGAAAAGGCAGTAATGTTTGTTTTCTGTTTGTGTGCTGCTGAAAAGAAATAGATGGCATCTCCCTTATAATGCTCATGTTTTTGTTAATAAATGATTATTGGGCTTAAACAGAATAGGCAACTGACTGGAAATAAATATGCACAATGCCACATCTTTATGACTGTAAGATAATTTTATATTAAAATTCCAGATTTTCCATAATTATTTTCCTGGAAGTATCTTAAATTTAAATTAAATTTCAGATTTTTGTAGAAAATTAAAAAGTCTTCTAACATAATAAATGATAGTTTTAAAATTAAAAGTATAGGGAAACATAATAAAAAATTTAAAAATTAATTATATGCACATGATTTTAACATAATTATTATAAAAGAAAGAATTATGAAGTCAAATAACTAAAGTAAATGGCTTATTAAAAATAAGTAATAATACTAGTTATTAAAAAACTAGTATTGAATAAATACTTATATGCTGTTAAAATAATAAAATGATCAATTAATGTGACATAGATGCAAAAATAACAGATATATGATTAGAGTGAGAAAAGAAGTTCACTGTTTTATTGCAGGAATATAAACATTTAAATGCACATCAATTCTATTTTTTCTTGACAATAAGTAGTTTGATTGTTTTACATGTGGAAGAACTATGTTTGAATTTCCTAATCACAGAATGTTTAGAGTATATTTAGTCATATGAAATTTTGAACATAACACATAATGTAAATTTGTTGTATTTTGAAATACATGTATAAAACTCTTGACTGCATGTTCATTGGTTGTTCTCTATAAAAGAATATTCAAATTCTTCAAGTAAATAGGTTTAAAAACACTTGATACAAGAAAATAAAACTGAATATGATTAAAAAAAAGAATACAGGAGTTTCATCACAAACTCAGCAACTAGTGCCTTTCACAGATGTTAGCAGTAAGAACCATTATCAAAGACAATCCCATTAGATTTTCTGTATAAATTTCTGCTTTAACTATCAGTGGGAATCAATTATTTCCTTAGTTGTCTTTTCTATGGCTGTACTCCATCTATCACTCCTTGGTCCTTTTCAGTGTAGCTTTGATCTCTCAGTGAGACCTTTCTGTAACAACATCTGATTTGATCCTTATTGTGTTGTGATGTTATTTTTAACAGTACTATTATGAATTGGAAAACTAATCCTTCTTATCTCCTTAGTACTACAGCATTGCAAGGATGTATCAACCTTCATGTTTGTTTTAACAGTCGCTTTGATTTTCAATATTTCATGCCTTATAGTTACTTGTGCTGTGTATTCTCCTTATCTTTAATGCACAGAGACAAAGGCATATGTAGATAATATCCACAAACTTTTTTCTTTTAAATTAAGCCTCACATGTGTCTTATCATTTCAGATTGTTTTTATGCGCTGGAGCCTAATTTGTATTTCTACATTTAAAAGCTCATAGAGAAGTACTTTCACAAACAAAAATCTGAAGAATATGATAAACAACATTTATGAAACAGAATTTATCAATGACGGCATTTAGTCATGTCACAATGTGCCTAGTAATACAGAACATCGAAAGGCAGACTTAGGGCCATGTATTTTTTTTTATTTGAAATCCCTACTTCAGAATGAAATAACTTTCTAGTTTTATCTTATTGATTTTTTCAGATGGTCAGAGACCTATTGTAAAAGAGCTAAGAAATGCTGTATAGGCCTAGGATTTTTGAAAGAAATGGAAAGAGTTAGTTTTTTGGGAAACTATTAACAAATTATTACACGTAACTTAACTTTTTTATGATGTCAAATCATTAATCTGATGCCAAGAATTTGTCCTGAACAAGGAATTATTTGCCCTATCATCAAAAATAAAAATGTACACATATCTCTGTAATTCCCTAATTTTCTGGAATTCAAATGTAGGAAAAGGAATACAGGTAAACATACACACCTATATAAAATTGTATGTTTATACAGTTTTAAATTGCATAAGCTAGAATGACACATTACTCAGTGATAGTCACGTAGTCAAAACCCACTCATCATTACATCCTTGTTAGTCTTCTATAATCTTCTACTTTATTGCTGTCCTAGATTCTCTTTTTAATTTTAAGAAAGTATCTTTTCTCATTTTATACACCAATCCCAGTTTCCACTCCCTATCTTCCTCCTGTTTTCTCCACCTCACCCCCAACCCCTATCCGCACATCAAAGAGGATAAGGCTTCCCATAGAGTGTCAACAAAGTCTAGCACATTGTTATGAATAAGGACCAAGGCCCCCCCCCTACTTTATCTAGACTGAGCAAGGCATCCCTCTGGAGTAGGTGGGTTTTCTGTCTATGTGTTACTTTCATTGGTTAAGAAAGAATCTGTCTTGGCTTTTTGATAGGGCAGAATTCAGATGTGTAGAGTAGACTGAACAGAATGCTGGGAGAAAGAAAACAGAGTCAGGCAGCCACCATGATTCCCCTTCCCAGTATGGACGTTGGCTAGACTCATAATGGTAAGCCACGACCTCGTGGTGGCATACAGATTATTAGATATGGGTTAGTCAAGATGTAAGAGTTAGCCAATAAGAGGCTAGAACTAATGGGCCAGGCAGTGTTTAAACGAATACAGTTTCAGTGTATTTATTTTGGATGTAAACTAGCAAGGGAGCCAGGCAGCAGAACGCAGCCCGTTGCTCCTTTTACATCCCTCCAAAGAGAATGAGTAGCAAAAAGCCAGTACAAGTAGGAGAGATAAATTCTGGTTCCACTGCCAGTATGCCCAGTCATACAATTGATACCCATATTCAGAAGGCCTACTTTGTTCCTTTGGTAGTTTCTTCCCTGTCAGACTGAAGTTTCTGTGCTCCCATTAGCTCAGATAAGCTATTTCAGTGGTTATCCCCAGCATGGTCATAATATATTTGCTCATATTCTTAATGCTCCCAACCGTCAGTTGGACTTCCGGTGCTCAGGCCAGTGTTTCACTCTTGATCTCTGCCTCATCAAATACTAGTTCTATAGTGAAACTTAAGTCTAACTACAGGGCAAAATCAGTTCGGGAACCCTTTCCACTGTTTCTTAGGGTCTTAACTGGGGTCGTCTTGTGTATTCCTGAGAATTTCTCTAATACCAGGTTTCTTTCTAGTGCCATAATGGTTCCCTCAATGAAAATAACTCCTTCCGTTTTCTCTGTCTCTGTACTTTGCCTATTCCTACTGTCCTGTTCCCTCACACTCTACTTTCCCTCCCTTTCCCTTCCTCCTCTGCTTCTGCCCTCTCTCCTTCCTACCTCAGTCCCCATGCTCCCACTGTTCTTAGGAGATTTTGTCTATTCCCCCTTCTGAGAAGGTTTTATATGTTTTTTTTTAGGACTCTCCTTGTTACTTAGCTTCTATAGGGTCATATAATATAGGTTCATTATCCTTTGCTTTACAGTTAGTATTCACTTATGAGTGTGTACATACCATGCTCATTTTTGTAGATCTGGGTTACCACACTAAAGGGTTTTTTTTTCTAGTTTCAAACATTTGCACGCAAATTTCAAGAAATCTTTGTTTTTTAACACTGAGTAGTTCTCCATTATGTAAATGCAACACATTTTTTGCTCATACAGGTTTTTTTTTATTTTTCTTATTTATTTTTTTTTATTACTTAGAAAAATACCAATCCCAGTACACAAATTCTTTATTCATTCTTCAGTTGAGGTACATCTGGGGTTTTTCTAAGTGCTGGCTATTATAAGTAATGTTTCTATGAAGAAAGTTGATCAAATGTCCTTGTAGTATATGTGAGCATTCTTTGGGTATATACACAAGAGAGTTATTGCTGGGTCTTGAGGTAGGCTGATTCCCAATTTTCTGAGAAATTGTCATACTGATTTCCAGAGTAGCCATTCAAGCTTTCATTTTTACCAACAAGAGAGGAATGTTACCCTTACTCTGCATCCTCCTCAGCATAAGCTATAATTGTTTTTAATAATTATAAAAGATTATAATAATATAATAATTATATAATTATAATTATTATATTATTATAATTTATATAATATTTATATAATATTATTTATATATAATAATATAATATAATATAATAATATTATATATATATTATAATATATATAATATATATAATTATATATAATATAATATAATAATATTATAATAATATAATAATATAATATAATAATTTATATAATAATTATAAAAAGATAAGTTTTTGATCTTAACTATTCTGACCGGTGTCAGTATCATTTTGATTTACATTTCCCTGATGGCTAAGGATGTTAAACATTTCCTTAAATGTCTTTCTATCAAATGAGATTCTTGGGATAAGAATTATCTGTTTAGATCTGTACCCCATTTTATAATTAGATTATTTGGTATTTTGATGTGTACTTTTTTTGAGTTCTTTATATATTTTGTAGACCAGAATTCTGTTTGATGTGAGGTTGGTAAGATCTTTTCACTTTCAGTAGATTGCCTTTATGTCTTATTAACTGTGTTCTTTGCTTTAGAGAAACTTCTTAGTTTCAGGAGGTTTCATTTATTTATTGTTGTTCTCAGTATCTCTGCTTCTGGTATTGTATTTAGGAAGTATCCTCCTGTGCCCATGCATTGAAGGCTCCTTTCCTATTTCCCTTCTATCAGGTTCAGTGTGGTCAGATTTATATTGGGTCTTTAATCCATCTGGACTTGAGTTCTTTGCATGGGAATAGGTTTGGATCATTTTGCCTTTCTCAACACATTGACATCCAGTTGTACCAGTGCCATTTGTTGAAGCTTTCTTTTTAACTTTTTTTTTTTTTTTTTTGGTCAAAAATCAGGTGTTTATAGCTGTGTGAACTGGATCTTTGATTCAGTTCCATTTGACAACCTGTCTGTTTTTATGCCAATGCAAGGCTGTTTTCATTACCATAGCTCTATAATAGATCTTGATGTCAGGGATGGTGATGCCTTGGAAAGTTTCTTTATTGTAAAGAATTATTTGGTAATTCTTGATGCTTTGTTTTTACATATGAAGTTGAGTAATGTTCTTTCAATGTCTGTGAAGAATTGTGTTGGGATTTCAATAGGGATTTCATTGATTAAGTAGATAGCTTTTGATAGGATTGCCATTTTTACTATGTTGAGCCTTCCTATCCGAGAGTATGGGAGATCTTTTCATTTTCTAGAATCTCCTTCCATATCTTTCTTCAGAGAATTAAAGGTCTTGACAAGAAGGTCTTTCACTTCTTTGAATAGTATTATCCAAAGATATTTTATGTCATTTGGGGCTGTTGTGAAGAGAGATGATTCTCTGATTTCTTTGCAGATTCTTTATCATTTGTCCATAGGAAGGCTACTGATTTTTTTGAGTTGATCTTGTATCCTGCCATATCCTGCCACAATACTGAAGGTATTTATAGGCTGTAGTACTTCTCCAGTAGAGTTTCTGGGGTCACATATGTATAATATTATATCATTTGTAAATATATAAGTTTGACATCTTCCTGTGCAATTTGAATTCTCTTGATCTCCTTTAGTTGTTTAATTGCTCTAGCAAGAACTTCAAAAACTTTGTTGAATAGATATAGAAAGACTGGACCACCTTGTCTTGTTCCTGATTTTAGTAGGATCACTTTGAGTTTCTCTCCATTTAATTTGATGTTGACTGTTGGCTTGCTGTATATTGCTTTTATTATATTTAGATATGTTTCTTGTATCATTGATCCCTCAAGACCTTTATCATGAAGGGGTGTTGGATTTTATAGAATTCTTTCTCAGTATCCAATGAGATGATAGTATTTTTTTCTTTCAGTTAATTTATATGGTGGATTACCTTGAATGATTTTTGTATGTTGAAATATCCCTACATCAATACAAGGAAGCTAATTTCATCATGGTGGATGACTTTTTGATGTGTTCTTGGATTCAGTTTGTCGGTATTTTATTGAGTGTTTTTGCCTCAATGTTCATGACTGAGATTTGTCTCTATTTCTCTTTCTGGGTTGAATCATTTTGTGTTTCCAGAATCAGGGAAGCTGTAGAGTCATAGAAAGTTTTTAGAGATATAATTTTGTTTCTATTATGTGGAACAACTTGAGGAGTATGGGTGTGAGCCCTTCTTTGGAGTTCTGAGTTCTGATAGAATTCTTCACTGAAATCATGTGGCCTTGGGCTTTTATTTGAGGTGGAAGCTTTTGATTACTGCTACTATTTCTTCACAGATAATTGTACTATTTTTAATAGTTTACCTGTTCCAGATTTAATTTCAAATATATACCTATACAGAAAATTGTCTATTTCTTTAACATATTCCAATTTTATGAAGTGTAGGTAAATTTCTGGATTTCCTCTGTGTATGATTTTATGTCTTCTTTTTCATATCTGATTTTGTCAATTTGGATGATCTCTCTGACTTTGATAAGTTGGATTTGAGTCAGTGTATTTTGTTGATTTTCTCAAAGAATCAGCACTTTGTTTCATTGCCAAGGACAATGACACTGAGTTTTGATTGTACGGCATGGACTGGCCTTGTGGGAGCTTAGTCTGTTTGGATGATCACCTTCCTAGACCTGGATGGTGGGAGGAGGAGAGGACCTTGGACTTCCCACAGGGCAGGAAACCCTGACTGCTCTTAGGACTGGAGAGGGAGGGGGGAGGGGGAGAGGGAGTGGGGGAAGTGGGAGGGTATTGGGAGGAAGAGAGGAAGTGTAAATTTAATAAATAAATAAATAAATAAAGTAGGTTTTATTTACTTAATAGCTTCATATAATCATGTAGAATAGGAATTGGAAAATAACAATTTAAATATCTTAAATTGGTGTTTATAAACATACACATGTTCTTAAAGTTGCTATGAATGTGGCTGAAAAGCTTAGTAAATAATTTATGTTCTATAGTTTAAGAACTATGTGTCTTTCTTTTAAAATAATTTATTTTGAATTTTCTGAATTGTAATTTATATTTAAATGCTTATTTTGAGAAATTTTGCAAAAATATTGATCTAAATTCTCAAATTCTTCATGCACACATAGGTGTTTCTGGAGACTGTATAGAGCTTCAGAAATGATGGTGACAAAGCCATGCTTTCTTTAAAAATATCAAATATTGTGTTCTAGAATTATCTATTTTTCTTATTTGGGATGAAGGTGACAGCTGAATTTTCCTAATGACCCTTCTGAGAACACATATCCAGATTCCTGCCCAGGTCTTCAAAGATATGTCTTGTGGGTTTGCCCAAGTCTTCTCATAACACATGCTTCTCTGTTTGCCTTCTAGAGTTCAAATCTGAGTGTCAGCATGCTGAGTCACAGATCCTGGATAACAAAGAAGAATGGTCTCCAAAGTGTTCAGCTGTAATACAGACACATGCAGATGAGTGTACAACACCTGCTGATACTTTTGTGCTCAAATAGAGATGTCAGATCAACTGAGTCAAATAGCACTTTCATGAGCCCTTCAAAAAGTACCTCGTAAGCTCTGAATAAAGTGAGACCACAGTTTTCTGGAAAGAGTGCAAGAACAAAAATTTCACATCAAGAGCCTCACCCATTCAGGTCTTCATCCTTGTACTGTCACTCTTTCATTTGTTGAGATAACATAAGAGCAAAGCAACCTGACAGTGGAAGAGAAACCAAATTTATAGAGTTCAGGAAGAAGAAGCCCCACAAGGTGACTAACCTTACAGGAATGTTAGAACTCCAATTTTTGGCCTCTGTTAGATTAACAAGTGCTCTAATTCACTACGCCGTCTCACCAGGTCATACCTGGCGTATGAGATAAGCTATCTGATAATACATAGACTTTCTGATATCTGTGCTCTGGAAAGTCAGACAATGTCACATATCTGCTTAACTTGGCCTCCCCCACCCCATGATTACAATCAGGCATCACATATGATTATGTATATGGATCCTGGAGATTAAAAATCAGATCCTATACCTTCATAGCAAGAAGTTTACCAAGTAAGCTATTTTTACAGTTTCCTAAAATTATACTAATGTGAATAAATCAATGGACTATCATTATGAGTTTCTAAAGTATGACTTGCATGACAATGATAGAATAAGAGATTTATAAAGATGTATAAAATTTAAAGGTCTCCAATAAGTTTTCATGTTTCTGAATTAATAATTTAGATCATGTACTATTAAATAATGTTTCAGAATAGGATGATTGGGGATGGCTTGGGGGAATGAGATGGGGGAGAGGAAGGATGGATATGGGAGCAGGGAAGTACATATCTCAACTAGGGGAGCCATTTTAGGGTTTGCAAAAGACTTGATTCTGGAAGGGTTCTCAGACCCAAGGATAGGTCCCCAGATTGTTCCCTGGGCAGCAGAGGAGAGGGTGCCTGAACTGGCCTTGGTCCATAACCATACTGATGAATATTTTGCATATCACCATAGAACCTTCATCTGGTGATGGATGGAGGTAGAAACAGAGACACATATTGGAAAACTGGACTTAACTCCCTAGGTCCAAATGAGAAGCAGAAGGAGAGAAAACGTGAGCAAGATAGGCAGGACCAGAGGGAACCTTCATCCGATGATGGATGGCGATAGAGACAGAGACCCACATTGGAGCACTGGACTGAGCCTCCAAGGTCCAAATGAGGAGCAGAAGGAGGGAGAACATGAAAAAGGAAATCAGGACCGCGAGGGATGCATTCACCCACTGATAAGAGGGGACTGATCAAATGAGAGCTCACCAAGACCAGCTGGACTGGGACTGAACGAGCATGTAATCAAACCGGATTCTCTGAATGTGGCTGATATGGGGGCTGACTGAGAAGCCATTTACAATAGCACTGGGTCTTGTTTCATCTGCATGTACTGGCTTTTGGGATCCTAGTCTGTTTGGATGCTCACCTTCCTAGACCTAGAGGGAGTTGGGAGAAACTTGAACTTCCCACAGGGCAGGAAACCCTGATTGTTCTTAGGACTGGAGAGGGAGGAGGAGAGGGACTGGGGGGCAGAGGGAGTGGGGGGAATGGGAGAGTATGGGGAGGAGGGGAGGAAGTGGAAATTTTCATAAACAAATAAATAAATAAAAAAGAAAAAAAATAAATTAAAAAAAGAACAGAAAACAGAACTTTCTGTTTTCTGGTAAGAAAAAATTGGATCTGATCATATTATTACTGAAAAAAAATCTTGTATAGTTTGTAAGAAAGGATACTGACATTTATTCAATTAAAGAAAATCTAAAGTATTTATTGGATTTCCATAGCAAGGCAAGTTCTTCTGTGGCAAGAAACAATATAATAAAAAATAGAACTCTGAATCTAAGTGAAAATTACATGTGTGGCGTATATAACACATAAAATATTTGCAATTTCTTCTGCAGCAAAATTATTTTTAATTGATTATTGAAACTTAATTTAATGTGTAAAAAAATAAGACTTCCCAGGGCTGGAGAAATGGCTCAGAGGTTAAGAGCATTGCCTGCTCTTCCCATGGTCCCGAATTCAATTCCCAACAACCACATGGTGGCTCACAACCATCTGTATTGAGGTCTGGTGCCCTCTTATTGCCAGCAGGCATACACACAGACTGAGTATTGTATATATAATAAATAAATAAATATAAAAAATAAGACTTCCCAACTATCATATAAATAATGTTATATTTTCCAAATGAATTTTTTTTTCCTGGCGTTAATTGCCAGGAAGAATTTATTCAGTGGGTCTTTTTTTTTAATATTTATTTATTTATTATGGATACAATATTCTCTCAGTGTGTATGCCTGCAGGCCAGAAGAGGTCACCAGACCCCATTGCAGATTGTTGTGAGCCACCATGTGGTTTCTGGGAATTGAACTCAGGACCTTTGGAAGAGCAGGCAATGCTCTTAACCTCTGAGCCATCTCTCCAGCTCTCCAAATGAAAATTTACGGGAATTCTCTAATATCTATAATTTTTAGTTTGTGGTCATTAATGTTAGCCATTGCTACTGGAGTATAACTAAGTTACTGGTGGAGTATATGCCTAATGTGCAAGAAGCCCTAGTATAATGCCCACAACCTTTAAATAAAACCTACTTTCATGTTTTAACTTTATTTATATTCATGTTATTTCCTTTAGTTATAAGAATTCATTAGACATATATTGACATTCTCATACTCCTACCCTCGAGCTCTTATTTGATAAAAAACATGGAATGTGGCTGGGGAGATGACTCACAGCTAAGGAGACAAGAAAAAAGACAAAATAAAACATACTAAGCTGAAACAAAAACTACCATATTGATGTCAGAAATGAAAACCAAACAGAAAAAGAGGTCTCTATTCAGGCACAAGAGTTAGATACCCACTTGTTTTTATGTCAGGAGTTCCATAAAAATACTTAGGTAGTAGCTATATTATATATGTAGAGGACATGGTACAAACACATGTAGACCCTGTGCTTGCTGTTTCATTCTCTGTGATGTCTTATGTACCTTGCTTACATGGATCAGAGGGCCTTGTTCTCCTAGTTTCCTTTGTCACTTCTTGCTATTATTATTTCTCTGTCTCCTCTTTAACTAGAATCTGTGAGTGCTCAGATAGAGACCTCCTCTTTTGACACTCTATGCGTAGTATCAGGCTTTGGATATCTGTATCTGCTCCAATCTGACGGTGGAGAAGACTCTCTGAAATTTATTGTATAAGGCATGATTCTTTGAGTATGGAAAATTATAATTAGAAGTCATCTAATTGATACTTCTCTTTTTCAGTAGTATTTAGTTTAACCTTAGATATCTGGACCTTATAGTCTCTGGGATAATTAGTCTTTGATCACTTGTTAACCAAACAGTGTTAGGCATGGATTTCTTCTCATGATGGTGTGGACCTTAAGTTCAAGCAGACATTGTTTGGCTACTCCCCTAAGTTCTGTGCCACCATTGTTGTAGTAGATTTTACAAGCTGGACAGACTATAGGTCAAAGGTATTGTGGCTTGGTTGGTGTTTGTGTTTATCTTTTGTGGATTGCAAATAACATTCTCTCATTAAAGAGGTTAGACCATCTGGGGAAAGGCTCCATGTAGGCAACAGCGCTTGACTTCTCTGTGTTCAATGGGTTCTGTAGTTGTGGGTTTGCATTTCCTAAACCATATCCTGGATTATTTTGATGGGACCCGCTTGGACAAAAATCCAAGTGAGTGTCATCAATTCCTGCCACTGAAAGCTTCAGTGGATGAAAATAGAGGGCTAGTTCAGAATCTATATCCCTCATTACTGGGAGTCCACATTAGGATTACCTTCATACATTAAAGGAGGTTTCCACTGCATTAGACTTCCAAACCACACCCAAATGATTCCCATTTCCAGCTATCTCTTCCCACATTCTCTTCCTCCAATCCATCCCATCCCTATCTGCTCATAGTATATCCATAAAATCTCTTTCTCTCTCCTAAGGAGATAAATATGTTTCTCTTAGACTTTTCCTTCTTTATCTAGCCTTTCTGGGCCTATTAATTGTATCTTGGTCATCTATTTCTTAATAGTTTATATCTAATTATAAGTAAGATCATACCATGCTTATATTTTTGGGTCTGGGTTATGTCATTCAGGATGAATTTTTCTAGTTCCAGTCATATGCCTCTAAAGTTTATAATATCATGCTTTAAACAGCTGAGTAAAACTCCTCATATCACATTTCTAATCCATCTGTTAAGGGAAATTTTGATTGCTTGCAGTTTATGGATTTTATGAATATAGCCACAATGAGCATAATTTGGCCTATGCCTGAGAGTGGTATAGCTGGATCTTAAGGAAGATTCATTATCAACTTTCTAGGGAATCATCATATCATTTTCCATAGTTACTGTACAATTGTACAGTCCTATCATCAAGGGAAGACTGTTCCTGTTTTTGTACATCATTGCCAGTTGAGCTGTCACCTGTGTTATCAATCTTAGATATTTTTACAGGTGAAAGGACTAGTCTCAAGGAAGTTTTGATTTATATTTTCCTGATGGCTAAGTATGTTGAACAATTCTTTAAGTGTTTCTCAGACATCTGAATTTCATCTATTGAAAATACTATTTAGGCTTGTACTCTATTTAATAAATAGACGATATGTTGTTTTTCTTCTTTTTTGATATCTATTTTCCTGAGTTCTTAGAATATTTTGTATATTAATCCTCTTTGTTTTTATGGTTTGTGATTTTGATCAGTTTAGTACTTGCCTAGAAAGCACAAGACCCTGGGTTTGTTCTTCATTTCTGAGGAAAAAAAGACAAAATAACAAAAAATGGGAAGAAAGTGAAATAAATATAAATGGTAAATGGATATGGAGTTGACATTTTTCCCTAATTTTGTAGGTTGTCACTTTGACCAAATGATAGTGTCTTTTGCATTACAGAAGCTTTCCAAATCCATGAGTTCCCATTTATTAACTGTTGGTCTTAATACTTATGTTACTGAGGCTGCAGTCAGACAATTATCTCCTATGTCAGTATGTTCAACTGTATTTCCTACTTCATGTTCTATCAAGTACAATGTGTCTGGTTTCATGTAGACATATTTGACCACTTGGACTTGAGTTGTGTGCATGACTATAAATGTGGATAAATTGCATTACCTCTACATGAGCACATCACTGTGACTAGCACCATTTGTTGAATTTGCTTTTGTTGACTATACATTGTTTTTTTCCAGTGTTTATTTCTGTCTGCTTTATAAAAACTAGGTGTCCCTATGTTTATGGATTCATGTCTGAATGTTCAGTTCAATTTCATTCATCAATGTGTTTGTATGTGTGCCAATACCATGATGTATTTTTGTTTGTTTTTTTACATATTTCTCAGCTCATAATGTTTATCAGCTTTAGTGATTTATATGTCAATTTATGTATATTATCTATAAATAGCAATACTGTAATACATCCTTACATTAGGGATGGTGAGACCTCAATCAGTTTTTTAACAGTTCAGGTTTGTTTCAGCTACCCTGTGATTTTTGTTTCACCATAAGAACTTAAAAATTGTCCTGTCAAAGTCTTTAATGAATTGTATTGAAATTTTTGTGGGGATTGAATTGAATCTTTAGAATGCTTTTTACATTTTTAATCTTACAAATCCATGAATATCTTCCTATTTTCTTCAATTTATTTCTTCAAAAATTTGATTTTTTTAAAAAATAAATATCTCTCAATTGCTCGGTTAGAACAGCCCCAAGATATTTTATATTATTTGAGACTGCTGTGAAAGTCTTTCTTTTCCTGATTTCTTTCTCAGTCCATTTGCCATTTGTATATAGGAGGCCTAATGGCTGTTTTCAGTTAATTCATCTACTTTGTTAACAGTATTTATGAGCTATAGGAGTTCACTGGTGAAATTTAAAGGGTCACTTATGTATATTATCATATCATTTGCAAATAGTGACAGTTTTACTTCTTCTTTTCCAATATTTATTTCTTTTATCTCTTCAGGTGTCTCATTGCTCCAGCTCAGACTTCAACAACTGTTTTTGTTCCATTAAACTGATCTCACTGGAGCAATTCAGTCTCCTGGTTCAGAAATATAATTGATATTATTTTAAATAAAAATATTATTTGAATAAATAAAAATATTGATGTACAATATATTTTAGTCTTTACCATATGGGACCTACCACTATTTTTCTCCCAATTTTCTGATCTTTGTAAATATTATTATTATTCATGTCCACTAGAACATAAACATCATGACAGAGGCCATATAATCCAAGAAAAGAGCCAGACTATTTCTCAGAAGCAATCAACTATCAATATATTCTCAAGTAATGTGGGTGTTCTGGAGTCTCTTCTCTATCCATGCTTATTAGATGCTCTCTAGCTAAACATAATGTACATGTGAGCCATGTCAAATCTGAAAGACAGTGTTATTAATGTCCTAGTTGGAGACTTTCATAGGGATTAAAATGTCCCAATAATGTTATTTTCCACAGGAAATATGGGGGCAGAATGAAAGCAGTCTATACCTGCCTGACAGCAATTATTAAATCAATTATTTAAATTTCTTTTGGTCAACTTTCAAATATTTTGAGACTCTCCTCTTTTGAATCACACAGACAATCTTATAATAAAAATTGTCTCTTCAAGTAGCAAGGAATAATTTTTGATTCCTGGAAAAAGAAAAAAAATATAAACCTGGTGGTAATAATGGTATTTGATGTATAAGACAAGATAGTTAACTTCCTTTTGACTTCAATAGAAATAATCTTGGATCCTGATATTCTGGGCTGTTCTGGATAATGTTAGGGAATGTCTGGAGGAATGACTTATCCAGGAGTATGTTAGAGGTGAAATATGAGACTTTCATTTAGAAGACAGCTGAAAAAAAATCTGTCTGTAAGACTGTGAGATACAAGTATCATGATCATGTTTAGTTTTCCAATTTTGTACTGTGTGAACTTTACTGTTTTGTTTTCTAAGCACTGTATTGTAGCAAAAGTACTCTAATTGAAGACTACATTGCTTTAATTGTGCTTAAAATAGATCTTGACATTCCATAATTTTTTTGCATCTCAACCCACTTAAGAAAAATGTTTTATTAAAAGAAATCCTTTTATCATTTCCAAATTGAAATCTAATTCTGTTCCTTGCATTATATCAATAAAATATTCATGTTTAGCATATTAAAAATATTGAGTTCTTGGGGGGTGAGGAAGACATTAGTTTTCTTTCAGTGGAATTTGAAATGCTGTCTTTAACAATTGATTATAAATTGAAATATATGTACATTATTTTAATGAAGCATCAAGTTCTATTCCTATGTATTTACTGTGGACTGATATACTCAGAACATTTTCCAAAATGCCACAACTTTCTTCTCACCCCTTGGCCCATGACCTTGACAAATAAAAAAGAAAGCCATCTATTATGATGTTTATTCACAATTTATTTCCTTCATCATCATTGTTTAATTGATGCCCCAGCAATGCTTAAACATGCATGGGCAGGTCATTTATGAAGATTCTCCAGTTGTTTCTATTCTGGGAAGTTCTAGATGTTTTTGTTATAGTCATACACAGGGTTACAAAGTCTTCCTTTATGCTGGCTGTACAACCTTTTTTGGTTTTCCTTTTTGACTTATCCCATGCACTACTCCAAGGAGTGTTATCTTCTGGTATCTGCTCTCATTCATTCTCATGAAATTGCTGAAGTATCTCAAGTACTGTTGCTATATTCTGTAGTTTATTTCCTAATGTAGATGGAGATATTTTTTATGTCATTGTTGCGCAGCATATCTCTTCATGTTACACCAAGAATCCTCCTGAGACATACCATTTCAAATACATTTATCCACTGTTCTAAGGATTGTTTTATTGTCCAGGTTTCAGAGTTGAAAAAAAGGTAGCTCTAAACAAGTGTCTGATATACTTTTTTATTTTGTTGTCATTATGACTTTTGCTGACCAACCCTTTCTTAATGCCTGGAATACAGCCCTCACTATCCCCATATTCCTCTGAAATAGTTCTTTCCTTTGAAATTAGGTTTCTTCCCAGATAGACAAAGTCAACTGTTTGCTTGAGGGACTGATTCTTTATTATAATGTTAAAATCCTTGTGTACCCTTCTCGTGTGTTGCATCTCAGTCTTCTCAAAGTTTACTTTAATAATAATGTTTTTACTTATTTTGACCATTCTGTTTATTATGGTATGCAGCTCCTTTGGACTTTCAGTAAGTAGTGATACATCATCAGCAAAATGTAAGTTTTTTATTGGCAAACCACCTTCTCTGCACTCCTGTCTCATCCTCCAGAACTGTTACTATTATTAATTCCAAAAATGTATTAAAAATAGTGGTAAGAGGATGCATCCATTCAATACTCCAATGATTGTCTTAAAGTGATCACTTAGTTCTCCACGGATTTTGCCTTATGCAGTGGTATCTTTAAATTCATTTTCTATTATTCTTATGGTTTTCTCTGGGTATCTATAGAACTTCATTTTTTTCCCAAAGTCCTTTCCTCCAAATGATACTGATTGCTTTTCTGAAGTCAATGTAACAGACACGTAAGCCTTTTGCAAATTCTTCATATTTTTCTGCCAGTTGCTTCAAAGTGAAGATCTGATCAAGTGTGCTCCTGTTACCTCTGAATCTACATAGGGTCTCTTCTAGGATTTCCTCTTTTTTTTTGCCATTGATGCTTTGTGGGATAATGGAGGAGAAAATCTTGATGCTATGACACAGCAAACTAAGGCCCCTATTATTTGAGCAGTCCAGCTTGTCATTTTTGTGTATGGGTTTTATGACTAAGTTCTTCTATTCCATGGGGACCACTTCATGCTTCCATATCCCTTTGAAGAGACTGAGCAGCACCTCAATCCCTGAGCCTATTGTAGCCATCTCAGCTTGTCCACCATGATGTTATCCACTCCTTGGGCTTTCCTGTGTGTTGCTCTATTGAAACTTCCTCTATCTCATTCCTGTCAATATGTATTATTTCTTCATCATCTCTGGTGTTCAATTTGCTATCAAAGAGTTTCTAATAGTTGTCTATGTCAATAGCATTAGGAATATTACATAGGGTGTCAAAGATTTGTCTCCATCTTTACTTTACTTTTCCTGCTTCTATTAATAAATAACATTGCCTGCTTTAGTCACCTAAATCTGAGGAGCATATCTAGCAGTTATCCCTCTGATAGTTTCATAGACAAGATATGTTTTATTATGGAGTATAGCCTTTTAGAACTCTTTGCGTATAGCTTGTATATACTACTTTTTATTCTTCTTCACTCTTCTTTTGTCCTCCCTGGACAGATAGTTGTGGTTTTTTGCTGCCTGCAGATTACCTCTTTGTTTGTTCTTTACCTTTCTTTTTAATTCTATTAGGTTGTTTGTCTCTGCAGTAAGTGATTATACTGATGTTACCCTTTTTACATAAGCAAGCTTCTCATTTGCATCATCCTGTATACTTCTTTTGGTTTTCTCCCATTCACTTTCTGTCTTTGTAAAGCATTATTTAATGATTTTCCTTATCTTTTTTTAGTCGTTCTTGTATACTGTCTCAATATAGCTGGGTTTATCAGTTATTTACAATCAATCTTCCATTTCATCATACCTGGTGTGTCTCTCCTAACTTTCATTTGAATGCTGTTTATAACAAGTTGGTGACCTGAACCTAAATAAGCACTAGGAAATGAATGGGTGTTTTGGATGCATGATAAGAGCTTCCTGCTGACCAGAATATAGTCAATTTTACTGTATGTGTATTTGTTAGGGTATTTTCACATCCAGCATCTTGGTGCTATAACCTGCTTGAATTTTAATTGGATGGGTGCAAATCTTTTGAGTAGCAAATGTCAAGCAGCTATTCCTCTCTATTATGCCTTTGTCTGAATCCATACATTCCAATGACAATACTCCATTCGTTCTCCAGATATCAGTCTTTCATTGAAGTCACACATAAAGATTAGTATGTCATTCTTATGTGCACTGCATAAGATCTATATAGAAACTGTTTATGACATTCACTTATTTTTCCGCTCTCAGTGTGTATACATGAGTGATAGGAATTGGATGTGGCATTGTCTGAAATCCAGCTGATATAATTTGGGCATTGATAGATCTGAACCAGAGCATGCATTTTTTTGGCCAAACTGGATAGCACTAAAGCTACACCTATTGTATGTTTACTCTTTCCGTTTGAGTTTATATTCCTACATCTCTTTACTGCAGGCTTTTGTGTTCCTGTCCAATGTGTTTCTGCCAATTCAATGACATCCCACCTAAAGAGACTGAGTTCATATGAGCAAGTCAGTTCTCCCAAATGTGTTTAGTGTTATCACATTCCAGGTTCCTTTTGGTGTGACTGTTTTCTGAGTGAGGAAGTGCCTTTTCTGTCCATTTCTATAAGGTTCCCCTTTCCCTGTTTTGACTTTAAGAGGAAAACATCATCTGTCCTCCATTTGTGCCATGGAAGTACTGAAACACTGTCAGATTCTGAAACTTTAATCCAAGTGTTGAACTTGGCCATGTTGAGTTTTTTTGTCTGAGTTGATGAGGATGACTCATCATATCTCCCCTTCATGTGGTAGCCTTTTGTTGATCAATTGCACTTCTTTCACCCATGTACTGAGTTCCCCGTGTTTCCAGAGGACTTAACGGGTCATTTTCAATCTCAACATAAAGAATGTAGCTACGTATTTTCTTAGGTTTCCTAAATTCCATATGATGTTAGAATAAAACAAAATATATTACATAGACTAGTAACACTGATATGTTAATCATTATAAACTGAAAGATAAGCATTACATTCTTTTACCTGCTTGAATAACCTATCATTCTATTGTATTAGAAATCAATAAAGAATTTTGTTTTCAAGATGGCACATGCTGAAAAAGTACAATTTGTTATGATTGTTTCCTCTCTCTTCTTAAAACTATGCAAAATTATGGTGTAGCTTGAACTCACACCCATGTCTTCAAATTAGCAATCAAGGTGAATACAGGGTTTCCTAGGATTAAAATCATTTAATTCATTTAAAATTTCCTAAATTATATCTGCTACAGAAAAATCATGGAGAAACGTAATAACAACTTTACAAAATTTCTGAGGCTGTCAAATACAATTATACATTAATTCAAAAGACTTACAGGTAAAATCTCACTTCCTGCTTGTTATCATTGGACATGAAGATTTGGACCCTTATGAGGTATCCAACTGCTAGTTGTGCTGTCATGTTACCCTCCAAAACTCTCTGATGGTAATGGGAAAAAGAACACTCTTTAAGGATACATGGATTTTCTTATTTTCCAAGAAATTTGTATATTTATAATATCTTCTTAATAGAGGTGTTTCCAATGTATCATACTTTTGAGAAAAACCACAATTTTTCCTTTTTGTAAATTTAGGTGAACAATTTGAGTTTTTATCAACTTTCCAACCAGTTATTGCCAACACTTTTTATTTTTTGTCTTTTGTATTACAGTTATCAATCCCCCTCCTTCTCTTCTCTTACGGTATCACCATTTGTGTGTGTGTGTGTGTGTGTGTGTGTGTGTGTGTGTATGTAGTATATGTGTGTCACTACTTTTACTAGGATGCTTCCTTATATGTCATCAAAAATCAAACATTCCACAGAAATGGTACATTTTTCACTATAACAATTAGTCTTCCCAGATGAAGCAAAAGAAATTTTGGTTCTGTGTCCTTTTATTTTTTTCTTGTTCCTGTGTCATAGTACTGCAATAGAATGTGAATTAATTCCTTGAATTTGGCCTTCCTGTTGTAAATTTTCAGTGTTTGAGTGAGTCTCAATAGATGAAGCAGTTGTTTGAAAAAAATCTGTGAACTGTGTTCAGGGTCTCTGTCTCCCTAGGTAAGAGCATACCAAAGATGAGTAGAGATGAAAAAAAGACTCTCTGATTCAATTTTCCTGAGCATGTGTAGTTTGACACAAATATCCTGCAGTTCACTGAGATACGGCAATGCAGTAATTCTTTGTTCTTAATGACCTAATAGTGTTCCATAATGAATGTTCTTTTATTCAAAGTAAGACCAAAAAATATTTTGAAAGAATATTTAAACAAACAAATTTTCATTAGTTAAACTATTTCTGTGATTAACTATCTATACATCTTGGAAACCATCTTCCACAAACTCAAGAATATTTCCCATTTGTTTCACCCGAATCTGCGCCTCCCTCTCCCGGTACAGTTTGTGCACCTTCCGTACCTCCCATGAGCCTGGGCGAAGGCCTGGGGATTGAACAAAAGACTTACACAAAGAGACCTGGGTCATTCGTCAAGAGATAGTCGAATGCCAATTTTATTGAGCTTTTTGCAAGGTTAATATACTTTTGCTCCAGGAAAGGATATTCCCTCCCAGCCAGACGGGGAAGCCAGGTGCGAAGAACCTGGCACTGTGTGAGAAGTTCCTCCCAGGCAGGGGGTGGTGGGCGGAGGACAGCAACAGATAGTTGAGAGGGGATTAGACGCCATGGGAACTCTTCTGGGCAGGTGGGAAATTACCATTCCAAAGGTTTAACAAAGCCTATAGCTAGATCACTGGGCTAAAAGCGGAGCTAGCACAGTGCTAGCACAAGCTAGCAGGAAGCTTGGCTGGCTAACGTAAACAGTCCTTGCAATTTGCGCCTCAAGGAGCTGAGGGTGAAAGACCCCCGAAGAGAGTCTTCCTTCTGGAGAGACCCTTCCCAAGGATCAACGAGAACACCGTTGCGGATGCAAACAGCAAGAGGTTTATTTTCAGATACACAGGCGCCTGGGGCAGCAGAGTCTCTCAGAGGACTTGCGCGCCCTCAGGCTGTGGTAAGGGGTTTTTATAAGGGCAGAGAGCAAAAAGCGCGGTTACAGAAGCAGATGCCTTGGTTACAGGGATTTCATTGGACAGCTTAATTTAGCCAGGTTAAATTGGGGAGAAATTCCCCCTTGATACATGGACCCCCCGGTTAGGGCTGAGTTGGCCCTTTCATAACTGGCACTTCCCGTTCTTGCCTTGCCTTCATGGCTGACCACAGATATCCTGTTCTGCTACAGACAGTCTGTAATCCTGTTTTGCAATGTATGACTCTGTCTGAATTCCCCAAAAGTACAAGCCTTGCATAAAATGGCGTTATTTTTAGCTGCGGCAGCAATTTGAGCAATTTGGGTTGGGGTCCTTCATTCCCCCATATCTCTTGTTAATTGGGGAATGGAATCTTTCATTCCTTTGGAGGGGTTGCAATCAGAAGTCTGAATATATTGGTTCAGTTGGCTGAAATTGCAGGGTCAATATGAATGCCTGCATTACTGCCAGTCTGTCTTTTACAAACTGTACCAGCCGGTTTAAAATGCAAGGGCCAAACAAGAAAATTAAAAGAATGACAATCATGGGGCCCATAATTGTGGAGATCAGGGTGGTGAACCAGGGAGACCTGTTGTACCATCCCTCGAACCATCCCTGTTGGGATTCAACTATTTGCTGTCTATTTTTGAGTCTTTCTCTTAGCTTGGCCATACTGTCTCTTACTAATCCAGTATGGTCTGCATAAAAGCAACATTCCTCTTTAAGGGCCGCACATAACCCTCCTTCTTTTAAGAATAGGATATCCAGTCCCCTTCTGTTTTGTAAGACAACCTCCGAGAGGGACGTTAAGGATTTTTCAAGGGCACTTATGGACTCTTCCAAGGCCTGGATGTCCGTATTCATGGCTAGTTGTAGTTGTCTGAATTGTCTGGTCTCAGTTAAAGCTATTGCCCCCGTCCCTATTCCAGCAGCCATTCCCCCTACAGTAATTCCTCCTAGTAAAAGGGCCACAGTTATGGACACCGGTTCCCTACGATATCTGGGCCTCCTTTCGTAGTGGCTGTAAAAGTCTTCAGATGTATGATAAATTACCTTAGGCCATAATTCTATCAAAACACAGTAATCATTAAATTTGTCAAGTAATGCGGCTGAAATACATGGTGTTAGCCCGGTGCTACATGCCCAATATGTCCCAGTAGGGGCTACCAAATAATAAAATCCTGTGGAAGTTAATTTATCTATTTTTCTGCATAACCTTTGATGGCTGGGGGGAACAGCCCCTATACAATATCCTTCC
Organism: Myodes glareolus; assembly: GCF_982192425.1. Lineage (NCBI taxonomy): Eukaryota > Metazoa > Chordata > Mammalia > Rodentia > Cricetidae > Myodes > Myodes glareolus. Next base: position 118,505,092 of record NC_142030.1, read on the forward strand.
CCTGAAACTTCTGATAAGGTCAGTCTATGCCGGGGTATAGAGGTACATTGGGAGGGGGCCTTGGTGTGGTTGGTATAGTTGCCCATGATAGCTATCCCTTCATAATATGGGGGCCCTGAGACCAAACAGAGCCAGCAATCTTGTGTCTTGTCAGGATTAGTGTAATTGAGGGCTAAGTAGGTTCCCTCCATTAGATTTAATAGGCGGTGTCCCGTCCCTTCCTGAATTAAGGCAGCTGTGGGGATGGGAGTTGAGCCATGAGTCCTAGGTGGACTGGGCATAACAGGTGGTGCATTGTGATCAATTGACAGTTCCTTATTTTCCTGTACAGATGGGAGCCATTGATTTGTCAAAACTTGATTAGGGCCGATAGGTATTATGGCCGCTGTCTTTACCTTAAGTTGTATTTTGAATATCACCCCTTTATCTGTCCCTGACATATGCCAGCGGAGCCCCCAGGTATAGCCTTTTTGCCATTCCAGGGCTTGTTTACCCTTGTCAGTAAATGTAATGTTAAGGGGCAGCGAAGTGGTTCCTGCCCTATTTTTAACCCAGCCTCTCTTGACAATAATTTTGTCCCAGGAGGAGGAGGGATTCCAGTAGGCATCCCCAGTGGTTTCGCATGTCCATTGAGCACAAAAATATTGTTCATACCCGCCACAAGCATATGCTTTGTCTCTGCTTCTATCATCCTTTGGACATACATAGAAATCCAATGAAGCTAGCCTGTCTTTAGCCCAATTGTCCCTGCATCCGGGGGAAGTTTGTATAGGCCCTCCTGATGAGCTGACCTCTGTGGCCGCACGCTTAGAGCGTGGCAGGTTGTCCTCAGAGTTGGTAGGGTCCTTGATGGGGACATCCCAGGTGTCTAAACCGGCTGCCAATTGACAAAAATCTGGGGTCAGGGGTGGCCACCAAATATTGGGGGCATATTGGCCAGTTTTTTTCCAGACCGTCTCGCCGGTCTGGGAGATGACCTGCCAGGTTAATGAGTAGACAGTGTGGGGGCCCTCTCCCTGTGTCCCCATAGGTCCTAGGATTAATAGGAAAAACCCGATCATCTTAAACATTAGTTACAAACCAGTCTTATCTTTAGGGGATTTTGGGTACGCTGGACCTTCCATTTCTTTTCCTGGTCTGGTGTCTGCTGTCCCGGACTGGCGGCTTTCACATGTGAAGCATGTATCCAGGCTGCTATCCCGTCGACTTTAAGCGCCGTAGGGGTGGTCAATAGTACGGTATAGGGTCCCTTCCAGCGGGGCTCGAGGTTCTTGGTTTGGTGTCTGTGAACCCAGACAGAGTCCCCAATCTGGAACGGGTGGGGGATCGCAGGTCTGTCCAGCTGTTCTTGGTAGGCAGCGGCCAGTGGTTTCCAAACCTCCTTCTGGACAAGCTGGAGTGCCTGTAAGTGGGCTTCAAGAGAAGGGCTGTTAGTATAATCAGCAATGGTATCATCAAAGAAATTAATCATTGGTGGTGGTGCCCCATAGATTATTTCAAATGGGGTTAATCCATGGGGGCCCGGAGTGTTCCGGACCCTGTATAAGGCCAGGGGCAGTAGGAGTACCCAGTCTCTAGAGCCAGTTGTGAGCGTCAATTTGGACAAAGTCTCCTTTATTGTTCTATTTGTACGTTCTACCTGACCTGAGCTCTGGGGTCTGTAAGCACAATGTAATTTCCAATTAATCCCCAATAGCTTAGCCACCAGCTGACTTACCTGGGAGACGAAAGCAGGCCCATTATCTGACCCCAAGACTTGGGGCATCCCATATCTGGGGAAGATCTCTTCCAGCAATTTCTTGGTGACTATTTTGGCTGTCTCATGTTTGGTGGGGAAAGCTTCCACCCATCCGGAAAAGGTATCTATGAATACTAGCAAGTATTTATAGCCATATAGTCCTGGCTTTATTTCTGTAAAGTCAATTTCCCAGTGAATACCTGGTCGGTGTCCTCGCATGCGGACTCCGATTCCAACCTTTGCCCTTCCGGCATTTACCTGTGCACAGGCCTTGCAAGAATCGGTTACTTGTTGTAAGATGGCATCCTTTCCGAGCAGGTGGTAAATGTTTTCTTCCCTATCCAAGAGAGCTTTCATTTTTCGGCGACTGAGGTGGGTCAATTTATGCAGGTAGGATATTAATTCAAAAGTTTGTCCGATGGGCATTACTGGCTTTCCTGCATAGACCCAGAGTCCTTTTGTGGAGTCAAAGGATGCCCCCAAGGTTTTTAGTAAATCAGTGTCCTCCTTAGTGTATCGGAACAAGCCATGGCTTGGAGTTTCAGGGGAGGCTTCTGCCTCTGGTTGGAGGGGAAAGGCTTGGGAGGCCATCGAGGTCAGGCCTTTTGCAGCCTCCCGGGCCACTGTATCCGCTAGTCTATTTCCCCTTGCCTCTGGGGCATCTCCTTTTTGATGCCCCGGGCAATGAATGATGCTCAGTTTTCGGGGCAAAAATAAGGCCTTAAGTAAGGCCAAAATCTCAGCTTTATTTTTAATTTCCCTCCCCTCTGAGGTGAGCAGTCCCCTTCTTCGATAGATTTCCCCATGAATATGGGCAGTGGCGAAAGCATATCGGCTGTCTGTATAGACATTTAGTCTCTTGTCTTTTGCCATCTGGAGTGCCTGGGTCAAAGCAATAAGTTCAGCCCTTTGAGCTGAGGTCCCTAGTGGGAGGGCCTCTGCCCAAATTACCTCGGTTTCGGTGGTCACCGCCGCCCCCGCCTTTCTGGCTCCATCCTCCATGAAGCTGCTCCCGTCTGTGTACCAGGTGAAGTCCGCATCTGAGAGGGGCTGGTCCATGAGGTCTGGCCTGGTTCCATGCGCTTCCGCCAGGATCTGCAGACAGTCGTGTTGGTCTGGTCCTTCTGGCAGTGGAAGCAGGGTGGCGGGGTTGAGTGCCAATGTTGGGCCGAACCGCACTCGGTCAGTGTCTAGGAGCATTGCCTGATAGTGGGTCATGCGTGCGTTGGACAGCCAGCGGTCCGGAGACTGTTTAATCAGAGCCTCTACCGCATGGGGTGCCAGGATAGTCAGTGGCTGTCCCAAGGTCAGTTTACCAGCGTCCTTCGTTAGGACCGCTATGGCTGCCACCATGCGGAGACAAGGGGGCCATCCTGAGGCCACAGGGTCCAACTTTTTGGAGAGGTATGCTATAGGCCGTCTCCAGGGTCCCAGTCTTTGGACTAGGACTCCTTTGGCATAGCCCCGACTCTCATCCACAAACAATTCGAACGGTTTGGTCAGGTCTGGGAGGCCCAAAGCCGGTGAGGCCAACAAAGTTTTCTTAATGTTCATATAGGCTTCTTGTTGGGCCTCCCCCCAGGTAAAGAGTGTCCCTTGTTTGGTAAGCGGGTAAAGGGGGGCTGCTAATTCTGCAAACCCGGGGATCCAAAGGCGACAGTATCCAGCGGTCCCCAGGAATTCCCGCAGCTGACGGGGTCCCTTGGGGACGGGGATGTTCAGGATGACCTGTTTATGTGCCTCAGTCAGCCATCTCTGTCCCTCCTGGAGTCGATACCCTAGGTATATGACTTGTTGTTGACAAATCTGGGCTTTCTTTGCAGAGGCCCGATAACCAAGAGTTCCTAAGGTTCTTAGTAGAGCAGAGGTCCCCTCCCTGCATTCAGCTTCTGTTTTTGCTGCCAACAATAAGTCATCAACATATTGTAGCAGGATCAAGTCCGGGTGCTGAATTCTGAAGTCAGCCAGATCCCTGTGTAGGGCCTCATCAAAGAGGGTGGGGCTGTTTTTAAACCCCTGTGGGAGCCTGGTCCATGTCAATTGCCCAGAAAGCCCCATTTCTGGGTCCTTCCATTCGAAGGCAAAGATGGGCTGGCTACCTGGGTGTAATCTTAAGTAGAAGAAAGCATCCTTGAGGTCCAGTACCATGTACCAGCTATGGGAGGGTGGAAGTCCACTCAGTAGATTGTAGGGGTTGGGGACCGTGGGGTGAATGTCTTCCACCCGCCTATTGACCTCTCTCAAGTCCTGCACCGGCCGATAATCGCCCGTGCCGGGTTTCTTGACAGGGAGGAGAGGGGTGTTCCATGGTGACCGGCAAGGAATCAGAACCCCTTGATCCAGGAGTCTCTTAATGTGTGGCCTAATTCCTTGGTAGGCTTCTTGGGACATGGGATATTGCTTAATTGACACGGGAGTAGCCTTGGTCTTTAAAGCGATGATCAAAGGGGGTTGCCGAATTGCCAAGCCCATGGCCCCGGTTTCGGCCCAAGCCTGGGGAAATTCTTTTAGCCAAAACGTGGTGGTCAATTTTTGGGGTTCCTCATGTTCTCCTGGCTCATATAGCTTGTATTCATCTTCCAAATTGAGGGTTAGAACATGGAGGGGCTCCCCTTGGGGGCCTGTAACGTGAGCCCCTGCTTCCTCAAAATGTATTTGTGCTCTCAATTTAGTGAGAAGATCTCTGCCCAATAGCGGGTAGGGGCAATCAGGCACATGCAAAAAGGAATGAGTCACCTTACCAGTAGCCAGTAGCACTTTCCGGTCCGTAGTCCATCGGTAACGTTTTCCTCCAGTGGCTCCCTGGACCCAAGCTGACCGGTCACTCAGTGGCCCCGTAGGCTGGGTCAACACTGAGTGTTGAGCGCCGGTGTCCACGAGGAAGGTGACTGGATGCCCCCCAACATCAAGGGTTATCCTGGGTTCGGGGGGGGCTCCTGACCCCGACTTCCCTAGTCTTCTTCCAGGGACAAGAGGGAGGCCTGAGGCCGGGGTTTGCGGGGTCCTTTAGGGCGCTTTGGGCAATCTCTGGCCCAATGGCCTTTTTCTTTGCAATATGCGCATTGATCGTGGTCCAATCTGGGCCCCTTTTTGTCTCCCTCCTGTCTATCCTGCCGCTGTCCTGAGACTACGGTGGCTAGCAACTTGCTCATTTCCTTATTCCTCTTACGGTCCCTAATATCTTCTCTTTTCTCTGCTTCCTTTCTAAGTCTCTCGTCTCTCTCTTCCTGAGTCTCCCTCTTGTTAAATATCCGCTCTGCTTCCTTAAGTAAATCCTGCAAGGTACTTTCCTTGAGGTTGTCCATCCTTTCTAATTTCTTTCTAATATCTGGTGCTGATTGCCAAATAAAAGACATGGCAAGGTTACATCCAGGATCCTCGGGATCATAGGGAGTATATATACGGTAAGCTTCCTTGAGTCGCTCTAGAAAGGCGGAGGGGGACTCCTCAAGACCCTGAATGACCTGCTTTACCTGAGCCAAATTGGTGGGTCGTCTGGCAGCCCCATGGAGACCCGCTATGAGCAACTGGCAATAGAGACGTAGGTGGTTCCTACCTTCAAGTGTGGTGAAATCCCAATTTGGGCGTTCCAAGGGGAAAGCAGCATCGATTTCATTTGGCAGCTGCGTGGGGCGGCCATTGTCATCCGGCACCCTCTTACGAGCCTCCAGAAAGACTCGCTGCTTTTCCTCGCTGGTTAATAAAGCCTGTAATAATTGCTGGCAATCACTTATTCAGGTGGGCTGGTGAGTAACCAAAATAGATTCAATAAGAGAGGTTAGCATGGTGGGGTCCTTGGAAAAAGGAGGGTTATTATGTTTCCAGTTATAAAGATCGGAGGCTGAGAATGGCCAGTATTGAGGTTGGCCATTTGGCCCTATCCGGAGGGGGAAAGCTTGTGAGGTGGAATCTGGGGGAGGTTCCCGGCGTCCGCGCAGTCGTCCAGCCATTGGGGACGTGGCTGGGGGTGCGGGGTCCGGGGACGTGGCTGGGGGTGCAGGGTCCGGGGCCGCCGCAGTCGGTGCAGCTTCCTCTGGTGGAGCGGGTCCTTGGTATGGCGGGGGTTGTTCGTCCAATAGGTCCATTAATAATTCATCTCCAGGAGGCAGGACCGTCCTTGCCATTGGGGTCCTTTTGTATTTCCCTCCAGGCTGCAAAGGCTTGGTGTGAACCGGGTAAAGAGAAGATTGAGTATGTGATTTAGCTGGGGTTGGGAGGAGGGGAGGAGGAAGGGTAGGGGCAGAAGGTTCTTTCAAGAATGGCTTAGGGAGAACAAAAGGTTTGACCCAAGGAGGTGGGTCGTAGGCCAAGGCTTCCCAGGTCATAATGTAGGCCACCTGATCGGGGCCTGGGTTCATCACCTTGGCTTTTACCTGTAAAATAACATCAAGGTTAAAGGTTCCATCTCGTGGCCAGCTGACGTTGAAAGTTGGCCATTCAGAGGAACAGAAAATGACCCATTTCTTTTTATGGACCTCCACGGACTGGTTATTAGCCATGTCCTGAACATCTCTCCAGTGCTGTAAGGTGAGACTCAAGGGGGTAGTTATGGATTGCCCCATAATTTCCAATGAAATTGCCGTAGACGTGAAACAGACAAAAAGGACGCAGAGACAAACACAGACAATTTTCGCAGCGTGGCTCCGGCACAAAACCGAAAGCAAAAACTCAGATGGAGACGTAGATGAGGGTCCGGATCCCTTGCCTCCCAGAAGGATCACGTACCCCTCAGACAAAGGTGGGGCTCCGAAGAGTCCGATCCGGGGTATGGATTCCGACAGATGGGCCCTGGAATATCGGGCCCCAGACACCCTTGGAACGTCTTCCAGGGTTGCGGGGGAGAAGTCCGAGTTCGTCAACTCCTTCTCTATCCCGCCAAATACAAGACACCCAGCTGAGGTATACAGAACGCAGCACAGTCGACAAACAGACAATCAGACTTGACAAAAATAAAAGGCTGGCCAGCTTACCTCCCGAAGGTGGGTCGGTGGTCCCTGGGTGGGGGTCTCCAGATCCCCGTACGGGCCACCAAATGAAAGACCCCCGAAGAGAGTCTTCCTTCTGGAGAGACCCTTCCCAAGGATCAACGAGAACACCGTTGCAGATGCAAACAGCAAGAGGTTTATTTTCAGATACACAGGCGCCTGGGGCAGCAGAGTCTCTCAGAGGACTTGCGCTCCCTCAGGCTGTGGTAAGGGGTTTTTATAAGGGCAGAGAGCAAAAAGCGCGGTTACAGAAGCAGATGCCTTGGTTACAGGGATTTCATTGGACAGCTTAATTTAGCCAGGTTAAATTGGGGAGAAATTCCCCCTTGATACATGGACCCCTCGGTTAGGGCTGAGTTGGCCCTTTCATAACTGGCACTTCCTGTTCTTGCCTTGCCTTCATGGCTGACCACAGATATCCTGTTCTGCTACAGACAGTCTGTAATCCTGTCTTGCAATGTATGACTGTCCTCTGTCTGAATTCCCCAAAAGTACAAGCCTTGCATAAAATGGCGTTATTTTTAGCTGCGGCAGCAATTTGAGCAATTTGGGTTGGGGTCCTTCAAGGGGAATCCCGGGATCCTACAGGTCCCCCTTTTATATAAATTCTATGAATAGGCTTGTCTTGAGTGGCAATGGACATCAGGCAAAACCCTTTACTCGTCATGGGAAAGGATCCAGATCCAAACACATTTTCTGTCTTAGGTTGGGGCAGCCCCCCAAAAACCTTACCCGCCCCTGGCTCACTAGTCATCACTAAGTTTAGCCAGATTTATGCTGAGAGATACTCCAGGGCAAATGCTAAAAGGACTTGCCATGTGGCAACATTGACCTGAGCTAGCCTTTGTATTTGGCCTCATGAAATCATGAAGATGATGCCCCAGTGCACACAAGCATTCCTAGAGAAGACTGTGCCTGCACAATCCTTAAAATGTCTGCTCAAAATGGAGCCTTTTAATTAAGGACTCAGCACTGGTGGAAGGACCCTAGTATAGCTAACTAGAATAACAATTAATAGCCAATTAGTAAATCTTGTACTTCAGGGTCCATGAATAACAACAAAAGTTATCCTGTCCAAGTAGAGGTCAAAAAGCCACAACCAATTGTAAAATTAACTGCAGTATTTAATTGTAAATTTAGCCCAATTTGAATGACCACAGCATTTGCAACCTGCCCTGAGAGGGTGTCCATAGTGCAGCAGAAGCAATTAACTGAATAGGGGGAAATCCAGCATCCACAGCAATGACTGACAGATCATGGGGAGGGAACTGGGGAAGGGAGGGTCCATGGCACTTGGGCTACCACTGTCAGCTTTAGGAATCCAGCAGCTCTTCAGTTGGCAGGTCAGCATCTGCTGGAACTCTTGGTTTTGTCCTGTCTTTAAACTTCTGGACAGGAGACTCCACGGCATGTACCATGCGCTCAGGTACCCAAATGGATTGTCAGAATTCTGCAGGAAGACACAGACAAAACTCCCCTGCGCCAAATTAATACATTACCTGGACCATACCATATTAGTACAGAATCTGGACCATATCAGGTGTCATGGACTAGATGTATAAAATAAAAGACAAACGGTCCCTGGGGGTGAAATAATAATCCCCTTTTTTTGTTTTATGTAAATAGGCTTTGAGCGTACGATGTATTTGTTTACTATAGCCTGTCCTTGGGGATAATAGGGTATTCCTGATTTAAGAGAAATAGAAAACTCAAAGCAAAATTTAGCAAAGCCAGCACCGGTGTAGGTGTAGGCTGGTCTTGAACTTACAGAGATCTGTAGGTCTCTGCCTTTAAAGAGTAAATTTTACCAGCGTGTGCCACCGCAGCCAGCTTTTATTTATTTATTTATTTTTTGACTGAATAACCAACCCTTAAATGAGAGGGCAGTTTTTTTTTTTGAAGTGTCCTGACCTTTATAATGAAAACGATTTTTAGATCTAGCTCCACCTTGAGCTCTCTAGGGGCAGAAACAATTACTTGACTCAGCATGTGAGTGCTATTATATAACCGGATAAAATTATTAAAATTGTCATTTTTATGGGGGCACAGAACCTCTCGACCAAAATTTACCAGCACCCTTACAGGTCAATATAGCAAAATTGACAATATTCTTGAAAGCAATCTATAAATTTAATGTAAACATCTATTAAACTCATAACGAAATTTTTAGACTTTTAAATAAAACAATCCTTGATATTATGAGAAAAGACAAAACTTAAAATCCTGTATAATCAAGGAACTTTTGAATCTATTACAATCTCTGACTTTAAATTTTATTACAGAGTTATAGTACTGAAATTAATTTATTTTGAATATGAATTTATCTGTCTATAAACAGCAGACTTTTGACAAAGAAGTAAAATTGTGAAATGGAAAAGAGGAATTTTTAACCTATTTATCTTAGAAGCTGTCTTAATTTAAACCTGCCTTTTTTCCTTTAGCTGAAGCCATGGTGCATGGCAGGGGGCAGGACATAGGCTCACTCTGTTAGGCTGTTTTTTGAACTCTGGCGGACAGATTTTTAACCATCCTTTTTATTTTAACTTGTAAATCATAAAATTAGGAGAATTTTTTGGATCCTCTTTTCTGTTTTATAGACTGTGTGAGGTTAAATTTATTTTTTACATTTACTCTTGTTCCTGTTTTTTTGTTAAGTAAGGACATCCTAAAAAAATGTGTAAACAACTTTTTTAGAAAGAAAGGGCACCAGACCTCATTACAGATGGTTGTGAGCCACCATGTGGTTTCTGGAAATTGAACTTAGGACCTTTGGAAGAGCAGTCAATGTTCTTAACCTCTGAGCCATTTGTCCAGCCCCTATGTTAGTTAAAATTTTTTAAGCTCTAACAGCCATGGCGCTGTGGGCCCTGCCTACGTCGGGCTCATAATCGGTCAGCATCATGGTCGCACTTTTCCCGCTGGCCCTAGCCGCTTGCCGTACGCTGTCCCCAGGCCTGCGCTCTGCCATGTGAGCTCCCTGGTCCTGCGCTCCGGGGGTTTCACATTCCTCGGCCACGCCGTCGCCCAGCCCGCACCGCGCCCAGAGCCCATTTATAGCCCTGCTGCCTCCAGCCCGGCATGCTTAGCCCTGCAGCCTTCCTAGCCGCCCCCACGCCCGGCCCGCCAGCCACTTGCTTGTTGCTAGCTGTCCCCGGGCCCCGTCGCCATGGATACGGACTTCTGCAGGGCACTAGCCTGTTTTCGTCAGAGATAAAAAGGCTCCCTGCATGTAGAAGCCAGGGGCTAAACTCTCTCAAAAAAAATTAGGCAACTAACTACCTACATAAAAAAAAAAAACTGTCTTAAGGAAATCTTGTGCTGTCTATACTTAAATACCAGTGCCTACTTTCCTTGCTTTTCTACAAGCATTATCAAATGGCCTGTAACTGGCCCCCACACCCATTGAGCCAATACACCCTCACTCTCACTAAAATTGCTGGCCAGCCTTCGGAGGGTGACCCCCAGCTTCTTACCTCCCAAAAATTCACAGATGGGTCCTGCAAACGAGTAGAACGTAGCTGCTTTCTATCCCAGTGGGACCTACAATTGTTTCACCCAAATCTGTGCCTCTCTCTTCCGGTATGGTTTGTGCGCCTTCTGTACCTCCCACGAGCTTGGGCGAAGGCCTGGGGATTGAACAAAAGACATACACAAAGAAACCTGGGTCATTTGTCAAGAGATAGCCGAATGTCAATTTTATTGAGCTTTGTGCAAGATTAATATACTTTTGCCTTAGTAGAGGATATCCCCTCCCAGCCAGATGGGGAAGCCAGGTGCGAAGAACCTGGCACTGTGTGAGAAGTTCCTCCCAGGTAGGGGGTGGTGGGCGGAGGGCAGCAACAGACAGTTGAGAGGGGATTAGGCGCTGTGGAAACTCTTCTGGGCAAGTGGGAAATTACCATTCCAAAGGTTTAACAAAGCCTATAGCTAGATCACTGGGCTAAAAGCGGAGCTAGCACAGTGCTAGCACAAGCTAGCAGGAAGCTTGGCTGGCTAACATAAACAGTCCTTGCAATTTGCACCTCAAAGAACGGGGGGGGGGGCGTGATCCTACACCCATTTCTTTCATGGATCATTTCAATAAAAATTGATGAATTAGTAGAATATCACATTTTCTGTTTATAACATGTGCACATTTCAAACAGTAATATTTCCACATAAAAGTCAGATACACTGCTCAAAAAATCAAAATCTTTATGCATGTCTTTTGTTCACCCATCTGGGATAGACAGAAAGACACAGGAAGTTGTAGGGTAGGTTTTATTTTTCTGGTTTGACAAAGCTTAATCATGAGCCTTTCAAGACACCAGCAAAGGGGACGAACTAGTTAGCTATTTACAACACAGCCTCTTTGAGCTAGGATACTTTTATGCCTGCATTTGAATCTCGCGTCTTATTCATAAATAGAATGATAGAGATTTAGTTAAAGCTACCTTTAGCTGCAAGAAGATTCATTGCCAGTTGGAACAAAATTTTAACAAAGCTTAAGACTCAGAAACCAGGCCACTTGCAGAGAAAAGACTCTTGTGGAGCCAGGAATTGTGAAGTTGCAATTACTGCCTTAAAAAGCAGTGAATTAAGGTAAAGGTAAAGTCACTGTGCCAAAGTTAAAACAAAACAAATTTATCTACATTATATTACAGTTGCATTTAAATTGATGAGAAACTTTGAGATATAAATAAACTCATAATTATTTTCTTTGTAAACACCATATCCTGAAATAAAATGAATTGTCAACTTTGATAATTTCAATAACTCTTAAGTGTCTTTAAAATGATAATTAAACATTCATAGATGCACAATAAAATAATAAATAATATGACATATCAAATGATGTGATTTGGTACTACTCTCAAAAACAAATGATGGAATAATCTGAGAATCTGACTTGTCAGTGGTGGCATATAGCCTTTAATCACAGCATTCATGAGGCTGAGAAAGGTGGATCTCTGTGCAATCAATCCCAGCATGGTCTACAGAGCGTGTTCCATGTTAACAAGAGTGTTACACAGAGAAATCCTGTCTTGAAAAGTAAAACAAAACAAAACAAAAAATATAAGCTAACATTTTTGGGTTAGTCATCTTTTTCAAAAAAGAAAAAATAAATATCCAATTTCTCTAAGTTAAATCTGAGTGATATTTTTAAAAAGACTTAAAATTCATTTAGAAACATCATTCATAAATCCTGATGAAAATAAAATAAAAATTAATATTACTGAGATTTTATGGGTTTATCTTCTGATATGTCAAGGAGACACAATCTTGTATCATATTTATTGAAACTCTGAATTTGCAGTCTTTCATCCCACTTTTCCATAACGTTCCCTGAGACTTGTGTGTTGGAGTGCTTTCTGTATGTATCCATTGGCATGGGGCTCCACAAGTCTCAAGTTTTATTAGTTTTATTTCTTTGCAGTGGCCAACATGTGTTATAAAAGACAGTTTCTGTTATGAGGGGTAAAGACTACATTTATCTGTGTATATATAGATTATTTTTAATGATTATTCTAGTTTGGTGTTAATATGGTTCCTAAGCTGTCATTATGAGGTCAGTGACATTCCAGTAGTTCAAATCAACTATTACTGTAGGTATCCCCATTATTGTCTTGACCCCTTTGCTGGTCTCTCCATCTGTCTTTTATCCATCTCTTCCTTCTCAGTCCCTTGTATTCTCCTTCCCATCCCCCTTTTCCCCTACTCAATCCCCTACCATTCCCTCCCCCTTGCTGCCTGTTTACTAAGCAAAATTTTTCTACTTTCCATTCCCATTTGTTAATTAGTGTCTGTGTTGTTAAGGAAGTTGTCTTCTGTGTCAATGCATTCAGAACTAGTTCTCATGTTCTCTTCTATGAAACTTAGGGTGGCTGGATTTTTTTTTTTGAGGTGTTTTTTTTTCCACAAGGACTTGAGTTTTATGTTTTTTATAACATGGGGATAAATACTGATGTATTTCAATTGTTCTACATTTAGACATTCAGTTATGCCAGCACCATTTATTGAAGATGCTATTTTTCCAGTTGTATAATTTTAGCTTCTTTGATGAAAATTAGGTGTTCATAGGCATGTAGATTAGTATTAGTATACAATTCCATTGATCCACGAGTCTATTTGTGCCAATACCAAGCTGCTTTCATTGGTATAATTCTGTACTAAAGCTTGAAGTGAGGAATGGTGATTCCTCCAAAATATCTTTCTTGTGCATGACTGGTTTTGTTATTCTGTGCCTTTTGCTTTTCTATTTGAAATTGAGAATTATTCTTTAAGTTCTGTGAAAAATTATGCTGAGGTTTTAATGGGGATTGAATTGAATTTGTAGATTGCTTTTTGTATAATTGCCATTTTTATGATGTTGATAATACCTAAGAGCTTGGAAAATCATTCTATTTCCCGACGTCATCTTTGGTTTCTTTCTTTAGAGACTTAAACAAAAAAAATTATGTACAACTATTTCCCTCACTAGGTTAGAGTTACTATAAGTTATTTTATGTTGTTTGTGGCTACTGTGAAGGGTGATGAATCTTTGATTTTTTTTCTCAACCCTTTTAGTATCTTTATATAGGAGGACTACTGATTTTTATCCTTTGAGTTTATCTTGTATCCTGCCACGTTACTAAACGTGTTTATCAGCATTAGGGGTTCCATTGTAGAAATTTTGAGTAACTTCTGTAAACTCTATCATCTGCAAATAATGAAAGTTTGACTTCTTTCTTTTCCTTTTTTTTGGGGGGGGATTTTTCGAGACAGGATTTCTCTGTAGTTTTTGGTGCCTGTCCTGGAACTAGCTCTTGTAGACCAGGCTGGCCTCGAACTCACAGGGATTCGCCTGCCCCTGCCTCCCGAGTGCTGTGATTAAAGGCGTGCGCCACCACCGCCCGGCTTTTCTTTTCCTTTTTTTATCCTCTTGATCTCCTTTTGTTGTCTATTGCTTAGCTTAAACTTTGAGTACTATATTAAATATTGTGCACAGCCTTGTCTTGTTCCTGATTTTATTGAAAACATATTTAGTTTGACATTCACTGTTGCCTTGCTGTATATTTTCTTTTTGTATTTACGTATGGTCCTTATATTCCTGATCTCTCCAAGACCTTTATCATGAAGGGTTGTTGAATTTTATCAAAGGTGTTTGTCTAATGAGATGATCGTGTTTCTTTTTTTCTTTCGGTTTGTTTATATGGTGGATTATATTGACAGATTTTTGTATGTTTCCATATTACTAAATCTCTGGCATGAGGCTTAATTCATAATAATGAATTATTTTTCTCATGTGTTTTTGGATTTGGTTTGCCAGAATTTTATTTTGCTAGTATTTTCTTGAAAACTCATATTGATTTCATGAGTATGTTTTTTTTTCATCAAAATTCATGAGAAAGATTGCTTTTTAATCCTCTTTCTTAGTTTCATCTTTGTGTGAATTGGGTACCAAAGTAAATGTAGCATCATAAAAAGAGTTGGCAATTTCCCATCTCTTTTGATTATGTGGAATGATATTAGGAGTATTGGTATTAGTTTTCTTTGAAATTCTGGGGGAATTCTAATCTAAACCCATTTGAGCTTGGTCTTTTTTTTGAAGGGAAGACTTTTGATGACTGCTTCTATTTCCTTATGGGTTATAGGTTTATGTAAATCTGTTCTTGATTAATTATGGTAAGTAGTATGTATCCAGAAATTTTTCATTTCCTTTAAACTTTCTAATTTGGTGGGGTACAGATTTTTGAAGTATAACTTGGTGATTCTCAGTATTTCCTAAGAGTCTGTTGGTATATCCCACTTCTCATTTCTGTTTTTTGTTAATTTACATATTATCTCCCTGACTTTTGGTTAGTTTGGATAAAGGTTTGTCTATCTTGTTGATTTTCTCAAAGATCCAACTTTTTTATCTCATTGATTCTATGTATTGCTTTCTTTGTTTCCATTTTATTTATTTTAGCCCTTAATTTCCTGGTGTCTACTAATCATGCAGGATTTTCTTTCTTTCTGGAGTTTTCAGGTGTACCATTAACTTGCTAGTGTAAGTTTTCACCAAGTTCTTTATTTATACACTTAGTGCTATGATCTTTTCTTTTAGAACCGCTTTCATAAGTTTGGGTATTTTTTAATTCATTTTCATTGAATTCTAGTAAGTTTTCAAATTATTTTTTCTATAACACTGGAGTTTCTCAGTTGAGCATTGTTCAATTTCCATGAGTTTGTGGGCTTTTTTGCAATTTGTGCTTTTAGGATTTTGATTTTAAGCCCTGGTGATCCAATAAAACATAGAGGAGTATTATAATTTTTCTTTATTGTTGATGTTTGCTATGCTACTGAGTATGTAGTCAGTTTTAGAGAATGTTTCATGAGGTGCTGAAAAGAAGGAATATTCTTTTTTGTTGTATGACATGTTAAATCCATTTGAGTCATAATTTCTCTTAGTTCCTTTATTTCCCTGTTCAGTTTCTGTGTGGAAGTCCTGTCCAGTGACATGAGTGGGTGTTGAACTCTCCCACTAGTGTATGTGTTCTCATGTGTGATTTACACTTTAGTAATATTTCTTTTACAAAAGTAGGTGCCTTTTTATTTGGAGCATAGGTATTCAGAATTATGACTTCATTTCTCTGGATTTTTTCCTGTGATGAATAGGAAATGTCCTTTATATTTGACTAATTTTAGTTTGAAGTCTATTTTGTTAGATACTGGAATAGCTACACCACCTTGTTTTTTAAGTCCATTTGATTGGAAAATCTTTTTTAAACCTTTTACTCTGAGATAATGTTTGTCCTTGAAGTTGAGGTGTATATCTTGTGTGCAGCAGAAGGGTGGACCCTGTTTTAGTATCAATCTGTTAACCTGTGTTGTTTCATAGATGAATTGAGTCCATTGATATTAAAAAAGTTAATGACCTGTGATTGTTACTAGCTATTATTTTTGGTTTTGTTTTTGGTGGTAGTGTGAATGAGTTTTCCTACTTTGGGATATGCTATTGTGCTATTTCCTTTGCTTTTGTGGATATAGATAGTTTCCTTTGCCTGGAGGTTTCTTTACTTCCCTTTCTTTAGTGCTGGTTTTATAGATAAGTATTGTTTAAAACTGATTTGTCATGGAATACCTTGTTTACTCTGTGCATGGTGATTGAAAGATTTGCTGGTTATAGTAGTCTGGACTGACATTCATGGACTCTTCATGTCTGCATAATGTCTATCAATGACCTTCTGACTTTTATAATTTTCACTGAAAAGTCAAGTGTAGGTTTGCCTTTATATGTTACTTAGCCTTTTTTCTTTGCAGTTCTTAGTATTCTTTCTTTACTCTGTATCTTTAATGTTTTGATTATTATGTTAGAAAAGGACATTTTTCCCAATCTATTTGGTGTTCTATAAGTTTATTTTTATCTTCATAGGTATGTCCTTCTTTAAGTTGGGAATGTTTTCTCCTAGGATTTTGGTGAATACATTTTCTCTTCCTTTAAGCTGGCCTTCTTCTATCCCTATATTTTAGGTTTGTTTTTTTAATAGTATCCCAGATTTTTTCGATATTTTGTGTTAAGATTGTGTTAGATTTAACATTTTCTTTGACCAATGAGTCTATTTTCTCCATCGTTTCTTTAACACCTGAGATTCTCTTTTCTATATCTTATATTCTATTGGTTATGCCCACATCAGTAGTTCCAAATCATTTACCTAAATATTCCAATTCCAAAATTTTCTATTTGTTTTCTATAGTGCCTCTGTCAGTTTTCAAGTCTTGAACTGATTGAACTGTTTTCTTCTCCTGCTTGATCATGTTTTCTTGGATTTCTTTAATAGATTTATTGATTTCATCCAAATTTGTGTTTGTCCTTCCCTTTCTTTAGAAAATTTCTTCAAGGAAAATCTTCATTTCCTCTTTAAGAGTCTCTTTCAACTTCATATAGTTATATTTAAGGCTGGTTTCTTCTGTGATAGGATGTTTAGGTCTTAGTCATGTAGAAACATTTGTTTCTAGTGGTGACATACTGTTTTTTATGTTGTTGAATATTTTCTTACCCTGCCATCTGCCCTTCTCTTCCTTCAGCGGTTGACTGGGTTCTGTGCTTCAGTTTGTCCCTTCTTCTTCAATTTGCTCAGGTGGGACCTGTGACTTAGGTCATTTCTCTTCTTCCAGGTGCAGAGAGATCTGTACCTCTAATGTACACTGGGAAGTCTCAGAAGCTCATCTGGGTGTAAGCAGGGTTAAGGTTCTGGTGGTTGCAGATGTTAGGCGGTATGTTTGGGGTGGGGGGAGGTTGTTCCCACGTCTTCTGGTATCGAGTTGGTGATGGAGAGGCATTGGATAAGCCCTTCCTGTCGGCAAGCCAGATACTCAAGTCTCAATGGAGGGGTGTTTGGGGATGTAAAGAAGGTTTTCTCAGGTCACTGTGGCTCCAACAGCTTGGTGTGTGACACAGTGTAGGTAGATAAGGCCTACCAGGCCAAAAGAAGTAAACTGGGGGTCTGCAGGACCTGTCAAATGTCCTGACTATGCTTAGCCAGTAATGAGTGGCCAAACAATGTTCCCTGAGTGCCTAGCAAAAAGCACTGTCAGAGGTCCCAATGGTGCCAAGCCAATGAGGAATGAACATGAGATGTCAACTGTCAATGTATCAGAATGCCTGAGTGCTGTG
This sequence comes from Myodes glareolus, assembly GCF_982192425.1. Taxonomy (NCBI): domain Eukaryota; kingdom Metazoa; phylum Chordata; class Mammalia; order Rodentia; family Cricetidae; genus Myodes; species Myodes glareolus. Next base: position 118,522,430 of record NC_142030.1, read on the forward strand.
AGGGCTTACAAATTTTTCCCCATTGTTAAATAAACAAGGCTGCTTTAAATCTTCTACCTGACTACCAATGTCTGAGACATTGACCCTGCACCATTTCACCTCATCCTCCAAAGAAGACATTAGGACCCAGCAACATCTGGCACTCAGAACAGGAATAACTACCATTGCTTCGAGCTGTCTCCCTCTTCTCACTTGTGATTCTTTACAGCACCCCAAAAATGTTGTATTTTTTATGAAATGGCACTTGTATCTCCTTGGAAGGTAAGAACTGAGAACCCCATCCTTCTTTTCCTTTAAATTGTCTGTTATGTTTTGTTAGGAAGGCAGATTATTTTTTTGTTTGTTTCAGTTTGTCCAGTGTCTCCATATAGTAGCTAATCCCGCAGGAAGCAGAATCAAGGCTTGTCTCCCTAATGCCATCCCTTATTTGGAGACACAATGTGATCATAAGGCTGTGGCCTAAAGAAGAAATGAAGTTCCCCAATAATCACAAGACATAAAGGTTGGATACATTTTCCCACCCCTGTTGACCGTTGATCTGCTGTCCACCTCAGGAGGGTGCTGAAATGTGGAGTAGAATTACCTTTCATCAGCAGGAATGCTGCCATTGCCTCAGCAGGGAGAAGTGTTCTGCATGACAGCACAGGAGACTAGGGCACCAATGTTGGGCTGCCCAGGCCTGAGGTCTGGGAACTGTGACTGGTGTGAATGTTAAGCTTTACTGAGGTCTCAGGGGTGCTGTCTAAACCTCGGGTGTAGATGACACTCTGAGGCATGGGCTCTGAGGTAATAGACTTCTGTATCCCTGTGTGCAAATTCTGATTCATGGTTCCCTTCATGTGGGAAGCACAGACATCCACTCCGCTGCAGGACACAGTACACAGGCTGCAGTGACGGCTCCGGGCCCCTCTTGGACCTTCACTGTATTGTGTGCTTGTCATTTAAGTCGCCTGCTTCTACAGGCGCTTCTGTCCTTCCAGGTGATACCAATAGGTCTGTAGCCCTGTGCAGCTGACCCTGCCAACTTCACAGTAGTGCATTGAGGGCGCCCTGGGGCCTGCCTTGGGCTTTAGCAGTCTCTCCAAACACAGCAGCACATCGCTAGTAAATCTATGGTCCCAGTGCCTAGGCCTGGGAAATCCCTGGTGTCTGAGACCATGAAAGCCATTTGGGAAAGCTACTGTTTCGGTTGGGCTGCTGTTATTTAGGTGGGTGGTCCAAGGAGAAAGAGATCGGGTCTGGCCTGCAAAGAAAGGCTGCAACTGGCTGCTTTGCTGTGTTCTCACAATTCTTGATCCCATTTGACTCTCCGCAGCTGGTAAGTGGGTGCAACGGTGGTCCCAGCTTCGTGCTACCTTTGTCAGTGTATGCCCTTGGGTACCTGGGCACTTATCCATAGTTGAGCACTGTTGGTGCTTGGGCTTTTCACTTGGTGCCACTGGAGCCTCAGTCACAAGGGCAGCTGACTGTTATGTGTACTGGTACTATTGAAGGACAAGGAATGAACTGTGTACCTGGAGGTTCACACCTCCAATCTGCCCACCTGTGTTTATTTTCCAGATACCCAAAGAGTAAAATGGCTAAATAAGATGGTAAAGCACATGAGACACTTTATTTGTCAATTTATAGAGAAACTCTTTTAAAAAACTATAGAACTAGCTTTGCGGGAACAAATGACTACCTTAGTATCTTCAACTTCACAAAAGTGAACATAGATCAACAGTCCCATAGAGTCAATGATGTTATAAAACTAATTGAAAATTACTTGCCCAAAATCAAGATCTTAGCTGGGCTCCCTATACTTCTAATAAAGATACAGGTTCAAGCAGTCCCTTCCTTCATTCCCGTCCTTCACATCAAACTGGCCTTTTCAGATTCCAATGGAACCTCAGAAGACTGAGCCCTGGTACCTACCACATATTAAATATCCCTGCCCAAATACATCACTTTACTTCTCAGAAAAATTATAATCTTGACTCAACTAAAAATCAAAGCTGGCTTTGGAGTTGGAGTGTGACTCTGTCCTTCTCTAAACCCAAGCATGTTGCTAGAATAAAAATGCAGTTTCTGTGTCATAGCAGAAGAGCCACATTGTGTGGAACATAAAAAACTAAAAATATAGGTGTTAGCTTCCGCACTTTTCTGTGGATACTCAGGCCTAATCCAGGAGCGCGCTTTCCTGAACCAGGGCCACGAGAATGGACGATTGTGCTAAGGGTTTAAGCAGACAAAGACACAAGAGACCTGCTTGCTTGCCAGAGAGTAAAAAAGCCGCTGTTTATTAACTCAGGTTGGGTATATATACCAGGAGGCAAGAGGGTTCAAAAGGGCATGGCCCCCTCCCATCAGGAGCAGTAGAATAGATTGATACGTTCCCAGAGCCTCAGGCAGGATCAGCTATGGGGGAGGCAGGCTTGGGAGGCATGTAGGGCCCGCAGCTGCAACCTTGTTTACAGGTTAAATTACCATCACAAAACAGCCAAATTCTTTCTAAGCTACCCTCAAGCAAGTGCTAGTGTAGAATCTCCAGGGGCCAGAGGTCAAACAGCCCTGCGAAATGCCAAGGAAAAAAAGGGAAAAAGACTTGGGTACCTACAATGGGGACTATTGTTGCCAAACTTCTGTTATCTCCCCAGAATTCTATTTCTCTTTTTTCACTCTTATTATCTTTCAGTGACTAAGCAATTTAAGCATTGACAGATTGATAGGTGTAATAAATGAGTTAAAGATAGATAGATAGATAGATAGATAGATAGATAGATAGATAGACAGACAGACAGATAGATAGGATGATATATAGATGATAGATAGATTGATAGATAGAGATCGATAAATGGTAGGTAGAAGATAGATGATAGGTAGCTAGATAAATAGATGATATATTCCGTGGAATAGTATTACATTTTAACATATTTATCTTATATTTAATTATTTCAAATATATGTGTGTCTACATGTCTGCATATATGATCCTGCCTATTCCTCTCATCAATTCAATAACTTTTCAGTGTCCTGGATTATTTCCTATACCACTGGTGTCACTTACAATCTACAGGGACAAGTCATTCTGGAGAGGACAAACGGAGTTCTTAAGAAGCTGTTGGACAGATGATCATGCCAGAGGCTAGGAGATATCCTCATCTGCCTTAATAGAACTCCTTTTCCCTATGAACTTTCTCAGTTTTGATGACAAGGGGCTCAGCCCAGGCTACAAGCACTGGAAATCTTCGCAAAGGAACATACCAATACCCCTAGAAACATACAGAGATCTTGTCTGCCTCCAATGGCAGTTGCCAACACCCCTGATAACTCATGGTGGAGGGTATGCTTGTGTTTTTTTTCTTTTTTTTTCTTTCTTTTTCCTTTTTTCTTTCTTTTTATTTATTTGTTTATAAAAATTTCCACTTCCTCCCCTCCTCCCCATACCCTCCCATTCCCCCCACTTCCCCCCCCCCACTCCCTCTCCTCCTCCCTCTCCAGTCCTAAGAGCAGTCAGGGTTTCCTGCCCTGTGGGAAATCCAAGTTCCTCCCCCCTCCCTCCAGGAACAGGAAGGTGAGCATCCAAACAGACTAGAATCCCAAAAAGCCAGTACATGCAGACAAAACAAGACCCAGTGCCATTGTAAATGGATTCTCGGTCGGCCCCCATGTCAGCCACATTCAGAGAATCCAGTTTGATCACATGCTCGTTCAGTCCCAGTCCAGCTGGCCTTGGTGAGCTCTCATTCGATCAGTCCCCTTGTATCTGTGGGTGAACGCACCCCTCGCGGTCCTGATTTCCTTTTTCATGTTCTCCCTCCTTCTGCTCCTCATTTGGACCTTGGAGGTTCAGTCCGGTGCTCCAATGTGGGTCTCCGTCTCTATCGCCATCCATCATCGGATGAAGGTTCCCTCTGGTCTTGCCTATCTTGCTCACGTTTTCTCTCCTTCTGCTTCTCATTTGGACCTAGGGAGTTAAGTCCAGTGTTCCAATATGTGTCTCTGTCTCTATCTCCATCCATCACCAGATGAAAGTTCTATGTTGATATGCAAAATATTCATCAGTATGGTTATGGGCCAAGGCCAGTTCAGGCACCCTCTCCTCTGCTGCCCAGGGAACAATCTGGGGACCTCTCCTTGGGTCTGAGAACCCCTCCAGAATCAAGTCTCTTGCAAACCCTAAAATGACTCCCCTAGTTGAGATATATACTTCCCTGCTCCCATATACATCTTTCCCCCCATCTCATTTCCCCAAGCCATCTCCAATCCTCCCCATCTCCCTTCTCCCTAACCATCTCCCCTACTTCCACCCCTCCACCCCTCCCCACCCCCCCCCCCCCCCCCCCCGTGCACCCAAGTTTGCCTGGCAATCTTATCTACTTCCAATATCCGCGAGGGTAACTATATAATTTTCTTCAGGTTCACCTTCTTATTTAGCTTCTCTAGGATCACAAATAATAGGCTTAAAGACCTTTAACTATGGCTAGAATCCACTTATGAGTGAGTACATACCATATTCTTCTTTTTGGGTCTGGGTTACCTCACTCAGTAAAGCGTTTTCAATTTCCATCCATTTGCATGCAAAATTCAAGATGTCATTGTTTTTTACCGCTGAGTAAAACTCTAATGTGTATATGTTCCACACCTTTTTTAGCCATTCTTCTATTGAGGGGTACCTAGGTTGTTTCCATCATACATGGATTCTTATTTCTGAGAATATGCATTGGGGTGAGCGAGTGCTCAGTATGTGAAAAGCAATAGTATGTTTTTTGGTAAGAGATGTATGCCCAACCATGGATCAACATGCTTACACCAAGGTTATGCTTGCCTGGTTAATAGTAAACCAAGAGGCTACTGCTTACACATCCAATCCCAGCAGCTTTCAAGAAATGGATGCTCTTCAAGGGCTGATAGTCAATGAAGAGCTTGTTTGGCAGGACAACCTAATTCAGGCACAAACCAGTTACTGAGCCCTCCTGAGTCAGGGTCAACAAGAACTGAGAAAAGAGCACTGGTCCCCACTGAGCACCCTATATAATAAATAAAAATTTATTTATAATATGGCATAGAGAGTAGAATCCTCCAAGCTGTGAGACCCATACTCACTTTGGCTAGTGCATTTTAATGTTTAAATATGATTATTAAATTTTATATGGATTACATTTTTAGCTTATATTTCACATTACATATCTTATTACTATTAAAAGTTTAAATTATGTGATGCTTTTTTATTAAATATTTTTCCATTTTATATTATTTATGTACATTTCTAGAATATTTGACTTGATGATATACACATACACATAGATAATGTCAAGTTTATACTTACATAGTGATACAATAAAGTAATATAGTTACATTCTAGTTCAATATGAATAGTTAATTACCCCAATTAATTTTATGATGTACATACTAGTATTTAGTTTAGTAGCAGCAGAAGATAAATTTTAGCTAAAATTTGGGAAAGTCTATAAATTAAACTGATTGTATGAAAGAATTTGAAATATTGGTACAAATATTTGAAATTATTTATGCAAATTAAAGATAAATTTGATATCCAAATCATGATTCATTTTTATTCTAGAAGTTCATTGTCATTTTATTTGAAGATTACATAGATACACTGCAAAATATATAAGAAAAAATTTTAATGTTTTGAGAGTTTTATATAATCAAGTGCTGCATTTATATTATTCCCACTCCTATCTCATATCAAATACACCTTGTGCTCTCATTCCCTTTTCTGTTCATGACCCTGTTATCTTTATTATTATTGTTATTATTTACAGAAAGTAATAATACAATATTATGTAATATAGTATTTTAACATTATATTAAGCAGCACAGACCAACAAATATTAATCGCAGCACTCAGGAGACAAAGGCATGGGTGTCTTCGTGAGTTCGAGGCCAGTCCGCTGTACTTGAACTAGATCCAGGACAGCCTCCAAAACTACAGAGAAATCCTGTCTCAAGAAATCAAAAAGACAAAAATAAAGAAAAATAAAGGAAGGTGTTTCATTGATTATTTTTCTCAGTCTGTTTATTATTTTTAGACAGGAAGTCCATGGGTATAGTGTATTTTTTATGTTTTGCTAATTGAGAAATTTGTTTACCATCTGTAGGAGTGTTTTGGTGTAATTTTGAGGGCCGTTTATATGTACAATCCTATAATCTGCAAATAAAGAAACTTTATTCTGTTGTCTTATTTCTCTGATAAGACTTCATGTAATATATTGAATGTGTATGGACAGAGTTGGTAACCTTGTTTGTGTTTTCTTCTTAGGTCATTGTTTGCTATGAGCATTCTGTGAACTACCTTGTTTATAATCAAGTATATTATAATCTCCAGTATCCATGCTCTCCCTGATTTTTAATGTGAAGAAGTGCTTGTCTTTTGTCGATTTAACTTTGGTGGATTGTATATATCAAGAAAATTATTTATTTTGCTAAATTTTCCAATTAGGTAGCATGTAGGCTTTTAATATTTGTCCTTTTGATTCTCTGACTTTCTTTGGTGTCTGTTTATCTAATTTTGCCTCTATTTTTGATAGTTTCATCTTCTCCCATTGCCTTTTGGTTAATATGGCTAAATGTTTGTCAATCTTTTTGATTTTCTCAAGAAATAATTTGTTGCTTCATTGAATCTTTATGTTGAATTTTATTTGTTTGCTTCTATTTTATTGATTTCAGTCTTAAGGCCAGGAGACATGTACACCAGTCAACATAAAATACATTCAAGCAAATATGTCTAAAAGGTGTTTTTGTCTCATCATGTTTTGTCTGGCATTTTTTCTTATGCTAGAGATAATTGACTTATATCATAGGGTTTCTAATCTTATTATTTTAGGGTATTTCTGAGTTCTAATGTTTGTGTCTTACGTTTTTTCTTTGGCTCTTTTTTTTTTGTTGATTTTGTTTTTTTTTTTTCTTTTGGAATTTGTTTTTATTTTATCTTTTTCTACTACATTTTTTTCCTTTTTAAAAGCTTGTGGTTTCTAATGAGAGAGCAAGAATGTGGATCTTGGTAGAAGGGGATGATCTGAGATGAATGAGGAGATGGAAAATCAGATAAGAATGTATAGTCTGAAAAAACATCTATTTTTAATAGAAAAATACCAATTAACCAAATGGAATATAAAAATAAATAAAAATCAGGAACCTATATATGAAGGTGAGTTAATAAATGAAATGATAATTTTTAAAATGCTGTATATTCATTAAAGCATTCTAGGAGAAGGGATAAATTGGCACAAACAAAATTATTCTTTGTTCTGAAAAATCAAAATAAAGCCATGTCTATATATGTAATGGTTGAATTTTGATGGTTAGATACCACAGAACCCTTGAGTTTCCTACTATAAATGAATTTAATTGGAGACTCAAGAGAACAGTTACTCTCCAATAGAATAAATGTTACTGATCCACAATTATCAGAGATTTTTTGTTTGCAGATTTGACACAGATATTTTTTATGGTATCTTTGTTTTGAACCTTAGTTTTTGTGTTCACATTGATGACTTAGCTACCTGAGAATAGGAAGTTCTCATTCCCATTCACTGGTTGGAACTGCTGTAAATTGTTCTGGTAAAAAGCACCGGAGGTCAGAGTATAAAAGGAAGGCTAGATCAGGCAAAAAGTTTGCCATTCAACCTTCCATTAAATTTTACTGCTATCACCCTACTTTTGTATTCTGTGTAAATCAGATATTCACAAACATGCTCAGTGAAGTAGGAAAAGCCTATTCCTTACTGTGCCTGTTCTCACAGTGAAGGAGAAATGGTGGCTTGGCAGTCCCTGAAAGGGTATCTTTTGAATGTTTTGTCTACACTGTCATGAAGTTGGTACTGAGGGAGGAGAGAATAAGAGCCAGTTAATTCTCTTTCCATAATATCATCTTATAATGAACCAAACTCTTTACACTTATATATGACAAAGCAGACCTCTTGTTGCTCACTGTAGAAAAAGTGGAAAATACATCAAACATCATTCTTCCTTCTATTTGCTTTTTGTGTTTCTATGTGTGTGAGTTGTAATTATATGTACATTTCATATCTAATTTATTGCATTTAACACTCCACTTGTCTTGGAAAAATATATAAAGATCTTTAGAAGTGTACAAGGTGAAAATCAAAGTGAATATTATCAGATGTCTGCTGCTGTAGATAAGAATTATATACTGTTGATAAAGTCAGAAAGCTGACACAGGATTTACATGTCTGATCATTTAAATCTCATTTTAATTAAGTAATTTCCTGTAGTGTCTGAGGGTTCCAGAAATTCTTTTGTGTTTGAAATGAAGTCTCTGTTACAAACATTTAAAATGATTATAACTTCTTTATATAAAGAGTGAATTTCTTATTCAAGTATTGCCACAATAACAGGCATATTATTTTCTTTGTAAAGTTGTAGTTTAATTTTAAAAAGGTAATGTTTGCTGAGGAAATTATATATTTAATTCTTCCAGAAAAATTAGGAAATTTTATAACTAAAGAAAGTAAATTAAATATATATCCATACGATATGGAATAAAATTTAAAAAATAAATAAAGTTTTAATATTTACAAAGACAACCTTGAATCATTTTAAATTACTAGCAATATCCATAATTATCAAAGTTAATGACAGGAGGAAACTTGAATTTTGTTATTATTCTTTATTTTCAACTTGCATAACCTAAGATCACTTGAGAACTTCAAAGAACAGGTTGAACTTTGCATACTTGAGAAATAGTGTCTGATTTACTGATATGGGAAGTTCCAACCCATTTTGAACACCACCTCTGTTAGGTTTTAGTACTGAGCTGTATAAGAGAAGAGAAGATGAGATGAGCAGTAAGGAAGCAAGCACTCATTTCTTCTTGCATTTGACTATGGGTGTTTCACTGCTTCAAGATCCTGCTTATACTTCCCCCCAGTGATGGACTGCAACATAATGTAAGACAAAGAAGTACTTTCTTGTTTTAGGTTAGTTCTGTAAGCAGAAACACAGAAATGAGTGAAATCCAGACAATGTATTTTTTTTCAGCACAGCTATGTTGAGAATTTATGTTTCTATCTAATTAGGTGAATTACTTGATCTGTGTGTTTGGGGTGCTTTTTTTAAATTCTACATTGCTTTGAAAATCAGGCATTATTTAAAATGAAGTTTTATGTTTACATTAAGATCAAGTATAAAGCACCAAATTCTCCCATGTTCTCACATTTACAAATATAGACCAATTCTCCCAGTGTTAAAAATGTCCCTAACATTGAACTGATGTGTGAAATTGACAGGCTGCTCTCCCTCTTCATATGTATTGCATAGGTTTTATCCAATGTACAAGGTTTATCCAAGTAAACAGTGGTTTCACTGCTTGTGTTAGTTTGTTTCCCTGTTCTTGTAATGAAATACTTTGACAAAAGCAATTTCAGGGATGAAAGATTTATTTTAGTTCACAGTTTATGGGATAGTCTACAATAGGGATGAAGTCAAGACAACAAGAATGAGGCAGCTGGTCATTTTTTAGCCCCAGTCAGAAAGGAGCAAGAAATGTGTTTTAGTATCCATCACATTTTTCCTTATTTTATATAGTTCAGAAAGGCCTTGAGGGATGATCCCTTCCACAGTCAAAATGGGCCTATCCACAGCAACTATTGCAATCTATATAATACATGACAGGCTTTAACTCACAGACAATTCTACATTGTTTCATGGTGACAGTTACTATTAATAGTTAAGCTGCCCTAAAAATTCTTTGTCTATCATTTATATTCCTACTTGTCTTTATCAGCTGATTTTTTATTGTTGATAGCATGGTTTCTGGACAAAACAGGGAATCAGCAAATATGCAGACATAGCAGTGGTAATAGCATTTACATAACCTTTGTAGGCTCAAACCAAAAATAATCCCAGAATTGTGGAGAGAAGTTGAGTATAAAAATTGTACTACTAGATAAATATCTGTATATACTTGAAAATTTCTGGGAATGGGAAAGTCATTTTTTTCTTTAATGATATGGCCCCTGTACCTCAATCACACTATAGATTAGTTCCCATTTCCAAGAGTAGTTGCCCAACCTAAATTCTATCCAATTGAGAAAAAGAGAGGAAAATGCAAATGTGGGTGAGTATGGAGTAGAAATGAAGAAAGTGGGCATGGCGATAATTGGAAGGGTGTGAATAATACTAAATGCATTAAAATCAATTATTAAAAATTAGTAACATTTTATTTTAAAAAATTGCAAAGGGAAAAATGTCAAAACAACCCCAGAATTCTCCTCTTCCTTCTCCTCTTCCTCCTCCTCCTCCTCCTCCTTCTCCTCCTTCTTCTTCTTCTTCTTCTTCCTCTTCTTCTTCCTCTTCTTCCTGGAGACCTCATAGACCAATATATCCTGTTGTCACAACTTCACAAACAAGTATATTCATTTCAGCTGCCTGGTGGTTAAAATAATCTCTTCTTTCCCTAATTAGAGTTTTGTCAAGTATTTACAAGCAAGTTGTAGTGACTGATTAGTGTGTCAATTGACACAAGTTAGAGTCATCAGAAGAAAGAGCCTCAGTGGGTGAAATTCCTCTTTGTGATTCAGCAATAAAGTATTTTCAAATTTGGTGATAAATGAGTGAGTTCCCATTTCATGGTGGGTGGTGTCCTAGGCAGGTAGTTCTGTGTTCTCTGAATAAGTGGACTAAAACATCCATGGGACGGAAACTAGTAAGTAGCACTCTTACATGGCCTCTGACTCAGTTTCTGTCTCTGGTATCTTCCCCTCTTTGAGTATTTGTCTTGACTTTCTTCAGTAATGAAACAGTTCTGTGGAAATGTAAGCCTAATAAACCCTTTCTTCCCAAACTTGAGATTTGGTGTGGGAGAATTATCTGTATTCTGTCAATCATGTTTTAAATAAATGCTGATTGGCCAGGCAGGAGGTGTATGTGGGAAAACCAGACAGAAAGTGGAAATGTTGCAAGGAGAGCAGGAGAATTCTGGGGAGGAGGAAGTTGATTCCTCCCACTCCTGCCCAGATCACAGAAGCAGCAGGATATGATCTGCCCCACTAAAAAAGGTACTAAGCCATATGGCAAAAATAGATCAGAAAAATGGGTTAATCAAGATGTGAGAGTTAGTTAATAAGTAGCCTGACCTAATGGGCTAATCAGCTTTATAACTCATAAAGGCCTGTGTGTGATTTTTGTTGGGGCTAAACAGTTGTGGGAACCGGGCAGGACAGAAAACCCCAACAAAACAGGCCCACATCATGTTACAGAGATTTGATAATAGTGTTTCTTCCCAACAATAGAAACCCTGAGACATAAGTTACAAAAAATAACTAATTAAAGAGTATATTTTGATAGTAGTACTAAGAGAATAAAGATGCTGCCAAAGGATGCCAAGGAATAAGTTCAGGAAAGAAAAGTAAACCCACTGGGATGAAACTGAATGCACATACAAAATAAATGATGTCTCTGTGTGTTCCTGATGCCTCAACACTTCATCAAAACTCCAAATGTCCACAAAAATCATGACACATGTATCTTTGAAAGAACTCTATTAAAAAAGGGTTCTTACTATAAAAGAAATTCAAGAATTGTTGACTGAGGCTCCTATTAAGTTTTCTGGCCACCATGAACCAAAATAATCTCAAAAATATTGTATTATCACAACACTGCTTTGTTTATTAATTCAACATTCTTATTTGCTAGCTTTTATATCTTAAATTAGCCCATTTATGTTATCATGTATGTGTATTACCACTTGGTTTTGGTCTACCAGTAAGGCTCCTTCCAGCATCCAGAGTCTGTCTCCTGTGGCAGTTACATTGCTTCTCTTTGACTCTGCCTACTCTTTTTTTTGTCATTATTTCAGAATTACTTCTTTATAGTTAGAAATAATATCCATTTGTTTATATAGCTAAAATGCTGAATTTCAATAAACAAAGAAATATTATATTAGTAACCAAGGAAGTGAAAGATCTATTCGACAAGAACTTCAAGGACTTGAAGAAAGAAATTGAAGAGGACAACAGAAAATGGAAGGATCTCCCATGCTCTTGGATGGGTAGGATCAACATAGTAAAAATGGCAATTCTACCAAAGGCAATCTATAAATTCAATGCAATCCTCATCAAAATACCAAGAAAATTCTTCACAGAACTTAAGAGAACAAAAATCAACTTTATATGGAAAAACAAAAAACCCAGGCTAGCCAAAATAATCCTATACAATAAAGGAACTTCTGGAGGCATTACCATCCCTGACTTCAAACTCTATTACAGAGCTACAGTAATGAAAACAGCTTGGTATTGGCATAAAAACAGAGACGTTGACCAATGGAATCGAATCCAAGACATGGACATTAACCCACAAACCTATGAACAACCGATTTTCGACAAAGGAGCTAAAAGTATACAATGGAAGAAAGAAAGCGTCTTCAGCAAATGGTACTGACATAACTGGATGTCAATCTGTAGAAGAATGAAAATAGATCCATATCTATCACCACACAGAAAACTCAGGTCCAAATGGATTAAATACATCAATATAAATCTGACCACACTGAACCTGAAAGTGGGAAGTAGACTGCAACACATGGGCACAGGAGACCACTTCCTACATATAACCCCAGTAGCACAGTCAATAAGAGCAACAATGAATAAATGGGACCTCCTGAAACTGAGAAGCTTCTGTAAAGCAAATGACACTGTCATTCAGACAAAAAGGCATCCTACTGAATGGGAGATGATCTTCTCCAACCCCGCATCAGACAAATATCTGTAATTCTAATTTTTATAATTGACATTTGTTCCTATTGTATATAGTTTTTATTATGCTGAGAATTCTCTTATTTAAACAGAAGGGGAAGATACTGGAGGAACTTTTTTAGCCGGTAACCTTTAAGGTATCAGCCCACTTTGGCTACAAATGCTGATGTAAAGCTGAGTTTCAAATTGGCTGTGCACTATATTGTGTGCCCACTCTGGCAGAAAGAGCAGGGACAGAGCCATACCTTTTCCTGGGGCTGAGCAGGATGGTGACTGTTAAATGACTCAGCTTTCTTACCTGGCCACCACGGAGAAACATACACACTGAGTTTGGAGTCTGTTGAAGCAGGATCTCATTTAATCGTATCAGGAAGGAACTTATATAGGGTTTGTGATGGTGTGAAGAAGGTTTTGATGGGTTGAGGTGGAGAAAGGACCAAGGGCCAATAATATTCTCCATGCTAGTGGTCGCTGGGCAGAGGCAGGCCAAGGCCAGGTAGCCAGATACAGGTCTCCAAACTCAAGCTAGGTTCAGGAAGCTACACTAGGTCTCACCAAACTCAAGTTAGGCTTAGGAAGTTACAATAGGCCTCACCAAACTCAAATTAGTCTCAGGTAGTTACATCCAGGCCTCATGAGGCCCAACAATTGTGCTGATATGTTTACACATAAAAGAAATATCTTAAAATTTTTCTTCCTTTAAAAGGTGAGTTTAATTGTTCAGTGAAAGATCTAAGTTTCAAGTGCCACAAAGAAAGAAAAATAGAAGATAATACATGAAACAATCCCACACCAGTTTGAATTTAAAGGGGTATTTATTTTAGGGGAAAAACTTACAGAACATTGACAACCAGGAAAGGAGTCTAGTCACTGAAACAAGAGCCTAAGCCAAGAGAGCAAGTAGAGGAATGCTGCTCTTTTTTAAGTAGAAATAGACCATGCCCTGTGTGCTGGTATCATGGTGGCTATTGGCTGAAAGAGCAGAAGGTGCTCCCACAGCACCTCCCCCCTTTTGTTTAAGTAAGAGAGTTCTAAACCTAATACATAATTATATAAAATAAGAGCAAATATCCTATCCTAACTAGCTTAAGACTTGCAAAATAAAAAACTCGGCCAAGTCATGAGAGAAAAATAGCTACAATTATCTAGTCTTCAACCCTATAGAAGATCTGAGAAGGGAAATAGTGTTACCTGAGTAATTAGGAAGTACATTCAAACAACTTTCAAAACGTGCAACAAATCACAGAGATAATTGGTCAATCACCCAAAGTCACGTTTGCAGAGTTGAAGCAAACAACTTTGGCTAAGGCCTAAAATAACTGACAGATTAGTTTTAACAGGCAAGATCCTGTCTTGGAAAGATTTGACAGTTCTGCTTATCCATTTCTGGATACTATGTATTTTGTCAGTAGTTGAGGTATGGACAGTTCCTTGTTCAGAGGCCAGTTTTGCCAAGAAGAAGACAAGCTCCAAAGACAAGTGTAGTGTCTTTGGTGCTCAACAATCTCTTGAGAATAGATCAGTGTTGCAAGGAGTGATTGTGTCTCACTACCACAGTACTCTAAGATTAAATTAAATGCCATTTTCTAAAGCTCTCTGATGAGGTTGAAGATTATTTATACAGAATATAATCTCTATGTATCTAAAGAACCCAATTAGTCCAACTATAAATATGACAGACATAGATGACTATTTATCTCCTATTCTTAATACCCATTTAAATTAAAGATTAAGAGAATAAACAACTGTGCAATAAATGGGGACAGTGACCTACAAATGTAAACAATGAATATCAATACATAAAAATATATAAGTATCTTAATCAGAGGTAGAAATGTATACTGCAATATGGTAAATAGATATATAAATACAATATATATATCAATACAAAAAATTGTTTTAAACAAAGGTAGAAGCATGCATGCATACAATATTCAATATTATTTTACTTTGTATCCATATAAAAAAACTATGCCAATGTAATTATCTAAAAACAATAACTCACAATTACCAATCTATTATTCTATTATCCAATTTTCCCCCTTTTTTCCCGAAAGATTCCTGAGCTTTTAAAATTTCTCCCCCAACCCTAAACCATATACTAATTATAATAAACTCCTAAATAATGTCCCTAAATCCGAGGACAAACTTTACTGGGAGAGGGGACTTTGTATTGTAGAATTACTTCCAGCTGCCATGGGGGCTACATTCTTTCTGGTGGATCCTGTGAAAGTAAAATGATGGTTAAATTTCAAGATCAATGTATTTTAAAATTGTAAATAGTCTCTAGGTATTTTGTGGAAGTCTGGCCAGAATGTTGTCCAAGATGTGCACCATTTCAGCAATTCAAGTTGGAACTGTCTGTGCAGCTGATACTTGAAACAAGACTTGTAGTAGCGTTATCAGTATCATGACATCATATCAACCAGTGGAGTTGTTGTTATGGGGCCCCATCTTCTTCTTAGAAAGTTCAAATGTCACTGCAGAAAAAACTCACTCTTCATTGTAGAAAATTTAAACATTAATTATATAGACATATACAGACATACATATATTCAATGAAAGGTATAATAAATATATTCAATGAAAGGTATGATAGATAAGAAGAAAAGCAAATATGTTTTCTAAACTCACATTTCTTTCTGTCCCATATCATGGTTCTTGACATGAGACAGAAACTCCAGAAACTCTGGATTTTTCTCTTAACAACAGGCTTGGAATTAGAGAGGCACTGAGCAAGAGTCCATATCCAAAACCAGCTCTATAAATTTATAAATATGATTTAGTATATTTTACTTACAGAACCTACTCAGTGTTCTTGATAGTTGGGTAGTTATTTTTCCATCTGTCAGTATTCAAACATCCAGGGTCCCTTAAATTTTTTCAAAGATGGGTGTTGTCTTGCAGAGATAAGAACAAAACCCTGCCCCCATTCTATATGTTTTCTTACCACCTGTATGATTATTATCATTGTGGATGAGCTGTCATTTCCCCTTTTCAAGAGGATTCTCCTCTTCAAATCTAACCTTTATTAATTTTGATGGTATCCACAATTTTTCTTCTCCTGTGGAAACAAGAGTAAAACCCCTTCCCCAACATAGCACTTCTCCTGGCTTCCATTGAGAGGTCAGCACATCCTTGAATTAAATCGGTTGTTTTAGTTCAGCAGACTTTTCCATTATCCAATGTCTTTCTGCCACTGTTATTCCTTTCTCATTAGAGTTAAGAAAATTCAAGGTTAATAAGGCATTATGTAATCTGTTTTTGGGGACATTTTTCCCACTTTCTGTTTATTTAGCATATTCTTTATAGTTCGATTTGATCTTGACCTGTAGGATTGTATAGTATACCTGTAACATGCGTAATATTATAATAAGCAAGAAATGTATCATTTTCCTAGAGACATAAGCTGGACCATTATCTGTTTTTATTTGTGCAGGTAAACACATGATGGCCATAACTTCTAATAAATGTGTGATTACTGAGTCAGCTTTTCCTGAGCTTAAAGCAGTTGCCCCTGAAAGCCTGAATAAGTATCAATGGTGTGATGTACATATTTTCATTTTCCAAATTTTGCAAAGTGGAACACATCCATCTGCCATACATAATTTCTTTGAGTACCCTTCAGGTTAGTCCCTGAAGGTAGTGGTGTTTGTTTATATAAAGAATAAGTAGGGTATCTTTTTTATAATCTCCTTAGCTTGTTCCCATGTAATGGAAAACTCTTTCTTTAAACCTTTGCTATTGATGTGATGTTTTTTATGGAATTCTGAGGCCTGCAACACATTTCCAATAATAATTGATCAATGTCTGCATTACCTTGTGCTAGAGGACCTGACAGACCCATATGGGACTGGGTGTGTGTTATGCACATTGGACAAATCCTATTCCTGATTATGTCTTGTACCTGGATAAACAATGAAGTCAACACGGTGTCATCTCATATAAATTCAGTGGTTTCAATATGCAAAATAACTCTTTCTGCATATTGTGACTCTATAACTATATTAAGAGGTTCTTTAAAATCCCTTAGTACCATAAGAATGACATATAATTCTACCTTCTGGACAGAAGCATAAGGGCTTTGTTCTTTCTCCCTTACTCAATTTGACTGATTTGTATCCAGCCTTTCCTTATTTATTACCATCAGTATAAAATGTAAAGGCTCCACTTATTGGAGAATCATGGACAATTCGAGGAAGAACCCAAGAAGTTCTTTCTAAAAGGTTAAGTCTACCACTTTCGGGATAGTTGCTATTAATTTCTCTCAAAAAAAAAAAAAAAAAAAGCCCAAGCCCTTTGCCATGGTTCATTGTCTTCCTATAACTTTTTTTTATTTCATCAGTAGTGAAAGGCACTATTATTACTGCTGGGTCTATACCTGTTAGTTGACAAAATCTCAGTTTACCTTTTATAATTAATTAAGAGACCTTTTCTACTTAAATTTTCAATTTTTTTACTTGGTTTGTGTGGTAAAAAGATTCATTCTAAAATAGTATTTTCTTTCTGCATTAAAATTCCTGTAGGAAAAATTTTGGAACGCAATATGACTAGAATACAACTAAGATTTGGAACCACCCTATCCACATGTGCCCCTTGTAATTTTTCCTCAAGAATCTTCAGTTCCTTTTCTGTTTTCACTGTTAATATTCTGGGACTATTCAAATCTTTGTCACCATCAAAGGTTTTATTTAAATGAATTTTTAGATCAGGTGTTATCCCAACAGTCAGTCATAGACTGGAAATGTCTCCTAACAATCTTTGAAAGTTATTAAATGTCTGTAACTGGTCTCTCCTAGTTTGTGCCTTTTGTGTCCTAATTTTTTGTAAACCTATTCTGTAACCTAGGTTACAGAATCTCCTCTTTGAACCTTTTCAGGAGCAATTTATAATGCCCATTTAGGCAAAATTAACTTTACTTCCTCAAACATTTTTTCTAAAGTATCTATGTTTGAATCAGATAGCAAAACGTCATCCATGTAATGGTAAATTATAGACTTAGGGAAGTGCTTACGTATTATATCCAATAGCTAACCTACAAAGTATTGACACAGGCTGGGGCTATTGAGCATTCCCTGTGGAAGGATAGTCCACAGGTATCTCCTAGTAGGTTAATAGTTATTATAAGTAGGCACTGTGAAGACAAATTTTTCTCTATTTTTTTCTTGTAATGATATAGTGAAGAAGCAATCCTTCAAGTCAAAACTATTAGAGGACATCCTTTGAGTAACAGAGAAGGCAGAGAAATTTCAGACTGTAGAGGGCCCATAGGTTTAATTACCTTGTTGATAGCCCTTAGATCTGTCACCATTCTCCATTTGCCAGATTTCTCTTTTACAACAAACAAAGGAGAATGCCAAGGGCTAGTTGACTCCTCAATATGATGAACATCTAATTGTTCCTGTACCAATTGTTCTAAAGTCTGCAATTTATCCTCAGTTAAAGGCCATTGTTTAACCAATATTGGCTTTTCAGTTAGCCATTTTAAAGGTAGGGCTGTTGGTACCTCTAAAGATTTGTTGGTTGCTTTATGTTCTTGTACAGCCTGAATGGCTGGTGATTTTTGTGCATAGTACCTTAATACATCCTTCCAGGAAATATGAGTTCCTGGGATTACAGGAATGTTAATCTGAGTATTCCATTGTTGTAGCAGGTCACAACCCCATAAATTTATTGCAATATCAGCTACATATGGCCTTAGCTTTCCTTTTTGATCTTCTGGCCCAATACAATCAACCCATCTCATGTTTGTTTAACTGGAGATATGGTTCTAATTCCTAGCAATTGAACATCTGCCTCTTGAAGAGACCAATTTTCATGCCAAGATTCTGGAGTGATGATACTCACATCCGCTCCTGTGTCTCTCAAACCAACAATCACAATTCCATTTATACGTACTTTCAGCTTTGGTCTCTGATCATTTATAAAAGTTTGCCCAAATATACGCTTCTCATTTCCTAATTGAAGTTTTGACTTATCCTCCATATTTGAGTCATCATTTAGAACCTTATGATTTTGTAATGCAGATTCTAGAGTACTTAGTTTTCCTGTAGAGGCATGTTCTCCACAGTTACTGGGAATGACTGGGCCACTTTTGGCTTGGGAGCCTGCGAGAGGCCCCTCAGGGAATTTCCCAATAATCTTTTTGCAGTCTAAGTTTGCATTTTCAAAAGCCAGCAATTCAAGAATTAGTCGTCTAGCTTCTGTGTCTATTATTCCTGTGTTCAGAGCCTTAATTATTCTTTGCAAAAAGTCAGCATAGGGTTCTCCCTGTCCCTGGCTAACCCTAGTATATGACTCTATCTTTTTTCTTGGCCCTGGGAACCTATCCCAAGCATTCAAGGCTATTTTGTGTCATAAGGACAATATTTCATCATCATAAAAAACTTGGACCTTTGGATCAGCCTAAGCTTCTACAACAAGAATTTGATCCTATGAAACCTCCACACCTTTTGCTCTTCCTTGCTTTTCTATATGTTTGGATTCTTCCCTGAAATAAACTTCAAACATCAAGGAAGGTCCATCTTCGAGCACCACTGAAACCAACTGAAAAATCATGGTGGAAAGCCCTGACATTAGAAGTCCAAGTCCTTATCATCTCCTTAAAAAATGTAGAGTGCAAGCCAGAATAAATGATGGCTTGTTTAATTTCCTTTAGATCATTCATTCCTACTGGTGTCCATCTAGCTTCTTTGGCTCTTTTTGAGCCTTTAGAAGTTGACACTTTGTCAGAATAAATTACAGGGTATGTTGTTAAAAGCCTGGGTAAGCCAGTTCTAACAACTGGTTGTGGCATTGTATCCTGCCCTTGTATCTTCTCACTCAGTTCATCAGCTCCAATAATTTCTTCAATCATTTCAAATCTCTTAAGTCATTGTCTCATGTAAGGCCTGAATTTCCTGACTTGCAAAGTTTTCTAGTGATTTCCCTATGGTATTAATTTTCTGTTACCCATTCTGCACCTGTGATTCCAAGTCTTAGTGTTTCCTTTCAAAGATAGCATCTCCTTGAACTGCCCATGTTTATCATGTAAGTTGCCATCCTGGAGGTATATTCTGCCTGTTACCTTATGAAAACTCTGTGATAACTTCTGAAAGTCAAATTCAATAGCTTGGACACTTTCAGGTAAGTTCCTAGTACCCTTAGATAAGGAGTCAATTTTGCCTATCATGGTATTAATCCTATCAATTAATGCCATATACTTCCATAATGACATAATATTAAGAAGGAAACTAAAACCTGATAACAAGTAAATTGAGGTACCTCCATAGGCATATAGGCCTCTTGCAATTTCTTCCAAAATGGCAACAAAAATCATGGAGCGTGCAGTGTGGTTCTAAAACTAAATGGTGGGTGCAGATAATGCGTGAAACAATCCCACATCAGTTTGGATTTAAAGGGTATTTATTTTAGCGGAATAACTTACAGAACACCAACAGTCAGGAAAGGAGTCTAGTCACTGGAGCAAGAGCTGGAACCAAGAGTGAACAGAGAGCTGCTGCTCCTTTTTAAAGAGAAATAGACCACATCCTGTGGACTGGTATCTCGGTGGCTATGGCTGAAGGAGAGGAAGGCACTCCTGCAGCAAGGAGAATATATTTCCCCCTTATTTCTACTCAGAATTTTGTCTAAACTAAACTCATTTCAAATCACTGTTAGTAATGCCACCCTAAACAAAGATGACCCAAGTAAAAACAAACCAAGTTATGTAATGAATATTCTTAGTATGGAGTGTGTAGAAGTCAATACTTGCCTTTTGTAGTTTTCCAAATTTAGATAGAAAGTGGAGAAAGATTTATCCTACACAGAATTGAATGCAGTGTCAAGATATGATTAGAACGCATGGCAAACTGAGGGAGAGTCACATGTGTCTTCTTCGGGGAGTCTTTGTGTAGCAGATACTGACAAAACAAAGTCACAAACAAAGGGAGACGCTCAGATACTGAGCATGCAATATTTTTCTAAGCTAGTCAACTGCCAAGGTGGTTTTTCTTCCTAAAGCATGTGTATAGAAAGAAAGTTCTGTGTGAACATTGCTCTCATATAAGATATAATGGTTTATGGTCAGTAACAAGGATACCACTTAGAAACATGAAATATCAGACAATGAATAATGTTCAGGAATACTATTTTAAGGTATATCCCTTTGTTTAAGTTGTATTTATTTAACAATGTAAAGTTTTTTTTTCTTTACTGTGCCTCTTAAACATGGGATAGTCTCATAAAGAACTTGTCAGTAAATAATGAGGCAAGAGGAAGGATAGGTAGGGCTGGCTGACAGTATAAATAGTAGCAGAAATCTGGAAGAAGAAAAAGAGAAGCAAGGAGAGGAAGATGTTAGTGGCCAATAAAGCAGGCAGTCATTCAGCCATGGAGTAGGATTGAAAAATAAAATATACAGAAGTAAGAAAGAAAAAGTACAGAGGTATCCCACCATACAATAGGTGGGATAATTTAAATTAAGGAAAGTTGGTTAGAGATAAGTCAAGCTAAGGTTGGACGTTCATAACTACGAGTAAGCCATATTTTGTCATTTATTTGGGAGCTACATGATGGGTCCCTCAAAAAAAAAAACAAAAACAAAAAGCAAATCAGTAAAAAAAAATTCAAATCTTTAAATGTACTTACTTGGGCCTATATTTCCTTGTATTACATGAGAAAGCTAAAAAAAAATAGGTATATGGCTCATGCTTTCAATGTAAATACATTAACTTTGGAACAAAAAACATTAAATAAAAAGAAAAAACAAGCAAACAAAATGAAGAAAAATACCTGCTATTGCACAAACATTATAGAGATCTAGAGATCTAGGAGGTTCAATGCAGTTCCTAGTCATGTACCTCCAAACTGGCTGCAAACTTAATTCTTGGCTTTCAGGACTCAACACAAGAATTGGCATAACCAGCCTACAAAGCATGTGGATGATCAGGTGTAGTTTAGCACTTGATCTTTAAAGTGACAGAAAAATATAACACAAAAGAAAAGAGACATACAGAGAAACTGTGTCATGAGAAAACAAAAAAAAGAGGAGTTGAATTGAGCTGAAAAAAATGGGAATAATACTTTACTCTTCCATTTCTCTTGGCCTGTTTAGCATTGAACGACACCAGTAGAAATTGAGGCTATATTTTTTTTACTCAATCCTCTTACATACAGCAGGTACCTACATAGCAGAAACATACTCATAGACACAGCTGAGACAGACCAGTAATTCAAATCAATGTCAAAATCAACAGATTTCCTTTCTGTGGTCTCATTATTTACTGAATAAAACTTTGAGAATTAACTATTTTTACAGTTGTTACAGTATTACGTAATCCAATTATGATAATATCTAGATTAAACATCTTAATATTGACCTTGTTTCATGTTGTTACATATTCTTCACTAAATTAAGAAGGGAAGATTACTAAGTAATTGATCTGAAAAATATTCTGAACTATGTGAAAATTCAGTGCATTCAAGATGCTTAAACATTCAAGAACATTTAAGATGCTTAAAACAAACACCACAAATGACTGTGTGGTAGAATAGAATTATCCTTGGTAAACTACCAGTGCAGGGTGAGAGGAAAAAGTCTACTAAAAGGATGACTGGAAAAATGAACTCTTGGGGGGTAAAGGTTATAACATCAAACATAGACTGGTGAGTGAATTCATGGAAAAAGACCATGAAGTATGTTCTACTTCAAAAAGAAATCAGTATTAGTAGAAAACAAAGCCCCATTTTGATGACAATTTTTTCTTAAGCAAGCAAAAATTTCAGATTATATAATATATTCTTGTTTCAAACATTGTAGATATGTTATTGTGCTGCATATTGCTTATTACCAACAGGTATCAAAGATATAATGCTAAACAAAATTGGTTTACATATAGTAATTTATTCTCCGTTTCAAAAATATTCATTATGTCTCTGGATATATTTATTTAAGTTTGAATGCCTCCTTCCCAATCTATAACATTCACAATTTTTAAATTTTCTTTTTGATTTTATATTTGACAACATGAAACTAATAAAATTACCTTCACTTCATATTTTTCTGGCATTATTTGAATGTAATCTATTTGCAGCAAATGCTTTTGTCTTGTTTATTGCTGTATTTTAAACATAGCAAATATTTTTGTACAAAATTTGAGATCAGTAAACATTTTTAAAGAATAAGAAATATATCATTTTACTATGAATAATAGCATGGTTTCTGGGTTTGCAGCTAACATTTGCCAGTGGCCTTTTTCTTCTGATCTTTGTCATAGTATGTCTATGTGCCATGTCTGTCTTCTCAGACACAGACACAAAATTTTCAGTGGTAAGCACTTAATAATATCATGAAACAAAACAGTCAGATTACAGGTACTGAAGATACTCAAAACATGTACATAATAAGTATTTTTGACAATGATTAAAAATATATATTTATTGAAACTTTCAGTATAGGATGTAATAATTGTAATGGAAAAGTAACTATGCAATAATCTGATCAAACATTCCATTGAAATAACATTTGAATATTACCAGAAATGAGTTAAGTAGTTACTTGTGTATTTTTTTGTAAACCAAAGTAGTGGTATAAAAATAATATAGGATTTTTTAATTGAAGTGGGACAATAATTAGGAAAAAATGAGATCAAATATGCCATTGAAATCATACTTTAATATATCCAGGAATGGACTAAGAAATTACTTGTGTATTTTTGTAAACCAACACAGTGTCCATTTTACAAATGATGGCTCTAATAATCAGAAAATGTGTAATATTCAGTGCCGCAAACTTAGACGATATGAAGAAGAAAATGGGTTTAAGTTGTAATCACTAATACCTGAAATTCTATAATATAGGTCATAAGAACAGGAAATGGAAAATAAAATGAAAAGAATAATTATATAAGCCAAAAAACAGCAGACAAGAGTAGAGAATATAGCCCTAAATTTCAGTAGACAGGAGATAGAGAGTTGGAATAATATAGATGGAAGACCAGATACAAAATATCTGCCATCATTTAAAAATGAACTTATTTAAATCTGAAAGGTTTTAGATTTCTACTATATTTATGTATGACTGAAGAATATTAAAGGTGGTTTTTGTCTCATATACTTTTTTCTTCTATGTGTACTGTGAAGTGGTACCTGTTGGTGGACAAATAAAGAATAAATAGTGTACAGCATATATGGAAAAAAGTGTTAGCATTATTCATATACACATTTGTGATTTTGGACAAAGTATCTCATTTTACATATATTATACACATTCTCATTTTAGACTTATACTTCATGTTTTATACAAAATGTTTGTTTTATAAAAATTAAATGAAAATTAAATTTACAGATATTAGTGTTTGCGGATTTATGCAAGTTAGACTAGTTAATATTTTTAAAACAGAATAATCCAATAATTCTATTTGTGTGGTAATGAAAATGTTTTCAAATATGGATGAAAATAAAATATCAACACTAGAATAAAAATTTTTCCAATTCATCAACTATTGTCTATATTATTAACTTATCACTGTCACAAGATTGGTCTTAATATAATATAATGTTTTCATTCAATGTTTTGTGGGACCCTCACTCCTTATTCTCAAAGGGACAAGAAGAAATTTCCTACCAGAATGTTTTCCCAGGAAGATAGAGGCCTTTCTCTCTCCCACCCAGGATATTCTGAGCACAAGGTCACTTAACTCAGCCCAGACAGCCACCTGGTAAAGGCTGATAAAGATGGCCTAACTCAAGAATAGTGGCTTTGCTCTAAAAACAAGGAAAAAGCTGACTTAACAGAATGTGAGGGAGTAAAAATCCTTGTTCCCATACCAAATCATCTTCAAAGATTCTCTTTGTAGTTATGCCTTTAAAAGCTTACCCCACAAAGGAGATGCAACTGCTCTCTACCTAGTTATAATGGGAATGGAGATGAGTTCCAAATATGTTTGTATTATGCTAATTAAACCTTGCTTATTACAGTCTGGGCCTTTTTGGTGGATTCTCTCTGGTGACCATGATCTGGGCACAACAGTTTCTACTTCAATTAACATAAATATAAGCCTATTGTATAAGACTTATAACTTAAGTGTTTTAGAAATTCTAATATTTTAAATTTA
This sequence comes from Myodes glareolus, assembly GCF_982192425.1. NCBI lineage: Eukaryota > Metazoa > Chordata > Mammalia > Rodentia > Cricetidae > Myodes > Myodes glareolus. Next base: position 118,547,243 of record NC_142030.1, read on the forward strand.
TGAAACATTGTATATAATTACATCAAATTGTTTCAAGTCAAATTTAGGTGTTAGAAAACTATTAATTTTTAAAAAGTAAGGGATATTATATAACTAGAGTAAATTTTGCTTCTTTTTTCAATTTATATAATAAATTAAAATAGTTTCTGAAAAATATTATACTTATATTAGGTATGTGGAATGAATGTCTATATCCTTTTTTAATGAATCTATCAGTAATTTTTTAAATGGATCTATTACTTAATCCTTTAATATATAGATTTTTTTCAAATGTTTAGATAGTTATATTATCTGTAAAGATAAGCAATCCATGAAAAGACTGGTTGTGAATAAGGGAAGTTAAATGAGATTAGATTTAGATAAATTAATTTTAAACAAAAAGGACAAGCTCATTCATATGTTTCAATTTAGCTTTTCTGACTTGGAAATTTTTTTCTTTATTTCCCCTCCCCTTTCTTTTCTCTGTACTTTCCTTCTTCCTTTTACAAAATTTTCGACATGGTGGCTGATATATTCAAGCAGATATTGAACTCTCTGTGTAACTGAAGACTATTTTGAACTCGTGATCCTTCTGCCTTTATTTCTCCAGTGCTGTGATTACTAGCATGTTTGGTTTACACTGTGTTGGTAATAATACCTGGAGAATTTATTAATACAATGCAATTACTACATCAACTTGGCTATATTGCCTAGGCTAAAGATTGTTTCCCTTGACAGAATTGTCAAACCTAACTGTTGACTAAGATTTCTGTCCTGCCTGATTCCCACAGTTGTTCCAAAGAAATCACACATAAATCTACATTAGTTATAAACTGATTGGCCCATTAGCTATGGCTTATTAACTCTTAGAACTTTTATTAGCCCATTATTCTTGTCTATGTTAGCTACTTGGCTCAGTACCTGTTTCAGCGAGGCAGTCACTTCTTGCTTCTTCTGTGGCTGGGTCATGGCCGCAGACTAGGACTTCCTTCCTGTCAGAATTCTCCTGTTGTCATTGACCCACCTCTACTTCCTGTCTGGTTTTTCCACCTACACTTCCTGCCTGACTACTAGCCAATCTGCTGTTTATTAAAATACAATTGACAGGGTACAAACCATTGTCTCACAGTACCTAACCTTAAATTCTATGGTTTTGTTGTAGACAATATTTGAGGCCAAATATTGACTTGCTCCTATAAAAGCATTTCTTGTCGCATGCATTTCATCATTCTGTTCTTCTGAACACAATACATGCTGACTGAAATTTTTCTTTCTTCCATTTTTTTTCAGATCCCTCCTTCACTCTTTCCCACATCCAATCCTTTTCTGTTTCCCTTCAGAAAAAAGCAGGTTTTCCAGGCATATCAAGAGAAAACAGTATAATAAGATACCCCAAGACACGGCACAAACCCTTATATCAAGACTGGATGAGGCAGTACAAATATCAGAACAAAGTCCTGAGAGCAAACAAAAGAGTCAGAGCCACTCCTATTCCCACTGGTAAAAATCTCACAAGACACTAATTTAACAATCCTAGCATACATGCAGAGGGCTTAGCACAGATTCACACAGCCTTTAGGATTTCCCCTTCATTCTCTGTGAACCCCTATGAGCTCTGCGTAGTGGATTCTATGAGCCATGTTCTCTTAGTGTGTTTGTCTCCTTGGCTACTACAATCTTTCTTCTCCTTCTTTTGTAATCTCAACAAAATATTTTGAGATAAAATGAATATGAGTATATTTTCTATTTCCAAAGCATCAACTACAGAGCATGAGTAAACAAACAAATAGGACATAAAGTTTACTGTGAAGTTTATGTTTCAAGAGAGAGCAGAATAAAGATATGTGGTTAATATTTTTTTTCTTTTAGTTTTATTGGTGAAAGAAATAAATTCTATTCCTTGGTTCAGGTTAGAAAATATTTGTACTTCTGATTTTTGTTACATGGAAATTCCCTTCTATGGATTTTTATAAGAGATGCACTGAAGGAAATATTTGGCTGTAAATCAATCTCTAAAGTAAAGAATATATTTCTTAGTGACAAAACATAGTGAGAGCAAAATTAATTAAGGGGGATCAAGCAATTTTGAGCATGGCAGCTAAACATACTAAGTAAATAATTGACAGCATTGTTTTACTTAGTATCTATAATGCTTATATATAAGTAAAATTTAGATTCCACAGTACATCTAAATGTATTCAAAGGAATTTAAGTATATTTCAGTCTTCTGCTTTTTGCATATGATAAACATCAGTGTTATCAGACCACAAATGAAAGCTATGTTACAGTTTCCATGTATTTGAAATTTTAAAAATAATTCCATTTCTAACTTTAAATTTTATGTCATATTTATTATATAATAAAATTATTTAAAAAATGAACCACAGATATTAGAAAAATGCCTGGTACACTGTTCTGCCTTTGTTCATGATACCAGTGGAAAACCCTCAGTGGCATATGAGCAGCCTTATACTAGTTTCATGTCAAAGTCTGTTACGTGGAATTGTTTTGTTGTATTATTTCATACTTATGGTATTTTATTAAACACACAAGATACCACTAAACTATTATGTCTCCCATTCAAATTTCTCAATTCCTTCTTGCTTAGTTTTAGAGTTAAATGCAAAACAGTGCAGTAAATGAAGTCAGGCATCTGTTTTCACTTGCATAAATATTGTCTATGCATACCATTGTGAAACACACTGCTATCATTTTAATATGAAGTGGTTTAAATTGACGCAAGGGTAATTGACTCTAGAAAAAGAGCTATTGATAGCATTTTTTTTGAAAGTAATTTTATTAAATTATAAAACGTTTCCATTTACACCCCTCCTCCCAACGCCCTCCCACTCCCCCCCTCCCTCTCCTCCTCCCTCTTTGTCCCCAAGGGCAGTCAGGGTCTCCTGCCCTGTGGGAAGTCCAAGTTCCTCCCCCCTCCCTCCAGGTCCAGGAAGGTGAGCATCCAAACAGACTGGATCCCAAAAATCCAGTATATGCAGAGGAAACCAGTCCCAGTGTCATTGTCAATGGCTTTTCAGAAAGACTACAGGCCAGCCACATTCAGAGAATCTGGTTGGATCACATGCTCGTTCAGTCACGGTCCATCTGGCCTTGGTAAACTCTCATTAGATCCGACCCCTTGTATCAGTGGGTGATAGTATCCCTCGCAGTCCTTCCTCATTTTCTTCCTCCTTCTGCTCCTCATTTGGATCTTGGGGGGCTCAGTTCGGTGCTCCAACGCGGGCCTCCAACTGTATCGTCATTGAACGCCAGATGAAGGATCTATGGTGATAAGCAAAATATTCATCAGTATGGTCATGGGCCAAGGCCGGTTCAGGCACCCCCTCCTCTGTCCAGAGAACAATCTGGGGATCTCTCCTTGGACCTGGGATCCCATATATAATCAAGTTTCCTGTAAACTCTAATGTGACTCCCTTAGTTGAAATATATTCTTCCCTGATCCCACATTCATCCTTCCTCCCTTCCCCCCATGCCGGTCAACCGAGCTTTCTCCATTCCTCCCCTACTCCCTTCTCTCTAACCCTCTCCCCTTCCAACAACCCTTCCACCCGCCCCCCCCCATGCACCCAAGGTTACCTGGGACTCTTGACTATTTCCTACCTCCTGGCGGATAGCTAAATAATCTTCATCAGGTTCGTCTTCTTATTTAGCTTCTCTAAGATCACGAATAATAGGCTCAAAGACCTTTAATTATGGTTAGAATCCACTTATGAGTGAATACATACCGTGTTCCTCTTTTTGGGTCTGGCTTACCTCACTCAGTAAAGCGTTTTCTATGTCCATCCATTTGCATGCAAAATTCAAGATGTCATTATTTTTTACCGCTGAGTAAAACTCTAATGTGTATATGTTCCACACCTTTTTTAACCATTTTTCTATTGAGGGGCACCTAGGTTGTTTCCAGGTTCTGGCTATTACAAATAGTGCTGCTATGAACATAGTTGAACAAACGCTTTTGTAGTATGTTTGGGCATCTCTAGGGTATATTCCCAAGAGAGGAATTGCTGGGTCCTGAGGGAGGTTGACTCCCAGTTTCCTGAGAAACCGCCACACTGATTTACAAAGTGGCTGCACGAGTTTGCATTCCCACCAACAATGGATGAGTGTTCCCCTCATTCCACATCCTCTCCAGCAAAGGCTATCATTGGTGTTTTTTACTTTAGCTATTCTGACAGGTGTAAGATGGTATCTCAAAGTGGTTTTGATTTGCATTTCCCTGATCGCTAAGGAGGTTGAGCATGACCTTAAGTGTCTTCTGGCCATTCGAAGTTCATCTGTTGTGAATTCTCTGTTCAGATCAGTACCCCATTTTTTAATTGGGTTAATTAGAGTTTTAGTGTCTAGTTTCTTGAGTTCTTTGTATATTCTGGAGATCAGACCTTTGTCTGATGAGGGGTTGGTGAAGATCTTCTCCCAGTCAGAAGGCAGCCTTTTTGTCTTACTGACAGTGTCCTTTGCTTTACAGAAGCTTCTCAGTTTCAGTAGATCCCATTTATTCATTGTTTCTCTTATTGTCTGTGGTACTGGGGTCCTACTTAGGAAGTGGCTTCCTGTGCCTATATCTTGTAGACTACTTCCGACTTTCTCTTCTATCAGGTTCAAAGTGGACAGATTGATGTTGATGTCTTTAATCCATTTGGACTTGATTTTTGTGCATGGTGATAGATATGGATCTATTTTCATTCTTCTACAGGTTGACATCCAGTTATGCCAGCACCATTTGTTAAAGACGCTTTCCTTCTTCCATTGTATACCTTTAGCTCCCTTGTCAAAAATTAGGTGTTCATAGGTTTCAGGGTTAGTATCTGGGTCTTCTATTCGATTCCATAGGTCGACTTCTCTGTTCTTATGCCAATACCAAGCTGTTTTCAATACTGTAGCTCTGTAATAGAGTTTGAAGTCAGGGATAGTAATGCCTCCAGAAATTCCTTTATTGTATAAGATTGTTTTGGCTATCCTGGGTTTTTTGTTTTTCCATATAAACTTGATTATTGTTTTCTCAAGGTCTGTGAAGAAGTTTGATGGGATTTTGATGGGGATTGCATTGAATCTGTAGATTGCTTTTGGTAGAATTGCCATTTTTACTATGTTGATTCTCCCAACCCAAGAGCAGGGGAGGTCTTTCCATTTTCTGATATCCTCCTCAATTTCTCTTTTCAAAGGCTTAAAGTTCTTGTCAAATAGGTCTTTCACATCCTTGGTTAGAGTAACCCCAAGATATTTTATGGTGTTTGTGGCTATCGTGAAAGGTGATGTTTCTCTGATTTCCCTCTCCGTTTCTTTATCCTTTGTGTATAGGAGTGCCACTGATTTTTTGGAGTTGATCTTGTACCCTGCCACGTTACTAAAGGTGTTTATCAGCTGTAGGAGTTCTTTGGTAGAGTTTTTGGGGTCGCTTATGTACACTATCATATCGTCAGCAAATAACGAAAGTTTAACTTCATCCTTTCCAATTTGAATCCCCTTGATCCCCTTATGTTGTCTTATTGCTATTGCTAGAACTTCAAGCACTATATTTAAGAGGTATGGAGAGAGTGGACAGCCTTGTCGTGTTCCTGATTTTAGTGGAAAGGCTTTGAGTTTCTCTCCATTCAATTTGATGTTAGCTGTCGGTTTGCTGTATATTGCTTTTATTATATTTAGGTATGATCCTTGTATCCCCAGTCTCTCCAACACCTTTATCATAAATGGGTGTTGAATTTTGTCAAACGCTTTTTCAGCATCCAATGAAATGATCATATGATTTTTTTCTTTCAGTTTATTTATATGATGGATTACATTGATAGATTTGCGTATGTTGAACCATCCCTGCATCTCTTGGATGAAGCCTACTTGATCATAATGGATGATTTTTCTAATGTGTTCTTGGATTCGGTTTGCCAGTATTTTATTGAGAATTTTTGCATCGATGCTCATGAGTGGGATTGGCCTGTAATTCTCTTTCTTGGTTGTGTCTTTGTGTGGTTTTGGTATTAGGGTGACTGTAGCTTCATAAAAGGAGTTTGGCAGTGACTTTTCTTTTTCTATATTGTGGAATACATTAAGGAGTATAGGTATTAGCTCTTCCTGGAAGTTCTGGTAGAATTCTGCAATGAAACCATCTGGTCCTGGGCTTTTTTTGGTAGGGAGATTTTTGATAACAGCTTCTAGTTCTTCACGACTAACAGGTCTATTTAGATTGTTCACCTGGTCTTGGTTCAACTTTGGTATATGGTACTTATCTAAAAAAATGTCCATTTCTTTTACATTTTCCAACTTTGTGGCATATAAACTTTTGTAGTAAGATCTAATGATTCTCTGAATTTCCTCTGTGTCTGTGGTTATGTCCCCCTTTTCATTTCTGATCCTATTAATTTGCAAGTTCTCTCTCTGCCGTTTGATTAGTTTGGATAGGGGTTTGTCAATCTTGTTAATTTTCTCCAAGAACCAGCTTTTTGCTTCATTGGTTCTTTGAATTGTTTTCTGTGTTTCTATTTTGTTGATTTCAGCCCTCAGTTTGATTATTTCCAGTCTTCTACTCCTCCTGGGTAAATCAGCTTCTTTTTTTTCTAGAGCTTTCAAGTGTGTTGTTAAGTCTCCAATGTGTGCTTTCTCTGTTTTCTTTAGGTGGGCACTTAGTGCTATGAACTTTCCTCTTAGCACTGCTTTCATTGTGTCCCATACGTTTTAATACGTTGTGTCTTTGTTTTCATTATATTCAAGGAAGACTTTAATTTCTTTCTTTATTTCTTCCTTGACCCAGGGGTGATTTAGTAGTTGACTGTTCAACTTCCATGAGTTTGTTGGCTTCCTGGGGGTACCATTGTTGTTGAATTCTAATTTTAATCCATGGTGATCTGACAAGACACAGGTGGTCACTAATATTTTTTTGTATCTGTGGAAGTTTGCTTTGTTACCAAGTATGTGGTCAATTTTCGAGAAGGTTCCATGAGCTGCAGAGAAGAAGGTATACTCTTTCCTATTTGGGTGGAGTGTTCTATAGATGTCTGTTAAGTCCATTTGATTCAGTACCTCCAGTAAATCTCTTATTTCTCTGTTAGGTTTCTGTCTGATTGACCTGTCCATTGGTGAGAGAGGAGTGTTGAAGTCTCCTACTATTAGTTTGTGTGGTTTGATGACTGCCTTGAGTTCTAGAAGAGTTTCTTTTACATATGTGGGTGCCTTTATATTAGGGGTATAGATATTCAAGATTGAGACTTCTTCCTGATGAATTGTTCCTGTTATGAGTATGAAATGTCCATCTCCATCTCTTCTGATTGATTTTAGTTTGAAGTCGATTTTGTTAGATATTAGAATGGCCACACCCGCTTGTTTCTTAGGTCCATTTGCTTGGAAAACCTTTTCCCAACCCTTTACTCTGAGTAGGTGTCTGTCTTTGTGATTGAGGTGTGTTTCTTGTAGACAGCAGAATGTTGGATCCTGTTTTCGTATCCAATCTCTAAGTCTGTGCCTCTTTATAGGTGAGTTGAGACCATTGATATTAAGTGATATTAATGACCAGTGATCGATGACTCCGGTCATTTTTTTTGGGTAGTAGCGTGTATGTGTTTTCTTTCTTTGAGTTGTGCTTGTGAAGGGTCACTAGATGTCTGAGTTAAAGTAGGCAGTGTTGGGAATGTTGGATTCCTTGGGTTGTGATTTCCTTCTAGTATTCTCTGTAAGGCTGGATTAGTAGCTACGTATTGTTTAAATTTGTTTTTATCCTGGAATATTTTGTTTTCTCCGTTGATAGTGAACAATAGCTTGGCTGGGTAAAGTAGTCTGGGTTTGCATCCATTATCTCTTAGTTTCTGCAGTACCTCTATCCAGGACCTTCTGGCTTTCATGGTTTCCATCGAGAAGTCTGGTGTAAGTCTGATAGGTTTACCTTTATAAGTTACTTGACCTTTTTCCTTTGCAGCTCTTAATATCCTTTCTTTAGTCTGAATGCTTTGTGTTTTGATTATTATATGACGAGGGGATGTTTTTTTCTGATCCAGTCTATTCGGTGTTCTGTATGCTTCTTGAACCTTCATAGGAATATCGTTCTTTAGGATGGGAAAGTTTTCTTCTATAATTTTGTTGAGTATATTTTCTGGACCTTTGAAATGCAATTCTTCTCCTTCTTCTACTCCTATTATTCTTAGATTTGGTTTTTTTATTGTGTCCCACAGTTCCTGAATGTTTTATGATGAGAATTTGTTGGATTTGCTGTTTTCTTTGGACAGAGTGTTTAATTTCTCTATGGTGTCCTCAGAGTCTGAGATTCTTTCTTCTATCTCTTGTATTCTATTGGTTAAGCTTGTTTCTGAAGTCTCTGTTTGTTTACCCAGATTTTCCATAGCCAGCCGGCCCTCGGTTTGTGATTTCTTCATTGACTCCATTTCAGTTTTCAAATCTTGAACTGTTTTCTATTACCTGTTTGATTGTTTTTTTCTTGGTTTCCCAGAATTTCATTTACGGATTTACTCATTTCTTCAAACTTTTTGGTATAATTCTCTTCCATTTCTTTACTCATTTCCTCAATTTTTTTGTTATACTTATCTTCCATTTCTTTACGGCAGATTTTCACCTCCTGTTTAAATTCCTCTATTATTTTCATAAAGAAGCGCTTAGAGTCGATTTCTTCTATTTCTTCTGGAGTAGGGTGTTCAATTCTTCTACTTTCGAGCTCCCTGGATTCTGGCGATGTCATGTTGCCTTTCAGGTTGTTGGAGGAATTCTTGCATTGGCGCCTGCCCATCTCCCCCACTCTGGATGAAACTCCTCAGCACTTTCTGGATAGAACTCCTCAGCACTCTCTGGGTAGGACTTCACAGCACTCTCTGGATAGAGCTCCTCAGCCCTCTCTGGGAAGACCTGCTCAGCAGGGCAACAGGGCTAGCTGGTCTTCCCAGGACTCAGGAGACAAAGGGCCCGCAGCAGTGGGGGGAGGGGAGGGGTCCCTTGGAACACCGAAGACCCTGCTGCAGAAGCTGGGGGGGGCTGTGCTCTCTTCCTGGGCAGGCAGGCTGCCCCGGTGAGCACCCACTCACCTCTCTGGGAAGAACTGCTCAGCAGGGCAACAGGGCTAGCTGGTCTTCCCAGGACTCAGGAGACAAAGGGCCCGCAGCAGTGGGGGGGAGGGGAGGGGTCCCTTGGAACACCGAAGACCCTGCCGCAGAAGCTGAGGGGGGGGAAGGGCTGTGCTCCCTTCCTGGACAGGCAGGCAGGCTGCCCAGACTAGCACCCACTCATCTCTCTAGGAAGAACTGCCTATTGATAGCATTTTTATCAAACAAAATTACAATAAATAAACAACTGCAAAGTCTGAGAAAGCTCAGAAAAATGGTGTTTGATAATTCAGGTGGTTAAGGTATAGTGAATAAAAGAGTACAAACTTTAAATGGCACATCTGTAATCGTACTGCTCTACACATGGCTCAAGGATCACTTTAGAAGAGGAATTTAAAAGATTCAAAGAAGTTGAAGTACTGTCTGATGTTTAGCAGACAGTAGGAGACCACAAATGAAAATCTAGACTGCTAAATACAGTGAGGCATTGGCTCACCATAGACTGAGAAATCAATATATTCCATCACAAAACCAGATTCAGTCAATACTTATGCACAAAACTATTCCTATAGAAAGCACTAGAAGGAAAACTCTAGCCCAACAAAGTTACCTTCCCCTACATAAACACAAACAATAGATAACTTCACACCAGTGTAGGGGCCAGTCTTCCCTTGCTCCCTGGGGTGTGTCTCAAGGACTGTTTTGGTCAGCCAGCTAAGCTTCCTGCTGTTCCTGTGTTCTCTCTGCCATAGCCTTGTGATTTAGCTGTAGGGCATTGTTTCATCTGTGGTATGGTAATTTCCCATCTGCTCAGGAGGAGTTCTTTTAGGCACCAGGTTCTTTCTCTGCTGCTGCCACTGCTCTCTGCCCCCAACCCCCTTCCTGGGAAGGAATTCCCACTTGGTGCCAGGTTCCCGCCTGGCTGGGAGGGAATTCTGTTACTGGGGCCAGAGTGTATTAGTTTTACAAAGAGGTAAATAAAGTGACATTCGGCTAATCTCTTTCAAATGACCATGGTCCCTTGTGTCTTTTATTCAATCTCCAGGCCTTTGCCCAAACTCGTGTAAGGTACGGTTGCACACAAACTATACCGAGAGGGTAACACAAAATCGGGTGTTACACACCAGCAAAACTCAAAGAAAGGAAACATATTCACACCACCTCCTCCATCACCAACAACAAAAAAGACAAATAGGAATTAGAAAGCATTGGTTATTAAAATGCCTCAATATCATTGGATTCAATTCACCTATAAAATACAGATTTAAAAAAACAGGATCCATCTTTTTGCTACATGCAAGAAATACTTCTCATCTTCAAAGACAGGCATTACCTCAGCCTCTGTAAAGACCTTCAGACCTCCATGGTGAGCTACTGGTTAACTCTACATTCTGATCTTCAGTCAAACCTTATTTATACAAACATGATCTCACCATAGTTTGAAATCTATTTTGTTAGATATTTGGTTAGCTACACCAGCTTGTTTTTTTTAGGTCAATTTGATTGTGTGACAAGAATTTTAAATCTTTGAAAAAAGAAATTGAAGAAGATAGCTGAAAATGACAATCTCTCACATGTTCATGAAAAGGTAGGATTAACATGGAAATATTACAATTTTACCAAAAGCAAACTATAGATTCAGTGCAATCTCTATCAAAAACTCAACATGATTATTCACAGACCTTGAAAGAACAATATACAAATTCACCTAAAAAAACAAAAACATGGACTTGTCAAAAGAATTCTGTAAAATAAAGGAATTTCTGGAGATGTCACCAACCCTCACTTCAACTTCTACTATAGATCTATAGTAATAAAAGCTGCCTGGTAGTGGCATAAAAAGAGACATGTGGTTCAGTAGATTTGAAACAAAGATGCTTATATTAACCCACATACAGATGAATACTTGAATTTTGACAAAGAATCTAAAAGTATACAATGGAACATAAGAAAGTATTTTCAACAAATTATGCTGGATGTTTGCATATAGAAGAGAGAAATAGATCCATATCTCTTATCATGCAGAAAATTTAAGTCCAAGTGTATCAAAGACCTAAAATAAATCCAATTACAATGACCTGAGAGAATAGGAACAGTAAAGTAGCCTTGTATGCACTGGCACAGAAAATTACTTCTTGGACATAATACCAGTAACACAGACAGTAAGATCAACAATTAATAATTTGGGCATTCTTTACCTAAGAAACTTCTATAAGGCAAAGAACACTGTAAATAATACAAAATAACAGCCTACAGAATGTGGAAATATTTTCACCAACACCATATCTGATAGAGGGATGTTCTCCAAAAATATATAAAATGCATAAGATATTGGCCATCAAAATACCACAGAATCAAATTTTATTTTATTTTATTTTTAAATATTTATTTATTATGTATACAATATTCTGTCTGTGTGTATGTCTGCAGGCCAGAAGAGGGCAACAGACCCCATTACAGATGGTTGTGAGCCACCATGTGGTTGCCGGGAATTGAACTCAGGACCTTTGGAAGAGCAGGCAATGCTTTTAACCACTGAGCCATCTCTCCAGCCCCCCATAATCAGATTTCAAAATGGAGTACAGATATAACCAGAGAATTGCTAAAAGAAGAATCTAAAATGACCAAATACCCTTAAAAAATTATTCAATGTTTTTAGTCATCATGGAAATCTAAATCAAAATGATTTAAACATGCCATCTTATACGTGTCATGATTGTTAAGATCAAAAACACGGATAACCTTATGTTGCAGAGGATATGAAGTAACAGAAACATTTGTTCACTGTTGTTTGAAGGGCAAACTTGTACAGTCACTGTAGAAATCAATATGGTAGTCCCCCCTGAAAAAAATGAAAATAAATCTACCTCAAAACCCAGTTATACAAGCTGTACTAACCTTGGGTATATCCCAAATCTTGAGTATCTGAAAGGAAGCTCAATCAAGTCACAAGGACACATGCTCAAATATGTTCATAGAAGCATTATTAATATTAGCCAAAACCTGGAAACAACCTAGAGCCCTGTCAACCAAAGAATGGATAAAGAAAATATGGTACGTTTATACTACGGACTACTACTCTTCTAAAAAAATAATTACCTCATAAAATTTTCAGACAAATTTATAGAGCTAGAGAAAATAATTATGAGTGAGGTATCCCAGACCCAGAAAGACAGATGTGGGATGTATTCACTTATAACTGGATATTAGGAATAAAGTACAGGATAGCCAACCTACAAAGCATAATCTCAGAGAGGCTAGATAGCAAAGAAGCCCAAAAAGGAATGCATGGATTGTTTTGAAAAAAGAAATAGAAGAAATATTCTGGATAACCTGGAGATTGGGTTGAAATGTTATTGGGTTGGAACTTGAGGTGGGGATTTGGGACAAAAATGGACAGGTAGTAATGAAAAAGACATCTTGATAGGAGGATCAATTTCATAGTTAGTGAGATACCTGGTGTCAGGGGAACTCCTCAGAATCTATAAGGATGACCCCACCTAAGACTCATAACAATATTGGAGATGGTGCCTGAACTGACAATCTCCACTAATCAAATTGGTGACTAACATCATTGTTATTGGAGAGCCATTATCCAATAGCTGATGAAAGCAGATGCAGAGATCTATAGCCAAGCATGGGACCTAGATCTTGGAGTCCTTCTAAATAAAGGAAAAAAGGGATTGTAGGAGCCTTGATGGTCAAGGTCATGATGGGGGTAACACAGAGACAGCTGACTTGAGGTTCTGATATCACAGGAACTGTGAACCAACACACAGTTTGGGAGCCTACATAGGAATAATCTCAGCCCTCTTTATGATTGTTATAGTTGTGTAGTTTTATCTGTTAATAAGGCTCCTTACAGTAAGATCAGGATCTGTCTCTACTCTTATCTGTTTTTTGGGAATCCCTTACACATACTGGATTATATTACCCAAACTTGCTGCTGCAGGAGGAGCTTAGACCCACCTCAACTTAATGTGCCTTGCTTTCTTCAAGCCTATGAAATTTCAGGGTTCATCCTCAATGGGTTCTCAGGTACAAGGGTAGGGGCATGTGGATTAGAAAAACTAGGTAGGAGGAAAAGAAATATAAAAGAAATACAGAGACATAGGGTAGAAGTGCCAGTGCAATCCAGTGAATATTGAACAGGCCTTATTTTATTTTCCATATGTTTATATACCACAATCCAAAAAAAAGGGAAACATCAAAAGACTATTTTAATATGACACAAAAGACAAACAGAACAATTACTTGCTTTATACTTGAAATCTCAAGCCAACATAAACTTTAGCTAATTAATCTGTTGTTTTGGCAAGACATGTAACAACCACATCTTATAAAAAGCATTGTGTCAGATTCTCTGAATGTGGCTGGTTTTTCTGAATGTGGCTGGCCTGCAGTCTTTCCGAGAAGCCATTGACAATGACACTGGGACTGGTTTCCTCTGCATATACTGGATTTTTGGGATCCAGTCTGTTTGGATGCTCACCTTCCTGGACCTGGAGTGAGGGGGGAGGAACTTGGACTTCCCACAGGGCAGGAGACCCTGACTTCCCTTGGGGACAAAGAGGGAGGAGGAGAGGGAGGGGGGAGTGGGAGGGCGTTGGGAGGAGGGGCGTAAATGGAAACTTTTTATAATTTAATAAAATTACAAAAAAAAAAAAAAAGCATTGTGTAGGCAACCACTCCCTGAGTCAAGTTTGCCACTCCTTGAATGCGTGAGAAAGGGTTTATAGTCTCTGACCTTTTCACAAGGTGGAGTGGATCCACCCCTTTGGGTTATCTTAATAGCCAAAACACCAATTAACCACACGTAGGTGAGTAGGTGAGGATATCTTGTTTGTAGCCTTCCTTAAGTTAGATTTCTTGTCAATAACTTCAGAAGTGCAAGAGTAGGCTTACTCTCTCTTTGATCTTTTGTCAATGTGGAGTAGATCTACTTCTGTGGGACCCCACAGTGGGAATACTGCCTCTTTTCTGAATGGAGAAAGAGTAGTGGATGGGATAAGGGTGGGGTAGATGAGAGTGAGGGTGGAGGGAATGGTAGGAGAGAAGGGAGGGGAAATTGTGATTAGCATGTAAAATAAATAAAATATGTTAATTAAATAGAATTAAAAATAAAACATAAATAAAACAGTAATAAAACAAAAAGTTTCTTACCTTAAAAATTTTAAACTTATAATTCTATAATTAAACCACTCTTTTAATCCTTGAATATGTTCATAATATCTTTAATTATTCTTAAGAAGACTTAAAAAGTAGCTTTTTATTGCTTCATCATGCTTATTAGAGAAATAAAGTTGTTCCAGCCAACAAACGATATCTTTTTGGGGAAAAGAATAGTTATTCAGGATAGAAAGCAAGGCCAAGTGTATTGTTATCATCTTAAACAGTTGGCATTAAACTGTGGCCTCAACATGTCCCCTTGGCAGGTGGGAGACTGTGGTAGGTGAGAGACAGACAGATACACCCTGCAGAGAGATCTGGGATATAGAGTCTATTAAGTTAGTTTATGAAGGAAAGGAGAGAAGAGGGGAGGTGAGAAAGGGAAAGGAAAGAGGAGAAAGGCAAAAGCTGCCTCTCCAGGAGAAGGGTAGAGGGAGAGAGAGCTAGGGCGCTGGCTGTAAAGGAAGCAAAATATTCACTTGCCTCAGCAGAAGTCAGGAGGTTGGGAGCAGGTGGAGCTTGTCTCTTAAAAGGACAGAGTACACAGGTGACAGACCAGGGCAGTAGATCGCAACATTTCCATCTTTTTTTTTAAATAATAAAAAGACAGGAAATTAGGTATAACAGTTTGAGGAAATTGGGACAGCAGTTTCTCAAAACTGGTTGCTGCTTATATGTGGGTATTGAAGTCTTTCTTTGGGGGCCTGAGAAAGCTGTGTGCTGATCACATCCTGGGTTACTTGGTCATTTTACTCCTGTCCAGGAATCGAGGTGTAGAACTGTCCAGTGTCTCTTTGACCTGACAAAGTGTTGGCAAAGCAGAGGACATAGTTAAGTTTAGGAAGAAAAAGGATTTCAGAACCAGAGAATTGAGATGGATGCATTTGACTTTTTTAAGATGAAAATTTTAATTTGGCTCTCTGGAACTCACACAATTGTTTTTGAGTTTTTGAAAACATGGGTTTTAGACACATACATTTTATAAACAACAGCGTATTTATGTCAGAATGACTATGTCAGATGTTTTTGCGCAATGAAAAACATCTTTAACTCTGCAAGGTAGCATGAGAGAGAAATGTGATAATTTACATTTGTCCTCACACCTTTTTTAAAAAAAATATTTATTTATTAATTATGTATACAATATTCTCTCTGTACGTATGCCTGCAGGCCAGAAGAGGGCACCAGACCCCATTACAGATGGTTGTGAGCCACCATGTGGTTGCTGGGAATTAAACTCAGGACCTTTGGAAGAACAGGCAATGCTCTTAACCTCTGAGCCATCTCTCCAGCCCCTTGTCCTCATACCTTTATAACTTGTATTTGTATATCTTAAAACACCTTTTATTCAGAATAGGTTGTTTACTGAAAATTGTTTGGTGAGGTTGTCCTTTTATACTGACAAAACCTACCAACTGTTAAACTGCATCAGTGATCTTGAAGAAGGATAAAATTTTAGTTGATGTATTGATTTAAAAAATTACAAGACAACTTACCTTATTGGCTACCTAGAATGACTCCTTGGTGTCCTCCATGGTCATCAAAGGCAAGGGCATCAGGACTGTACTTGCCTTCTGATGTTAGAAGCAGGCCAACCAGACTCAAGAAGATCCTGTGGACTAAGAAATCTGTGGGAAGACAAGCCTACTTGACCTGAGCAGTTAGGCAAATTGATTCATATTTGATTCTTGTCCATGTATGGAGATATTTAGGAATTTAGATGAAAGGCATTTTTGACCAGTAGTTAGTGCTTTGACTTGATGAAACAAATTGTAGATGGAAACTATTCTGTGCCCACCTGTCTTCTGCCTCCTGTGGAGAAAATAGAGTTCCAATGCTAGGAGTCAACTTGTTTCTCTGTTATGAAGTCTTTCAATGACTAAACATTTAAATGCAATAATCCTCAGATATCTGAGCATTTGAGGACCGTTTATTGCATATAGATAAGTTATAAGCCCAGTATAGAATTTGCCTGGAAAACTGAGTACAAGCTTAATGATACTGGTATTTAACAGTTAAGATTTCTACTTGTGAAAGACAAAAAGCAAAACACTGTTTACAATAGAAGCTTAATAGAAACTGAATCCACTGACAATAGTGGAGAACATATTAATATTTTAATGCATGTTTGGATCACAGATGCAGTATTTTTATGAGATTTAAAAGTACGTACCTATTTAAAATATGAGACTTGTTTGATTTCTTAATATGGAATGAGATACAGTGAGTAGACTATTAAGTATACATACATTTTCACACAGTTAAATTTAAGTTTAATACACATATACACACAGAGTTAATGCTTACTTATGTTTATACATAAAGTTAAATAAAAAATCACACACAGGCACACATTCACACATATATTAAATAGGAGTTGGGTGAAGTTGAGCTTTGGTAGGCCCTACCAAAAGCATGCCAATGTTCAAAACACACTGTAACAGAGTCAGTGAGAGGAATTTAGAGACAAAAACATGAGTAAACTGTGAGAATAGGCAAGGAATATCTCAGTAAGGATGGTGACTTGGTTACAAAACCTGCCCTCAGTCAAGATGGCAAGACTTGGTCACCTGTCCTGCCCTTAGTCAAGTAGGTAGAGAGGTCATCTGACTTGCCCTTAATCAAAAGGGCTGTGGTCATATGTTGTATGGAGGAATCACATATTTTATCGCCGCAGCAGGAATTTTAAATAGATACAAATAACAAGAGAGACATAGAGGCTGTATAGAACATACATTTAAAACAGAATTATATCTGTGTGCTCACACTATTCTTTAATACATGAAGTAGGTAGGAAAATTTCTCAGCACTGCCAGCCATCACCAGCTGCTGCATGCCAGCTGCCATACTAGCAGCCACCATGGGAAACAAGGGCTAGGAGTAGAACAGTCACCTCAGATAAGGCCAGTTTTGCCAGTTACTGTGGGATTAGCAGCTGTAGCGTTGGGAAAGACAGAACAGGAATGAGAAAAGGAATAGGAGCTAGAAAAGGAGCATTTACAGACAGGTGGGGTGGGGCTTCCCAGTGAAAGGAAAAGTAGATGGGCATGGAGTGCAGGCAGGACTTTGGCAGTGCAGAGTATGACTAAAAAGAAACTTTATAATCAGCCTGTTTGCTGTTATAAATTAAAAAATTCCCACTTTAAGTTAAGGAATATGTAGGCTGTTTGTTAATGCAAAGACAGGTAAGGGTAGAAAACTGTAAGTAAACAAAAGGTTTTAGGGTCTGTAAAAGATATACTGGGAGAGGTTGAACTGATGATTTTAGGTCTTTTCCCCAAGGAAAGAGCATGAGAAACACAAGGATGTTATGTTTCATGAACTTCTTCAGGATAGAGTGAGAGTCAAGATATAACTCAAGGCCACCCTAAGACTTGTCAGCTCATAGGGGAGGGACTGGGGGCCACTCTGACCAGATGAGAAACTATAGTCTGAGAATGAGATGAGGACTACATCCAAAAATGAGAAACCAAATCTTAGTCCTTAGCCATGGAGGAAAACCAAAGATGAATGTCAGCATGAACTGACTTGAAAAAGGGTACCTTAACAGTTGAAATAACAGAGTCATCACAAGATATTGGAAAATGGTCCATGCCCATGGTCCCCATGTGTCCACAGCTAGCCAACCTGCATGTGGTAGGGAATATGGAGAGAAGCTGGCAGAGTCACAGCACCAATGTTATCATCTATGAATGTGATGCAGGTGTCCTGAGGCCTGTCCCAGGAGGGGCACTGACAGGTCACACCAGGCTCGGCAGTGGCAGCAGGTGGGAGACCACATCCAGTGAAAGACAAACGGATATGATATTCAGAGAGAGCATGGGTATAGAGTTTATTTAGTGGGTTATGGAGGGGAAAGGGAACAAGAGAATAGGAGAATAAGGGTAGAAGAGGGAAGAAGGGAAGACAGAAAGAGAGAGTAGAGGTTGGCACTGGAGAGGAGTCAGAAGATCTGCTTGCCTTGAAAGAAGTGGGGAGGTTGGGAATGAGTAGAGCATGTCTCTTAAAATGACAGAGTATCCTGGTAACAGATCAGGCTAGTAGATTACAACAAGTGTAAATCTACCCCTTAGAGCTTTCCTAGATATTATGTGAAGATAGATAATAATGACATTCCTCTATTTTTACTCTTTCTTTAGTTCTTGACATTCATATAACCAGTAGACTAGAAATCAAGAAAATATCTTGATTCACAAAGGCTTAATGGTGTAGAAGTGCCTTCAGTTTATGTGTTGCTTCCATTGGTTAATCAATAAAGAAACTGCTTGACCTAAAAGGGCAGAACTTAGGTAGGTGTAGAAGACAGAACTGAAGGCTGGGAATAAAGGCAGCCACGGATCTCCTGCCTGAGATGGACATTGGTTAGAATCTTGCTGGTAAGCCACAGTCACATGGAAATACACAGATTAATAGAAATGGGTTAAATTAAGATGTAAGAATTAGACAAGAAGAAGTTAGAGCTAATGGGATAGGCAGTGTTTAAATCAATACAGTTTCTGTGCAATTATTTTCGGTGTAAGATAGCAGGGCAGTCGGGACAACAAGCAGCCAGCTCTTACTGCTGCAACTTAACAGCAAAAGTATTACATATTTAATGTTTGTCACTAAAAATTTTCGAGAACTTTTTATAAAATTTTGAGGTTGGTCATTCTAGCAGTGATAAGACTAAAACGCAGCATGCCATTCTTTTTTTTTAAGTAATTTTATTAGATTATAAAAGTTTCCATTTCCGCCCCTCCTCCCACTCCCCCCACTCCCTCTCCTCCTCCCTCTCCATCCCTAAGAACAGTCAGGGTTTCCTGCCCTGTGGGAAGTTCAAGTTCCTCCCCCCTCCCTCCAGGTCCAGGAAGGTGAGTGTCCAGACAGACTGGATCCACAAAATCCAGTATATGCAGAGGAAACAAGTCCCAGTGCCATTGTCAATGGCTTTTCAGAAAGACTCCGGGCCAGCCACATTTAGAGAATCCGGCCACATTCAGAGAATCTGGTTGGATTGCCTCCTCGTTCAGCTGTCTACCATTCCTACCATTCCTTCCTCTATGAACACTGGTTTGGCATTGCTTCCAACTCTCCTCTCTATCTGCTTTCATCAACAATTATTTTGAAGAAAGTTCCCACTGTGAACTTCTTGGTCATCTATTCCTCTTTAGGAATACAAACCTATGTAGTTGTTAAATTCCTTGATCAGTAATCCAGTGTTAGTGTGAATATTTTAAATATCAGCTCAGATTTCAGTGCTTTGGATATATTCAGTTTCTAAAACCACCTTCAAAGAAACACACATTCGTGAAGTGTTTACAAACAGTACATTAATCAATCACTGTTGCTTAATCCTTATGCCAGAGTTTGTTTGCAAGGCCAAACGAAATAATCTTTATATGTTTTTAAATTAAGTTATATCCAAGGAATATGGTTTACTTTAAGGAATTGCACACCAGTATATTGATCTTTGTATTGCCTAGATATAGTATTCTCAGATATTAACCAGATTTATGAAATACTATTTATTCTTAATGTAAAAGTAATTGAGAGAACTATATTTTGCTGCCATGTTGCCTAATTTACATGAAATTTTTAATAATTTTCTGTGGCTATTAAACCTTATTTAAAGTTATTGTATGGAGTACCAGAAAGACCATTGACAATGTTTGAATACAATATGAATTAAGAATAATTGTTGTTTATGGTTATAGTGCGCAGTAATGGTGATGAGGTCTTGGAGTAATTTCCACAGTTAATGTGGGAAATATTATGCTTAAATGAATTTTAAGCACTCTAGTCAAAGATCAATGAAATTAGTTAGTAAAAGATTATAAAATGTGTAGCAGGGCAGAGGTGATAAACTTCTTTAGTGTCAGCACTGGGGAGGCAAGTCAATCTCTGAGTTCAAGCTCAGCCATTTTCACAAAGCCTGGACATCTACAAAGAAGGTTCCAAGATAATCAGAGCTAAATCCTGGAAATCCTCTCTCATAAAACAAAACAAAGAAGAAATGTGGATAATATTATGTTTAAAAACAAAAAGTTATTAAATTCTTTTGAAATGCTAAGTTATAAGATATAATGAACATCAAACTTAAATTTGAAAAAAACTATTAAAGAAGGTATATATATGATTCCTATATACCAGTTTTATCTTTTGTACAGTAGCAGACCTGGGCAGTCTTCTTGGAGAAAATAAAATTATAAGACACCAGGGTCTTTTAGTTCTGGGAGAAGACCCATGTTATTTAGATTAATATATCTATCAGAAAAGGGTCATGCACAGGATATTCAGGGTTTTGAACTTAGAGTGGCATTTACTAGCAAGGGAACATTTCTCATAGTGTGCAGAAGGTAGGTAGAAAACCAGATAGATTGCTGGTCAATCTGTATTATCAGAATGGAGACTGAAGATACTGCTCATAAATGATGCTTTAGAGCAGCAGTTTTCAATGTGTGGATCACGTTCCTTGGGGAACGAATGATACTTTCATAGGTGACACATATCAGCTATCCTCCGTCTATACTATGAATATCAGATATTACATTATGACTCATTTATAGTAGCAAAATTACAATAATAGCAAAAAAAAACTCACCTGTATGGCATGAGGATATAGAATAAAGGTCACAGCAATAGGAAGTTGAGAATCACTGCCTTAGAAAATTCTGCTCATTCATAAATATATATTCAGGAAGGAAATCAGACATCTGAGGCTTTAAATATCAGGTAATAAAAATAGATTATAAGACTTAGAGTTACTATGCTATAAATAGACTTAAATATAGCCATTTGGATTAGACTCCATGACCCATGGGCAAAGTTGTGCAGTCATTGAAGACACATAGAACCTTTCAGGATTCCCTAATGCAGGCAGATATATAAGCTTCTCATTTCCCTCTACCTGAGATAATGTGGAAATTGAAGTTTGAGCAACAAGAGCTTGAAGTCTTTCAGAGTCTCATTCAATTCTATTATTATAGGCAGGCTCTACGAAGGGAGAATTTTACCAACCTATCCCTTCCTTCTTCTTTCACTGAAACATATTTGTCAAATCTACCAGAGTTTTGATAAAAATAGCTTAGGTTGAAATGAAACACAGTCTCATTCTTCATCATACTAGGAGCAAAACATTAACTTGAACATGAACAAAAATCTGACATTTATCAGAATGAATAAAGTGTCATAACAATTATATTCATGTCAAGTAGTCTAATATCCATGGTGATCCTATCCATTTTACAGATAGTAAAAACACTTAGTTATCTGCAGCCACTAATCTTAAAAATGGTTGAGCTAGACTAGAAATCTTCTAAAAACTTATACTACAGCTTTCACAAATAGTAATTCAGTTTCACGGACTGGGTAAGGAACTATCAATCAATGTTTTACCTATAACTCTTCATACTGAGCTTGTCTTTAAAGAGGCCAAAAAACAGTTTCATTATGTCATTAATCAAACAGGTGATAAAACATTCTGGAAGCCTTCTAAGTTGATAACAGAGTACATGTACAATCCATTATGTTTTCTTCCATTCATAAACATGGATGTTATGACAGTTATGTTTTATATGCATATTTGTTAGATATATGCAGAAATTACTGGAAGGAAAAGTTAGTGATATACTTGAAATATTTCTTGAAGATAGCTTTGTTTTTATTTAATAATCACTGAACTTTGTAGAAAATAAAATTTTGAATTTATCATCAAATGTAATTTTGGAGATTCATATCAAGCAAGAGCCCTGATTATTAAATTTTATAATAAATGTATGTAAAAGTAAACATGTTATACTTATCATATATTTCCTCAAGTTCTCTATGCCCAACATTCTTCTGAATACTTTTCTTTCATATTAAGTTATAAAACATTTTGAAAAATTACAAGCTATTGGTAAAGCAAAACTTGCCTGGTGAATTCTCCAAAATATTTTGTGGTTAAACTTTGACACATACTCTTCAATATATGCCTTCTAACTTCAAGAACATATGTAATTTTAACTCAAGAAACTGGAAGTCCAGACTTAAAGAAACTTCTGAAAATAAAACACATTAAAAATAATATTAGTCACACATATTTATAATATATCCTCCATAATATAGAAATAGAATACAGTAATGTTAATGGATACAAGGTTAATTAAAGTTGTGAAATATACCAATGAAGGAGTATATTTGATATGTGTTAGAAAATGGTATTTACCACAAATTTGAAATCTGTGCATTAGGAATAGCAGTGCCAAAATTATTTATTTGTTGTGGCTGATCGAATATGTGGGAGAGCACACTGTGTTTCTAGACAGTTTTTACCTAAGTTTATCTTCTGCTCTACAGCAGAATACTCCCAAACCTGATGGTATCAAAGAGCACATGCCCATTTTTGCCATTTTTTTATTTACAAGAACTAAAGACGATGTAGCTGAATTATTTACTTATCGTCTCTCAGAAAACTGCAAATGAAGTACTACTGATACTGTAGGTGATTTATGTTGCACTAATAATGTCAGTTCCTCAGACTGACAAATTCGTAATCAATAGAAATTTATTAACAGTCTAAAATCAAACTTCCAGTAGGTAGAGTATCTAGTGAAAGATGCTTCCTGCTTATATGATGGTGCTTTATCAGCTGTAAATTCCAAAAGGTGCTGTGAGCTACATGGCCAAAGAAATGACAAGGGTAAACATGACCCTGAAACTTTTATTTTTTGTGAAGAATGACTTACAATGGCCTACTTACGTAAATATATTCATCTATTAACACTATCACTCCAAGAATTAAAATTCAATGTAATTTTGGGAAAACAAAATCATTCAATGCCTGTGAAGGAACAACTCCCTGTGATGATGATACACTTGTTTTTCATGGGACTCATGTCTTTAAGGACTGTTAGATTAAGGCTTTTCATTATTCCATAACATGAGACAAGAAACTTTATTCATATTCCACATCATAGACTCTTAATAATTTTTCAGACAAAGAACAAGAGAATAATCCCTAAAAGGGATGAATACAGATAAATCAGTTCTAACAAAAGAAAAATCAGTGTTTAGAAACTTAATAATTGAAGAGGTTCCTTCATTAATAAAATTAATCCATTTCTTAAACTTACCACATTTAAATTATTAGATATAGCCTACACTTAAAAAGTTAGTAGTTTTATATGAAAAGAATGAACAATAAAACCTGAAACAAAAATGAAAGACACTAATTTGAATTATTATAAAGGAATACAAATTTTCTGAGCAATTACTATATGTAGCTTCTTATAATAGCTATCTTACTGATTTTATGATCTCTAAAATTTTAAGATCTAATTAGATGTATTAAATGGTAAAAAAAATTATGCAAGTGATAGCAAAAAGGAATGAGGAAAGTATTGTACTCATTCTACTACATAAAAAGTGAGTGAAGAGAGCTGTCATTGCAAGAAAACGTACCAAAATGTGACTTTTCAGCAATAGTGTATAAGAATAATTACCAGGTACAGTATATTTCACATATGAAGACAGTAATATAACTTTTGAGCAATGTTCAGTGAGAACATAAAAGGAATGCCTTCCTTCTTACCATCAGACAGATTTGCATAGTCACTAAAATAAAGGAGAATGTTTGCTTTGTCCTGTGTTGTTTAAGAAATCAAATTTTCCAGTAGTACCATGTCTTATTCAATGATATGTACCACACATAGCTCTGTTTTTTATAGTTCTACAGTTTCCATGTGGTTTTTTTGAATAGATCTCCTCATTTATTGAAAATTAAGAAATCATTGCTGAACTTTTATTTCATTATGGAGCATACATATATAATGTACATAAGACTACTAATACATAATACTAAAACAAGAAAACTTGTTTCTCTGATTCTGTGTGTGTGTGTGTGTGTGTGTGTGTGTGTGTGTGTGTGTGTGTGCTGCTGTGTCCTAATATCTTCCTGAGAGGAGGGGCTGAAAAGGCACAACATGAAAAGTCATAGATGTTGGAAGACAGGTAGAAGGTTTAAAGAAGACACATTTATTTAACAGCAAGAAAAGACTTATACACCCTCTCTGTACCTAGATGTTCTGATCCATTGACAGTTGACATTTCACGCTCATCTCTCATTGAGTAGGCATAATTAGGACCTCTGACAATGCCTGTTGCTAGGCACTCAGGAAGCACTGCTTGATTGCTCCTTATTGGTTAAGCACAGACTGAACCTTTGACAGCTCCAAACAGGCTCCAGGTTGGCTCCTTTTGGCCTTGTAGGCATTAACTTCCTACTTATTTACCCTTTATTATTTATTACATATAGCACTCAGTGGGACCTAGAGTTCTTTGTTCAGGCCTTGTTATCCTGCCTCAGGAGGGCTCAGCAACTGGACTCTGCCTGTCTTATGTTGGCCTGACAATATTGGACCAGTTTTTGACTACCAGCTCTTGAGGAACATTCAGTCATGGAGGGCTGTCAAGGTGTGTGTGGGGAGATACTAGGTAAAGATAGCCTTTTGAATTACTAATAACCAGGCATACATAACCTCCTGTGGAGGATTTTGAGAAGGATCCCTAAGAGCCATTAAAACCTTAGTTGCTGTCTACTTGTGTTGAATCTGCTGCATGAGACATTTAAGGAGAATAAAGGTTAACAAGACCACCCCACCAATTAATGCATATGTGAACATCCATTAGCAATTCAATATCCCTGTTATATTATGCCAAACATTTTTTAAATGAGGAATCAGATTAATTAACCTCTGTCCTTAATAAATCAAATTTTTAGGGTGGCAATGAGAGCAAGAAAGGTTAGTATATACACTACCCATCTTAGGTTATTCTCCTTTGGGAGAAGCAAGTTGATCCACAGGTGGACATACATATCTTACTGGGACCCACATTGGCACTGTGGTAGTCTGAAGCAAAGCACAAACATACGCTCTTCCACAGGTTAGTAGGGGTCTGGAGGCTGTCATTGGAGGTCACAGGTGTGTTCCTTGAAAGGGATGTCCAGTTCTTGAATGTTGGGCTGGGCATTTGTCATCAAACTGAGGAAGTTCATATGGAAAAGAACCTCTGTTAAGGAAGATAAGGATCTCTCCTAGTCTACGGTGAGATAGTACTGGCCAACAGCTCCTTATAGGCTCTGGTTCTCTCCTCAGTGGCTTGTCCCTGTGGATTATAGGATATGTCAGTAGTATGGGAAATTTTTCAACAGCCCAAAATGTCATTGAATTGTTGAGAGAAATAGGCAGGGCTATTATCATTCTTAAGTGCCCAAGGTACTCCACAACTACCAAAGCTGACTTAGGACCTTGATAGTATTCACAGCTTTCTCTCTAGAAAGAGTAAGGACATGAGCAAAGGAGAAACACATATCTATTATCACATGAACATATTTAAGATTGTCAAAGGGGGCACAGTGCATAACATCCATCTGCCAGATGGCATTAGGCAACAATCCCCAGGGACTAAGCCCTGCTCATTGAATTGGTCCTAAAAAAGTAAAAGGGGCACAAATGGCACATTTTGGGGATAAATTTTAAATTGGAAAACTGGTAATCTTGAAAGAAGTCAATTCATGTTCTGTGGAGATAGATGAAACTGCTGATGAAGAGTCCTGACATGCTCTAGGAGATGCATACTGGCTGTTAATATGATTTTATCTGCGACCTCATTTCCTTGAGTCACTATTCCAGGTAGTTTGGAATGAGATCTAATATGTGACAGGTACCAAAACTCAGTTCTCTGATTTAAGACATCTTTTATAAGCAACATAAAGCTGGTAATGGGTATCAGTGAGACTTTGACTCCAGAAAAGCCCAGCACATGAACTGTCTGTTCAGCATTCTGGCTGTCAGAAAAACATGTTAAGGGGCTCAGTCTGACACTCAAATAGAATTTTGAGGAGGGCAAATAGTTCACCCAATTGAATAGAATTAGGGTAAGAGATAAGATATGTAACATCTTTGGAACCAGGTTGCTAGATAAGAACACCATATCTGTTTTTATTGGAATCTGGAAAAGGTAGGGTGAGTGAGGGATGGGAGTGGAGGAAGGGACTGCATGAGGCTGATTTTTATTGGAATTGTAAGTTGCTCTCTTAAGAACTTGTTTTTTGGCAAGTGATTACCAATGGTTTCTGTGAATTCTGTGACCATCTCCTGGAATGAAATAGAGTCTGCCCAGAGAGACTGGTTACTCTTTAAAGAAAAGAGGAAGAAAAGTTTATCTGGCTCTTATCCATATGTTCTCTGTGCCAGCATCAGCATCCATGCCTTAAGGCCAAGATAGAGGGATTGTACAAACTTAGAGGTGGTTTCACACAGATCAGAATGCACTTGATATATCCATTTTGTTATAATACTCCAAAACAACCCTTGGGTGTCCAGAACATCATTGACAAGAAGGACTTCTGAAGGTCATGGTGTTGCAGGTTGGAGGTAGTTAAAATAGCCATAACTAGTACTTTTTGTAGTAGATCTCTAACCTCATGAATAAGCCTATGTTTAATGGATGGGCAGGCAGGGCACCCCAACCATGAAAAGAGGTGTTTCATCTCTTGATCAGGAATGGGTATAAATGGCTTAAGCCAATTAACTGTGCCACGTAATTGTAATTCTGATAATGAGTATAATTCCTTCCTCTCCAGTTTAAAAGGAAAACGAGTAAACCTGCGTAGAAATGGAAAATTTTCAAAACTCAAAAGAAGCAAGATCTTTTAACACATTTTTAACAGTCCTTTGCAGATAGACTACATCTGAATGTGCCAGAAGGAGATCATCCATGTAATGGATTAAGAGGATGTCCTTGAGAATATTGACCAAGGCCTGAGAAAAAATATAACTGTCATATTGTGGGGATATTTTTCATTCCCTGG
Source organism: Myodes glareolus (assembly GCF_982192425.1). NCBI lineage: Eukaryota > Metazoa > Chordata > Mammalia > Rodentia > Cricetidae > Myodes > Myodes glareolus. The sequence continues at coordinate 118,574,276 of NC_142030.1, forward strand.
GGGTAATACTGTCCATTGATATTTCTTGGCTGGCTTATGTATATTAGGCCCCCATACTGTAAATGCAAAATGACCTTTATTCTGTGGTGCTATTGGAATTAGAGAAAAGCAATCCTTAATATCTAAAACTAAAATATAATAAGATGGAAGAATAACACTAGGGTGTGTGAGGCCTGGTTTTATGAACTCCGTTGTTTTTTTTTTCCATTTGATCATTAAATACACAGATATCTTGCAGGAGGCAGTACCATCCTGATCTCTTTGGAATAACAAATATGGGAGTATTATGTTTACTAATGGGTGGTTCTATGTGTCCTATAGATTTTTTGATTATCTGAGTCTTCTCTTACTGGTGAGACTGAGGAGTGTCCTGCCTAGAGTTTAAAGAGACAGGTACATCAGCAGATCATGATCTGCAATCATTTGCCCAATGAAATCCCTTAGAGCAACTGGGGCTTTGGTTCCTAGGTTTTCCTCCAGGGGCAATAACACCACAGAGGGCTTGGTTTTCCACACCTCCAACAAGATCTACATACTTGGGGGCCCTTGGGTGTTTCTTAGGTATGCTGCCTGTCTGCAAGGAAGGTATCCAGGGAAGCAGTGAGGGCAGCAATGGGACTGCTGTTAGGGTCAAGATATCTTGTGGTCAATACCCACTTGTGAATGTCCTCATTGCTGACCATTGCAACCACATTGTGGGTTGGGGTTCCCAAACCAACTGTTTAATTAACATTTCCCCAGTGGGACCTGGGCCTACTCTCTGCTCCCTGCCTCACTGAGACATGAAAGAAAATCAGTAAAATGTTCCCCTAGTTGTTGCATAAGTTTCTAGAATTACATCAGGCATCTGTCTCTAGCAGCGACTCCATGGTTTCTTCCTGCTTCCACCTTCTTACTTCCAGCATTCAGTGTAGTTTTCCCCTTCTAGCTCCATTCTTTTGCCCTACCACAGACTCAGACAGTTAATTAATCCATGGTATTCACAGCTTATTGAAGGAGAATCCCACATCACTATGCCACTGTTAATGATGCTTTAATAAGATTGGTATTCAAAGAACATAGTTTAAAGTATCATAGAGAATTCAAAATAATAAATTCCATGAGTAAGTATTTAGGTAAACATAAAATACTAAACATGCTAAAAATAGCATAGAAATTTTATTTTGTCCTCATATATGGTTTTTTGTTTTATCAAAAGAAAGAATGTACAAACACTGCTTCAAGATTTTTTTTTACTTTTTATTGATACCATGTATTCCATTTTCTGTGATAATGTACAAAGTTTCTTTGACACTTTATTTTTTTCTCTTGTGCTTAATATAGATTTTTTTCAACAGATTTAATCTGAACAGAATTTTCCCTCTCTCTCTGATCCCAGATTTTCCCCACCTTCTATTCCATCAATTTTCTATCACATTTTTAAGTTAAGTGGGATATTTATTAGATGTGTTATGGAGGGAAAGAAGAGAAGTGGGAGAGAGAGAAAAGAGGGAGCAGAGAGAGAGGCAGGCTCTCCGGGGACAGGAAGCTATTCCATCCATTTTCAACCAATTTCTTTCTCTCATCAGAAAAATATATGCGTCAAAAAGATAACAATTACTTTTTTATTTTATTTTATTTTATTTAAGATTTCTTTATTTATTATGTATACAACATTCCTTCCATGTATGCTTGCATGCCAGAAGAGGGCACCAGATCTTATTACAAATGGTTGTGAGCCAGTATGTGGTTACTGGTAATTGAACTCAGGACCTCTGGAAGAGCAGTCCATGCTCTTATCCTCTGAGCCATCTCTCCAGCCCAACAATTACTTTTTACTATATGGCTTTATTAATATACTCTCCCATAGATGAATTCCAAGTATTAATATACTCTCCCATAGATGAATTCCAAGTATTACCATGCTAACTTTTGACATATTTGTTTACTTTTGATTTTTTGACACAAATTTCCTTGATTTGAGGTGATATATTACACTTTTCTTAATTTGCATTTCTTTGACAACAGTGATGTTTAACAATTTTATATTTTGCTATAGATACTATGCACGTCAGATACAAAGAGCCCCTAAGCTGGAATGACTTTAGTACCTATTTGGAGGGTGTTGGGCCAAAATTATCTCAGGACCTGTACCTCGAGGCCTATAGGACAGAAAAAAAAATTGCTCAAGTTTGAGTGAAGATGAGACAGCAAAAATTAGGGAGATGTCCCTTTAGGCAAAAAGAAGGTTTGGTGCCTCTCATTAAATGGAGGTACCCCCATATCATACCATATCACTTTAGCTATATAAGCTGATTCTCACAGTAATAATCTGAGTTCCTGCTTTGACTCAGCTCCCTATCACATCTGATTGTCTTGTGTCATGAAGCTGCCAAACAAGAATCATGCATAGTAGGGCAGTGGCATGGGCAGGTAGTGTACTCACCTTTCCCTGGGAAATAAGGAGTCTCAAGAAGCCTAGTAAGAGGGGCCTAATTTTTACTAAAGCAAAAGATATTATGCATGCTTCAAAGAATGAGGGCACCTGACAGTCATACATAGCTGTGGTGCCTATGAATCATATCAATGTTCTGGATGGCACCAAAAGATTAGGGTGCAGTAGTGGTTCACAAAATTTAGTTGCAATCAACAGCTGTTAAATTAGACATATGAAATTTTAAAAATGAGGGAAACTGTACCTGGTTCTGGAACCCTAGCTAGCTACTTTATGAAATGATGTCATGGATATTGGGGAACCTGCAACAAATAATTTACTAGAGCAGAAAAATTTCTCTTAAAAGTCTAAACATTTGTACTTATATCCACAGATAAGTATAGTCTTCAACCCTCATTAAACAAACTTCTCTAAAATCAATAATAACCATTACAGAAAGCTATAACCAATCAAACATAGAGTGTGGAATTCAGTCCCAGTGCATATATTTGCAAAATAGACAAAGACCTAAGTTTCAGAAACAATTGTTTAAGTGTAAGTGAAAAGATTCTCAAGCAAGAAAATTAGAATTTTTTGTTTAGTTGCATCTCAAAGAATATCAAAAGCCACAACCAAAAATTCTTACCAACATGATTGTCTGAACACGGGCTGAACAAGGCAACATCAATGAACATGTCAGAATAGACAAGAACAAGTCCATAAGTACTCAATTCCACACAAAGCCCTGTAGGCAACTAAGGAAAGTTGATAGTGGAAGGAATAGCTGTCTTCAAGAAAGAACACATGAACTAGTTAGCCAGCCGTAAATGTGAAAATACACATACAACTAACATTATACATACTCAGAAGGTTTTATTGAGGAAAAATATGTATACACACATGATAAAATATACATTTTTGCATATAATATCTTTAAAAGGGGTCATTATTTTGAAAAAAAATAAGGGCCCTGTATGGGAAGGTTTTGAGGGAGGTAATGGAAGAGAGAATGTTGTAATAATACAATATCGAAAGTAAAATTAAAATATTTTTATAAGTAAGTCATTAACACTTTCATGAACTAATATTATTAGATTGCATTTTATATCACAGTGTTCTACAGATTTAATGCAATTCCTGACAAATTCCAATAATTCTTGCAGAAAAAAACAGAAATTCTAAACTTTACATGAATTCATATCTCAGAGGTCTCCAAATAGTGAAAAAAATTAAGCAAAAGAACAATATTAACTGAATGACAATAATTGTTTTTAAAGTACACTGCAATTTAGCAATCTGAACATCATGGTACTAGCCTGAAAAGTAAATGGCTGACTCAGTAGAGCAAAAAAGAAGATAGAAAATAAACTTATATATAAGTATTTATGTTCAATTTATCTTCAACAGGAATAGCAGCATCTCATAATGGATAAAGGACTCCTACAAAATTAAACTCAAGTGTGATAGATTTTAGTATAAAATAAATAATACAGGAATAATATTTTATGCAACTTAAAATTTCTCATCTAACCTGATAGCCTTATTGTAACTTATTCACACTTTGGTTGGTTGAAATCCTTGTGGGGCCCGCTCTTTTCTAAAGGGAAATGGACAAGGAGTAATTTAGCAGAGAAGGAAAGTGGGGTATTAGGAGGGGTGGAGGAAGAGGAAACAGGTAGGTATATGTTGTATGAGAGAAAAATAAATGTCAACATTCTATTATTAACCAGTATATACAAAGATTAGATTTCAGAATGATGAATCACAATGATACTACAAGTCCTCTAAAAGCTGATAAAGGTAGAGTCTAATTTGATATTTAGCCTTAATGTAGGCCCATTTATAAAAAAGAAAATGATAATAATAGCAAAAATTTACATTTGGGTGTTGTGCCCAAGTTGAGACCCCCAGAGAGACCACCGGAATTAATTCAAGTCCAGAATGCGAAACCAAGGTTTATTTCTTTGCACATATACTCCAGCTAGCTAGGAGTCACACCCCATGTGACGTAACACAGTAGGGAGAGCTCCTATTTCTTATTTGGGGTTGACATATTTAAGCAAAAACCAAAAACCAGGTTTATTCAAGTTGGTTTTTCTAGATACACAGGGTGGATTATTTCTACACACTCTCCTTCTCCCTGTAAGCAGCTGCTTTTGCTTTTGTACATGCCTTCTGCCCTCCCCTGAGCAGTTAAGTCTGCTTTTATCTAGACAAAGCTGGGTATCGACAGGTGGCTAGCTAGTAGGGGCATTTCATGGTTTATAATTTTGCAGATGTTCCTGTTTTAAACTATCTCTTGATGTTGCAAAGTTCTTGAACCCAGTGACTTAAAGAGATCCTCATCAAAGTTTCTCAATTTTTTTATGTCCTCACATTGGGGTAAGTATATTCATTTATTTTAGAGATTTTCTCTGTTATTCTATTAATTGTTATTCTGTCCAATAGCAATGACAGTTATGGTGTCATAGTAATTACCCTAGAATCACTACAAAATGAGTCATTGCATTACAGTTAATTTTATTACATACTTTCTCTGATTTTTAATTCCCAGTAACTTTTTAATTATAGAAACTATATTCATGACAAATAATCAATAGGACTCAAATTTGATATTTTATCATTATAAAATATAAAATGTTAGGTGATCGAGAACAGACATAATGTACCAGGCTTTTCTTTTGAGCCACCAGTTCACTCCTAATTCATGATGCAGCCTTATTATTAGTTATAAATTCTTGGGTTTATCATATGCTCATTTTTTCCTAGCTCTTGCAACTTAACCTATTTTTCTTCACATATATTTTGCTACAAACCTTTTTACCTCATGACTTTTTATTTGTCCTATTTTATCTAGCTGGCTATCCACTGCCTAGCTGACTGGTCCCAGGGTTTCCCTCTTTTTTCCTGCATTCTCTCTTCATTCTCTCCTCTTATTTATTATCTCTGATTATAGCCTCACTTATCCTTTCTCTGCCACACTATTAGCTTTATTTTACTACACGGTGGACGTAGGCAGTCAAGACAAAATAAACATAACACATCTTTAAATAAATAATTATATGAAGGTTGTACAAACAAATGCAACACATCTTTATATCATTACAAAGGCAGAAGAAATAAATGGAATGCACTTTCACATATATAAAGTAATATTCTGTAGCATAAACTAATATAACACATCTTTGACCAGTTGGAATAATATTGCACAGCAACATATAGACTGGATATTTAAAATCTTAAAAAGAACATTCTAAATGATGATAGTATTAACTACAACTTTAAAAAAGCTTAAGTTTTATAAAAATTGTTTTTCAAAATTAAAATTCATGTATGCTCATAACCCTATGTTTCAAAAGTTTACAGTATAAATAAATAAACAAATTAGCAAACAGACAAACACATGAATATATAACCTTTTCCCCAAGTAGCCCTCCTTTCACCTACCAACACTATGAAGGAGAGTTAGTGGGTGTGGGTGAGTTTAAGTTTTTTCTTTCTGTTTCTAAAAGAAAAAAAAAAGGATCTTTGACTTCAGGGTCATACCATCTTGCTATGGTGAGCAACCAAGTATAGTGTCAGTAGACTGTGCTGTTTTGGGTGCTTTAAGGATCGTTATGATCAATAATTTGAAAGGAGGCAAATTTTGTCTGACATTGACTTTCATTGATGAGCTTAAACCTCTGAAAGCATCATTTTTGCATCATCTGATGCCCTTTTTCAGACTTTTCTAAAAAAAATGTGCATTTTAAAATAGCTTTAATATTACAGGGTTTATATAATGCTTATCCCTATCTTACTAATTTATATTAACCTATCATCCATTCCCTCATTCTCCTATTCTAGTGATACACATATTTTCTTGAACCATTAACTCCAGTTGTTTCCTGCCATGCTATGACATGTGTTGGTAGCACAAGTGTTAGTAGTATAAACAAAAGCTTTGTAAACTGGACCTGAGACTTGTTTCATGGGATGACTTCTATTGTAATCATGATAAAAGAAACATATCTAAGAATGTCATAGGTACTACATGGGAAATATTGGTGTTGTTTTTCATAATGTTTGCATTGTTAAGCTATCTTTAAGCATTTGTGATTATATCTGTAGATAATTTCTGCTCTCAACATTGGTCAGCTAAGCTTCTTATTGTATTGGATCATGGTTATTTCAGAGACTAATGATTGTCCAGAGTGCTAAAAATAAGTTATTGTGATTGGGTAGCTTACATTAAGCTCTCATTAACTGTGGTTTCCTATTTAAGACATATACAATGCCAGTTTGGTTAAAAATTCAAGCATGAGATGTAGTGAGGCCCTCAAGAAGGAACTATTATGAAGTATTAGCTTTTAAGTAATGAAAGCCCCTTTTACCTTTGTGTTGGGATTCCAGGTTCTCCCCTGCCTCTCAAGGTGCAAATCAAGGACTGTTTTGGCTAACCAGCTAAAGCTTCCTGCTAGTTCCGTGCTTGTTCTGCTCTAACCTGGTAAAATAGCCATAGGGCTTTTATATTATTTTGAAATGGTAATTTCTCAACCTTCCTGGGAGAGCTCACAGCGCCAAGGTCCCTCTACCCTGTCTGACACTGCCCTGCACCCCTCGCCCACCTTCCTGCGGAGAAGCTCACTCGGTGCCAGTTTCCCAATCCCCCTCTGGCTGGGAGGGGTTTCCTTTACTAGGGCCAAAGGGTATTTTAACCACAGATTAAGCTGAATAAACAGGCATTCTCCTCTTGGAGAATGACTCGAACTCTCTGTATGTGTGTACATCTCCGTTTTAACCCCTAGGACCTTACCTAGCTCGTTGAAGGTATGGAGCCGCGTTCCATACCAGGTGGGTGGTGATGCAGACTCGGGTGTGGAATGTTTGCCACAGACCTTTGGAGAGTTGTTCACAGGAAGATCTCCCATGCCCTAGTGGACAACATCACACCCTGGTTCATTGGGCAGAACTAGTGTTATTCAATGGGTAAAGATAACAATAACAACAATGTAAATGATGTAATTATGCTGCTTCTGGATAAAAATTGATGATGTGTTGATGAAATAAATTTATGAAAGAAGAAATGGAGTTAGGTGGAGATGTGCCTGGAAGAAGCAGTGAGTCACCAGGCGATTGATCAAGAACACGCATAAACGTATAATTTTTCACACAATAAGTAAACATATTATTCTAAAATAAGAGATCTATGATTGTTAGATGCTTTTTGGAATTCACTATATTATTTGGGTTAAGAAAATTTCATGGTTTTTAAATTCTGAAATCATGTGTTATTTAGTTTTTTCTCTTAATTCTTCACAGTTAAATATGCAGTGCTACTTAAAAATAAGAGTTAAAAGGATGTGCTAGTAACATAGATCAATTGGTGGAATGATCACCTAGAATGTACAAAGTGATAGGATCAATACCAAGAACCACTTATAAATAGGGCATGGTGTTGCAAACCTTTAATCTTAACAAGCTAATCGAGGCTCGAGGTTTAAAAGTTCATGGATGGGGCTGGAAATATGATTTAATAATCAAGGGGACATGCTGCTCTTGCAAAGGACCAGAGTTCATTTCTTCACTTTCATGTTGGATAGTTCAGAGTTGTCTGAAACTGTATCACTAGGGGATTTGACACACATTTTGGCATATAGATAGACCCATATATGATCCAGCATAGACTCATACACAAATACATAAATAAAATAAATATATACAAAGATTGAAGTCTACTGCTGTTATTCTCAAAGGTATAATGTTATACTTATTGATAGCAATGTATAATATATGCATAGATTACTATATTTCTTAATATTCTTCAAAAAAGCATATGCATTCACAGTAGCTTACTGATCATTAACAGAATGACCCAAACCTAGTGAAGGGACAGAGTCTTAGACACTGCACAATATCCTTTCTAAAATGGGAGATCTACATCCTTCCCATCCTCCAAAGGCTCAAGGATCATTGTGAAATAGTGTGTAGAAAAGCAAAAAGAACTTAAAAGAAACATTGCCATCTGGACATAATGTGACATGTAAAAATGCAGTCACTTCAAATCCTAAAATGGAGAGAAGGTGAGACTGAAGTTTCACCCCCAGATGATGAGATATAGAGAACTGATAGTGGCTACAAAGATGAAAATTAGTTTCTTTGAGATTTGCTACAGATAAGTCTATAAACTTCCACTGTAAGGTCACATATCTAAGGGTTTATCAGCAGTACTAATTCGGTTTTGTTGGCTTTTAAAAAAGGAAAGAAGTTGGTACTACAGCAAGTGGGGTGGATCTGAAATGAACTATAGAAGAAAGTAAATATGAACAACTACTTTCTGACATTCTCTTAGAACTAATATACTTTTTTTTTTTCAGAAAAGCTCATGAAAGATGTCAGCTACATACCAAACTTTAGAACAGTTTAGGGCACTTAAAAACTTCTATCAAAAGAAAAAGTCAATATGAAAATTCATCTGTATGAAGATTCTATGGTGATATTTAAGATACACATCAATCTGACTACAGCGCAAGGCCATTTCAGGCACTCTCTCCTTTATTGCTTAGAGTCTTAGCTGGAATTACCTTTGTGGATTCCTGGGAATTTCTCTAGAACCAGGTTTCTTGCTAACCCCATAATGTCTCCCTCAATCAAGATATCTCTTTCCTTGCTCTCATCTCTGTCTTTCCTCCATCTTGAATATTCTGTACCCTCAAGTTCACCTCAACCTTCCCCTTCTCTCTTCTTCTTTCCCTTCCAAACTCCTTTCTTCCCTCACACCCATGCTCCCAATTTTGACAGGTGATCTTTTCTATTTAAAATTTTCAGGTGGATCAATATGTTTGTCTTAGGGTTTATCTTGTTATTTAGCTTCTCTAGGATCATGAACTATAAGCTTAATGGCCCTTGATTATAGCTAGTATCCACTTATGAGTGAGTACACACCATCTTCATATTTTTGGGTCTGAGTTACCTCGTTCTGGATGGTGTTCTCTTGTTCCTCCCATTTGCATGCAAATTTCAAGATGTCATTGTTTTTTTATGGCTGAGTAGTACTCTAATGTATAAATGTGCGGTATTTTCTTTATACATTCTTTGTTTGAGGGGCATCTAGCAACTGACAAAAATAGAGGCAGAGACTCACATCAGAGTACTGTATTGAGTTCCCAAAATCCAGTTGAAGAGTTGGACGACTGAGAAAAGTGGTCAAGACTGTAATGGCTTTACCCATTTAAGCAGTCTACCTGAGCTAATAGGAGCTCACCAACACCAGCCAGACTGGGAAAGAACAAGCATATTACCAAAATAGTCCCACTGAATGTGGTTGACAGTTTTATGGCTGGAGAAGTCTGAGGAGTTAATGGCAGCGGCACCTAGATTTATCCCTACTGTTTGTACTGACTTTATGGAAATCTCTTCTCTTTGGATGGATACCTTGCTCAGCCTAGTTATAGTAGGAAGGGCCTTGGACCTTCTCCAAAGCAATGTGCCTTACCCTCTCTTAGAAGTGGATGGGGGTGAGGTACAACAAGTGGAGGAGGAAAGGTAGTGGGAACCTGGATTAGGTATAACGTAAAAAAGATAGTTTGTTCTTTTAAAAAATAAGTAAAATAAAAAATAACATTCATCTGTACTTCTAAAATTATTTTTTTTAAAATACACTCTGGAGAAAGCAAGCATGGGTTAATGATTACATGTTGTACCCAGTTGAAATTGAATTTTTAAATTTTAGAATGTGTGTTGCCAACCACTAAAATGTATGTTTATGTTATAGGCACATGGGTTTGTTTATTGCCATTTCCAACTTTAGATTTCTTTTGTTATGAGCATTACTTTGCAGTTTAGTCAAACAAATTATTCCACAGATGTTATATCTTGTGGCAATGATTTCTCACATGAAAGAACAAATATAAAGACAAGAAGCAAACAATGGATATATGTGTATAATGAATATATTTGTATATATGTACATTTTCATCATTTTTGAAAAATATCTGCTATTATTGAAATTTATAGCATCAATTTTCAAAAGATATTGCTATATTTAAGATTTTACCTACAATGAGCTGTTTTCCTGAATTTGACAATAAGCTCCTACAATTATGTGAATCATAAATCATTTAAGTTTTTTATCATGAATTTTAATTAAATTTTTATTTGTTATTGTAATACATATTTAAAGCTTAGAAACAGAGAAGACAATGTAGAAAATTTGACTACTAGAAAAATCATAAAAATGGTAATCCATAGAAAGTCATTGCTATTTTTATTTTTTCAATAACTGTTTTATTAGTGTCTGTATGTATCACTTTGAATTAAAGTCACAGAGTTACTAGTTTATTCTTATTTGAATGTCTGTGTGTGCTTTCTCCACGAAGTAGTTCAGAGAAGGTGAAGAAAATGAAGGTGAGGCATTGTGAAGTCCAGTCTGGCACATCAAGTTGAGACAGGATCAAGGCCTTTTCCCCTGGATTAGGCTGAGTAATGTACGCCTCAATAGGGAATGGGCTACAAAAAGACTGTCCATGCACTGGGGATAAGTCCAGGTCCCAGGGCCAGTAGCTCCAGAAACTTCCCATTTCACACAACTGTCACCCTTATTCAAAGACCTAGCTCAATCCTCTTCAGAATCCTCAGCTACCATTCCAGAGTCAGTGAACTCTCACTAGCATGGGCCAGCTGTCTCCATGAATTTCCCCATCATGGACTTGACCCCTTTGCTCATATTATCACTCATCCCTCTCTTTTACTGGTTTCTGGAAGCTCAGCTCAGTACTTGGCTGTCGTTCTCTACATATTCTTACAATAGATACTGGGTGAAAGTTCTCCGATGGCAATTAGGCTAGTTATAAATCTTATTATAGGGGAAGGGCTAGTTCAGGCATTGTCTTCACTATTGTTTGAAGTTTTAGAATGCTTACTTTTAAGAGAACAAAGAAAGGGGTTGATAGTGAACAGTGAATGGTATTTGAACCTAATTAATCAGGTGACAACACCTATTCTCTTTAATTTCATGTTTAGGTATACTATTTCAAACACTTTTAAAGGAACTTTTATTTTTCTTGGCTTTTTTATCAGGTTGGTTGTCAAAAAATTCTAGTTATAGTGCTAACATGTGGTTAATACACTTAAAAATGGATCTCACAATAATTCATTTTGTAACATAGATCTTGAATTATATTGTCTTGACTAGCACCAATAAGTATAAGTCCCAATGTATTATTAAGGACATTCGGTCTGCTTATGAAGGAACACAAACACATAGTACCTTGCTGAATTAAAGGCCTATTTGAGGAAGGCAGACTCTGTTTTGTTTGCCAAAATAGTTCAGGACCACAGTAGTTATGTCTGTCTCAAGTTTGCATTACATTTTAAGAAAATGTAGTGCTTTTAGGATATTGATTAATTCTGATGTTTTATTTTTCTAATTTATATCATTTCAAAATTCAGGCTACCCAACTTTCACAGTCAATTTATATTAATACAGATTTCCTAAATAAATATGAAAACAGCCAAGCAATGTTTCCCAGAATGTTCACTGAGTTATGAAACACTATTGTGATAGAGGAATTGTCTGCATTCTTTTGTGTTTTTGTTATATCAGAGTGCCCTCAAATAAAGCTCAGAGTGAAAGTTGTATTTTTCATATGGACAGTAGCATGAGTGGAAACAAGCCTCTCCATTCTGAGAGACAAGTTCTACTACTCAGTTATTTTGTTCTCTCCCATACTGGGAGAGTGCTTTCTTTGTTTTTCCACTTAATATGCACTAAATAATTTAGCTATAATCATTAAACTTATTGAAAAATTTCTTCCATCCAAACTATGGAGTATAAATTCACGGTTGTTGACCACTATGAAAGAACCCAGTACATATTAGTTCACCCACCATTTTCAATTCTCCACTTGCTTTGGGAAGGACATATAACTGTGTGGTTAGATGAATTCTAGTTGTTTTCTTTTCATCATTTTATAGTTGTGTCCTAATAGATCTCACACCAATTTTTATATATCTAAATCTAAATATCTAAATATCTAAATCTTGCTGATATTCTTAGTAACGTTTATTGTCTTTTTCCTACAAACAAATGTTCTAAATAATATTGAAATAATTAATACTCTTTAAAGTAACATTTTTGTGTATTATCATTTTGTTGCTCTCTTTATTTCTGTATTCTCAGAGGCATATTTTTAAGGATAATTCATAGAGGGTGCTGAAGTATATCACCACACATTTTAGCAGTCTCCAAACCCAGTACTGCTCAGTTTATTTCACTCCATCATACCCAGATCTATTTGACACCAAGATGGTCTGATCAGTTTTTACCATGTCACAATTTTCACTGTGCCTGTGTGAAGAAGGGGAACGCTGTTTCATAGAAGTGGTGATTCTAGCACAGCGGACACAAAATCAGACAGACAGAACGGGTTGGTAGCAAGTCACAGATTAAGATTTTAATAGAAGATGGAGTCATGTATGCCTCAGTAGGGCATGTACTTTGACATTTTTCAAATTACTCAAATTAACAGTGTCGGCATATACTTTGACATTTTTCAAATTACTCAAATTAACAGTGTCCTAACCATGTTCTTTGAAGACATATTCATAAAACCAGAAACAATGTTATTTCCCTTAGCTTTCTCATACTTTATTTTATAATCCCTTACAGTTGTTAAATTTTGATATCTCAATTGTTTGCCTGTATTCATTTAGCTAACATCTCACATGAATATAAGTTTATGATATTTCTTCCCTCTTGAGGCAAACCAAAAAATACAAAGACATCAAAGGGAACTTTAAGATAATGAAAAAAAAAAAACAACAGGAGGTAGAATGATTCATACACATTCAGACTACTATGAAAATGGTTATATTGTTGAAAGCACTCTATATATTCAATAAAATCTCCATTTAAATCTCAATGTATTTTTTGTGGTTCATAATATAGGAAGTTTAATAGATAATGCATCTTTAAATAAAGTATATTAAATAAATGGCAGTAATATTCACCCACCATTAAATTGATGCTAAATATTTTCTTAGATGAGTTGCTTCCAGAAATTAAGATACTCCAGAAAAGGGGAAACATGGAATATAAAATATATATATTAAAATAAAAGGGAAAAATATTTATTATTCATTGTTAACCAAAAAAATAAACAACTTGGAATTTCCACTTTTTTTAACTTATTTATTTGTTTATTAAAAATTTCCACCTCCTCCCCACCTCCCTTTCCCCTCCCCCTCCCGCTCCCCACCTCTCTCTCCCTCTCTTGTCATAAGAGCAGTCAGGGAAGTCCCTGCCCCAAGGGAAGACCAAGGTCCTCCCCCCTCCATCCAGGTCTATAACGGTGAGCATCCAAACAAACCAGGCTCCCACAAAGTCAGTCCATGCAGTAGAATCAAAGCCCAGTGCTTTTGTTTTTGGCTTCTCAGTCAGCCTTCACTGCCAGCCACATTCAGAGTATCCAGTTTGATCATATGCTCCATCACTCCCAGTCCAGCTGGCCTTGGTGAGCTCCCATTAGACCTGTCCAACTGTCTCAGTGGGTGGACGCATCCCTCTAAATCTCAATGTATTTCTTCACAAAACAAGGTAAAAAAAATCTAAACATAGATATTAAAGCATAAATAAATATGACTAGCCATGGAAAGATTTTATTACAAGAACAATGATAATGACTCTGAATACCTGTTGCCAAAATATATTTCAGAGATATAGTGACAATAACAGTAACAATAGCAAAACACACATAAAAAACATCCCATATCTGGCACAGAAACAAACATGAAGACAAAAGGAAAAGAAGACCCCCTCCAGTTGACATATCTACTCGCAGTTACTTTGACCTTATATTTGTGTATAAACGGTGTGTGTGTGTGTAAGTCAAAATAAACATTGGGTGCTGTCCTAAGGGATACTATACACTTGGCTTTTGTTTAGCTGTCTGTTTGTTTGCTATGATTTTGACATAAGAGATTTTATTTTTCCCTTAAATTAGCAACTTGGGCTACCTGTCTTGCAAACCTTTGAAGTTTACATATTCTAACTCTTCGACACTGGGATTATAAATCATGACACCATGTCTACTTTTATCTCTCATTTTTTAATGTTTTCTAGGGATATATACTCAGGTCCTTACATGTAAAAATACATCACTTTTCAGACAGAGCATATCTTAGGCTGTAGGAATGGACAATAATAAGGAAAACATATATTTGCAAAGGAGTTAAAAAGGTTTCTGGTGGAAGAGATTGCATATATGTATATAAAGTAAACTAAAGTCATATCTCTCACCACATGCAAAATTCAAAATGGATCAAATACACCAATGTAGTACCTAAATTTTGAGAGTAATAAAAATTCAGAATGGAAATCTCTGGAGTTATAGTCATGGGCAAGGACTTTTTGAACATTACTCCAGTAGTGCATTAAAAAATCTGGTGAAATGACAAAAATATTCATATTAAATTTAAAAGCATATTAAAATATAATTGAACCTATAGACAGCATTATCAGACAGCCTAACTGACAAAATAAAATATTTCCAAGCTATAGGTTAAAAATATATTTAGAATATTTTATATTCGAAATATTAATCCCTTACACAAAGGGTTAGTATTTAGAATATAAAATTATTTCAAAAAAACACACAGTAATGTAAGCAAATCTTTTAAACAGTAAGTTCACCACGATGTACTAGGCAGTTCTCTAAGGAAGAACTAAAAAGGGCCAATAAATATGTGATAAAATCTCAGCATCTTTAGCATTGGGAAATGCAGATTAAAACTGCTTTGTGTTTCCATCTCACCCCATAAGAATGATTTCAAGACACAAATGATAAGAGTGCTGGTAAAAATGTGTGAATGAAAGGAGCCTTTAGTCACTGCTAGTGAGAAAATAAACAACAGAGCCACTAATGACTTCAATGAGTTTTCTCAAATGACTAAAGATGTAATTATCATAAGACTTAGCTATTAAAGTGTTGAATGCTACTCAGTAACTTTAAAATCTTGCTGTAATTTTTTCTTAAAATTCTGTTTCTTGTTCTAATTCAAAACCAAACAATGGAACCAACTTTGAAGCCCATCAACAGATGAATATTCAAACATTAATTTATGAGGGAGAAGGTTAGAGAGAAGGGAGTAGGGGAAGAAAGGGGAAAGCTTGGTGGCCTGGGATGGGGGGGGAGGGAGGAAGGATGAACAAGAGTTCACATATTGTAAATAAAATACAATTTTATTCATTCTCAATGATGAAATCTTTTGCAAAAAAAGATGTCTACATTTATCAAATTAAATAAGACTCAGAAAATCAAAATACACAAGTTTCTCTCTTATCAGAACTTGAAGTTAAATATGTGTGCAGGGTGTGTGTGTGTGTGTGTGTGTGTGTGTGTGTGACTGTGTTGTTCATGGCCTCGAAAGAGCCTCATAAATGGGGGAAATGAGATTTAACTAAAGATTGATTGAGGTGATTGAGAACAAAAGTGATGAAATACATGTTATGTGTCAGTAAAAGGGAAATAGTGAAGAAAGGATGGAAGAAAACGGGCTAGTGAGAGTTAACATAAATGGTGGAAGCTCAATGTTGAAAAGATAAAAAAGAACAACTATAATGATATATATATATATATATATGAAAATATCATAGTTAAATCCATTAATATTATGATTACTATTTTAGAAAGATAGTTAACAATCCTAATTACTTTATGCCATTAGTGAATTCCCACTTAATTGCTATTTTGAACATTCTGAAGGTGAGAAATATGTTCTTAGATATTTGAATAATATTTGCTTACGTACTTTATATAGTACAACCTTGAAAGTTTGTCTTTGCTTTCTGTGAGATAATTTTAATACAGTTAAATATAAATGTCATTTTGAGGTTTATATTACATTTAATAAAATACTACAGAAAATGCTCCTTTAGAATTATAAAAATATTATCACCTAGTAAATTGCTAATAATGAGAATCTGGCTATTGGATATTTTCTAAGTGCTGTTTGGAATATGTTTAGAAATGACCAGATCAAACAGTAAAGACATGGAGAGGAAGAGGGGTAGATGGATCTGAAAAAGACCTAAAAAAAGATTAAATAACAATAATCACTAAAATTAAAGTGAAAAATATCCTTATGTACACACCTACACTGTCTCTAATGCAAGCAATGGACTGGGATGTATGCTGCATGTTCATGAATCAGCAGATGGCTAACAAAAACATAAACACTTGAACAAATCTCCAAGCTAATAATAACCACAGAAAAGCAAGTAAGAAAAGAGAAAACAAGGGTAGAGACTTGGAAAATATGACTGATGAGCCAAGATCCATTACAACATTTGTACAGTATGTTCAACAGTTCCATGAACAAAAGTTGATTTTTTTTAAGCTTGTAATACACACTAGCTAATTTGGAGTACATTCAGAATTTTATTTAATTTTTCTTGATGGTTATCATCTACATATTCTGTGACATATCTTCCTAAAGAAGCAGGTGAATTCAGTCAAAACAAAACACATGTGGCAAAATTGGCTGTTGTTTGAAATGAATATCAAAATCAGTGGTTTTGTTTGTCTATTTTTAAGCCAATGATTTTGATTTACAATCATTCAACTTCAAGAGACATAATACAAGTCATACTCACGTAATGTTTGTTGGCTCTGCATCTAACTATGAAAGATGTGAAGTATGGAATTTACAATTATGTGCAGATCACATTTTACATTAAGGAGAAAAGTAAAGCATGAATGATTGCAGGGATTAAAACTGTGAAGTTTGATGATACCAACACTAGAAACCACATGACATTGTTAGGATGACTAGATAAACTGTGAAGTAATTTGTGAATGGTACTCAGATGAAAAGTGGCATTTTTTTTTCTCCTAAACTTTCTTAGTCAGTCTTAACTGTGCTCAATGACTATAATTATTTTGGGTTTGGTTAGAATATTCAGAAAACCAAAAATATTGTCTAGAGTCACAGACTAAGGAAATACATTGAGGATTCAAGAGAATCCTTGTGGGCATTATAACTACTAATTCTGAGTAAAAAGATTATTTCAGGACACTGTTAAATAGATTCATGACTGTATTGTCTGGGACAACCAGTTTAAAATTTATTGACATTCTAAATCCTAAGCATTTAAAACTGAAAAAAAGCATCTTTGTGACTGCAGGCTGGCCAGAACTGAGGAAGAAAACTGTTTATTCCAGCAAGTGTTTCTTTCATTATAGCACTATTCATAGGAAACACTGCCAAGGACACCCAGCTCCCGAAAAGAATAGTTTCTGCACAGAGAAGGCACATCACCACCATTAGACGTTGGCATTTTGGATTCTAGTGTGGCAGGGCAAAACTGAAATGGCCACAGATACTCTGAAAATCCCTAGGCAGGAAAAGAATGAGAATATTTTATTTTTAGGATAATATCCCAGTAAAGATTTCAGAAATTGTAATTAGTAAAAGTAAGGATTCTTGAGTTGATGGGTATTCATTTTTATATGTATTAAAAACCAAGTGTTTTCATGTGTATTTTCCTAAATGCATATAAACATTTCAGACTGCTGTTGCTTTGTAAATTTATTCAGTTAACCATCAGGAATTAATAAATCACCATTCAGTTCTGATTGTATAATTTTCAATAATGTCTGTAATATATCAAATGTACTTGTCATAAAAATATAAGATAATCAGTAAGTACATAAGCACTACAATGTGCATAAATGCTCAGAAGTTAGCTTTGATTAATGTTAATAAGACACATACCATTTTTGTCTAATCAAAACTAATGAATTTGCTTTTCATATTTACAATATGAAAGTATAAATTGATAAGCATATACTTCCTTATGTTAATAAAGTACTAGGTATCTTCTACTACATGTGCTGCTGTATTTTCATGGTTATGATAAAAATGAATCTGCATGCAACACAAATTTTCATGTCTTAATTGTTGGTCCTGAAACTGAAGGTTGTTTACTCACAAGTATATGAGCAATGACATATTCAAGGTTGAAAATTATTTTATTGAAATTATTTACTTTCTAGACAATGCTTGTGTTAGTTTAGCTCTACTCACATTTGGTTCAGAAATAAATTTAAATAATTTTCACAAGCAAATTGTAAGAAAATGCTAATCTCATGAGTAACAATAAGTGTTTTACCACTAATTTTAATTATAATAAAACTTACTTATGAAAATATTTGTTTAATAAATAAGCAAAAGAAAATAAAAATATTATAATTTAAAGGATGTCGTCTCCTTATGCAATATATATGATTCCTGAGTAAAAATGGTTTAATTAAAAAGAATCTAGAACCCTAGACATAGAGTTCAGGACTCTTCTTCTTTTAGTAATTTTTTTCACTGCTTTGAAATGATCGTTTGTTTCCTGGGGTGATTCTCAAGCAGAGGGCATGTCTTCTCTATTTGTAGAATTATGTTACATAAGTTCCCTCGTATCACCTTAAGCAAGTTTTCTTTTGCTTGTTTTTAGCAAAAATTCAAAACAGGAAAGATATAAAGAGATGGGGCGGGGAAAAATGTTGCCTCAGACTACTTGTTTTGTTGTCTCCATTTTAGACTCAGACTAAGAACAGACGTCAGAATGACCTTATGGTATTTTGCACAAAAGACTCAGTGTTCATTGCTCTACTTGGAGAAGCAGAAATAGCATTGAATTCGCAGTGACATACTGAGACCGCTGTGCTGCTGAAAGAGCAGCAACTCTAACTCAGAGCACACTGAACAATGAAGATTTTTCTGAGAAGCCTATAAATCTAAGACAGAAGATCTTTCCGTTCTTTCTCCTGTAACTGCTATCAAGTTGTAATACCATTTCTTCAGGTGCCATGGGGTTTGAATCTGAGCTGGTGAGACTCTGAATATCTGTTGTAGATTGAAATGTATAAGTGATATATATATATATATGTATATATATATATGTATATTTAATAAACTAAGTCAGCAAGTGACTGAAAAATGATGGCTAGTTGGCATTTGCTAAAGAAATTTAATCTAGAAATAATTGAAGTGAATAAATGTGTTGGATATTTCTGAAAACTATTCCACATAATCAAATTTCTATTATCTTAATACAAATTCAAAAAAATTCTTAAATATTAAAAAACTAGAAAGCTAGGTTTCTTCTATAAATAAGTAAGACTGAACTTGATTTTAAATTGTCATGCACTTGCTTTTAACATTATGAAATATGGATAATGAAGTTGTGTTCCTTCAAATCATGAAAAATAAACTTCATTACAAAATAAATATTTAATATTACAATTTAGTCTTGATTAATACATTCAGATTGAATTTTTCATATATTTCTATAGCATTATTATATATGAGCTTGAATTTAATAACCAGTAAAATAAGTTTATAAATACAAAAATGATTCTAAATTACATATGTAGGTTCATTTAAAAATTAAGTATTCTATTTGTATTTCAATAATTACACAATTTCTTGTTCTTTAAATGTGTTTACTTCTTTATCAAGACTTCTTTAACACTTAATGTAGTATATCTTTCATTGTATGAATAGCATTTACATTTTTAGCTTAATATTTTGGTAAGCTTTGTTCTTTATTACCTCCATATATTTTTCTACTTACAAGCATACACTCTCTTGCACACACATACAAACTCACACACTCCTATAAACATTCAATTTTTAATTTGTACAACTGTTAAGGTAGTCCTTCTGTTTACAGTGTTGGTGTTGTTGGTTTGTCTTTTTCCCATGTTGGAATCTTTAGAATGGTTATCTATAGGAATTTTATAAATTGATTTTACAGTGACTTAAGATGATGTATGTTTTCAAGGTTTCCACTATCAGAAGACATTTGAAGTTAATATATAATTGTAACTTGATTTAACTATTACATTGTGTGTATATTATCCCTTTTCTCATGTACAATTTTATGTTTCACATAAGAGAAAATAAGCTTAACTTACATAAAATGTAAAGCATGCATAAAAGTCTTCATATAAAATTATATTTTATTATATTCTATAAATAAATATTAACTAAAACTGATTTTGCCTTTTATCATTTTAGAATGCATCTATTAAATATTTTACACATTACAAGTTATGGATAGTAATGAACACTTCACTGAGTCTAAAGAAATTAAAAAGTTTGTTTAGTGCTTAAAAAGAGTACGTTGGTCATCTTTTCATACACCTTCCTTTGGATTTATTGCTGCCAGTCTGTTAATATTGAGAACCAAACATATGAATAAGTACAAGAAAGAATAATACAACTTTTAAATGTTCTAGTGATTTTCTTTTAAGATTATTATCTTCCAGCTTGTTTACTTACTTTTGTATAACAGATTAAGGATGAAAAAAACTGCAGGGAACCTCCTAATATCTTTAAAAGAGTTATTTTTATGATTTCAACAACAGCTCACAGAAATGAGAGATGATATTTCCATACTGGCTGGAAAGATGCTTGACCTGGGAAAGCAAAGCAAAACCAAACAAAAGAGATTTATTAACTGCAGTAAACACTCAAGAGAGCAAATGTGACTCAATAATAATAAATTTTAAAAAATTAACCAATTAATTCTTTTTTTCAAATACACATATTCTGTTGAAAATGTTGGCATGGTCCTTTAAGAAGGTATTTTTCTCATCTTCGACAGGGTTTACAAGTGTAAAGCACTCAAATTTTTACTGAAATTTCCAAACTAATTATTTAGGTATGTATAAAAGCAGTGATAAATGACTTAATAGTGAAGGAAAAATATGATGTTGATGTTCAAAAGCTCTACTTTTATATGGAAAATGAAATTTAAAGTGTTATTGAATACAGTAAATTATCACCATGAAATATCAATACTTGATTTGTTCTTTAATTACACCTTATATTATGAATGAGTTGTGTGTTTTACAATATGGTATATTAAACTGATAATACTTTTAACTCATCATTTTTGCCATAAAATGAGAAAGTTAATATTTTTTCTATGGATTAAATAAAAATCATACTTCTTTGGGAATGAGCAAACTATACATAAGTTACAGGAATGTAAATGTTTCTACTTTTGTCATATTGTAATTAAAACAGTCTCAAAAATTCTACTTTCTATTTTATTATTAAAATATCTACTTTAAAGTATGTAAACTCACGTAATAAAATGTTAGCACCCTCAAAATATACAAATAAATAATAAAATGTAACTAAACCATTCAAACGTTAACAGGGAAATGATAGTCTTTGCTCTGTGAAACTGAAGTAGAGCATTGCTAATAATCCCTAAGAAAACACTCACTGACAGTACTGAAATAATTTCTGAACTAGTAAAGATAATGCTGCCCTTTTTGCACAGTTTTTGAAAAAAAATTGAGCCAAGCTACAATAATCTTTTAGTTCCATACAAATAATCCTTTCTAAATAATGCTTTCTGTGGAAAATGTGAGACAGGAGCATTACTTTATATATTTTCACCCTTATCAAGTGCTTATAGATTACATCAACTATAGAGGTATATCAGGTCTATTAGATAATAATAAAGAAACATTCATAGATATAAAAACTATGTCTAAATATATGTCCAAGAATGATTATTTTCAGTTGCATTCATAATACTTTTATTAGTTTAATTTTATAGTTATTGTTATTATTGAAATACTATTTCACAGAATGCATACTTTAGGGTTAATTATGATAAATACTGTTTATATAAAAAAATATTCACCAAGGTTGTTATTATTACTAAGAACATGTGCGTGCCTATTTATGTAAGTGTCTAGGATACTTTTTCAAGTTAGATTCTAATACAAATAATATTTAACCCTTTATTATACAGTTTGTGAGATGTCATGACACTATTATCCATGCATTAGTGGCAAAAAGTAGTCTGTCTCATTGTTATATTTTTTACATATATTTCTAACAATGATAATATCCACCTGTCTAATCAGACTCTTATTCTTTTATTTCCAACTTTTATTTCCATACATTTTTAATGCTGCTATTACACCCATGTATTCTCTTTTTTCTGAACTTCCCTTATGAGAGAAAATATCTCCCAACTGTCTTTGTGTCTCTGGTTTATTTCACTTCATATGATGACCCCCATTTTCACCCACTTTTCTGAGAATGACATTGTTATAGTCATTGATTCAAAATTAAGAGGATATAAGATTAAAATAAATGATGAAATGTACAATTTATGTTATAGAATATTGAAAATAAAGCTGAAGTTATACTCTAACACTAATGTTTCCATGAATATGCAAATCTTAGCAAACCAGTAATAGTTATCTGAAAGTTTAAAGGTCTGAACTCCAAAGTATACAAAGAACTCAAGAAACTAGACACTAAAACTCTAATTAACCCAATTATAAAATGGGGTACTGAACTGAACAGAGAATTCTCAACAGAAGAACTTCGAATGGCCAAAAGGCACTTAAGGACATGTTCAACCTCCTTAGCGATAAGGGAAATGCAAATCAAAACAACATTGAGATACCATCTTACACCTGTCAGAATAGCCAAACTCAAATACACCAATGATAGCCTATGCTGGAGAGGATGTGGAGTGAGGGGAACACTCATTCATTGTCGGTGGGAATGCAAACTTGTGCAGCCACTGTGGAAATCTGTGTGGAGGTTTCTCAGGAATCTGGGAGTCAACCTCCCTCAGGACCCAGCAATTCCACTCTTGGGAATATTCCCAAGAGATGCCCTATAATACTACAAAAGCATTTGTTCAACTATGTTCATAGCAGCACTATTTGTAAACTTTTAAAAAATATTGTTAACATATTGTACTCAAAATATAAATGGAAAAGAATGAGATATAGCATAAATAATGAAAAGTATCTCATAGTTTCTTTAAGTCTTTTCTGTTCCTTATGGGGTTTGGAAATGAACACAGAGTAGGAAAAAGCCGAACATAATCAATGTACTCATAAACAAAATAAGACTTACTAAAGATATATTTCCTGAGATCAAAATAAAATCCTCATATAATATGAAGATACTGACAAACAATGGACCAAAAGGCATGTTGAAAATGAAAACCATCATAAATAGTTCATTGTTGTTTAGCTATCTACTCTGATTAAAAACATCATTTTACTTGACTTAAATGCCAATCATCAGTTAATGACTAATTCAAATTATTTGAATTCAGCATGCCACTTTTGCACACTTACAGAATAACAACAATGGTAACCTATGCCATGGTATCAGTGATGAATGGGCTGCTTTCATTAATTTTATATATTTTTAATTGGCCTCACTTACCAACAATCCCAACTATGTATTCTTCAAATTTTAAAAAATACACTTTGTCTGACGGTGGTGGTGTATGCCTTTATTCCCAGCATTCAGGAAGCAGAGGCAGGTGTAGCTTTGTGAGTTTGGGGCCAGCCTGGGTTACAAGAGCTATTTCCCCAAAGATACAGAGAAATGTTGGTTCAACAAAATAAATTCCCCAAAACAAAATATTTTTAAATAAAAATAAGAAAGCAAAATATAAAGAAGATAAAAAAATTTAAAAGTACATAAAATTATGGAATTAATATTGCATTGGACAACCAATCTTGTAATGCAGTTGATATATACCTATCAAAAATTTATTTGAGATAACTGGTTTTCACTTTGCCATCAGCTATCAATTATGAATAGCTTTTGGCTATAGTTGAGATTCTCTCAGTAATGGTATGCACTCCTCGCATGTACCTATATTGTTGCTGTATGCTGCCATAGTTTCTGTGAGGTCAAGTCATCCATTATTTCTTGTATATTCCTTTGACAGATTAAGTTTTTTGACAGATACTAAGTTTTCTTTAGGCCCAGGACATATCTAGCTTAAGGTGGTTGGCCACTTTATTAATGTTAGTTATGGGGTCCATCTCATGAAGTCAGTCCTAAATACAATAAAAAAGCTCACATGCAAAATGTATGGGGGAAAGCACATGAGGCTACAACCCTACCCAAAGAGCTACTGGCAACTGAGAATAGTAGGGAGTTAGAGAATTTGTCTTCCCTAGGAAAGAGCATATCAATTGACAATCCAGGGCCAAATGGTCACTCTTGAATGCACACGTACAAGTAACATTATACACTTTGAGCATTTTATATCAAGAGATCTGTGTGTGTGTGTGTGTGTGTGTGTGTGTGTGTGTATGTGTGTGTGAGAATCCTGAAAAACCTTGCAGTATTTTCCCTCTACACAGTTTGATTTTAATATAACACCTTTAAATTTTAGAGAAACTTTTCATGATCTTTTCTAAACATATTTTAAAGAGTACCCTTAATATTTTAAGCTTTAGAAATTCCTGGGTCAAATCATATTATAAGTCTTATAACAGATCATATTTGTCAAGCCTTCTCAATAGTTTTCCAGGAAGAGACCCTTGGCTTTAAACACCATCTGATTTTCTTCACCAGAAACTGGGTTTAGTGTACTGAGAATTTCATGTTCCACAAGCCCTTCAGAATGTCATAATTTTGCATTTCACAGGTAGAATAACTATATTTAGGTAATCAAAAATGGGTCATAGAAATTACAATTACTAATAAAATTTAGTTTAAAACTGTATGAGTGAATATATAAAAATATTTTTTATTCCTAAACTCATGATTAATCCTTTTTTGAAAACATTTTTTTTTTACTTTTCAGAGTCATGTTGCAATCATTTTCTACTTATACATGTCCATGCAATATCATGTATTGTTTCAAGCATGATTGCATCATTTGCCATAGTCACTTAAGTCTGCTTAGCACAAAAGAATGACATTCAATTATCATAAACTATATTTGCTGCCAGCATTTATAAAGGGGTGTGTGTGTTGCAGAAAATAATGGTTGATAATTCAAAATTGAGAACATGGAAATTGATAGAAATTTACTGTTTATCTGTGATTTGCTGTATATAAGTATTTGTTTAAATATACAAATGTACAAATCAATACCTACTTAAAATTCTGAGTATAACAGCTCACTTAATGAATCCATTGCCTGTCTTTTCTCCCCAGAAAGCAGTTTGTGACACTTGAACATTTCCAGATCTGCATTTGAGGGAACATTCTTACTGTGATAAGGTTGAAAACAATCCTATCATCAATATAAGTTACATAAAGGCATTTGATATTTCTTGTTTCAAGTTTTGCATATTTGTATTATGGAAATATATATTAAAATATAAAAAATAGCATGGTTAACATTCTTTCATTTTAAAATTTCTGAATACACACACATATTCACCCAAGTTACCCTGTCTTATTTTATTCCCAACCAGCAAGATAGTGTCTTCTTCATTAGTATGTGTATGTCTGTGTGTCTGTCTGTATGTGTGGTTTTGTAAGTTCATGCCTCATACACGCAGCTGTAAATTTTATATGTCCCTGATTAAAATCATTTTCCCAATTCAGACATAATTGCCTATATCATAAAAAGTCATAGTATTCCATCAATTCCTTTCAGAATGTAAATGAAATTTCTTTTTAAAATAAATATATCATTTGTTCTTAATTAGCTCTTTCATTCATCTTACAAAGTATTTCCATGGACCAGCCTTAATGGATGGATTATATTAATTTTATCTTTAAATGTTTTATATGCTGGCTTCCTGCTCAGCTGTTATGCTAATCGTATTTATCCTTACAAATGGGTAAATGAGATATATAAAGGGAGATATGTATGTTTTGAGAGCTTGTAGAAGAAAAGAAAAATGAGAGATAGATTTAAGAAAATTAGAATGTTTCATTGCATGTTATATCCACTGGATTCTGTGTTGCAATTTTAAACATATTCTTCACCATCCAAATCGACCATGCGTAGTGCCTCAAATGCACTGTTCATTCTTCCAGCGTTCTTCCTCACTGATCAAGTATTGAGGGAGTAAATTACACACAAAGAATGAAATGGCACTACGAGTCCCATTATGTTCTATGACATCACACATACAGTTAATGAATGGGCTGCAATGTCAAAAAGGACATCACAACCCTAATGAAGCAATTATGACCCTGTATGGATTATTATACACATGACTAGTTAAAATAGGACATAGATAGCTTATTCACTCTTTTTCTGTTTAATGGGTATTTTAGGATCTAAAAATTATGTGTGAGCAATGACAATCCAGCGTCCAGAGACACTGTTTCCCTCTTATGCACAAGAGCTCATTCCAACACAATTTCCCAATTTTCTTCTATGGTCCTTTAAAGGCTCTATGTGCAGTGCCATTCTTTGATGCTGCCAAGTTTCCCTTGATTTTTAAGAGGTCACAAGTAGGATTGAGTTTCTATATTTATCCCCCCTACCTTCACCAGTGTCAGCTTTTTATTTTTTACATATTGCCACCACATCCATCATTCTGACTTTTCTTTTCCCTCAAGACTACATTCTCAGTATTGAAAAACTGTCCTACATGAGGTAACAGGAAATACTTTACCATGTCTTCCTTAAGAATGGTTTAGAAGATAAAATAAAACTTACAGAACTTTATTCAGTGTAAACAACACAAATCATCAGCTGTAAGTGTCACGTTATTAAATACCGTCTTTTTCATCTTTCCACCCAGGAAAACACAGGAATGACTTTTACACATAGTGTGATGATAATAAGTATAAATACTTAATAGTTGATCAGATATTCAAAATTTCTGCAGTTTTTTCTGCATTGTATAATATTGGATAAAATGTAGTTTTTATATAACATTTTTATGATGCTTTTATAGTTTTTAACATTTAACATTTATGTTTTTTTAATATTACTTATTATTCTGCATAATATTTTAAAAATCTAAATCCCATCTCATTTACAAGCATAAATATAATGAAATGTATATTATATTCTGGAACCTAATTAATAAATACAAATAGGCCTATATACATTTGGGGATAAACTTAAACACAATGAAATACCAGATTCTCATGTTTTCCTCACATAACATATTTGGGGGTTTATTCTAATATATTCACCAGAATGTAAAATACAAGCAGGATTGCAAATGCAGAGTATGATGTAACTGATTGTTATAAATTTTCTTTTTTTGCCTGGATTCTGCTTGGAGTGCTTTTCACTCTAGCACTAGTGACAGATGCCATCATCTTTAGTCACAAGTGAACCATTATTTGAAAAGTTTTTACCATTCTCCTAAAAAACATGGAAATTGTAGAAAACTTTAAACATAGCAGAGAGTATACAGAGAAACATTTTACAATTCAGATACAAATATTGTAAACTTTCTACACCACATACTAATAATAAACAAGTTGTTCAGATCTGCATTGCTATGTTTTGAATTCTAAAGTGGTAATATTTTAATTATCTGTTACTATAAAATTGACAATATCTGATATTATATTTTTTCTTTTTAAACATTCAAAATTTACATGTAAATGTATATATACAATCTATATTACTTTCATCCGGTTTTATATGCTCAGCATAAAAATTTTGAAATACTATTTGCATCCTAAATTTATTTACTTAAGAATGGAGTGACAGCACAGTAGATAAAATGTTTGCTATCAAAGCATAACTACTTGGTTTTAAATTCCAACCACCCGTGAAATAATTTGGTGTGTAATAGGTGCTAGAGACAGGACGAAACCTAAGGATTTCTGCCCACCAGACTTTGCTCAGGTTCACTGAGATATCTATCTAAAGGGAATATATGGAGAGTGAAAATACAGGCCACTGATAGTCGTACTCTAACCTCTGTTCTAGCATACAAAGTGCACATACACACTACACACATGAACCACACATTCTCTCTCACACACACACAACAAAATATTTTTAAAGACAAGCTAGTACACCAACCTAGTTATGAAACTCAAAATTTACAATCTGATCTGGCTGCAAGATGTTCTGTGTGCAGTGATGACAACAATGATAAAGACCGTGTGGGAATTAATGACCAAACAAAGGTTGGTTTAACTTAAGGAAACTGCTTGTAGAGAATCCCACACAACATATATTCTGGTATTCAAGGAAATAGAGCCTTGAATAGCCTGAAAAAAAATGTAGAAGTAAACACAACATTACTGGCAAAAGGAGAAAAGAAGTGATATTCTGCTATGTTCATAGAATGATGTTTTGTCCACTGGTTCAACAACAATTACAGGTATTTCTTCCTGAAACATGGGGGGGGGCAGGTATAGAGACCAATATTCAGACTTTTTGCAGATAGACTCTAAAGTGGAGGTCTGCACTGAGTCCTTCCACTTATTCATATAGGAACACCAAGGAAGAGGGCAAGGGAAGACTACAGGAGTCAGAGGGAATGGAGGTAAAACAGGCTAATATGTGCTCAAAGAGACTGGCTAGGCAATCATGAGGCTGGCATGAGTGTGCCCCTGGACCTTTGTGAATATATTGTGGTTGTCTAGCTTGTTTTTTCAATGGGACTCCTAACAATAGGAGAGGGTGTGTCTTTGACTCTTTTGCATGCTTTTGAAACTCTTTTAAATCCTATTGATTTGCACTATCCAACCTTGATATGAGGGCTTTTGCCTTGTCTTATTTATTTCTATTTTCTTTTGCAGTGTTTGGTGATTGTCTCTTTGAAGCCTGCTCCTTTCTGAAGAGGAAGCAGGTGAGTGCATTTTTGGGAGAGGTAAGGTATGTAGGGAAAGTTAGGAGGACTGGAGGGATGGAAAATATGGTTGGAATATAATGTGTGAGAAAAAAAGAGATTTCAGTTAAAAAAATCATTCCTCCTATAATACTGAATTGTATTACAAGATCAAAAAACATTGTAATGCTCATTACATGTTTTTAACCTCAGAAGAGTTACTTTTTTAATTGTTACTATTCTAACTGCAATAGTATAAAATGCTAATAAATTTGCAATACTACTGCAAGACAAGATTCTTACTATTATATAACATATTTGCCTTAGGTATTTTCATGAAAATTCATTCCAATGCTCATCCATACTGCATTCTATAATGACAATTATTATTGCATTCTCAACATTCTCTAATATCTCTTTACAGTCCTTTTACATAGATATAATCGACAATCATTTGCTCCAAGTCTCTGTCTTGTCTTTCTGTTTTCTTATTAGTTTATTAAGGCTCTATAATGGTGATCAAATTCCTGAATTCTATAAATTTTGCATTATGGTACAAGAAAAGATTTTTCTTAAATGCTTCAAAAGGGATTTAAATGCAATATTTTACTGAAATTTGAAGGCAGAAAAAAAATCGCATAATGTGAGAAGGCATTGTGCAGATAGATCAAAGAGAGTTCAAATGAGTTCTGATGGTACCGTGCTGAGGGCTTGAAGATGTGCATGAGTCACAGAAGGCAATCAGAGAAAATAGCTTGGGAACTGAAAGATTTAAGGAAGGAGTTTCTTTCCAGAATCTTGTGGGGTGAATGTAGTCCTGCTGAGTTTTCAGTTTTGGTCCAGTAAAGTTCAATTTGAAATTCTGACCCCCAGAAGTGGCAGATAATAAACTGTGTCATTTTAATCTGCTAACTTTGAATCAGGTTGTTGTCCATCTATTGTGAAATAAGTATCATTAGAAAATAAAATTTCAATTTTGATACATTTTAATCTATCTTTTTTTTTGCTTATAAGAATTACTTAGCTGGCTGGTGGTGGAGGCAGAAATCGCTGAGTTTGAAGTCATCATGGTCTACAGAAGGGAGTTCCAGGACAGAGAAACCCAATCTAGAAAAAAAATAGTTCAATAGCATAACAAAGATCTTTTTTTCTAATTTGTCATAATTGATCATTTTATATGTGACAAAATATGTGTCAGAGTGCTGCATACAATCCTTCTGTACACTCTCAATATGTATTCCTCTCATTGATTGATAAGGAGTTGACTACAGCAGATTTCTTTGGTTTTGTTTTGATTTGGTTTCAAGTGAACTCGGAGCTTTTGCCTCAAACTTCTCATTCCCTTTACAGATTTGTTGTTTTTTTTTTTTGAATCACTGTTATAAATTAGTTACCTTTTAAATCCCTATCATTAATCAATTGGCTCTTGAATTCCAGGTATAAGTCAGTTGCTGGTTGCATATTTCTATAATCCTACCATGCTAGAAACTGGGATGGGAGAATGTCAAGTTCAGAGTCAACCTGGTTTACACATCAAAACTCTGTTACATAAAGCAAATGAAAGCAAGGAAAAAAGCAAAAACAAACAAATGCAGAACCCTTAGTTGTATATGTACATAGCCATATAGATACTATAAGTCTTTTTGCTTAATTTTCTGTTTTTTCCCATTAAATTCTTTTCTAGTTAAGGTACCTTTAGGAATCTATGAATGGAAGAACAGTTTGGAAGTCTGCAAATAAAATGATAATTGTTAACATAAGTCCTTTTCTCTTACAGTAGTGTCTGTGCTCTTCCTGGTCAAATAAATATAACTTACAGGTAATTTTGTACCAATATCTAATATAAATTCTACTAGAATATGTAAAAATCTACATTTTCCTAAAAACATCATTTATCTCTTTCACCACCTGCCTTCTGTCACCTGATCTTTTGCTGAACTAATAATTCTGACACAACTGACAGTGCTTCAATTGTGCTTATATCCCTTTTTCTGCAATAAAAGGACTTCACAGGCAAATATTTTGCATTTTAATGTCTTCCTTCATGTCAGTATCTCTAAAAACTCTGACCTTTTATTTTCTATATGTTCCAGAATAATGTTGTTGAACAAAAACCAAATTTATCCAAAATGCTTATGAGAAAAAGGCTGTTTCATTTAAACCAATACCTAATATTTCTCTGTTACTCTGTCTTATCAGGCATGTCTATAGCTGTGAGGAAACACTATGACCGAAAGCAAGTTTTTAGTGATTTTTAATTTGTTTTACTCTAAAAATTTGTATATTATGATACAGAAATTAGCTTAATTTTAATAAATTGTTCATTGTAGGTAAAGATAAATAGATGATGGCAAAATGGTTTAGCAGGCAGAAGCACTTAGTATGAAGTATGACTTCAAGATTTGATTGCTAAATTCATTATTGAAGAAGATCAAAAATGTTTCAGTTAGTTCCTTTGTATATTATGGTTTTGGCTTGTATGCACTGACATGTACACCCACCATCCACATACCTACCCCCCCACAGAAACAATCAATCACATGAAATACTATAAATAATAAAATGTAAAAATTCAATTAACACAATGTATCAAAGTATATACTTAACAGAAAAAAGTTTACTCAAATATTATAATTAACTTCTCATATTAACTCTTAGGATATTTTTCCAAATTAAACAAAATATAATTATTGTGTTTAAATCATATCCACCACTTACCTATTCTTTCTATCAGATCTATTGTATCCAGCATCTATCTATCTGTCTATCTATGTATTATTGTTCATTCAGCTGGGGACTGGATTGTACCTCAGTAGTAGCAATTCAATTGTTTATGAAGCAAAAACTTTCTTATTGAAAACTTTTGGTAGTAGTGTTTGTGTGTTTCCCTTCTTTGAGTTGTGCTGGTGGGGTGTTATCTGTTGTCTGTGTTTTTGTGGGTGCAATTAACTTTTTTGGGTTGGGGTTTTCATTCTAGTACTTGCTATAGGACTGGGTTTGTGATACGTATTGTTTAAGTCTGCTTTTGTCATAGAATAGCTTGTTTTCTCCATTAATGTTATTGAAATCTTTGCTGGGTATAGTCATCTGGGTTTGCATTTGTGGTCTTTTAGTGTCTGCAGTACATTTGTCCAGGACCTCCTGGCTTTCATGATTTGCACTGATAAGTCAGGTGTAATTCTGATAAGTCTACCTTTATATGTTACTTGACCTGCTTCCTTTGCAGCTCTTAAAATTCATTTTTTATTCTGCATGTTTTGAGTTTTGATTATTATATGGTGAGGGGACTTTTTTTTAATCTAGTCTATTTGGTTTTCTGTAAGCTTCTTGTACCTTCATAGGGATATCTTTTATTAGGTTGGGAAAGTTTTATTGTATGATTTTGTTGAATATATTTTCTGTGCCTTTAAGCTGGAGTTTTCCTTCTTCTACCCCTATTAATTTTAGGTTTTGTCTTTTCAAGATGTCCCAGATTTCCTGGATGATTTGTTTTAAAAATTGGTTGGATTTAATGCTTCTATAGTATTTTCAACACCTGAGATTCTTTCTTTTATCTCTTGTATTCTGTTGCTTATACTTGTCTCTGTAGTTTCTGTTCATTTACCTGAATTTTGCATATCCAGAGGATATTGAGCTAATAGTTCATTACATATAGAGCCACCTGAAAAGTGGAAATATACAAGATTGCCCGACAAAAATGGGAGTATGGGGATGGGAGGAGAAGGGAGGGTGAAAGGGGAAAATGAGGGAAAAGGGGAGGGTGGAGAGGAGAACTTGAGGGAATGAGACAGTCAAGAAGGAGGATGGACAGAGATGAGAGCAAGGAAGACAATATCTTGATTGAGGAAGTCATTATAGGGTTAGTAAGAAACCTGGTTCTAGAGACATTCTCAGCTAAGAACATAAGCAATGGAGGAGAGAGGGCCTGATCTTGACTTGCCTTGTAGTCAGACTGATGAATATCACCATAGAACCTTCATCCAGCAACTGATGGAAAGAGAGGCAGAGACCTGCAATGAAGCACTGGACTTAGCTCCCAAAGCCCAGCTGAAGAGTGGGAGAAATGAGAATATGAACAAAGGGATCAAGTACACCCACTGAAACAGTTTATCTGTTATAATGGGAACTCATCAACTCCAGTTGGAATGGGAAGGAACAAGCATAGGACCAACCTAGTCCCTCTGAATGTGGTTGACAGTTATGTGACTGGGTTAGACTGGAGGCCACTGGTAGTTGCACCAGAATTTATCCCTACTGCATGTAGTGGCATTTTGGGAACCTTTTCTTTTTGTATGATACCTTGCTTTCCCTATATATAGTAGGGAGTGCATTGAACATTTACCGAATCAATGTGCCTTGCCCTCTTGAGGATTGAATGGGGGTGGGGGTGGAGGGTATGGAGATGGAATGAGAGGAGGGAACAGAGGGGGAAGTTGGATTGGTATGTATAATGAAAAAAGATAGTTTGTTTTCTGTATAAAAAAATAAAAATAAATTCTTATTAAATTTCATTCTCTCTCTCTCTCTCTCTCTCTCACACACACACACACACACACATACACACATGTATACATACTTACACACATATAGTTATGCAATTTTCAACTAAATGGAACACAAATTTTAATTTCAATCTAAGGGTCAAATTCATCCTATTTTTACTCAAGTTGAATATCTTTGCTTATCTTCATTAAGTAAATATGTAGCAAAAATACAGCTGCTTGGAAGAACTACAGAAAAATCACAGAATTCCTTAATTAATTTCTCAATTAAATGTTTTTTAACAACATTTATTAACTAAAGTCAAAAACAAAACTATTCTTTCTGAAGTGGTTCAAAAATAAATTCAGAGTATTCAGAGTAAAATCATGAAAAAAACCTTATAACCTTAGATTCTGTGATTTTTTTCTGATTATTATCATGTTAAACTCTTATAAGTATTCATTAGACTATTTTTCTTCAAGAAAACCAAATGATTAAATCCAATTTTGATTCCTCAATGTACTGTGCAGATATTGTGCATAGGTGGGGAAGGTAAGAGTGGCTGCTGTCTCAGAGTTGTAGAGAGTAGCCTCAGACCTATGGGATTCTGAATGGAGGAAGTAGGCCTGAGTTTATTCTAGTAGTTAATTCATATCCAATTTTCAATTTATATACTTTGCTGGTTCCATCTACTTGCATTTTTGTTTAAATATATTATTTATTTAATATTATAATAATAAAATTTTCTCTTATTATTTCATTTTGAACCATAGCCATCTTTATAAGCAAAATTATTTAAATTTTAACAATAAATAATTTTCACTGATTTTTTTTAGTTGAAGTTATCAAGTTATTGAGTTTGTCAGTTTCTAGGTAAAAAATAATTTGTACTATATATATATATATATTGTATAGTATTATAATGAGAAATTGTAAGGTAAAATTATTTGTAACGAGCAAAAGGAGGAGATTTTTTTTAATATCTTGACTTCAGTTTTCCTGAGAAATAAGAAGGAAATAAGTCAGTTAAATGATAATAAAATTAGATATATTTCAATGTCAGCTGTCAGTCAAAGAGATTCTTTTTTATTTTTTGCCAGAATCCATATTTATTTCTATTTTCAGAAACCTCATAGTCTTTCGTCAGATACGCCCTGGAAGGCTTGACTGTGTTCATGGGTTGTTAAGGAGATCTGCACTGTGCTAGCTGTCCATTCTTCCTATAATCTGGAGAGATGCCCATGATCTGGACATCCCTCTGTTTTGAGTAGCCAATTCTTTTTTTTTTTTTCAAAGTTTATTAAATTATGAAAGTTTCCATTTCCGCCCCTCCTTCCAACACCCTCCCACTCCCCCCTCCCCCTCCTCCTCCCTCTCTATCCCTAAGAGCAGTCAGGGCTTCCAGCCCTGTGGGAAGTTCAAGTTCCTCCCCCCTCCCTCCAGGTCCAGGAAGGTGAGTGTCCAAACATACTGGATCCCAAAAATCCAGTATATGCAGAGGAAACAAGTCCCAGTGTCATTGTCAATGGCTTTTCAGAAAGACTCCGGGCCAGCCACATTCAGAGAATCCGGCCACATTCAGAAAATCTGGTTGGATCACATGCTCGTTCAGTCCCAGTCCAACTGGCCTTGGTGAACTCTCATTACATCAGTCCCCTTGTATCAGTGGGTGATCGCACCCCTCGCACTCCTGAGTTTTTTTTCATGTTCTTCCTCCTTCTGCTCCTCATTTGGACCATGGGGGGCTCAGTCCGGTGCTCCAATGTGGGTCTCCGTCTGTATCGCCATCCATCATCGGATGAAGGATCTGGGACTTTTGTCCCAGAATCAAAGAGATTCTTAAAGGAATCCTGAAACCTTCGGGCTGATTTATGATTGCAATTTAAAACAAATGATGCTTAAGCTAAAATTTATAGCATATCCTTCTGAGCCACAAAATACAAATAACTAATCTAATTGAAAGATAAATTAAATGTCGGTTTTATTCCCAGCTGAAAATGTTGTAATCTGTATTTATTAATTATATGAGAAAATATTTTTTTTAAATGTCAGTTTTTGTTCTGCTTTTTTTATGTTTTAGGAATATGAGGATACTTAAGATTGAAAAGGAGTACTGAGAAACTGCACAATTTGCTTACATCATTCCTATTCTTTTGTAGAATAACAGGTGGAATTCAAATAAACAACAAAATGAATAGCTGCTTCCTGAAACACTGGATATTGGTGATTCTTCTCCTCTGGTCTTTCCTTAAAGTTACTGAGAACTTCCAAGCTAGGAGGACTGAGATATCAGCATCATCTACTGGGAGAGCTAAGCGTGGTTGGGTGTGGAACCAATTTGTTGTACCAGAGGAAATGGACACTAGACAACATGTTGGAAGGGTACTTATTTTCTGAAAAATTTACAGTAGATGACTTTATAAAAATGTAGTATGAATGAGTCTAATGACTTTCATATATTTAAGGAAGCCAGTAGAAAATATTAAACACAATAATAATTATCAATTGAATTTGAAACAATCACTCAATACTTGAAGAAGTAACTCCAGTTTTTAAATTTCTCTTTCTCTCTTTTCAAGAATTTATTATGTCTTTTTATTAGCCTTTAGAAATGTAATGATGTTATTTTAGAAATGGATCAAAGCAGTCAAATATAATTTATCAGCAGTACTCAACTTGATACATTGCTATGTTAAGTAACTGATGGTTTGCCTTCACTTATTTTTAATTATGTATATTAACTCAATCCCTTTTACAAACTTGAGAACTTAATGAGCCTATACATGCCATGTAATTAGTGAAATTTATGTCCATGGATTGATTATTTTCACTTTATTAGAAAACTATATGTAAAAAAATTTCCTAATGAGACAGAACCTATTCAATCTGATTTTTATTATTTGATTTATTTTAAACAAAGGTAATTAAGTAGAATGTCCTTATTTGTAACTGTAGAAGGAGCGGCGGGCCACTTCCCGCCTCCCACCTGGCTAGCTTTACACCCAAAATAATTACACGGAAACTGTATTCTGTAGCGAAGAGCTGCGGGCAGGCCTGCTTTTCATCCCGCACGGCTCCCGCATGGCTAGCTTAGCCCCGGAAATAACAACACACAAATTGTATTCATTTAAACACAGCCTGGCCTATTATCTGTAGAGAGTTAGTTACTATCTAACTCTCACATCTTGATTAACCCATTTCTAATAATCTGTGTAGCACCACGAAGTGGTGGCTTATCGGGAAAGATTCAGCATGTCTGACCTGGTGGCTGGATCCATGGCATCTGCCTCATTGCCCTCTTCCCAGCATTCTGTTCTGTTTATTCTGCCTACCTAATTTTCTGTCCTATCAAAGGGCCAAGGCAGTCTCTTTATTAACCAATGAAAATAACACATAGACAGAAGGCCCACCTACATCATGTAACTCTCTTGCTTAAGATGTAGTGAGGATGCCCAGTATTTGATACACAGTAAAGTATAAGATATCATTCAATTCAATTAGGTAAATCTTAACATTGATATTGGATTACCAAAATGACAAAAATCTACTCCCTAGACACAATATTTTTGCCCAAATAAACTATATTTTACAAAATACCCGTTTGCCCAAAGACAGGAATTTGCTTAACTTGATTTGAGGAATATAATGGAGATCCAACCAACCTTTTGGATGTGTACTTAAACACTCTGTTCAAAGGTATTTAGAAATTATTTCAAAAATGGATATGGAATACATTCATTCATTTATAAGTTTAATTTATTGTCTATTAGTTATTAAATAAAGTCTCAAGTTACCAAAATGAAACATTTTTATCATTTGACACATTGATAGTTATATAAATTTATTTCTATTAATTTACTAACCTATGAAATAGAAAACTCCATTCATTTATAAATAATTTTTATGCTAAAGAGATGTAGCCAGAAATAAAATCTGTTTGATAGTTTCTCTATTTCATTACATAAAAGTGATTTGGATTTTATTATTAAAACAATATATTTATTTAAGCTATGCAATTTTTCTCATAGTCACATATAAGATTAATTAATATAGAACAATAATTTACAACTTGTAAAATCAGAATCGCTGTGAAATGTGCTTCATGGTTGAATATAATTACTTGGAAGTTTTACTCAGAAGAAGAGACTACTTAAAAATGGTGACCCACAGACGGATATATGCTCAATAATAATAATATCTTTGAGTTACAATGCAGTGGCATCTTCATTTTAGAATAATTTCAATATGAAAAGTCATGTAGCCAGTTTACTTGTATAAAAATAACACTTGTATTGTTGCATAGACTTTGAATTTCAGATTAATTCCTTAACTGTATAGATTTTGACAATTGAGATTTAAACAGAATGGAAGAATAACCATAAGAAAGTAGTGTACATATGAGAATTTAGCATGCAATGTAGTGAAATAATTTTTAATTCTTAGCTGAGTTTCTAATTTTTTTAGGTTTTAATTTATTTCTCGATTTTTATCTTTGACATATTATCTAGAAATTGGCTATTCTTGGAAGAATATAGAAAAGAGGGTGCTCTTAACTTTATGATGTCCTGTTGTTCCTGTACTGTATTTAGAAGGTCTCCATTGATGTCCTTTAATTTAACTGATGCTAGTAATTAAACTCAGGGAAGTGTGTTTGCTATACAAGCATTGTGCTATCTAAGTATAGTCTCTGGCCGCTTGAGATTTAAATATTTGTAATATAGTAGTCATCAGTAGAAGACATGGGCCCACACAGTTTTTTGTCTTGTTTTAAGTGTACAAAAAGTCATGTAGCACCAAGAAAGTGTAAATTGTTTTGCTATTTCCTTCTCTATAAAGCAGTTGAGGGTGTTCAGTGGATAAAGGCCCAAGAATTGAAGCCTGAAAACCTGAGTTTGATCACTGACCTAAATAGTGAAAGGAGAGAACTGACTTTCACCTGTTATCATTTGATGGGCTACACACAGCACTATGAAAAAGCTCCACACACAAGCAATCACACAAGCTCACATACATATGAAAGGAATAGAAAAATATTTTTAAGAGATGCAATGATCACAAAGATAACATTTATAATGGTTATAATATTTTTTGTACAAGTATAATGAGGTTCTAGAGTTCAATATAAGCAATAAATGTGTTTATATAATTATTAAATCTTTTGCTCCTTAATTATATATATATGACTATATTTATATGCATATATATACAAAATATTTGAGATAACCTTTTTACTAAGACTACATTACAAATAGTTGAACTAAGTTTAACTTAGTTAATGAATAATTTTATAGCAATCTTATTTACTTTTTACTTTTTCTGAATTTGTTTTAATTTCATGTATTTTGGTGATTTGCCCAATGTATTTCTGCATGAGGCTGTTGGATCTTTTATAACAGTAGAGAAAGACAGTTGTAAGCTACAATGTTGGTCCTGAGATTTGAACCTGGTCCCCTATAAGAGCAGTTCAGTGCTGACAAGCACTGAGCCTTCTCTCCAACCTGAAAAGCCTAAGTTAATTGGTCTAAAGTAATTAGAAGTGTTTATAAGTATAGTTAGTTTAATTATAAATAATACTAAGTTACAATTAGACTACCTACAAATAATATAATTATAATTTGTCAAGTTACATTTATTCGAATTACAAATAGACTATAATTAGTCAAATTATAAATAAATTTAAACTAATTAGACTTATTTGTTTAAAATAATGAAATTTTGGTACATCATTAACCTCTCCAGTGCTTGACATGGATGTAAATTTCACATAAGTATTTTTTTCAGTTGATATTATGAAGAATTATAAACTATGGTGGTGATTCAAGCATTTAATCCCAGCACTTGGGAAGTAGAGGCAGGTGGTTCTTTAAGTTCAAAGCCAGCAAGGCCAACAGAATGAGTAAAAGGACAGCCAGGACTACACATAGAAACCCTGTCTCAAAACACAAAATATAATAATAATAATAATAATAATAATAATAATAATAATAATAATGAATTATATAGGATTATTTAATTGATAGTAATTAAAATACAAAAAAGATGAACCCTAAGTAAAATTTTCCATTTGTCAGAAATTCACTGTCTATTTTTACTTGCAGCTAATATCTGAATTAGACAATGGAAATCACACTTTCCAGTACAAGCTACTGGGAACTGGAGCTGGAAGTTTCAGCATTGATGAAAGAACAGGTGACATATTTGCCATACGGAAGCTCAATAGAGAGGAACAATCTCTCTACATTTTGAGAGCCCAGGTAATAGACACCACCACTGGAAAGGCTGTGGAACCTGAGTCTGAGTTTGTCATCAGGGTTTTGGATATCAATGATAATGAACCCAAATTCCTGGATGAACCTTATGAGGCCACTGTACCAGAGATGTCTCCAGAAGGTATTGTATGTTAATTTACATCAGAGCTTTATTAGCATGACAATAGATTTAAAATTTTGAGTATATGATTGACAAAACATTGTTTTACTTTCCTTATTAAACTTTCCTGTGACAAAATTTTAAGTAAAATATTTGCAGAATTATGAAATATAATACCATTGTATAAGGTAAATTAAGAAGAAAATTACAAAATAATATCTAGTGAGCTCAATTTACTTAGTACTTTATTATTGCTTCAAAATGGCTTTTTCTCTATGGGATAATGTGATGGATTTATTTTTCTATACACTGTGTGTATGAAATACAAACTTCTTCACATATAATGCTCCTTTTTAGTAGTTTTATTTATATCTGAAATGAATTTGATTTCAAGTTGGACATTCAAGTTTAATTGAGCTAAAATTTACATTTTTATCAATTGCAACTCCATATTACAAAGCAATTATCCTATAATTCTTCAAATCGTGTTTAAAGGTTTAGATATATATTTAATATACTAACAAATCTATAAAATATTCATGACATATAAAAGAAAATAAACTGCACAACAAAAACTAGTACAATCATCAAAAACAAGGAACACAAAGATAAAAGAGTGCTTAAACATT
Organism: Myodes glareolus; assembly: GCF_982192425.1. Classification (NCBI taxonomy): domain Eukaryota; kingdom Metazoa; phylum Chordata; class Mammalia; order Rodentia; family Cricetidae; genus Myodes; species Myodes glareolus. The sequence goes on from NC_142030.1 coordinate 118,614,709, forward strand.
TATATTTGTCTTTGCTCATTTTAATTTATTTTCCAACATTATTTATATTAAAGTTTAAATTGAGAAAATTAGTAAGAGATGATTTCAAAGGAATAAAGTTGTCATCTACTTTGCCTATCAAAATAACTGAAACCAAGCAAATTTATGGTTATAAAAAAAATTGTCTTAAGTCAGCCAAAAAATGGATATCACAATATACAGCAGAATTTAATTCAAAATTTTATTTAAAATGATATATAAATGCTTTAGCCATCATCATGTTAAAATAGGCTAAATTATTTTGAAGCTTATTTATGGAAATTTTGCGTAATCATCCATTGATTATAAAGTGTATTTCTCATTGTATTTTTCCTGATTTTTTTTACTTTAAACTTATCAGTTATAAATTAATGGTGCAATTTAAAATTGATTGTAAGATACTATTTTTATTTGGATGAACATAATTACAACATAAATTACCCATAAATTGCATAATATGTGTCAAAAATAAATTTTATTCATTTATTTTTAAAACTCCTTTAAATTTTTTGTTATGATAGCTCCAGAAACAAATTCCTTATACTTCCTATTTGGTTCTTCCCTTCTCATCTTCCTTCCTATACTTATTCTTCCTTTTCTTATTTCTCTAATCTCCTTCTTCTATTCTTTTATCTAATAAAATTTTTAGTATTATCATGTAATGATAACATTTTGTTTTAAAGTAAATAATAGAATCATGAAGGAATTTTAGTAGTTAATTTCTAGAATGGCATTTATGCCAGTTAAACACACATCAATAAAATATCTTATTTTAAATAAGCATGACTTATAATTAGTATGTGATAAAAATGGTAAGTGCAGATAAGGTATGACAGTCATTATACATCTGGAGAAGTGGAGTAGATTTTTTAGAGGAAAAAAGTTCAGGAAATGATAAAAAGAGGCCAGTCATGTGTTCTAGGTGAAGACCTCCATAGAAAAGTGACCACAATCACATGTGTGAATAATTTCATAACATGCAAAAATCATGCATCATGGACATATACACAAACACATTTACAAAGATAGTACACAAAATGATTTAAATATAAGTAATTAGAATCTAATACAATCTATATTTAGGGAGCACCAGTGAAACAATGTAACAGTTACCAAATTATTCTTAGAAAAAAAGTTTTCATCTGAATCTATGTTGAAAACTCCTAAAGGATAATGGATTCCTTATAAATCAAATAATGTGTGGTTGCTTATCTTTGATTTTTTTGTGATATTCAACACACATAGTAGAATTTAGAAAAATGGTCTAATACTTTATTTGGAGATGAGGAGAAATGAAATGAACAATTACAGAATTAGAAAGCATATAGGGAATAAATGTGTTTTGTTGATAGTGTTATAGCATAACTAATAACACAGTTTTTCCATGCTGTTTATGTTGTCCTAAATTTTCTATTTTTATGATAATCATCATGAAAAAATGTAACAATAATGTGGGGATGAAAAGATTATTTCACTTTATCATTTCATCACTGAGTGAAGTCATAGCAGAAACACAAAATACAGTTGAAACTTGTGGGTATGAATTCAAGCAGGAGCCATGGAGCCATGCTTGCTTGCTTTTGGTTTCTTTCTTATGTCTTACTCTTCATTCTATCTTATTACCCAGGAGAACCTTCTGAGTGGAGGCACCACTTTCCTACAGGACTTGTGTCAAATTGACAAAAAAAAATACAACACATTTGGTGACTGCATATCTTTGTTAGTCATATTTTAAAGTTAATTTATGAACTATTTAATTAATCTATGAGATTCAGTAGATCTTTTACGGGTATCAAACAGTTAAATTTATGTGGAATCTTAATACTCACAACTAGAAATTTACATTTACATTTTGGATAGGGCACCAAAAGAATGAACAAAAGTTTTTATTAATCTGGTTACTGTTGAAGTCAGGGATTTTCACATTGTTTTGTTATTTTACCAATGATTCCCTTTGGAAGCAGTAATGTATATCTGTAACATTACACAATCAACTAGTGAGATACTATTGGTAGAGGGTACTCATTCGTTCCTGGCTGCCCAGACCTGAATAATCACACTAAAGCTATATTAATTACATTACTGCTTCTTATTAATTAACTCTTACATCTTAAAACATTCCTATTATTTTATATTTTACTGTTAGTCTCACTGTTTACTGGTAAAGGTTCTGGAGATGTCTGTCTTCTTTGGCAGCTACATGCCATCTCTCTTATTCTGCCTAATCTCTCTCTATATATCTCAGTTAAGATTTCATGGCTGCCTATTTTCTGCTCCTACATAGAACAAAAACAGCTTCTTTATTAACAAGTGTGTAGTAAGAGGAAACAGTGGGTTGCATCCCACCCAGCTCCTGGCTGCCTGGCTAGCTTAACCCCCAAAATAATTACACAGAAGCTGTATTCATTTAAGCATTGCCTGGCCCATTAGTTCTAGTCTCTTATTGGCTAACTCTAGAATCTTGATTCAACCCATTTCTAATAGTCTGCATGTCACCATGAGCTTGTGTCTTACTGGGTAAGATTCAGCATGTCTGACCTGGCAGTTTCATGGCAGGTAGCTCTCTCAGCCTGCCTTCTTTCTCCCAGCATCCAGTCCTGTCTTCCCTTCCTATCTAAGTTCTGCCCTATCAAAAGGCCTAGGCAGTTTCTTTATTTGACCAATAAAAACAACAAATAGAAAGAAGGCCCTCTTATATCCCCAATGTTAATAAAAAAAATCACAGAATAAAGAGGGGATTCCCACATCACCTCACCTTTTCTTTCTAATTAAAAGGGCAAGTTTCAACTTTATAAGAGTAAAATTACATATAAAAACAGTTATCAATTAAGAATTACAGTTATACTGTTTATATGTACTTTATCTTTTATTATGTCAAATGAAAACTATAACTATCTGTTCTTCAACTACTTCAAAGAAGTCAAAAGGACATAATAATACGTAAGTTAACAGGAAGTGAATTGAAAAGTACTTCCAAAACTCTACCATTAACAGAGACATCCACTACCTGTATTGTCACCCAAAGCTCTTCTGTAACATCAGGGCATCCATATTTAGTCTACAGGCCCATAGAATAAAACAAACTTTGCTATAAAACAGGAGATTTGTAAGACTGCTTTGTCTCTATTGGCAGTTTCTCAGTCACTCTCTTCTCTATCCTAAAGAATGTTTGGCAAACTATTTCATGAGGCAGGAACCCTGATGGACTGGCCTCACCTTTAGGCAAGTTGAGCAATCACTTTGCTGTGGGTGCTTTATGTCCATTTCATATATCATACCATTAAGCCATCAAGGCAATAGCAGTGTCTTACCCAATGGCTAAAAACTCCCTACGAAGCCTCTTTGCAGTTCATCATTCTCTTGAAATAAATTGGTGCTGCTAGGAACAGGTGTGTCTAATTGTCATGTAAAGTCCTAAGTTCTTAAACCATTTTACCTGCCATATTCTATTAGTCTTTGAAAGGTTTGAACAATTCCTATCCAACTGAAATATAGCTCTGTATATCTAGAAAACCCAACTAACATGATTACAAACTTGACCAGTATAGATAATAATCTATTAGCAAATATTTCTTAGTTATACATTATATTTTTAAATAAGCTGCACAAACACATTAATCAAGGCAGAAAAATACATATAACAAAGTAGACCTTTAATTTGTATCAATAAACCAAGATCTATACCAATACAAAGTATTCATCTCTATAGCATATTCCCTTTTAAATATAAGAAAATATTTATAGACAATCTCTTAGCGAACTAGGGCGCTGTTTTCTAGACTATTTCCTGCTTATTTGGGGGCAATATTAATCAGGTCTTTCAAAGGGTATCTTTGTGGTAGATGCTCCTAAGCCAGCAGTCTTGAAGTTGTTGTGGCAGTTGGACCATTTGAGTCATTGCTTCAGGCAGTCTTGTTTGATAAAACCATATTAGCTGGTAAAAAAAGAAGAAGAATCTCTTTTCCAAAGCAATATCTCCTTAGACCCAAATTTGTAATCAAGATACCTTTAAAATATATATGTCAGTTTAGTTTAGCAGCCCATACAATGAAATGTCTCTCTATACTTAGCTCACTTACAGTCAAAAATTTAAAGAAAACACAATAATATACACAATCTAGACTCTCTGTGTGTTCCCATCTTTATATTGCTTCTTTTTTTTTATTTCTTTAATCTATGGCTGCCTTTATTCTGTCTCTTTAAAGACTTTTTTTTATTTTGTAAAACAAATTATTTCTATTTATGACTGTCTATACTTTTTTTCTTTTCTCTCTCAAGTCTATGTACATTTTTCAAAACACACTGTGACACATTGAGTGGTTTATTTCTTTCTGAATATATCTTTACTGCATATCTGTAATCATTTTTAAACCAGTAGCACTCTTAAAATATTAACAGCTTGGTTGCAGAGTCTGTGGATGCCGGCTCTGCCTCTCTTAACCTTTCTATATGGCTGAGATACCTTTTTTACCAGATCTGGTACTGAGGGGTGGGAGACCTACTCATCGTCTCAACTCTTGGAAGTAATCTGCCCATGCTGTCACCAAGTACTTGCAGCATGCTGCGAGGAAACCCACTTCATGTGCTTAGCCTCCTAATAGAGCCAGAGCTGTGTGTGCAATGAGCACAAACCAGGAAGCCTTCTTAAAGGAATTGCTCAGCTTTTACTGCTACCAATGTGTCAGGAAGTCTTCTCTAAAAAAAATACCCCTACTTGCTTCTAACCAACAGAATAAAACAGAAAATTCTGCTGCCATGAAGCCATGCTTATGTCCATGAGTGTGTGTGTGTCTGTGTGTGTGTGTGTGTGTGTGTGTGTGTGAGAGAGAGAGAGAGAGAGAGAGAGAGAGAGAGAGAGAGAGATACTTCCCAAACTCTTTCAGGTTTTATGTCATTGTAGTCACCACACAGTGGGTGCCTTTTTGTACAAAGAGGCTGCTTATGTGTTCTCAGCTATCCAGTCATGAATAATTACACAAAACTATATTACTTATAATACTTCCTGGCAACAGTTCCTACTCCTGTACTGAGGCTATCCACCAAGAGGGGTGAGTTTGCACCTTCCCAGCTGTAAGGGAGTGCAGGAAACCTTCAGCTCTTGCTGCAGGCGCTTCGTTGTTCCACACAGCCCTCCACTCGCCCCAAGTTTGCCCTTTTGTCTAAGTAGTCCTTGGATCTCCAGGAGTCCCTGTCCCTGTGCTGAGGACAACAATCAAGAACTGTGAGTGGGTGCCATCCCGAGGCAGGACAGACGGTCCGATTAAGGAGAACAGGGCCCCTTCACCTCCTGTTGCAGGGGCTTCTTTGTTCCACCTGACCCTGCCTCCCCCAAGATTGCCCTATTGTCTGCGAGGTCCTTGGACCATGAACAATTTCTACGCCTGCACTGAGGAGATCCATCCAGAGTCAGTCACAGCATAGATTTGGTCAAGACTCCAAGATTTTCCTGGCTCCATTTGAAGAAAGAGATTGACAGGCTCCAATACAAGAATTCCCCCAACAACCTGAAAGGCAACATGAAAACACCAGGGATCACGCAACAAGAAGACTTGCACATGCTATTCCAGAAGAAGTAGAAGAAATCGACTTTAAACATAACATTATGAAAATAATAGAGGACATTTAACAGGATGTGAAATGCTGCTGTAAAAAAAAATAGAGAAGACAAAAAAGGTAGAAGAAATGAATAAATCTCTCAAAGATACCCATGAAAACCAAGATAAAATAATCAAAAAGGTAATAGAAACAGTTAAAGACTTGAAAAATGAAATGGAGGTAATGAAGAAAACAAACCAAGGGAAAGCTAGGTATGGAAAATCTGGGTAAATGAACAAGAACTACAGAGACAAGTATAACCAACAGAATACAAGAAATAGGAGAAATAATCTCAGACACCAAAGATACTATAGAGGAAATAAACTCATTGATTAAAAAAAAATAACAAATCCAACAAATTCTTAACACAAACCATTCAGAAAAACTAGGACACAGTGAAAAGACCAAACCTAAGAATAATAGGAGTAGAAGAAGAGAAGAATTACAGCTCAAAGGCCCAGAAAATATATTCAGCAAAATTATAGAAGAAAACTTTCCCAACCTAAAGAAGGATAATCCTTTGAAGGTACAAGAAGCATACAGAACATTAAATAGACTGGATCAAAAAAAGGCATCCCATCACCATATAATAATCAAAACACAAAACATACAGAATAAAGAACAAATATTAAGAGCTGCAAGGGAAAAAGGTCAAGTAAACTATAAAGAGAAACCTATCAGAAATACACCTGACTTCTCAATGGAAACAATGTAAGCCAGAAGGTCTTAGATAGATGTGCTACAGACACTAAGAGACCATGGATCCAAGACCAGACTACTATACCCAGCAAAGCTTGCATTCACTATCGATGGAGAAAACAGGATATTCCAGGACAAAAACAGATTTAAACAATACATAGCCAAAAACGCAGCCTTACAGAAAATACTAGAAGGAAAACCACAAACCAAGGAAGCCAACAAAATCCATAATAAAACAAGCATCTAACAACCTTCCACCAGCATAACTCAAAGAAGGGAAACACACAAACACTACCACCAGAAAAAATAACTGGAGTTAACAACCAATGGTTTTTAATATTACTTAATATCAATAGACTCGATTCACCTATAAAAAGGCACAGGTTAAGAGAATGAATATGAAAACATGATCCAACATTCTGCAATTTACAAGAAAAATATCTCAAACTCAAAGATAGACACAACCTCAGATAAAGAGTCAGGAAAAGGTTGTCTAATCAAATGACCAAAGAAACAAGTGGGTGTGGCTAACTAATATCTAACAAAATTTATTTCAAAGTAAATTCGATCATAAGAGATGGAAAAGGACACTTTATACTCATAACAGGAACAATTCATCAGGAGGAATTCTCAATCCTGAATATCTGTGTCCTTAATATAAAAGCACCCACTTATGTAAAAGAAACATTACTAGAACTCAAAGAATGCATCAAACCCCACATTCTAATAGTGGGTGATTTCAACACTCCTCTCTCAGGAATCGACAGGTCAACAAGACAGAAACATAACAGAGAAATAAGAGAACTAACAGATTTTATGAACCAAATGGATGTAACAGAATTCCACCCAAACAGAAAAAAATATATCTTCTTCTCAGCATCTCATGGAACCCTCTCAAAGATTGATCACATAATAGGTAACAATGCAAAATCAATAGATACAAAGAATTTGTAGTAACCACCCGTGTACTATCAGATCACCATGGAATAAAGTTAGAATTCAACAACAATTCTAACCCCAGAAAGCCTACAAACTCATGGAAACTGAACAGTCAGCTACTGAACCACTCCTGGGTCAAGAAAGAAATAAAGAAATTAAAGTCTTCCTTGAATTCAGTAAAAATAAAGACAGAACATAACCAAACCTATGGCACACTATTAAAGCAATGCTAAGAGGAAAGTTCAAAGCACTAAGTGCACACATAAAGAAAACAGAGACAGCACACATTAGAGACTTAAGAGCACAGCTGAAAGCTTTAGAAAAAAAAGCAAACTCACCAAGGAGGAGTAGAAGACTGGAAATAATCAAACTGAGGGATGAAATCAACAAAATAGAAACACAGGAAACAATCCAAAAAATCAATGAAACAAGAAGCTGGTTCTGTGAGAAAATCAACAAGATTGACAAACCCCTATCCAAACTAATCAAACAGCAGAGAGAGGACATGCAAATTAAGAAGATCAGAGATGAAAACGGGGACATAATCACAGACACAGGGAAAATTTAGAGAATCATGAGAACTTGCTACAAAAGTCTGTATGCCACAAAATTGGAAAATGTAAAAGAAATGGACACTTTTTAGATACGTACCATATACCAAAATTAAATCAAGACCACGTGAACAATTTTTTATTTTTTTTGTAATTTCATTAAATTATAAAAGTTTCCATTTCCGCCCCTCCTCCCACCACCCTCCCACTCCCCCCACTTCTTCTCCTCCTCCCTCTCCATCCCTAAGAGCAGTCAGGGTTTCCTGCCCAGTGGGAAGTTCAAGTTCCTCCCCCATCCCTCCAGATCCAGGAAGGTGAGTGTCCAGAAGGACTGGATACGCAAAATCCAGTATATGCAGAGGAAACAAGTCCCAGTGCCATTGTCAATGGCTTTTCAGAAAGACTCCGGCCAGCCACATTCAGAGAATCCGGCCACATTCAGAGAATCTGGTTGGATTGCGACCTCGTTCAGTCCCAGTCCAACTGGCCTTGGCAAACTCTCATTAGATCCGTCCCCTTGTATCAGTGGGTGATAGCATCCCTCGCAGTCATTATTTCCTTTTTCATTTTCTTCCTCCCTCTGCTCCTCATTTGGACCTTGGGGGGCTCAGTCCGGTGCTCCAATGTGGGTCTCCATCTGTATCGCCATCCATCGTAGGATGAAGGTTCTCTCTGATCTTACCGTCTTTGCTCATGGTCTCTTTCCTTCTGCTTCTTGTTTGGACCTAGGGAGTTAAGTTCAGTGTTACGATGTGGGTCTCTGTCTCTATCTCCATTCATCGCCAGATGAAGGTTCTATGGTGATAAGCAAATTATTCATCAGTATGGTTATGGGCCTAGGCCGTTTCAGGCACCCTCTCTTCTGTCCAGAGAACTCCCTTCTCTCTAACCCTCTCCCCTTCCATCAACGCTCCCAACCCCCCATGCACCCGAGGTTACCTGGGACTCTTGTCTATTTCCTACCTCCTGGTGGATTGCTAAATAATCTTCATCAGGTTCATCTTCTTATTTAGCTTCTCTAGGATCATGAATAATAGGCTCAAAGACCTTTAATTATGGTTAGAATCCACTTATGAGTGAATACATACCGTGTTCCTCTTTTTGGGTCTGGCTTACCTCACTCAGTAAAGCGTTTTCTATTTCCATCCATTTGCATGCAAAATTCAAGATGTCATTGTTTTTTACCGCTGAGTAAAACTCTAATGTGTATATGTTCCACACCTTTATTAACCATTCTTCTATTGAGGGGCACCTAGGTTGTTTCCAGGTTCTGGCTATTACAAATAGTGCTGCTATGAACATAGTTGAACAAATACTTTTGTGGTATGATAGGGCATCTCTTGGGTATATTCCCAAGAGTGGAATTGCTGGGTCCTGAGGGAGGTTGACTCCCAGTTTCCTGAGAAAAGGCCACACTGATTTCCACAGTGGCTGCACAAGTTTTCATTCCCACCAACAATGAATGAGTGTTCCCCTCATTCCACATCCTCTCCAGCATAGGCTATCATTGGTGTATTTGAGTTTGGCTATTCTGACAGGTGTAAGATGATATCTCAAAGTTGTTTTGATTTGCATTTCCCTGATCGCTAAGGAGGTTGTGCATGACTTTAAGTGCCTTTGGGCCATTCGGAGTTCATCTGTTGTGAATTCTCTGTTCAGTTCAGTGCCCCATTTTTTAATTGGGTTAATTAGAGTTTTAGTGTCTAGTTTCTTGAGTTCTTTGTATATTTTGGAGATCAGACCTTTGTCTGATGAGGGATTTGTGAAGATCTTCTCTCATTCGGAAGGTAGCCTTTTGGTCTTACTGACAGTGTCCTTTGCTCTACAGAAGCTCCTCAGTTTCAGGAGGTCCCATTTATTCATTGCTTCTCTTATTGTCTGAGCTCCTGGGGTTCTGCTTAGCAACTGGTCTCCTGTGCCTATATCTTGTAGACTACTTCCCACTTTCTCTTCTATCAGATTCAAAGTGGTCAGATTAATGTTGATGTCTTTAATCCATTTGGACCTGAGTTTTGTGCATGGTGATAGATATGGATCTATTTTCATTCTTCTACAGGTTGACATCCAGTTATGCCAGCACCATTTGTTAAAGATGCTTTCCTTCTTCCATTGTATGCCTTTAGCTCCCTTGTCAAATATCAGGTGTTCATACGTTTGTGGGTTAATACCGGGTCTTCTATTCGATTCCATAGGTCGAATTCTCTGTTGTTATGCCAATACCAAGCTGTTTTCAATACTGCTGCTCTGTAATAGAGTTTGAAGTCAGGGATGGTAATGCCTCCAGAAGTTCCTTTATTGTATAAGATTGTTTTGGCTATCCTGGGTTTTTTGTTTTTCCATATAAACTTGATTATTGTTCTCTCAAGGTCTGAGAAGAAGTTTGATGGGATTTTGATGGGAATTGCTTTGAATCTATAGATTGCTTTTGGTAGAATTGTCAATTTTACTATGTTGATTCTCCCAATCCCAGAGCATGGGAGGTCTTTCCATTTTCTGGTATCCTCCTCAATTTCTTTCTTCAAGGACTTAAAGTTCTTGTCAAATAGGTCTTTCACTTCCTTGGTTAGAGTTACCCCAAGATATTTTATGCTATTTGTGGCTATCATGAAAGGTGATGTTTCTCTGATTTCCCTCTCTGCTTCTTTATCCTTTGTGTATAGGAGGGCAACCGATTTTTTGGAGTTGATCTTGTATCCTGCCACATTACTAAAGGTGTTTATCAATTGTAGAAGTTCTTTGGTAGAGTTTTTGGGGTCGCTTCCGTACACTATCATATCATCTGCAAATAACGAAAGTTTAACTTCATCCTTTCCAATTCGAATCCCCTTGATCCCCTTATGTTGTCTTATTGCTATTGCTAGGACTTCAAGCACTATAATGAAGAGGTATGGAGAGAGTGGACAGCCTTGTCGTGTTCCTGATTTTAGTGGAATGGCTTTGAGTTTCTCTCCGTTCAATTTGATGTTAGCTGTCGGCTTAGTATATATTGCTTTTATTATATTTAAGTATGATCCTCGTATACCCAATCTCTCCAACACCTTTATCATAAAGGGGTGTTGAATTTTGTCAAATGCTTTTTCAGCATCCAATGAAATGATCATATGGTTTTTTCTTTAGTTTATTTATATGATGGATTACATTGATAGATTTGCATATGTTGAACCAGCCCTGCATCTCTGAGATGAAGCCCACTTGATCATAATGGATAATTTTTCTAATGTATTCTTGTATTCGGTTTGCCAGTATTTTATTGAGTATTTTGGCGTCAATGTTCATGAGTGAGATTGGTCTGTAATTCTCTTTCTTGGTTGTGTCTTTGTGTGGTTTTGGTATCAGGGTAACTGTAGCTTCATAAAAAGAGTTTGGCAATGATTCTTCTGTTTCTATATTGTGAAATACATTAAGGAGTATAGGTATTAGTTCTTCCTGGAAGTTCTGGTAGAATTCTGCATTGAAACCATCTGGTCCTGGGCTTTTTTTTGGTGGGGAGGTATTTGATAACAGCTTCTAATTCTTCGCGACTAACAGGTCTATTTAGATTGTTCACTTTCTCTTGATTTAACTTTGGTAAATGGTGTTTATCTAAAAACCAATCCATTTCTTGTACATTTTCCAACTTTGTGGCATATAAACTCTCATAGTAAGTTCTAATGATTCTCTGGATTTCCTCTGTGTCTGTTGTTATGTCCCCCTTTTCATTTCTGATCTTATTAATTTGAGTGTTCTCTCTCTGCCGTTTGATTAGTTTGGCTAGGGGTTTGTCAATCTTGTTGATTTTCTCCAAGAACCAACTTTTTGTTTCGTTGATTTTTTTTGGATTGTTTTCTGTGCTTTTATTTTGTTGATTTCAGCCCTCAGTTTGATTATTTCCAATCTTCTACTCCTCCTGGGAGAGTCTGCTTCTTTTTTTTCCAGAGCTTTTAGGTGTGCTGTTAAGTCTCCAATATATGCTTTCTCCGTTTTCTTTAAATGGGCACTTAGCGCTATGAACTTTCCTCTTAGAATTGCTTTCATTGTGTCCCATAGGTTTGAGTATGTTGTGTCTTTATTTTCATTAAATTCAAGGAAGACTTTAATTTCTTTCTTTATTTCTTCCTTGACCCAAGGATGATTCAGTAGTTGACTGTTCAACTTCCACGCATTTGTAGGCTTTCTGGAATTCGAATTGTTATTGAATTCTAACTTTATTCTGTGGTAATCCGACAAGACACAGGTTATTACTAATATTTTCTTGTATCTGTGTAAGTTTGATTTGTTACCGAGTATGTGGTCAATTTTTGAGAAGGTTCCATGAGCTGCAGAGAAGAAGGTATATTCTTTCCTTTTTTGGGTAGAATGTTCTATAGATATCTGTTAAGTCCTTTTGATTCATTACCTCTAGTAATTCTCTTATTTCTCTTTTGAGTTTCTGTTTGATTGACCTGTCCATTTGTGAGATGATCAACAAATAATGCATAAACATTTATAGTTTTCATACTCAGAATGAAAGTTATCATTGAAACACCATAACCATTTATGTATGTTTACAAGCAAAAAGAATATTGTAAAGGGAAACCCTTTAAAACTTGGTTTTATGTTTCCTTTTCCTTTTACAAAGAGAAAAAATAGATTGTAGTAAAGTCTTATTTATCCCTATTCCTAGGTTCTTAATGGTATAAATGGAATTTTTCAAATCTTTTATAGCAGGAAATACACCCAGTTCTTCAGTTTACAAATGTGTAGACATCTGCTGTTACAATATTATCATGATGATTTTATTATCAAAGTATAATGTGACTTGTGAATGAGACTCTGTTGACTTTACTTATTAATAGTGACTACAGTAGCATTTCAACTTTGAAATGTAAATAAAATGGCCATACTGAATTCTATTATAGTTAATTGAATATCTTATATTTTGTGTTTACTGTTTTTGGAAAAGTACATAAAATAGTGCTCAATAATATGTACCATAAATATTATAAAGTATATCATAATATACAAGCATATTTGTGATAAAACTGATATATTGAAATACAAATATATACAAATATTAATAATTACAATTTTTAACAGAAAATATTTTCTTTTCAAACTTGGTAAATTTGAAATATTATTTCTCAGAATTTTAAATTTATACATAAATTCAGATTTATGAGTTTGAATGAGTTTTTTTCTGTTCCTCTTTAACTTTGTTAAGCAAAATGTGACACACATTAAAGATATTTTCTACAAGTTTTAAAGGTAGATGTATCAAAGTTGTAACACAAGAAATCAAAATTGCACATCTCTAATACATATGCCTTTGGCCAAGCTCAGTGCCATGCAGGATCCCTAGGTGTCTATTCAGACTCCATGAACCTCTAAGAGCCCAGGGTATTTAGCTCTGTTTGTTCTCTTGTGGTGTCCATTGCTCCACTGTCCTCTAAAAGCCATCTTGTTGATCATTCTCATGATTTACTGTCCTAGAGTTTGTGAGTCTCTGCATCTGTTCTCATCAGTTGTTAGGTTCAGTCGTTTGGATGAAAGTTGAGAAGAGAAACTACAGTTAGGAATAGGCATCAATCTAAAAGTAAAACTGTTTGTCACATGGAATCATTACATTCACTTTTTCCCTGTCAATCCTGTTTGGTTCTTTCCTAAGTCTCTGGACTAGAATGTCTCTGGATCATGGTCCTGAGGATCAAGCTCACGAACATCGTACAGGTGTTTAAGTTGTGTCAATCATTGATTAGTCCCTACCACAATTACAAAACCACTATATGTAGTGATATTTGGGTTTTGCCCTAACAAATGAATCTTTCCTGGATATCAAAGTGTGGAGCTAGTCATTAGATAGCCATAGAGACCAGGCAGTGAAGCACAAACCTTTACATGTAATTGGTAGACAGAGGCAGATGAATCTTTGTTATTTTAAGGCCTCCCTGGCCTGCATGAAATTGAGCCAGATTCAGAAAAATCAAGGAAAGTAGCAGAGTTTTACACCTTTAATCCCAGAATTTGAGAGTCATGTGCTTTTAATCCTATCATTAGGGAGGTGGAGAGAGCAAGGGATGTGGCTGGGTGGAGAGAGGAATATAAAGGTGGAGGAGAAAGTTACTCAAAGCATTCAGTTTGATGATTTATACAGACAGTGTTTTCCTCTTTTGGTTCTGAGGATTTTGTATAAGGAAGAACTAGTGGCTGGCTGCTCTGCCTCTCTAATCTTTCAGCTTTCTCCACCTGAGAGCTGACTCTGATTTTTTATTTGTAAAACCAATTAAAATTCATGCTACATCTGGTGCCCAATGTCAAGCACGAATTCATGAAAAAGTGGTTTGCTTATGTCTATGTAGACACTGGCATTGGCCAAATCTACTTGCAGCCAGATTCACCACCTTGATTGCTGATTTTTTTTCTCACATAGAAGGTGGAAGGCTTTCCCTGAACCCCCTTCTCAGGCTGTTCACCAATTAGGTAGCTGCCTTGAAACACACACTGACTTCTTCTATTCTATGCAGAAGCGTCAGCCTTAAATATTCAATGTCATGTCATCAAGTTTGGGGAGAAAGTTGGGAATTCTTAGAGGGAAGACTTAGTTAAAAGAGAGAGTTTTCACATATGAAAAATGAGAAATACTACTACAATGGAGATAGTTATCTCACTGATTATACAATGCATGACTTAAAAATGGAAAAAATAAAGAATGGGCAATTAACTTCACTGGGAATGATTTAATGTTAATTTTTATTTTAAAATTATTACTGTTCATTTTATAATTCTTGGATTATTCTTTTAAAGATGGTTGATATGAGTGCCATGATATAGGTATTAGAAAAACTTTTTTAAAAAGATAATTAGGATGTTCAGATTCAAAGAGGGGAATTTAAAGGAGAAACAATTTCAGTTTTGCATTATATGGTTAAAGAAGAAGTGCCTACAGTTTTCAAAGAACTGAATTCAATTTATCCAGTCACCTTATAGAATGAGCCAAATGCCAAGTGTTCTCAAGACTGCTTAAGTGCTGAATGGAATTTTATGGAAATGTTAAATTTCAGGAGATCCAAGAAAACAATAGTCTCTTATGACATGCATTCACCTTTTTTTTAACCAGATGTTAAATTCACAGTCAATTTGTTATAGAATTATCCCTCAAGACTTAAGAGGATTGGTTATAGTAGTCCTGAAGCCTGGTTCCCAATTACAATGGATCTTTTGGTGAAAAGATGAGGCTAAGATTACTGAATAACAAAATACATCTATAAGTATGGAAATCTTCCAAGATTAACTTCATGGAGAGGGATATTATGTTCATGTACAAAGGCAATCTCTATATGACGACTTCATTCTGACTTTATGCCTTGCAACATCTTTGCATGCTTGGGGAAGAATTGAAAAAGTATGAAAGAAAATCATACTTTTTGTATGATTTGCTAAATTTAGTAAATGTTGTATCATTTACTAAAGCTATAATAGACCCAAAATAAGCCTTTGTTAATTCCTTACAAAGACTGATTTTTGCAGCTCGATAAAGAATAATTGAATCTCTGGCTTTTGCAAATTATAATTCACAATGAAAATGTATTAATAGGCTATTAAAGACAAGATCAACACCCTTGAAAAAATGGATCTGAGATACAATCATTATTGAATGTCATGAAAATGATGATTCTTGGGTAGAAAAGGTGATTTCAAAGGTTTAAAGAAAATCAAATGTCAAGGGTTTCGAATGCAGAAAACATGATCACCTAATAAGGAATTATAAACATGGAATTTTAGAAAAAGTGAATTTTCTAAATATAATCCAAACATAAACTCCTTACTTTCTGGATTATGAAGAAGGTTTGGAAAATGCAGGCATTGGATTAATGAATGACATTCAAAAAGAGACAGTCAAGGTAACTATTTCTCATCAGCCAATGGATTGAGGGGCCTCTCACAGGCCTCCATGCAAAATTCTGTTCAGTTATTTCCTGCAAATGTGGAGGAAACTACTTTCCAAGGTAGCTAAAGGATCTAAAGCCTATTGAAGAGACCCATATTGCTCTGAAAGATAGAACAGCTATGGAAGATAAGACAAAAGTTTCCAGATAAACCATGAAGAAAATAATATGTAGTGAGATGAGTAGGCTACATCCACTGCCTGGCTACCTTACACCCGAAATAACCACAAAGATATTGTATTAATTAAATCACTGCCTGGCCATTATCTCTAACCTCTATTTCCCTAACTCTCACATCTTGATTCAACCCATTTCTAATAATCTGTACAACATCATGAGGTCGTGACTTACAAGGAAAGATTCTAACCAGCATCCATCTCAGAAAGGAGAACCATGGTGTCCTGCCACACTGCCCTTCTTTCCAGCATTCAGTGCTGTCTTCCCTGCCTATCTATGTTCTGCCCTATTAAAAGGCCAAGGCAGATTCTTTATTCAACCACTGAAAGCAACACAAATACAGAAGTACCTCCTATACCGATTATAATTACTAGATTTGAACAAGAGAGATTTCTTAGTCAGACAAGATGATAGTTCATCCAAAAGCATGATCATTAAATCTAACCAAACCTATAAAACTAGCAAATGATTTTCATTTGATTGAATGTAAGTTGCCAAAAGTGAACCTAACCAAATTTTGGTTTGGGAAAGGTTCTTGTTTCTGTCTTTTCAGTAATTTAAGGTCATCCAGCTAAGGAATCTGAAGTCCTCTGAACAAATATAACATCTGAAGAAAAAATACAAATCACCAAGAAAAAATACACCAAGAGAAATATTAGATTGGCCTATTGGTATATCATATTACCAAGAGGATAAAATTTCATAAATCTTCCCAAATGTTTATTTTCTTTACAGACAAATAATGCAAATTGTCTTTGTGAAAAAAAGCTAGCCACTAGGCAAGAAAGTGTTCTTGCCTTGACTGCTGGCAGTATGTTCTCCAAATTGCATGAATAGGACCCAAAAGAAAATGACATTTCAAACTTTGCAAAGTTTGACAAAGTAGAAAAGTAAATATAGTAGGATAGTAGGTGTAATATGGATGCTCCAATTTTAGGTGACTTGAGAGTCCTCCAGGTCATCTGTTGTAATTTCTCACATTACTCTTTGGAAGTAACTTGCTTGCACTTCCTGCTTACTTCAAAAATATTATTTCCTTCTCAGGTCTCTGATGGAGTTGAATACTTTATAATTATAGTTAGATTTATAGATTTCCTTTTCATCAGATTTAGAAAAGAAATTTACTAATGAAATATAAAGTGTATGAGGTTAAGAGACATAAAGGGATAGTTTTGATAATGCAATCTGGAATAAAAAGTGAATTAGGTGCGACCTATAAGACTCAAGAAAATAAGATAGATAATGGAATATTTTATTAAAATTCTCAAATATTTATGGGTTTGACGTTGTTGATGTATTTTGGCCTTTATGCATTGCAACATATTTATTGTACTTGTTTTACATAGTTTCCTTATATTACTTATAACCATTTCTATTTTAGTCAAAAATGGAGATGTCATAGTATTTTTTTTTGTGCTCTAACAACTAAAGTTAGCCTAGACATCAGAGTGCAGAGCTACACAAGAGTTAGCCATATAGACTAGGCAGTACTGGGACACACCTTTAATCCCAGCACTCAGGAGGCAGAGAGAGACAGCTCTCTGCAAATTCATGGTCACTCTGGTCTACACAAGACTGTTGAAGATTCCCCCACCCCCAAGAAAAAACAAAGCCATGCAGTAGTGGCTCACACCTTTAATCCCTGAATCTGGGTGTCACATCCTTGAATCCCTGTACTAGGTAGGTGGAAACAGAAAGGGATATGTATGGATGGATAGAGAGGAATATAAAGCAGAAAGAGATAAGAGCTCAAAATATTCAGTCTGAGGATTGGTAGAAGCAAGATCTTGTCCCCTTGGTTGTGAAGATTTTGCAGAGATACAAACTAGTTCCTTGTTGCTCTGTCTCTCTGATCTTTTAGAATTCAATTCCTAATATCTTTCTCTGAGTTTTTATTAGTACTTGAGACAGTGTCCTTTTGGTGGGATTGAACATTCTTTCCATATATGCCCAAGAGTGATATCTCTGATTCTGGAGGTAAACTGGTTCTTAATTTTCTTAGAAAGTGTCTAACATTTTTCAGAAGTGGCTGTACAGGTTTTCACTTCCACCAGCGTTAGAAGAGTGATTACCTTACTCACCTTATTCCATATCTTCTCCAACAAAAAGCTATCATCAGTGTTTTTAATGTGCCCCATTCAGAAAGGTATAAATTGTATCTCAGAGTTCTTATGATTTGCACATCCCTGATGTCTAAGAATGTTGAGCAAATCCTCAAATATCGTTTTGCCATTTGAGAGTCTTCTGTTGAGAGTTCTCCTTTTAGATCTATATCCATTTTTCAATTGATTTATTTGGTATTTTGATGTCTAATTTCATGAATTCTTTATATATTTTTGAGATCAGCTGTCAAATGGACAGTTGGTGAAGATCTTTTTCCATTCTGTAGTATGGCATTTTGACTGATCTACCATATCCAGTGCTTTACAGAAGCTTTTCTATTTCAGAAGGTACAATTTATTAGTTGTTGATCTCACTGTCTGGGCTACTGCTGTTATAATCAGGAAGTAGTCCTCTGTGCCAATGAGTTCAAGGCCACGTTACACTTTCTCTTCTATTAGGTTAAGTGTAGTAGGATTTATGTTGAGGTCTTTAATCCACGTGGACTTGAATTTTGTGCATGGTGGCAGATATAAATCTATTCTACATAGAACATCCAGTTATGACATTAGTTGAGGATGTATTCTTTGAATATTTTTGACATCTTTGTCAAAATTTAGATGTTCATATGTGAGTGGATTTACAGCAGGATCTTTGATTCAATTTGATTAATTCATGTTTTTGTTTTTATGCCAATACCAACCTTTTTATATTAGTATAGGTCTATAATAGTGTTTGAAATCACAGATAGTAATGCCTCTGGAAGTTCCTCTGTTGTACTGGATTCTTTTTAGCTGTCCTTCCCCCCCCCCCCCCCCAGTGAATTTGAGTATTGTTGTTTTGAGGTCTGTGAAAAATTGTGTTGGAATTTTGGTGGTGTTACATTGAATGTGTCAATTGCTTTTGGTAAGACTGTCATTTTTACTCTGTTAATCCTAGCTCTCCTAGAGCTTGGGAGAGCTTTTAATTTTGCTATATTTTGTTCTTTTTCTTTTTTCAATGGCTTAGCGTTCTTTTCATACAGGTTTTTCATTGTTTGATTAAATTTAATCCACAATATTTTGCTTGATTTGTGGATATTATAAAGGCTATTGCCTCTAATATTTCTTTCTTAGATATAGGAGGGCAACTGAATATTTTAGTTTGTTTTATATCAATTACTTCACTGAAGGCATTTATAAACTGTAGGAGTTCCCTTGTAATATTTTGGGTGTTGGTTTCGTAAACTATGATATAATTTGTGAATCAAGTTCCTCTGCCATATCCCTTTCTAATTCTATCACCTTGATCTCCTTAAGTCATCTTATTGATCTATCTATAACTTCTAGTACTATATTTAATAGGTAAGGGTAAGGTGCCAACTTCTTATGTACCCAATTTTACAGGAATTGCTTTGAGTTTTTCTCCATATAATTTAATTTTGGCTATTGGTTTGCTGTATCTTGCCTTTATTATATTTAGATATATTTCATGTATCCCAGATTTCTTCAATTCTTTTATCATGAAGGAATCCTTGATTTTGTCAAAGGCTTTTTCCAGTATATAATGATATAATCTATGTTTGTCTTTCAGTTTGCTTATGTGGTGGAATACATTGGAAGGTTTTTATGTTTTGAATCATACCTGCATCTCTATGATGAAGTGTACTTGTTCATAAAGAAGATCTTTTTTGCATCTTTTTGGATTCCATTCGAGAGTATTTTATTGAATATTTCTGCATTTATTCATAATATAAATTGTTCTATAATTCTCTTTGATGATTCTAAGTGTGGTTTGGGTATCAGGGTGACTATCACATTATAGAATAAATTTAACAAAGTTCCTTCTTTTTCTATTTGGTAAGAATTAAAGGAGTATAGGTATTATCTTTTCTTTGAAGTTTTGATAGAATTCTGCACTGAAAGGATCTGGTGCTGGGCTTTTTTGTTTTTGAGAATTTCAATTCGTGCTTCTATTTCCCTGGAAGTTATAGATCTATTGAAATTGTATTTTTGATTTTCTATTAACTATGGTAAATGCTATCTGGTGAAATAATTGTCTATTTCTTTTAGATTTTCCAATTTTGTGGATTATATATTTTTAAAGAATAACAAAATGATTCTTTGTATTTTCTTGATGTTTCTTCTATGTACTTATTTTTATTTCTGATTTTGTTAGTTTGCATATTATGCCTCTGTCTTTAGTTAGATTTGGTGAGACTTGTCTGTCTTGATTATTTTTCTCAAAGAACCAACTTTTTCTGTCATTGACTGTTTCTATGATTTTCTTCCTTTCTGTTCATTGATTTCATCCTTGTGTAGATTTTTTTCCGACCATTAACTCCTCTTGAATGTGTTTGCTTCTTTTAGCTCTAGAGGTTTCAGGCACTCTGCTATATCACTTGTATGAGGTCATTCTAATAGCCTCATGAAGAGAATAAGTGTTTTGAATATTTCTCTTAGTACTACTCTAGTTGTGTCCCATAAATTTGGATTTTTTGTGTATCCATTTTCAATGTATTTCAGGATATCTTTAACTCTTGTCTTTATTTCTACCTTAACCAAGTGTTAACTCGTAGAGAGTTGATTAGTTTCTATTAGTTTGTAGCCTTTCTTATTTTATGTTGTTGAAATTCAACTTTTATTCACAGTGCTCTGAGAAAATACAGGGGATTATTACAACTTTGTTGTATTTGATGAGATTTATTATGTGATTAAATATGTGGTGAGTTTTGTAGAAAGTTCAATGAAGGGCTGACAAGCTATATCTTTTCACATTTAGGTAAAATATTCTGTAGTTATCTTTTAGGAATATTTGAGTCCTAATGTCTGTTAATTTTATTTTATCTCTGTTTAGTTTATGGTTAGAACCTGTCCATTTGTGAGAATGAGGTATTGAAATCTTTTACCATTAATGTGTGAGGTTAAAGAGTTTATTAAACTTTAATAATGTCTCTATTGCAAATGCGGGTGTTATTGCATTGGGCATAAATGTGAAGCACTGGGCTATCATTCTGGTCGATTTTTACATTAATAAATATTAAATGTCTTTCTCCTTGTCTTTTGAATAAATTTTGACATTTATTTTATTAGATATTAACTTAGCTAAACCAGCTAGGTTCTTAGGTTCATTTGACTGAAAAGTCCTTTTCAATCAATTTACTCTTTAAAAAACATCTTTAATTTTGAGGTTTGTTTCTTGAATAAAGCAGGATAGATGCTGTTTTCATATCTATTCTATTAACCTGTTAATTTTTATTTTTGAATTGAGTTCATTGTTACTGAGAGAATATAATAATGAGTAATTGCACATTATTTTGTTGTTAGTAGTGGAAATAGTGTGTGTGTGTGTGTGTGTGTGTGTGTGTGTGTGTGTGTGTGCATGTATGCTCATGTGTGTTTGTGTGTTTTCTTTCTGTTAATTTTACTTAGATGAGGCTATCTATTGCATATGTTTTTATGTATTACTAATTTGCTTGGGTTCTAGCTTTTTCTTTTAGTAGCTTTCGAATAGCTATTTGTTTAAATTTGAATTTGTCACGAAATACACTGTTTCCTTCATCTATGGTTACTAAAAACTTTACTGGGTATAGTAAAGAGACTTTAATCCATACTTTTTTTTCTTCAACTTATAGTTCTTTAAGCTCATTTCACTAATGGTTACAATTTTTTTCAACATTATTTATTTCTTTGATCTATAGACCACTTTTACATATTTAATTTTTTTTTCAAATTGCTACAGTGAACATGCATCTTGGAAATAGCAAAAATAGTATGTATCAATGTATTATGTAACAGTCCATTTCATTAATTAGAGACAGCAAGCTTTTAGTTCTCAGTCCTTTTGAGAATAAGGCATATTTATATAGCTATATTTTTTATATGTTCACAACAAAAGTTGTGATTTGAAAAATAAAAAACAGTATGATTTTCTTTAATGTGCCCATTTTCCTTCTTTTACTGAACTGAATTCTTTATTGAGTAAGACTCAAATCTAAATTTGCTCTTCATATATCTTTTCTCTTTAGGAACATTTGTCATTAAGGTAACAGCCAATGATGCTGATGACCCTACAACTGGCTATCATGCTCGAATCCTCTACAACATAGTACAAGGCCAACCATATTTTTCTGTTGAACCTACAACAGGTATTTGTGAAATAAAAAAGTGTAACCATCTCTGTCTCCTAAGAAGAAAATAAGAGCATATATCACCTAATTACAAACATGTTCATTGAAGATGCCATATTTCAGCATTAGTTACGATGCCATTCCCTAAGGTTTAATTTCACTGACACATACACAGTGTTTCCATTATTCAGAGATATGGATATTTACATGGTTGATATAAAATATTTGTAATGATTCTTATAAATGTATCAGAGAAAAAGGGCAAAACAATTTAAAAATATGAGAATTAGACATTACAGAAATTGACCAGATGTCATTTGTCAAAAGTCTTACAGCACCTTAAAAATTGCCAACTGCAATAAACTCTAGGAAACTGGAGATAAATCCTCAAAGATACATTTACATGACTTACAAGATATCTATGATTCCCTGTATAATATTAAATATGTGGTATCATATGATAAAGAAATTGCTCAAAACACAGCTGTATATTTGGCACATTTTTGCCTTTGGGACAGGCTCATTTTACATTTTATAAAAAAAGATTGTCATTGTATTTCCTGATTATATTAATCATTTGAATACCCTTAAAATCAAAGTGGAGTTCATGTGTTTCTTTTTTAAGTATGTATTAAAAACAGTTAGTAGCTATTTTATAAGAATTGCAAATGGTCCTTACACATGCTGAACAGAAAGTTTACACAAAACTTTCTTATCAGATGTAAACATATCCACTGGCTTTCAAATGTTTAAATGTCTCTGCTTGTTCAATGAGTATTCATTATTACCTAGCAATTCAAAGCAACACCTTTTTAAATCTTCCTCTTCAGAACTTGTAGGCTTTAAAGACTCAGTATCCTAGCTAATTGTTTCAAAATTTTCAAAGTAACAAATGAACAAACTTCTGATTATTATTAAAATAAAGAGACTTAATTTTAAAAAAATAGTGTATTTTGCTAAATAATTAAATAATTAATTTTTATGAATTTATTTGAAATATGTTGATATTACTCTCTGCCCTGGATTCTTGATACTAAAAAAAGTATGGAATATGATGTTTTGTTGTATTGTGGTGGTAATAGTCTTACTTCTCAAAAATATTATTTTTATAGCTTATTATTTGGATTACAGTAGAGAGATGCTGATTTATTTTGTACAGTACCTCTTTTTAAAAGACATTTCTATTTTCTTGCTATGTATTTAGATCGTGTTTCTTCTCTCTAAATCAGTTCTAGATAATTCCCATTTCATTGCTATCCCAACCCCTAGTTTTATTCTCTCTCTCTCTCTCTTGCTTGCTCTTCTCTTTCTGTGTGTGGATGTGTATGACTTCAAAACAAAAATAAAAGTAAAAACTAGGAAAACAAAAACAAATAAACAAAATACATGAAAATGAAAACACATTAGTAGGCTCAGGTACAACCCATACCAGTCAGAGGAATGGTGGTAAGAAGAGCACCTACCCCTCCTTAAGGTTACAAACCCAAAAACCCAACCCACTGTTACCCCTTTTTGACAAATGGACTCCTGGATCCCTGCCCTTGACATCAGTACTCGTAAATACTCACTTCTCAGCTTTAGACCACACAAATCAGAAGAAGAGATACATGTCATGCCACTGAGAAGTACCAGTACCATTTTACTGAAAATATAGTTGTGTTTATAATAAGAATCTTAAACAAAATTGGTGTTTAATTTTATCATTATCACAATTCTTTTCATTAGTAGCTAGCATATAGCAGAATAACAGTTTCAGCATGGGATGCTTACAAAGTGAGATATAAAAAGGTCATGGATAATAACAATAGAAATTTTGTTACCATTTTAAAGGAGTCATAAGAATATCTTCTAAAATGGATAGAGAATTACAAGATACATACTGTGTAATTATCCAAGCCAGAGACATGCTTGGTCAGCCTGGAGCCTTGTCTGGAACTACGACTGTATCAATAACACTGTCAGATATTAATGACAACAAGCCAATATTCAAAGAAAGTAAGTAGAAAGTTTCTTAGATTTCCATTGTAATTTAAATCATTGTAATATGCACAGATGCTAAAATTGGCTCTCTATATAGAACATTGAAGCAGTATGAAATTTACATAAAATAAATGTGCTAATTGTATACAGTAGAATTTTTTTAATTTAATATAAGAACACAAAATAGAGAAAGGGTATTGAGTCTGTATTCTTTTTTTGTACTTACAAAATGCCACAAACTGACAATTTATTGATCATTTTTATACATTTTGGCTAGGTCTCCCTAGGCTATAATCAAACACCACAGAGCATTTTCCTATATCTTTTTGGCATGATCCTTTTCCGTGTTCATGTCAGTGATGCTGACATTGTTCAGTTGCTTGCCCAGCTAGCACTAGACTCTCTTTCCTTGATGGCTGGTAGCTGAAAGACTAATCTAGGTTATCTGCTAATTCTTATTGACCAGATATCTCAGAGCATATATTAAAGCAAATATTTCTCACACTAGCATATCTAAGCACAATATTTTGGCCACTACTTCCACTTATGCGGGTTTACATGATTAGAGTAGGCCACAAAGTGAGTCATAGTAAATTATATTTGTCAATATTACCTTATTAGCAAATTAACTTTCCTGTAAGCCTGCGTCCTGTGACAGTTTTAAAGAACCATTCTTGGCATCATAGAAAATTGACATGAATACACTTCTGGAACTGTTTTTCTGCACATTCAAATGACAATTTAACTTGAAGCTTTTGTTTTTATTCTTTAGGAAGAGAAGGTTACTTTTTCTCTGATTTTTTATTGCAAATGCTCAATCATTTAAAGTTTCTTTAGTTTTCTTTTGTCAGGAAAATTCTAATTAGTAACAAAAATTCATTTAAAGCATTTTTCTAAAAATGGACAATTGTCAATTACCATAATAAAATGACGTTTGGCAAGAACAAAACAAAGAATGAAGAAAATAGCAGATATCTTTGTAGGATGCATTTTTGAGAAAATTCTAATAATTAAAGTAGATGCAACAAAATCTCCAATTTCCAATAAGATAGAAGATAGTAAGCATATAAGCACATATCTAAGAGAGAGAGAGAGAAAGAAATATTAAAACAAAAAGCAGATAGCTTTCAGGAAAGGCATGAGTTTTCCTAAGAGTCGAAACAATATGATAAAGGTGGGAGATTCATATGATTAAAAACTGATCCTAAATAACTGAAATTTTGTTTTAAAGGTTTCTACCGCTTCACTGTATTGGAATCTGCACCCAGTGGAACATCTATTGGAAAAATTATAGCATATGATGATGACATAGGAGAGAATGCAGAAATGGAATATATCATTGAAGATGATGATTCACAAACATTTGACATCATCACTGATAATGAGACCCAAGAAGGTGTAATTATACTAAAAAAGGTACATATATTTAAATAATAGAACAAAATCTCAAAAAAACACATAATTATTTTGAGTTGTTGATTATTGTTTTTCTTCACTGATAATTGAACTCAGGGATCATGAATTGTAGCTTGGAAGTTTAATTAATTTAGAGATGAGCAATGTAGACACTTAAAGAACATCTTAGTTTTAATTTGATCTTAAAATTATTTTAGAAGAAAATTAAGAAAAGAACATTTAACTAATAAAAAAGTAATTCTCACTTTTTCAAACTTTTTAAGTTCATAAATATAGAATTTTGGTTCTATTTTAAACAATAGTTATTTCAAATATGCTTAATGATCATAATCAATGAATTTTCAAACATTAAATCAAACCTAGATGAAAATAAATGAGACATAAATAAGTTAATGTTTTGAAGTAAAAATTTGGTTAACTGAAGTTATTTCTTCTAAACATCCTTCATTTATTTGTAGAAAGTTGATTTTGAGCACCAGAGCCACTATGGCATTAGAGTTAAAGTGAAAAATTGTCATGTGAATGAGGAACTTGCATCAGCCCATGTAAATTCCTCCTCAACGTACATTAAAGTTCAAGTGGAAGATGAAGATGAACCTCCAGTTTTCCTCTTACCATATTATATATTTGGAATTCCTGAAGAAAAGCCATATGGATCAATTGTTGGAACAGTATCTGCTATAGACACAGATCGAAAACAATCTCCATTAAGGTAGGTTTTTTAGATTTACTCACACTAGTATTGTGTAAATAAATGCCTATACAGGTTTGTATCTACTAATGTCCATTGAAAATGCGAAACAAAATTTTTCTAACTAAATCTTTATATATATAATATAAGGGACTTGTAAAAATAATATGAAAAGGAAGTTTAAATACCCTGTGTTGTTCCAAATATATTGAAACAATCAAGGTGAAAATATTCAAGAACAGAAAAATCCTCACCTAAAATTCATCACAATACACTATGTGTATGTCTGTGGAGGGGGTGGTTGCATGTGCCCTGCTTTACCATTTTCTGAATTATTTCAATGAAACATATTCTTTCACTGAACATGAGACTAAGTTGGAAGCCAGCACACATTATAAGTACTTATGTCATCCATAATCAGCAGTACTAGAATTACAGGCTCATAAAGTGAAAACCCTATATTTAAAAATCTAGGTCATTATGGTTTAACAATTTGTGCTTTAATCCACTAACCCATCTCCCTGGCTCCAAGAATGAAATATGCTTGCTGGTGTGTGTGTGTGTGTGCATGTGTGTATGCAACTGTGTGTGTATACATTTTTTATTATCTTGTTAGGTATGTGTCCAAGTCAGGAACAAAATTTTGGGAGTTGTTTTTTTTTTTCCATTTCTGTCCTAGTGATTGAACTCACATTTTTAAATTTTTGAATAAAAGCTTATAATAAATGTGCAAACTTGCTGTCTACTCCACTTCCTTAACTTGGGAAAAGATAGAAGGACTGAAGGGTTATTAATAATGGGTGAGATAAATTTATATTTTTACTAAAGGAAAAATGTTCTAATTTTTTTATCATAGTTTTAGTTACTATGTTTCGATTGATTTTTCTAAAATAGGAGATATAATTTCAATAAATATAAAACCTAATATTTTATTTTTTCTTTTGTTATTATTATTACAAATTTTTACCTCTTCCCCTCCTCCCATTTCCCTCCCCTCCCCCTATTTCCCATCCCCCTCCCTCTCCAGTCCAAAGAGCAGTCAGGGTTCCCTGCCCTGTGGGAAGTCCCCCTTCATCCAGGTCTAGGAAGGTGAGGATCCAAACAGACTAGGTTCCCACAAAGTCAGTACATGGAGTAGAATTAAAAACCAGTGCCATTGTCCTTGACTTCTCAGTCAGCCCTCCATGTCAGCCACGTTCAGAGAGTTCAGTTTGGTCACAAGCTCCATCAGTCTCAGTCCAGATGGCCTTAGTGAGTTCCCATTCGATCAGCCCCCCCATCACAGTGGGTGAACGCACCCCTCGGGCGGCCCTGACTTCCTTGTTCATGTTCTCTCTCCTTCTGCTCCTCATTTGGACCTTGGGAGCTCCATCCAGTGCTCCAATGTGGGTCTCTGTCTCTATCTCTATCAATCTCCAGGTGAAGGTTCTATGGTGATATGCAAGATATTCATCAGTGTGACTATAGTATGGAGCCATTTCAGGTGCCCTTTCCTCATCTGCTCAAGGAACAAGCTGGGAACATCTCCTTGGACACCTGGGAACCCCTCTAGAGTCCAGTCTCTTGCCAACCCTCAAATGGCTCCCTTAATTAAGATATATACATCCCTGCTCCTATATCCACTTCTCCTCCATCCCAACTGTCCAGTTCTCTCAAGCTCTCCCCATCCTGCCCTTCTCACTTCTGTCTCCCCATCTCCCCTTACCCCCATCTCACCCCCAACCCCAAGCTCTCAATTTTTGTCTGGAAATCTTGTATACTTTCAATATCCAGGAGGATAACTACATGCATTTTTTGGGGGGGGGTTCACCTTACTATCTAGCTTCTCTAGGATCATGAGTTATAGACTCAATGTCATGGGAATAACGCCACCGCATCGCCAGTCGGCATCATTTATGATCAGAACTACAACAGTATCTGATTGTCTTTGAAACTCCGACTTTCATTCTTGATTAATGAAGACATTCTTGGCAAATGCTTTTGCTCTGGTCTGTTTTGCATTGGTCAAAGAATTCCACCTCTAGTGGTGCAATATGAATGCCACCAGCTATCCCTCTTAATCATGGCCTAGGTTCCGAAAACCAACAAAATAGAACCGCAGTCCTATTCCATTATTCCTAGTTGTGGTATCCAGGAGGCTCAGGCCTGCTTTGAACACTCTAATTTTTTCAAAGTAAATGAAAACCTAATATTTTAAATACATACTTTTAGTAATTTCCCTGGCCTATAAACTCTTCCTAGTTTTTACCTAGAATACTACATAATATTCTACATTGACTTGGAAGCTGAGAACTCCTTTGCTCTTTGGAGACACTGCTTATACCCCAAAGTTCCTGTGGTGTATTTAGACTAAGTTATTATTTTCTTTTTTTTTCTTTTTTTCTTATTTATTTATTTATTTATTTAAAGAATTTCCACTTCCTCCCCTCCTCCCAATACCCTCCCACTCCCCCCACTCCCTCTCCTCCTCCCTCACCATTCCCAAGAGCAGTCAGGGTTTCCTGCCCTGTGGGAAATCCAAGTTCCTCCCCCCTCCCTTCAGGTCCAGGAAGGTGAGCAACCAAACAGGCCAGGATCCCAAAAAGCCAGTCCATGCAGACGAAACAAGACCCAGTGCCATTGTCAATGGCTTCTCAGTCAGCCCCCATGTCAGCCACCTTCAGAGAATCCGGTTTGATCACATGCTCATTCAGTCCCAGTCCAGCTGGCCTTGGTGAGCTCTCATTCGATCAGTCCCCTTGTATCAGTGGGTGAACGCACCCTTCGTGGACCTGACTTCTTTTTTCATGTTCTCCTTCCTTCTGCTCTTCATGTGGACCTTGGGGGCTCAGTCCAGTGCTCCAATGTGGGTCTCCGTCTCTATCTCCATCCATCGTCGGATGAAGGCTCCCTCTGGTTCTGCTTTCCTTGCTCACGATCACCCTCCCTCTGCTTCTCATTTGGACCTAGGGAGTTAAGTCCAGTGTTCCAATATGTGTCTCTGTCTCTATCTCCATCCTTCGCCATATGAAGGTTCTGTGGTGACATGCAAAATATTCATCAGAAATTTTTTAATTTCTTTCCTTAGGATGTTGCCTTTAAAAATGTAGATTTAATGACACTGTTCTGATTTTTCATTAAATGGGAACAAGGTGAGGATGTTTTCTTGAACTACTCCGAAAAAACATAGTGTTAGAAATCCTGGCCTGTACAATAATCAAGAAAAATACATAATACATAAAAAAATTAAAAAGGCAAGAAATGCATTTCTACAATAAACACCTAATTTCAAGATTAACAAAATAGCTTCTAATAGTAATGAAGTGTACCACATAGGATTATCAGAAGATCCTTCTCTAATCCAAACATCAGGAATTTTCCTGAAAAGACAATTGTCCAAAAGAAGTGAAAATATATTATGTGCTGAGAAATGTCTACAAAGAAACTTTGCTTGACAGCACCCATTTCTGTAGAATAGAATATTATTGGCATTAGCGAGGCAAAGACAAATGTGTACCTTAATCTGATATGCCTGGTGTCACATAAAAACAATGAGAAGACAAGGAGAAGACTGTCATGTGCTGATATACTTAGATATTAAAGTGATGTTTCTAAAACCCACAACATGTTTATGATTATCAGGCCACAAGAAGTAAGAAAAGGCAAGATCTTGTCTCCATGACAGGCTTCAGAGAGAAAGATGTGTTACATGAGAGGACATTTTTAGATGAGATTATATTCCTCTTCACAGGTATACTTTACTTTGTTTAATGAGAAAACAATATACAATGCTGAAAGATATAAATGCATAGTTTTAAGATATAAGTAATTATTTAGGAACTATACATTATATATATTTAGAGCTATCTATTTATGTATATATGCCTGTAATAACAAAAAACTTACACGAAGACCTTTATAACGCATATTACTTATGATCTCCAAAAAATTAAAACCGTCATATTAGTCACATCCACACAGCATTGAATACATGATTTTCTTTCTGGAAAATTATGAAAAAGAACATTTTTATCTGAGTAATATATTTTACAAACTAAATTGTTCCTTGGTGATTTCCCCAACATAGTTTTTGATCTTCACTTTAAACATTACTCTAAATGTAAATTTGGTAAAAAAAAAATACATGTGTATATATATATATGTGTATATATATATATATATATATATATATGAATGAATATATGTCTGTGAGCCATTAAGTTTTCTAATGCAGCAGGGGTGGAAGGAGCTTCTCTGACATGCTGTGGATGATTTGATTAAGTTCAGTTTCTGGTATTTGGATGGGAGAAGAAAAGTATAAAATCATGCAAGTTGTCCTTTGACCTCTTGAGCTGTGACACACTCAAATTTATGTAAGCAAATGTTAAAAGCTAAAGAGGAGAGTATAGAAGTAATGAGGAGTCTCAAAATAGGCCTATGGGATTGGATTTGCATATTTATTATAATCATAATACTTAAATTATAACAATTAAAAACATTCAAAGCCTTATTTTGTGATTATCTTTCAATATTCATAAGGAACTGTTCTCCAGTACTCACAGATATCAAAATTCATGATGATCATTGGAAAAAATTGTTTTACAATTCAAACAAATACATGTAAAGAGTCTTGGCATTTTTATAGCAATAAAGTGGCTTTGAAATACATAATTAAAAGAATAGAAATCATCATTAACTGCACCAGCATGTCCAACACTTTTTCATTTATTAACTTGCTGAAAACACTGATAGATGAATTATTGCGAAAATATAGGATAGCTTCAAAATATTTTCAAGAGCTCTTTCTTTAAAAAAATGGAGAAAAAAATTCTTTAATGAAGAAACTAGCAGATACTGACCTAAACAATTGATCAAGTATTCATGCAATTAACATGGGTAAGACAGGGTCAGTATCATTGACCATTGATGTTGAAAAAGTAAGGTTGCAAGTAAGGAAACACCATGGTGAAATACAGTGAGAAATTTTAGGTAGGATCATGAAAGTGAACTTAAACATCCTGTAAAAACTGGTTGTATCTCCTTGTAATTGTAGTTTAGTTAAAGACACTAGATAAAGAGATTTCTTAAACGTTGAAATAAAACTGGATTTAAATATTTTTCAGAGGATTCTACATGAAAATTATCTTGTAATAGTTGTCTTGGATGAAAATTATTTCAAAATATAATTTAGCTGATAAGTGAGAAATTTACCAATGATATTTGTTACTATGAAAGTCAAGATGAAAGTCAGAATATCCAAATGTCTTACTATTAATAAATTTTATGACTTTGCTTCTTCCTTTATAAATGGAATGGAAAACCAAGCATTGTGATGTACCTATGTAATATTAAAACTTAGGAATCTGAGAAAGGAAGATTGCTATTTGTTTGAAACCAGCTTGGGCAGCAGTATAAATTTTAATCCAGTGGTTCTTAATATACTTATCCTATGGTCCTTTAATATTATTCCTTATATTGTGATGACCCACTCCTGTAAAATTATTTTGTTGACACTTCAAAACTGTAATTTTACACTGAATCAAAATGTAAATATAAGATATACAGGATATCTGATGTGTGATCCCTATGAAATGGTGACTGCCAGAAGGGTCATGAAATGCATGTTGAGAACCACAGATCTAGCCTATCATGAATTTCAGAGTGTGATTGTTTCTAAGAAAATCTGGCCTGGTGGTGGGGTGCATGTCTTTAATACCAGCACTTGGGAGGCAGAGGCAGGTGAATCTTTGTGATTTCGAGGCCAGCCTGGTTTACAAGAACTAGTTCCAGGACAGGCTCCAAACTACAGAGAAACCCTGCCTCAAAAAAAAAAAAAAAAAAAAAGGAAAGAAAGAAAATCTGTAAAATAACATAAAGGAAATACACATATTAATTTTCAACTGAAATCAAGGCCAAGAATAAACAATCTTCTGAATATGGACTAGAAAATAAATGGCAGGGGTTTCTTTAATAAAACAAGAGAGAGAGTAAGTGTTAACTATCTATGCTAGTTTAGTTTGAATAGTTGTATTTTTATAAAATTTTTAAAAATGTATTATAATTAAGAATTTCTCCATTCTATAATTTAATAAACTTTGAATTTAAATATAAAAAATAATTAAAACCAGTTGCAAAAAAAATAATTTCTCCATTCATATATAAACTCATTTTTCTTTCAAATCCATGATCTCTGTTTTTATTAATTGTTCTTACACACACACACACACACACATATATATATATATATACATATATATTGTGTACACATATGCTTATATACATGTTTTCAGAATTGACCATTTGGCATTTGATACCACTTGGTGTGGTTGTCCCTATGGAAGATTATTTCTCCCATGTACTTTTTTGAAGCCTTCTTGAGATTTTCACATCTACTTTGGCATATTTGTTGGTGCTATCATTGTTCAACTCATGTTTGCAAAGTCAAAAATAAGATTCCCAGGTTGTAGCTTTTGAATTTACTAGAAAAAAACAATCTTGCCGGGCGGTGGTGATGCCCATCTTTAATCCCAGAACTTAGAAGGCAGAGGCAGGCAGATCTCTGTGAGTTCGATGCCAGGCTGGTCTATAAGTGCTAGTTCCAGCACAGGCTCCAAAAGCTCAAAAAAAAAAACCAAAAACTTCATGATCATTGAATCCTAAAATATGTCTGACCCCTTTTTAGAAATATCCCATGAATATGTTTGAGAGAGATTTGTAACAATGGGCACTGGAACAGGGCTAAAGAGTTCTGTGTTTCAAGTAGTTGTGATTTTCTGTAACGGTCTATATCTGAATATTCTTTAATGTGGGCTAAGGACTGTATGTATCTGTGGTTACCACAACAACAGACAACATGGCTGGATAATCATAATGCACAGGAGTGAGGAGTGGAGCACATTTTGTAGTGGAAACAGATTGCTCTCTAAGGCTCACCTAACAAGACCTTCCTAGTCCTGGATGGGGGAGGGGGGACCTTGGACTTCCCACGGGGCAGAAAACCCTGACTGCTCTTAGGACTGGAGAGGGAGTGGGAGGGGGAGTGGGAGGGAAATGGGAGGTATGGAGGAGGTGGAAATTTTTAATAAATAGAAAAAATTTAAAAAAGGAAAAAAAAAGGAAATTATGACTGATCCTAAAAAGATAACTAATTGCTCTGGGCTAGTGAAGTCATGAATCATGGAGAAGAACCCACCTAGTTTTACTCAGCGGTAAAAAACAATGACATCTTGAATTTTGCATGTAAATGGATGGAAATAGAAAACGCTTTACTGAGTGAGGTAACCCAGACCCAAAAAGAGGAATATGGTATGTACTCACTCATAAGTGGATTCTAACCATAATTAAAGGTCTTTGAGCCTATAATTCGTGATCCTAGAGAAGCTAAATAAGGTGAACCTAAAGAAAATCATATAGTTATCCTCCTGGATATTGGAAGTAGACAAGATTGCCAGGCAAACTTGGGTGCACAGGGAGGTGGGGGTGGATGTAAGGGAAGATGGGTAGAGAGAGGGGAGAAGGGGAGGATTCGGGATAGCTTGGGGAAATGGGATGGGTGGGATGGAGGAAGGGTTGATATGGGAACAGGAAAGTAAATATTCAACTAAGGGAGCCATTTTAGGGTTTGCAAGAGACTTGATTCTGGAGGGGTTCCCAGGACCAAGGAGAGGTCCCCAAATTGTTCCCTGGGCAGCAGAGAAGAGGGTGCCTGAACTGGTCTTGTCCCATAGCCATACTGATGAATATTTCGCATATCAATTCAGTAAAATGAGATTATCCCTACATCTGATTTTATTTCTAGTTATATTTTTTATGGAATCTTGTTAAAATTATCTTATCCTTGCTATAGTTCCTAATTTCTCGCAGATATATATTAAATTATGAAAAATATCATTTCTCATTTTTATCTGAAATGGTATTTTACAGAAACATAATTAGATGTTAAATAAAAAATATAGCCTTTAAAGTGCTGTTATATTTTGTCAGCAAAAATTTATTCAAAAATGTACCACTTGTTGATATTTATATAAAACATTTTGTAATATTTTGTAATCATTGGATATAAAAATAAACTCTTCTAAAGTCTCATTCTAAATCTTCTTTTAAGATTCTCTTGAATATCATTCTCATTTTAGTATACTATTTTAAGAAATTTGTAAATTAAAGCTTAAAGTCATATCATCCCTGACAAATTTTATGCATGTTTCTAGAAAGTCTTCAGGAATGTATTTGTAATAAAAAGTCACCTAAGCCCCAAGTATTATTCTTCTCTAATTATTATTATCAATCAATCTCAAGCTGGTAAAACATAATGATTGCTTCAATACCTTCTTTTGCTATAAATTGGAGACAATTTTCTTCAAATTTTTTTATGGAAGAATTTGTTGGCATTACTTTCCAGAAATACTAAATTAATAATCAATGTTTACCTTGAGAAAATAGATTGGAATAATTTCTCATATTTACCAAAAATAATCATATTAATATCTTGTGTAAGGAAAATTTATTTTCATGAAAAATATTCAAATATTTGTTTTAAACACTTGCAAATAAGCATAATTTCATATGTGATAGAACTACTGATTTTGACATTATCCACAGTATAAGATGGAGACTAATAGGATCAGACTGAACAAAAGTGTTTACTTCTTCATAAAGGAAAAAAATAGGAGGTTTCAGACATTTCATTCATGATCAAATTGAAGTATGGTTTATGACAAGCTTGTGTATTAGTCAGGCATTGGCGGTGCACACCATTAATCCCTGCCTTTGGGAGAGAGAGGAAGGCATATTGATCTTTGAAAGTTTAAAGCCAAACTGGCATTCAAGAGCAATTGTTAGGACAAGCTTCAAAGATGCCAGACAAACCATGTCTCAAAAATAAAAAAAGCAAAAACATAAAAGAGACATCTATCTTGCAATTGCTTTCAAAAAAATCCTTTATCAAATAAAGCTCTGTGACAGCTATGCGTAGGAGAGTCAGGTATTTGCATTTTAAATATCTCCATTTAATTCTAAACTCATTTTAATTTCAACTTTTCAAAAAATATTTATATTAATTTTAAATATTATAATATAATTACATCATTTGTTGCTTCTCCTTCCTACAAATGTTCTCAAATTTATTTCATGCTTTCTTTCAAATTAAAGGACTATTTCTTTTTCAATAACTTCTATTTTGTGACTGATGTGAAAAGACATCTATTATGCCAGAATTTTAATTATGTGAATGTAGTTTATTGGAATATTCAGCATCATATTTGCTAAATAAATAATGTACTCAATAATTTGTCTTACAACTTTGAAATTTGCTGTTCCCTATAAAATTGCTTTAAAGTAAATAGTAATATCTGTTTTATCTCTTTCCTTATTGGTACAGATATTCACTCACTGGAAGCAAAATGTTCCATATCAATGACAATGGAACAATAATTACCACTAACGTGCTTGACAGGGAAGTCAGTGCTTGGTTCAACCTGAGTGTCACAGCTACAGAAGCATGTAAGTCCAGATTAACCAGCCACATACTTACTTAGTATATTTTCTAAACAACTACATAAACTTGAAAACAGAAATTGATATATGGTAAATGCTTTAGAAATTACTTAAATTTAAAAATCTGTATGTAACTTATAGGTCATTTTACTTTAAGTTATTAACTTTCTCACTATAACTCATGCTTCCTATGATATCATTACTAATTTTTGAGTTTTTCTTAATGATTATGGGTTCTATATAAAATAACAATAAAATAAAATCAAATATAATTAAAAATACTCCTTTAATTAAACTGTATTTAATATACGGCAATGTGTAATTCTTCTTTTTTGATGGCTAACAATAAAATGAATGGATGTTTCATAGCTTTTAGCATATGAATATATATGATTCTATATATATATGAATATATATGATTCTATATATGAATATGTCCATGTCTATTCTTAAATGGAATGTTTAATGAAAAACTATGGAAATTTAAAAATCAGGTACTCTTGAAAACACAGTTGAAATGCTACTGATTAGGTATTGCCTCCTAAATTTTCCATTTACTAAAATGGTATCTTAACTTTGCTTCACTATTGTGCTGATAGTTAAGGCAATGTTATTTATACATTTGTAAATAAAATGAAGAAACTGAACATGAATGCCTTTACCTTATCCTATTTTTAGAATGAAATATTTGAACTAATTTTATATATTAGTACTAAATCACATATAATGTAAATCATATTTCATTCTGATATTTTGTGAAATATGAGAGATTCAGTGAATATTTATTGATTATCCATATAGCATCCGTACATCATCACAAAATCATGAAGTCATTTTGAAATAGTGCTTACAGTTCCTGTTTCAGACTGCCAAATTTTAAATATTAGCAGTGACCACTTATTTGTGCACTTGTTTTTCTTATTGTTTAGGTATAGCAGAATATGACTTTTCAAATTATTAAAAATAAACCTAATCATAACTATATGTTGCTTGTTATTGTCTTTTAAATTGTGAATTAATCACTTATTTGATCAATTATATTAATGTTAAAAGTGATATATATGTAAAAATTGTCAAAATAATTCTATTTTGTCATTAAAAATAGAGTATCACAGAAAAAGATTCAAATTAAACATAGAAAATATTGTATCTTCCTTATCAATGATTTTATAGATAATTATAAAAATTTGACTTTCTTAACATTTTCTGAGGTTCAAAGCATACGTTTGTCTTATAACTCATTATATACTGTAACTATGTGACCTTTTAGATTGGCGTATTATTTTATCCTGTTTGTTCAATTTCTTATGATTATGTTTATTTATATTAAAATAAGCCAGATGACCTTGGTCTTAGATTTTAAATTTCCTGACTAATTCAATGGCAAATGATAGTTATAATGACCCCTTGTGGCAGACAGAATATGCAAACTTTTTAATATTAGAATCATGGAGATTTGGTTACACTCTGCTGAAAAAGGATGCTTAAAGGAAATCCAAACTAGCTCAGAATTGAGAATCAGACAGTTATTTATTTAGTGGTAAACCCACAAATCCTCTGTTTGAATGGAGATCAGAAACCAGATCCTGCAGCCAAAAAAGAGTGACGCTGGACGCATACTCTACATTGGCACATACAGTATAAGAGGCAATGACCCAGTGGGCAGTTAACCACTGGCTGTAAGACTTCCTACAGCATCTCCCCTTTTGTTTAAGTAAGAGAGTTCTAAGCTTAATGCAAAATTATATACAATAAGAACAAATATATTAAATAATTATCCTATCCTAACTAGTTTAAGACTTATATAATAAATAACTTGCCAAAGTCATGAGAGGAAAATAACTACAACTGTCTAGTCTTCAATACCATCAAAGATCCAAAAAGGGAAATAATATTACTTGAATAAGCAGGAAGTGCAATCAAGCAACTTCTAAAATGTGCAGTAAAAGAGAGACAACTGGCTACCTGGGCAATCATTCAAAATCTCATTTGCAACATTGAAATAACCAACATTGGCTAAGGCCTAGAATAACTGACAGACCATTTTCAGAGGCATGAAATTTTTCAAAACAGTCTTACCTTGTCTTTTTCTTTGTATCCTTCTTATCCATTACTGGATACCATGTACCTTGTGAGTGGTTGAGGCATGGGAGTTCTTTGCCCAAAGGCCAGTTTTGACAAGAAGAAAACAACCTCCAAGTGGAGTGTTTTGGTGCTCAACATTCTCTCAGGAATAGATTGGTACTGTCAGCAGCAATTGTGTCTCACTTCAACGAAACCCTAAATTATTTAAATGCTATATTCTACAGCTCTTTGATGTTTTTGAAGATTACTTATCTATGCAGAATATAAACTCTATATGTATAAAGAACCTGATTAGTCTAATTATAAGTATGACAAATGTTGATCTATAATTCTTAATTCCTGAATAACTTAAAGACTATGAATTCATATTGGAATATTATACAATAAACAATTGTGCAACAAAAGAGAACAATGATCTCAAAATGTAAACAATGTTTAAGTATCTTGATCAGAGGTAGGAATGTACATTACAATATGATAAATATATATAAATATATAAAAATGTTTTAAGAAGAGATAGAAGCATGTATACATAAAATAATCAATCTTATTTTATTTTGTATCAATATATAAGAAATATACCAATGTAATTGCCTATAAATAATAACTCACAAGTATTCACTCTATTACTCACTATTACTATTTGTGTGGGTAGTTCATACTAATCTATTATGCCATCCAAATTTCCCCCCTTTTTTCAAAGAGTTCCCTGAGCTTATAAAAATTTTCCCCAAACTTAAACACTATACCAATTATAATCAACCCCTCAATGATGGCCATAACTTTGAGGACAAGTTTGTTAGGAGAGGGGATGTCATCTTCTAAAATTACTTCCAGCTGTCATGGGGGCAATGTTCTTTCTATGGGATCATGTGAAAGTAAATTAACGGTTAATTTTAAATATTACTGCCTGATATAAATATCTCAATTTTTCTTTTATAATTAATTCAGAGATTTTTCCACATAATTTTTTTTACATGGTTTATGTGGCAAGATATCTATTCAAAGATAATATCATCTCTCTGCATTAAATTCCTGAAGGAGAAATTCTAAAAGACAGTATGACTAGAATACAATTAAGACTTGATTTCACCCTAACCACATGTTCCTTCTATAATTACTCCTCAACAATTATCAATTACTTTTCTGCTTCAGCTGATATTTCTGTGGGACTATTGAAGTATCACCATGTAATGTTTTGTTTAAATGAATTATTACATCAGGTATTATTCCAAAAACCAGTTATAGACTGGATATGTCTCCTAATATTTTTGAAAGTCATTAAGAGTCCACAACTGATAACTCCTAATTAGTACCTTTTGTGTCCTAATTTTCTGCAAACCTATTTTACAAACTAGGTAAGTGACAAAATCTTCTCTCTATACTTTTTCAAGAAAAATTTGTAATCCCCATTTTGGCACAACTTTCTTTACTCCTTCAAATATTTTTTCTAAAGTATCCATGTTTTTATTAGATAACAAAATGTCCTCCATGTAATGGTAAACTATAGACGTAGGAAATTGATTACATATTATTTCCAATGGCTAACTTACAAAATATTGGCACAGTGTGAGGCTTTTGAGCATTCCTTGTGGAAGGATAGTCCATTGATATCTCGCAATAGACTGAGAATTATTATAAAAAGGAACTGTAAAGGCAATTTTTTTCTCTATACTTTTCTTGTAAAGGTATATTTGGTGCGGGAGAATTGTCGTATTCTGTCAATCATGTTTTAAATAAATGCTGATTGGACAGGCTGGAGGTGTAGGTGGGAAAACCAGACAGAAAGTGGAAATGATGCAAGGAGAGCAGGTGAATTCTGGGGAGGAGGAAGTTGATTCCTCATACTCCTTCCCAGATCACCGAAGCAACTGGATGTGAGCTGCCCCACTGAAAAAGGTACTGAGCCACATGGCTAAAATAAATCAGAAATATGGGTTAATCAAGATGTGAGAGTTAGCTAATAAGTAGCCTGACTTAATGGGCCAATAAGCTTTCTAACTTATAGAGATCTCATGTGTGATTTTACTTTGGGACTAAACAGCTGGGGGAAAAAGGCAGGACAGATACCCAAACAAGCAGGGCCCCTCATGTTAGAATAGTGATGAAATAATCTTTCAAATCTAGACATATAAGAGGCCATCCTTTGGGTAATAGAGAAGGCAGAGGAATTCCAGATTGTAGAGGACCAATAAGTCGAATTACTTTATTAACAACTCTTAGATCTGTCACCTTTCTCCATTTACCAGATTTACTTTTTACAAAAAATACATGAGAATTACTAGGGTTGTTTGATTCTTGAATATGATAAACATCTCTTGTACTAGCTGTTCTAAAGCCTGCAACGTATATTCAGCTAGAGACCACTGTTTACCCCATATAGGCTTCTTGACAGTGTCCATAGCATCAACATAACAACTATTTCCTCTAACAAGTCCAGTACAGAGGCACGGGAAATAATGAGACACAATTCACACAGGAATCTTGGAAGGGCATTTCAGGCTTCATCCATTTCTGAAGATCTACCCATGTTTTATTTTTCAAAACACCTTTTATCCCCCAGGTAAACCAAGGTGGATACTCATTAATTTTCTTTTCCCAGAGGACCATGGAACTACCAAAAACCCTTGCACCTTAAGTCACCAGCTTTGAAATCAACACCTCTCCCCAGGTGATCTACTTAATAACAAAAGAGAAGAAGCCATACATCCTGAGTCTTAGTCAGGTGGCTAGCTTGTTTGACAGGATTGCAGGTGCCTTGGAAATTAAGCATGGCCAGAGAGCATGGCTGCAAATATCTTGTATGAAATATGGGCCCACATTCCACTCTCTGCTATTAAATTTTAATAACCCTTGTGCTTCTACAACAGGACAAATACATCACACCTGGATTGGGCAAAGTCTTCTTCCTTTACTCAAATTTTTCTGTCTTTGGAACAGGCATTGTTGTGTGCTAGTTTCTGTCTTAGGCATCTGGGGAGAAAAAACTTTAAACCTGTCATTAAATGCTGATTTCTGTAAATAAAAGAGATTAGTGGAGAGAAATATACTTTCAGGCCCTGTGTCTCAATAGACATACTTTTTGTCAGGATAAATCATAATGCTTTGTGAATAATTATGTTACCAAAAGTTATAGTCTTATATTTAAAGGAGAAGAGAATTACCCGAGTTGAGAATGTTTCCTCCACTGGTTCAGAGCACCACTTAAATGTAAAATTCTCAGCATATGCATCATCTCCAAATATTTACAGTGTCACAACCTCTTTTTAGTAATTATCAATAACAACAAGTCAAAATCATATTTTTTGTATTATCGGTCAATACTGACTCTCCAATAATCTTTATTTGTGTCATGGTTTTTTGTTTTCTTGGTCAGAACTGACTTTTTTTAATTTTTTTTTTTTTTGGTCAGTACCATTGTTTTTAGCACCATTGGTAAATACCACCTTTTTTAATCATCTTATTTGTAGTTGAAAATGTCAGGTCATTACCAGTAAGAGTACAATACCATTTGCTGTTATCAAATACCACTTTTAATCTCTGAGCAGCTGTTAATTCCTTAGTCTGTCCCCTTCTTAAATGAAGAGGGGTTTTAGTCATTTTTGAGTTTTCATTCTTTCTGAGGGGAAAGCCTAGGTCTTAGTTTTTAAGTTTAATATTTTATTTAAAATGAGTTTTGTGTCCCAGAAATTGAGAACACTTAAATGGTTAGTCTGTATCTTAGTTCTAAAGCAAGATAGCTCTCACAGTAAGCTGTAAACACTGTATTCAGCTCTTCTTGGTAGGGTCTCCTTCTCTGAAGTCTTTGGAGGCAGAATGGTATCCTGCAGTGGCCAGTGGTGGCAGCTACAAGTCCAC
This sequence comes from Myodes glareolus, assembly GCF_982192425.1. Classification (NCBI taxonomy): domain Eukaryota; kingdom Metazoa; phylum Chordata; class Mammalia; order Rodentia; family Cricetidae; genus Myodes; species Myodes glareolus. The sequence continues at coordinate 118,656,298 of NC_142030.1, forward strand.
AACAGGCACTCCTCTCTGTTGGGGACTGGGATAGCTAGATCACAAGTTCCTCCTCAAGATCTTTTTATTTTATTTTTGCTTGGTCATTATCAACTAAGAAGTTCTTAAGTCTGTTGTCCTTTTGTTGAATATACTGAATCAATCACTCTAGAAGCTATCTTGTTTGGTTTTTATCCTGGGGAAAAAACACAGACATGTCCTCAACCCCATTTTAATATGGAATCAATGTAAGGATTCCTCCACTTTGCTTTAGCAAAGATGGTCTTTGTACTATTATTTCACAATCTGTCCACAGCAGATCACTCATGGACACCCATGTTTAGAAAGTTTAGCATAAACAATGTATGATTTAAGGCATTGTGTGGTGTCTGAGGATACAACTCCCATGTCTTTATTTTTTGAAGTTGTGTTTTTAAGGAGCTCTGTGTACACTCCACAGTTTCTTGCCCTTGAGGATTATAAGCAATACCAGTCTTATAAACAATATTTCATTGAGTACAAAATATTTGAAAAGCTTTGTTAAAATATCTGGACACATTGTCTGTTTTTGTTACTTTTGGGCTTTTATGCATGAAAAGCATTTCAAGCAATTAGTTATTATATGCTTTGTGAATTATTCAGTTTGTGTTGTTGCCATCATGAATCCTGAATACATATCAATCATCATATGTACATATCTCAATTATTTAAAATCAGTAATATGGGTTATATCCATCTACCAGATATGATTAGGAAGCAGTCCTCAGGTATTTACTCCCAAATGAGGCACATGTAGATATTGTAGGCATCTTTTACATTGTTTCACAATTTGATGAGCAGCATTTTTTGATCAGCTTAAAGCATTTTTTTAAACTTGAGCTATTTTTATGGTGTATAGCATGCAATTGTGGATCAAGTTTAAACTGAGACAGAGCAATTATTTTTGCAAGGTTGTCAACTAGAGCATTACCTTTAGTTAACAGACCAGGAAGACTTGAATGTGCTTTGATATGTCCAGCAAAACATGGTAATTTTTTATGTTGTATGGCTTTCTGAAACTGTTGAAACAATATCTTATCTTACTTATTGTTAATTTTTATTTATGACACTGTTTCCAACACTTGCAACACATTATAAATAAATCGGCTCTCAGTACATGGATTAAAAGCCTTATTAGCAAAATTTTTAAACACTAGAGCTACAACTCAGAGCTCAACTATTTGAGCTGAAGCTGGTTTTGTCTGTTCCACAAGTTTTTTTGTCATTGACTACATAAGCAGCCTTTCCATTATTTGAGCCATCAGTGAATATCAACAAAGTATCTTTTATGGGATCCTTTGCTACTGTTTTAGGAAAAATGAATGAATCCTGTTGAGTAAACTGCAGTAACTGGTCAGGTGGGACAAGATTATTAATCTAACCTTGAAACTGACAAATACAATTGCCCAAGAATCATTATTTTAAAATAACCATTTAATTTGCTGTTTAGTGTAAGGAGCATTGATTACAGCTGTTTCTTTGCCAAAATATTTTCTAGATTTTATCCTGCTCTTTTGTGCCAAGCATGTTACTGCGTTAAAATAAGGATTTAAAACTTTAACTGCTGATATAAGAAAGTGTAGCCACAGCAGTGGTCTGTTCTGTCATAAAATTGGTATAGGAGCTACTCTTGTAGGTAAAATACATGCATGCCATGTTTGACTGTAATTGACATAGCACACTTGCTGTTCCTGTATAGCCTGCTCTATCTGTGAAAGTGTATGTCTGGCAGCTTTTGAAAGCTATTTGCTGGAATTTGGATCGCTGTCTCCTTTAAGGATTTTACTTAGAGGCTCAAGGTCTCCTGTATGAAACCTTAAATAAGTAAGGCCTTAGCCATTGTATATTTTTAAATAACCTTTGAAAGTCATTAAGAGTTTTTAAGTCGTTCTTTCTAATTTTTATAATAACAAATTTGGAGAATTCCATGGAGAATTAGATGGCGAAATGTGTCCATTATTCAGCTGTTCCTGCACCAACTTCTGGGCAGCTCATTTTTTTTTGTTTGTGTTACAAGCCACTGACTCACCCATACAAGTTCATCACTTTTCCATATAATTGGGTCTGTATGGAGTGCAGGTCTTTCATTGACCTCTCCTAAAAATAACCTAATCCTGTTCTAGGAGGTCTACTGTCTGTATGTCAGTATCAACCTTTTCTCTATTATCCCTGCCTAGACCTTGATTAGGTAATAATCCTTGTTGAAACATCTGATTAGTAACAGCCATGTTGGGATAATATAAATATTCTCCCATTCAGGTCATAATATCTCAGCCCCATAAATTCACAGGTATGTATGGGATAATATACGACTTAAAAGTCCTTCATGGCCTTCCTCATCTTTCAAATGTAGTTCATTACAAGATGATGAACCAAATTTACCAAGCCAGCATGGTCTGGAACCACGAGCCTCGGCGGAGGGTGTCCTGGTTGAATGAAATCCACAGAACACAAGGTTGAGGTGAAACAGCAGCTTGCTTATTGTTCTGCTGGGGTTAGCTTTTATACCATGGCACCAAATGGGGAGGGGGCTGCGAAGGGACTGTCACCTGACCCAAGGAGGGACTGTCACTTGACCCCAGCAGGGACCAAGGAATAATCACATGCACTCAAACTTCCTCATCCAACTCCAGGAGCAGAGGGAAGTTATGATTCCTTGCAGATAAGCACCTCAAATGGGGGCAGGGAAATATAACTCGGCGTAGCAATTCCCACAATTTCCCCAACTTTATTTTATAATGAGGGGTCCTGTCTTAGGTCCTGCGAGGGAAGTACCTTCCCTTACCTGTCACTCTGCCCCCGATGCCCTGTCTTAGGCGGGGGTTTTCCCCACAGGTTGCCCGTCCTTGGAGACCCTTATTTTTTCAGCATCTGCAGCCATACCTCAAGACTTCCGGGAGATTCATGGGCCAGACTGAGTAACACCTGACAGTGGACAAGCTCAGTCGTGGTGAAGGTGTTTAGAAGTCGTTTTAAGAGGAGCAGACCTACTGCCACCCCTACTAGTCCCAAGATCCCCAGGGACAAGGCACCTCCCCATCGCTGAGCCCAACCCCCAATCTGGGCCATGGCATTCCACCATTGAAGGCGTAAGTCACAGACAATCCCACACCAGTTTGGAATTATGATTAATATAATGGTTATTTATTCAAAGGGGAAAAAACTTACAGATTACCGTCCCAGACAACAGCCCCTCCGCGCGAACAGGAAAGGAGTCCAGGGGCCGGAAACGGAGCCGGAAGACAAAGAGAAAGTGGAGGACAGCCGCTGCTTTTTTTTAAAGGGAGAGACCACGCCCCAATGGGCTGGTAACTCAGCGGCGATTGGCTGAAGGAGCTGAAGGAACTCCCACAGCATCTCCCCCTTTTGTTTATGTAAGAGAGTTCTAAGCCTACTACGCAATTATATACAATAAGTACAAACCTACGAAATTATATACAATAAATACAAATATCCTATTCTAACTAGCTTAAGTCTTGTATAACAAATAACTTGGCCAAGTCATGAAAGGAAAGTAACTACATTTATATAATCTTCAATCCCATCGAAGATCTGAGAAGGGAAATAATGTTATCTGAGTAATTAGGAAGTGCAATCAAACAACTTCCAGAACATGTAACAAATCGCAGAGACAACTGGCTACCTGGACAAACACCCAAAGTCACATTTGCAGCGTTGAAGCAACCAACTTTGGCTAAGGCCTGATGTAACTGACATACCATTTTCAAAGGCAAGAAACTTCAAAACTATCTTACCCTGTCTTGGCAGGATATGACAGTCTTGTTTTATCCATTTACGGATATTCTGTAACTCTGTCAGTAGTTGAGGTATGAGCATTTCTTTACCCAAAGGCCAGTTCTGCCAAGAAGAAAGGCTCCAGGTGGAGTGTCTTTGGTGCTCAACATTCTCTCGGGCATAGATCAGTGTTGCCAGGAGTGATTGTGTCTCCCTACCATAGAACTCTGAATTAGATTAAAGGCCATTTTCTACAGCTCTTTGAAGAGGTTGAAGATTATCTATCTATACTGAATATAATCTCTATATATCTAAAGAACCTGATTAGTCTAATTATAAATGACAAACTTAGATGACTGTTGATCTATATAATTCTCAATATCTATCTAACTTAAAGACTGAGATAATAAACAAGTGTGCAATAATTGAGGACAATGAGACCTCCAAATATAAACAATGTGCAAGTATACATTGCAATATGGTAAATATATATCAATACATAAACAATATATAAGTATCTTAATCAGAGGTAGAAGTGTACAATGCAATATGGTAAATATACATATATCAATACAATATATATATACAAATACATAAAAATGTTTTAAACAGAGGTAGAAGCATGAAGCATGCATGCATAAAATAGTCAACATAATTTAACTTTGTATCAATATATAAGAATCGATACCAATATGTTTGTCTAAAAGCAATAACTCACAAGTACAAATCTGTTTATCCCATAATCCAATTATCCCTCCTTTTTTTTTTTTTTTTTTTTTTTTTAAGGATTCCTGTGCTTATAAAATTCCTCCCCCAACCCTCAACCATATACTAATTATAACCAACCCCTAAATGATGTCCCTAAACCCAAGGACAAACTTTATTGGGAGAGGGGACGTCGTTCTCTAGAATTACTTCCAGCTGTCATGGGGGCGACGTTCTTTCTGGGGGATCCTGTGAAAGTAAAATGATGGTTAAATTTCAAGATCAATGTCTTTTAAAATTGCAAATAGTCTCTGAGTATTTTGTGGAGGTCTGGCCAGAATGTTGTACAAGATGTGCACCATTTCAGCACGTTGGAACCGTCTTGTGCAGCTGGTACCCAAAACAGGTCTTGTAGTAGCGCTATCAGTATCATGACGTCATATCAACCAGGTGGAGTTGTTGTTATGGGGCCCCATCTTCTTCCTGGAAACTTTAAATGTCACTGTAGGAAAAACTCATTGTTTATTGTGGAAAACTTAAACATTAATTATATAGACATATACATGAATACCTATATTTAATGAGAGACATGATAGATATATTTAATGAAGGTATGATAGATATGAAGAAAAGTAAAGATGTTTTCTAAACTCATATTTCTTTCTGTCCCATATCATGGCTCTTGACATGAGACAGAAACTCCAGAAACTCTGGGTTTTTCTTTAAACAACAGGCTTGGAATTAGAGAGGGACTGAGCCAGAGTCCAACTCTAAAACCAGCTCTATAAATTTAGAAATATGATTTAGTATATGGTACTTACAGAACCTATTCAGTTTTCTTGATAGTCCCTATTGGGCCGTTATTTTCCATCTGTCAGTATTCAAATATCCAGGGTCCCTTGAACTTTTCAAAGATCAGTGTTTTCCTGTGGAGATAAGAACAGAACCCTGCCCCCATTCTATATGCTTTTCTTACCACCTGTACGGTTATCATCATTGTAGATGCTGTCATTTCTCCTTTCCAAGAGGTTTCTCCTCTTCAAATCGAACCTTTATTAATTTTGATGGTATCCACAATTTTTCTTCTCCTGTGGAAACAAGAGCAAAACCCCTTCCCCAACGTAGCACATCTCCTGGCTTCCATTGAGAGGTCAGCACGTCTTTGAAATAAACAGGTTGGTTTAGTTCAGAAGTTTTTTTTATTATCCAATGCCTCTCTGCTGCTGTTGTTCCTTTCTCATTAGCATTAAGAAAATTTAAGGTTAATAAAGCATTATGCAATCTATTTCTGGGGGTATCTTTTGTCCCTTTCTGTTTGTTTAGCATATCCTTTATAGTACGATTTGATCTTTTTATAACTGTCTGACCTGTAGGATTATTTGGTATACCTGTAACGTGTTTTATATTATAATAAGCAAAGAAGCGTTTCATTTTCTTAGATACATATGCTGGACCATTGTCTGTCTTTATTTGTGCAGGTATACCCATGATGGCCATAACTTCCAATAAATGTGTGATTACCGAATCAGCCTTTTCTGAGCTCAGGGCAGTTGCCCATTGAAAACCTGAATACGTGTCTATGGTGTGGTGTACATATTTTAATTTACCAAATTCCATAAAGTGGAACACATCCATCTGCCAGATTTCATTCCTTTGAGTACCCTTTGGGTTACTCCCTGCAGGCAACGGTGTTTGATTATAGAAAGAACAAGTAGGACATCTCTTTATAATGTCCTTAGCTTGTTGCCATGTAATGGAAAACTCTTTCTTTAAGCCTTTACTATTGACATGATGTTTTTTATGAAATTCTGAGGCCTGCAGAACGCTTCCAATCAATAATTGGTCAATTTCAGCGTTACCTTGTGCTAGAGGCCCAGGCAGACCGGTATGGGACCGGATGTGTGTTATGTACATTGGACAAAGCCTATTCCTAATTATGTCCTGTACCTCGATAAACAATGAAGTCAACTCTGTGTCATCTGGTATGAATTCAGCGGTTTCAATATGCAAGATAACTCTTTTTGCATATTGTGAATCTGTAACTATATTAAGAGGTTCTTTAAAATCCCTTAGCACCATAAGAATGGCATATAATTCTGCCTTCTGGACAGAATTATAAGGGCTTTGTTCCACCTTACTCAATTCTTCCGATTTATAACCTGCTTTCCCTGATTTATTTGCATCGGTATAAAATGTCCGAGCTCCAGTTATTGGAGCATCACGTACAATTCTAGGAAGAATCCAAGAAGTTTTCTTTATGAGGTTAAGTCTATCACTTTTGGGATAGTTGCTGCTAATTTCTCCCAAAAAATTAGCACAAGCTCTTTGCCATGGTTCATTATCTTCCCATAACTTTCTTATTTCCTCAGTAGTAAAAGGCACTATAATTTCTGCTGGGTCTATACCTGCTAGTTGACGAAGTCTCAGTTTACCTTTTATAATTAATTCTGAAACCTTTTCTACATAAGTTTTTAATTTTTTACTTGGTTTATGAGGTATAAATATCCACTCTAAAATAATATCTTCCCTCTGCATTAAAATCCCTGTAGGAGAAATTCTGGAAGGCAGTATGACTAGGATGGAACTAAGATTTGGGTTGACCCTATCCACATGTGCCTCCTGTAATTTTTCCTCAATCATTGTCAGTTCCTTTTCTGCTTCAACTGTCAATTTTCTGGGACTATTCAAATCCTTATCACCATCTAAGGTTTTGTTTAAATGAACTATTAGATCAGGTGTTATCCCAACAGCTGGTCGTAGACTGGAAATATCTCCTAACAATCTTTGGAAGTCATTAAGAGTCCGTAACCGGTCTCTCCTAATTTGTGCCTTTTGTGTTCGAATTTTCTCTAACCCTATTCTGTAGCCTAGGTAATTAATAGAATCTCCTCTTTGAATCTTTTCAGGGGCAATTTGTAATCCCCACCTAGGCAAAACTTTCTTTACTTCTTCAAACATACTTTCCAAAGTATCTTTATTTGAATCAGATAATAAAATGTCATCCATGTAATGATAAATTATGGACTTGGGAAATTGCTTACGAATTATTTCCAGTGGCTTATTAACAAAATATTGACACAATGTGGGACTATTGAGCATCCCCTGTGGGAGGACAGTCCATTGATATCTCCTAGTAGGCTGAGAATTATTATAAGTAGGCACTGTGAAGGCAAATTTTTCTCTATCCTTTTTTTGGAAAGGTATAGTGAAAAAACAATCTTTGAAATCAATAACTATAAGAGGCCATCCTCTTGGTAATAGAGAAGGCAAAGGACCGAGTCGTTCTGATTCACGCCACTAAAGCACCACACTTACAAGGGAAATTTGAAAACAACTCAGAAAAGAGCAAACCAGGCAGGCAGAGACTGTCCCGAGCCTGTGGAGCTTGGGAGGCGTGGGGTTTAACTGAACTGCTGGCTCCACACACAGGGCACAGGCCGCAGCTGAGGGAGGTCTCGTGACTAGCCGAGCTGGTAGCAAGCAGTTGAGTGGGGGGGAAGGGGGGGTTCTACAACCAAACGTGGGGCGCCAGATGAAGGCGTAAGTCACAGACAATCCCACACCAGTTTGGAATTATGATTAATATAATGGTTATTTATTCAAAGGGGAAAAAACTTACAGATTACCGTCCCAGACAACAGCCCCTCCGCGCGAACAGGAAAGGAGTCCAGGGGCCGGAAACGGAGCCGGAAGACAAAGAGAAAGTGGAGGACAGCCGCTGCTTTTTTTTAAAGGGAGAGACCACGCCCCAATGGGCTGGTAACTCAGCGGCGATTGGCTGAAGGAGCTGAAGAAACTCCCACAGCACACCATCCCTCAGCAGATATAGGTTTAACACAGGTTTCATTAATTGCAATAATCTCATGTACCAAAGAGTGGGTAAAGTTTATAAAGAAATCATTCCAAGGCCCTCTAAGGTAAGCATTAAGACGTTGCACCTCAAAGGACATATTTTTCACTTCCATAAGGGTCACACAGGCAGAATGATAAAAATGAGAACAAGAGGCTTGTTGCACCATCCACAACACATTAATCTGTTCCTGCAATAAGGCTGTTTGTTGACTTAAATTTAACATCCCCAATTGAATATGTGAGTCCATGGTATTTTGAGTCTCTAAGGCCTGGGTAACATGGGCAGCAAGAGTGTTAACAGTCTCTGCAGTAGCTGCATTCTGGGACACGGAGATTCCTGCAATGGTGGCAGCTGTGGCTGATATGGCGATGGCTGCGATGACTGCGGTGGTGATTCCAAAGTCTCTTCTCTTGATACAAGATAAGCTCTCATCCATCATGTGGGTCTTCTACCACCAGGGGAACCAGAACAGGAATTCTCACCATCAGCATGGGCTCATCCATCGGGGACCAGCAGTTGCTCAAAAAGCAGGAGCTGGAAGAACAATCAAGGACACCATCCTCCACGACCGACACATTAAAGGAGACAAACAGGGAGGCAGAACACAAGCCAGACTGACAATAGAGAAATTCATTCCCGCTGCATAGTTAATCTGGAGGGATGTTTCAAAGATGTCTGATGTGTTTCATATGGCTGTAGCATTGAAAGCCAAGCCCCTTTGAAGGGCTAAAGGCCTTATATCTATACATGCACAAGGGCCACAGAGAAACATGCCCGTTAACGTAGGTCATATTTGGATTTCTATAGGAATAATCAAAGGCTCCTCTCAAGGAGTTTTTAGAGGTAGGTCGGTGACCAAACCACCATAAATATTGATCTCCCTCCAATTTCCATGGTTCCTTGGGAGCACAATTTCCCCAAGATAATGGTAAGTACAATCTGAAGGATTGTGGCATCTTCCAACATAAGGGAGCTGGTCTCGGAGGAGTTGTAAGTCCAGAAACATTTCTTTTAAAATTTATTGGGTTCTTTGTATATTATTGGGTAAAAGCTATCTCTCAATCCAAAACAAGGATGCCCAGAAGAATCAGAAGAAATGTCTCCCAGAGAATAATTACTAAGGACCACGCATGGTCCAGAAAGAGAGATACTAGGCATCTCTGAAATATTGCTAATCTTCTGGAAGCAGAGAGTATGAGATATATCAAACGTTAAATTACCCAATGAAGATCTTTCTAATGCTGTATTTGCTGCAGGAACCCCCAAAGTATAATTGCTGGAATAAAAGGATGGAAAAACAGAGCTTACTTTACTTACTGGCATCAGTATGGGTGGATTCCTCACCAGTGCCCATCTCAGGGCTCCCTCGATGTTCTTCACTTGAATCCATATTGTCAGGACCAGTAGGACCTGGCTCCACTGGCCGAATATTCTGCTCCAGTACCCAGTTGGGTTTTTTGGTTCCTGGAGGGAAGACACAAATGGCCCCCCTCACCCTAGCCAACATGGGTGTGGGTGACTGCCACTGTCCCGTGATACTATCCTTCCATCTAACCCAACCCAGAGATTGGGAAGGTTTCTGCCAATGTCTCTCCATTGCTGATAGACCTTGTTTTTATCTACTGTTAAAAAATTTAAAATGTATAAAATTGTAGATAACTGGGTATTTGGGGAGGTGATATACTCCGCCTTCTTTATTTTACAAAAAAAAATTGTTTAAGGGTAGCATGCATGCACTCCACTATGAATTGCCCTGTGGGATTATGTGGAATTCCAAAGGTATGTGTAACTTGATGTCCTTGGCAAAATTTTGCAAACCTTTGGCTGGTATAAGCTGGTCCATTGTCTGTTTTGAGAAAATCTGGAATGCCCATATAGGCAAAAGCCTGTAGACAATGAGCAATAACGTCCTTAATCTTTTCTCCTGAATGTAGGGAGGCATAAATTACCTTGGAATAAGTGTCTACAAAGACATGTAAAAATTTAAGTCTGCCAGCTTGAAACAAATGGGTAACATCCATCTGCCAAAGGTGGTTAGGACAGAGGCCTCGAGGATTAGCACCTTCATTGGGGGCATTATGAAATGGAGCACAAGCTGGATATTGGGATGTGATTTGAGTAGCTGTAGCTAGAGTACATCCAGAGTGAAACTTTAGAGAAGAGGCATTTAAATGATACTTTTCATGAAGATGATAGGCTCGTTGTTCCTCAGAAAGGAACAATGCCATTGGGCGGGTGAGGGAATCCGCAAGCTTATTTCCCTCTGCCAAGGACCCTGGCAGATCAGCATGGGCCCAAATGTGGCCAACAAAGGCAGGAACCACTCTTTGGCATATAAGACTTTGCAGCTGAACCAAAAGGTGGAAAACCTGAGAGGTATGTAATATATATGGCAAGGTTTCCAATGGCCCATCAATCCCTGCCACATATATACTATCAGTATACAAATTGAAGGGTTGATCCTTGAAAAGAGAAAAGGTCATAAGGCAGGCTGTGGGTTCTGCAGCTTGGGCAGAAATCACCTAGGGGCTGCTTTTCTTTAATTGAACCAGAGACCACCACTGCATAGCCCTTGGAAGAACCATCAGTAAACACTGAGCACACTCCCTTAAGGGGGGAAATTTTAATAATTCTTGGAAAGATAACAGGATGATTTTTAAAAAATGAAATTAAACGAGAATCAGGATAATGGTTATCAAAACTGGCTCCAGTGGCTGTGATGAACAAGGTCCATCCATCTTGGAACCTCTGTAGCCTTGTTATTTCCTCTTTTTGATAAGGGATTAGAAATTCATTTGGGATTCTGCCAAAAATTTGTAAACTAAAATCATATGCTTTCCATATAAGCTGTAGCACCATTTCATAATATGGGGTCACTACCTTCTTAGGGGAAGGGGGTAAATGTAACCAATAAATGGGTCCCCCTTGCCAAAAAACGCCAGTAGGTGAAAATTGTGAGCTTGGGACAAGCCCCTAAATTCTGAGAGGAAACTCTGTCCCGTGACTCATTTTCCCCTCCCCCTTGTCTGGAGGTTTTTTCTTTTTAATCTTTCTCTCCTCTACCTTACCTGCAAGCGGTTTGGCCTCCTTATCGGAGGCCATATCAGAACAAAGAGAAGCCTTTGCCTCCCTATTTTGAATCTCAGATAACATCTCTTTTGTTGCTTCCAAGGCCTGCTTAACCTGGAATTTCTCTGTAAGCAAAGCATCCCTGATCAGTCTCCAAAGGGAGAACGTGGCAATTGGCAGGACTTCAGGCCCTTCCTTTCTCAAAATTTTTTGAAGATCCCCGCGAACCTGTTCCCACTAAGAAATATTGAGGGCTCCGCTGGTGATGAACCAGGGACTCCACGTTTCTGTAGTTTTAAGAAAATCATCCAAAGTCTTAGTTTTTACAGCTGTTCCTTTCAACAACCTCTTTAACTCTGATTTACCCAGGGTATTCCCCATTTCTTAATTATCTCTTATTTCTTAATTATATCTTAATCCCCAATGCATCCTGGCCGGACAACAGGATGACCCAGTCCACAATCCTCACCTTTCCAATCTCGGTGGGAGCTTCCAATTACCGTGCCAGCACGGTCTTGGAACCACGAGTCTTGGCGGAGGGTGTCCAGGTTGAATGAAATCCACAGAGCGAGGTTGAGGTGAAACAACAGCTTGTTTATTGTTCTGCTGGGGCTAGCTTTTATACCATGGCACCAAATGGGGAGGGGGCTGCAAAGAGACTGTCACCTGACCCAAGGAGGGACTGTCACTTGACCCCAGCAGGGATCAAGGAATAATCACATGCACTCAAACTTCCTCATCCAAGTCCAGGAGCGGAGGGAAGTTATGATTCTTTGCAGATAAGCACCTCAAATGGGGGCAGGGAAATATAACTCGGGGTAGCAATTCCCACACAAATTTGTCCTTTTCTATCTTTTTTTACTCTGATTATTGGTCTGTATAGCCAGAAGTAATATTAATTGTGCAACCCTCTGACCTGCCTTTACTACAGAAACTCTATTTGGTGAATGAATCATCATCTTGATCTCTCCCTCAAAGTCATCATCTATGACCCCAGGAGCCACAAAGATTCCTTACATAGTCGAGCTACCTTTTCTTAGCAGTAGTCCTACAGTGTCTTTTGGTAAAGGCCCATAGATCCCTGTGGGGAGAGCTTTCATCCCCATATCACAGGTGTTAGAACCGTGTATATGGATGAACTGAGGTTGATCCCTGTGCTACCTGGGGTGTCTTTCAAAAGGTGTTCTATAGATTTTCTTGTGGGGGTGTAGATTGCTGGTTAGCCCCATAAATTTGTCTCAGGGCCTGAGGTTGGCCCATGAATTTGTTTCCCAAAAGGGGATTTCCTAGATCATCCCTTTCTGATCTGCACTTGCTAGTCCAATGCCTCCCTCTCCTGTATTTCCTGCACAATCCTGGTTCTTTTCTAGTCCTAGGGCTTACTCCTCCTATCAGGACATCGTCTGACCCGATGTCCCATAAGACCGCATCTAAAACAGCCTCCAGGCATTTGCTTGTAGCTTGTGTTCTCCCTGGAGCTATGTCTCCCTGCTGAGATAAGACATCATTAATTGTCTTTACCTGTAAGGCAGCAGCTAATGTCATTCCTTGTGTGTATGATTTGCAAATATCCAAGTGAATTCTAATATAATCTGCAACATTAACCTGTTTCTTAAAAGGTCTTATAGTCACCTTGCGTACAACATTGGTGCTTTTAAATGTTAACTGTTTAATTATTATCTGTCCTGCTTCTGAGTCTCCAATCAACCCATTAGATGCCTGTGCTAGTCTGGAAATAAAGTCCTGAAATAACTCATCTGGTCCCTGTCTTACATTAGATAACTCCTCAGTCTGTTCTTTTGATGATGAAAGCTTATTCCAGGTCTTCTTGGCTGCTGCATTTATCTGTGCATATGTTACCATATCATATTCTAACTGCTGATGTGCTCCCATATAGGGTACTTTGCCTGCCAGCATCTTGTAAGAAATAGGAATCTGCTGAGTCCTGTTTCTCTAACCCATGACCTGACATTGCTTTGTAAATTTGGTCCTCCTCAATGGATAATCTCCTCCTGACAGGCAAGCCTTGGCTATCTGCTTCCAATCCACTGGTGGCAGAGCTTCTACAGCTATATTCTCTACCAGTGTTTGAGTAAAGGATAACATGACACCATATTGAGCGCAAGTAGTTTTTATTTCTTTGAGTAACTTAAATGATATATATATTTCCTTGTGCATCTCTCTGCTCCATTACTGGGAACAATTAAAATACTTGCATCTCTTCTCCTCTGCTAGCAGCTTCTCTGATGCAAGCTTGTAGAGGAGATTTACTGCTATCATTATGCCACTGCTTAACTTTTGGTGTACTCTGAACTGTCTGTGAATCTAATCCTCCCATTGCTGTGGGAAGACTATCATTCTTCTGACAAAAGTCCTGTATCTGCATAGTTCCTAATCTGTGCGAAAGTGAGGATACCATCCTTCTCAAGCCTTTTATTTCTTTCTGAACTCTGTCCTGTTGTCTCTGTCTTTCAGCACTGCTGTTTGCTAGTGAGAGAGATGAAGACTCCCTTTCATGGCCTGAACCATTAGTCTCTAACCTTTGTAACTGTTCTGTTCTGAAAGAGTATCTCGCAACTCCTCAGGTGGTGTGGATGGAACCATCTCCTGCTGGTCAGAATTTAAGTCCAATCTTTCCTGTATTAGCATCTAGAAATAAGGTGTATCTTAAGTGATTCTTTCTAGTTCATAGTTACAATAATGTTGTTGGATTTTCATTCCCACTTTTTTCCATATGGTTTAGTCTAAGAACCTATGCTGAGAAAACAGAGGGCATATCTCTTCTATGAATTTTAAAAATTCTTGTATCTGATGCTGCTGTACTTGCTCCTCTTTTAATATATCTTTAATCAACTGCATAGACATTTGATTATTTTTTCCTTGTCCCATATTTTTATATTTACAAATTTTACTCCTGATATTACTGTCCCGTTTTGTTATCTAAGCACACATTACTAACGTATCCACTGATATTTTTCTTGTGGGTTCCTCACATCTGGTCACTTCTTTCTTGTTTTTTGGGGTTTGAGAATCAGCCTCATGTTTTCCTCCATTCTTCTCTTCCTTTCTCCAGATTTTCTTGGAGTTTAGCAGTCAGCACCACATTTAATTTTGTACTTCTTGTCCTTTCTCCTGCTTTTCTTAGGGTTCAGTGTTCAGCCCCACATTGGACACCATTATGTCAGGGTGTGTTGCCCCTACATAGAAACTATTTCCCTCTATCTAGACCAGTACATAGGCACAGGAAATAATGAGACACAATTCACAAGGCCTTTTGGATGGGCTTCATCCATTCCTGAAGTTCTACCCACGTTTATTATTCAAAACACCCTTTATCCCACTGGTAAATCAAGGTGGATACTCATTAATATTCCCTTCCTGGGGGACAATGGGACTACCAAAACCAAAAACTACATCTTAAGTTACCAGCATTGGAATTAACACCTCTCCTCAGGTGATCTACATAATAACAAAAGAGAAGGAATTATACATCCTGAGTCTTAGTCAGGTGGCTAGCTTGTTTGACAGGATTGCAGGTGCCTTGGAAACTAAGCATGGCCACAAAGCCTGGCTGCAAATACCTTGTAAAAAATATGGGCCCACAGTTTCTCAGTTAACCATTTTAAATGTAGGACTGTTGATACCTCTAAAGGCTTACTAGCTGCTCTATGTTCATGTACAGCCTGAATGGCTGGTGAACTTTGTGGATAGTAACTTATAATATCTTTCCCAGAATTATGAGTTACTGTGACTGCAGGAATGTTAATCTGGGTATTCTATTGCTGCAGCAGATCAGGATCCCATAAATTTACTGCAATATTAGCCATATATGGCCTCAGACTTCCTCTTTAACTTTCTGGCCCAATAAAGTAAACCCTTTTCATGATTTGTTTAACTTGAGATATGGTTCCATTTCTAGTAATTAAATAGCTGCCTCTTGAAGAGGCCAATTCGGAAGCTAAGATTCTGGAATAATGATACTCACATATACACCTGTGTCCATTAAATCTAGAATTACAATGCTATTTATATGCACTCCTAGCTTTGGTCTTTGATCATTTATAGAAGTCTGCCAGAATATACATTTCCTATTTCCTATTGAAATTTTTAACTTATCCTCCATGTTTATGCCATCATCTAGAACAGTAAGGTCTTTTACAGAAATCTCTGGATTTTTAAATTTTCCATGTTAGACATAGCTTCCACAGTTACTGGAAAAGACTGGGCCACTTTTGGCTTGGGGGACTGCAAGAGACCCCTCAAAGAGTTCCCCAATGGTGTTGGGTTGCCTTGGCTGTTTCTGATTGATCTGAATTCATTGGTCTAATGTCGGTCTTTGACACCACCTTCTCCATATACCTAAAAGCTAAGTCCTCCTGTTTTTGCCATTCACAGAGGAGATATTATTCCTAGGAATTACTTGTCTACAATCCCTTCTCAGATGTCCCATTCTACCATAATTTAAACATTTGGCATTTTGCTGTCTCCTCCTTTCTTTGGAAATTGCTTCTCCTACCCAAGATTCAGTATTATAGTCAAATGTCTCTATACATTTATACAAATGTCTCTATACAAATATAGTCAACTATATTTTTACATTCTAATTTGGTATTTTCACAAGTCAGAGATTCAGTTAGTACTCATCTAGCATTTGGGTCTGTTATTCCTATTTGTACACCCTTAGTTAATATTTGTAAAAAGTAAAAAATTTTTTCTCTCTGGCCCTGTTTAACCCTGGTATATGATTCAATTTTTTTCCCTACTCTTGAATCCTGTCCCAAGCATTTAAGGCTGCTTTGTGGCTTAGAGTCAAAATTTGTTCATTATAAAGAGCTTGAACCTGTGGGTCAGCATAAGGGCCTTCAACAAGAATTTGATCTGAGGAAGTCTCGAGGCTTTTTGCTTTTTCCTATTGTTCCAAAATTTTTGCCTCTTCTCTGAAATAAATTCTAAACATTGATTGAGGCCATTCATAGAGGACTGTTGAAACTAACTGAATTCAATCATGAGATATTGTTTTAATGCTAGATGATCATGTTTTTATCATCTCGCTAACAAATGCAGAATGCAAACCATAAGTTACAACAGCATGTTTAATTTCTTTTAGATCACTCATTCCTATAGGAATCCATCTACCTTCTTTAGATCCTTTTAGGCCTTTAGAATTTGATGCTTTGTCAGAGAAGATTACAGGGTGCCTTATTTCCCTGTTCATAAGCTCCAATAATTTCCTCAGTTATTTCAAATCTTTTCACTATTGTCTCTTGTAAAGCCTGAATCTCCTGGCCTGTATATATTTGTAAATATTTTATTGAGGCAGCTAGTCTCTGGTCCTCATTCTGCACATGTGATTCTAAGGTCTGAAATTTCTCTTTTAAACATAACCTCTTTCTTGGACATTATTTGAATAGCATGCAGATTGTCATACTGGAGAGATACTTTATCTCCTTACTTATCATAGCTTTTTATCAAATTTTGATTGTCAAATTCAACAATATGAACATTTTCAGATAACTTCTTATTACCATTAGATATGGATTCAATTTTGTCTGTCAAATTAATGTTATTATTTTGATGGTATTAATTCTGTTTACTAGCTATCCATTAGTATTCTGTAAAGATTGTATGATTCCTAAAAGTGCCATATTATTTCTTAATTGTAGAATATGGAGAAAACTGAGTCCCAATCTCCAATAAATAAGCCTCACATAATACATTCCATAGTATTAGCAAAAAAGTCACTAAAAGTTTCTATATTAATGTAGTCTGCCATATTGATTTATTAATTACCAGTGATCTGGTAAACTGTAATCCTTATTGTCCAACAGATATTGTAGTTGCAGAGTTGTGACTAGAAGCAATGCAACTGATGGCAACAGGATTGGTTCTGTGCTGCTTTCGTTTCTGGGTCACTTTAGTTTTCCACCTTGGCATTGGTTAAATACTAAGAAATATGCTTTGCTTGACAAATTAAGAGCAACTAAATTAATTCCATACACAGAGCAAGAAAACCAGAACTCATTGGCGGTGGGCAGAAATCAGGAGCTGCACAAGTTACCACTTGGCAAGGAATCATGCCAGGGAATGCAGCAGTCGTGCATACGCTTTGAAAATTTCTAAGTTGCCAAGCACAATAAACTCTGCTCTGGTGGGGGGTTCTACAAAAAATCAGATTAGATAAAAGCAAGCCAAGTGGGCAAAGTTTGGACACAGTCTGGGTCATGGACCAGCTAGGCCATTAGTCCATTAGTCTGTCTACCCGTTTAAGCATGGAGCCCAAAAACACATGGGTGCCAAATGAAGAAGGACACTTAAAAGAAATCCCACACTAACGCAGAATTAAGAAATAGATGGTTATTTATTTAGGATTAGATTCACAAATCAGAATTATCTACTTGAACTGAGGTAAAAAACCAAATCCCATAACTGGAAAAGACCCCAGATGCATGCTTTACATTGGCATATATAGGATAAGAGACCGTGCCGAAGTTGGTGGGTAACCACAGGCTGTAAGACTTCCTACAACACTCTGAAAATCTGTTGTGAAAAATAAAGTAAGTAAGCTAAAGAGAACAATTAAAAATTGAAAAAAAATATTTCTCTGTGAAATAATTTTCATGTTGTAAGGACTGAAATTCAAAACTCTAGAAATAAATTATTTCAAGCTTTTCTCATACCTGAGGAGAATGAAATAAATAATTTGCCTTATTTATTTTATTATATAAAATAAATTAAAAATAAATTTAAAATATTTTATTTAATTTGTTTATTTGTGATACATGTATAGGTAAGTGTGGGTGCATACACACTCATATATTTTAGTGTATTTGGAGGTCAAAGATAATGTGAGGGTGCTGATTCTTACTATTAAGTGAAGTCCAAAGAGAGATATCAGGTCTTCAAACACAGTGGATTGATTATATATCTACTAAGCAATGTAACTGACCCTATAATCAGTATTTGAAATCTCAATATGCTCTAATCTTTATAAATTAAGAGAAAATAAAAGTAGCACAAGCATATTTTATAAAATAAACTAGAATATTGAATTAGTAATTTTAATATTTTTTTCATCAAAGGGTTGTTGATAATGAGGGGAAAGGAGTACTCAAATTGTTTTTTTATGTCCTTTTTTAATTTAAGGATTGTATCAATGTAAAAGTAAATTTTAATGATTTAATTAATACAATTTCTATCTGGTTATGTAAAAATAAGTTTGGTAAAATATAATCAACATTAACAAAAATCGTTAATTTGTAAGAAACTCAGTGCCCATAAAAATGAATAATTCAAAATTTATATATTTGAAAAAATTACTATTTATTCTTTACCAATAAAAACTCAGTAATCAGATAATAAGAACACGGTTTATAGTGAAATAGTGGAAAAGCAACAAGTGATTTTAATTTCTCCTTTTTCTATTCAAAATGACTGAGAAAATTTAAGCCTTTCTCTAGTACTTCTAAATGTTCTCAGTCCTCCAACCCATATGTCTATTGAAATTTAACTATATTTGAATTTGAAAGCAAGTGTAAAATGGCCACAGATTTGATTATTATAGATGACTAACTGCTAACATACATTGTTTAAATCAATTTACACTGTGTGATAAGAGCCTTTAACGACATAATTTTACATGACATTTTAAAATGAGCTGCAAATATACAATACTTTAAATCAGAGTAGAAACTTATATACAGTATATTAAAACAAAAATAAGCAAAATTTTTTATTATTATAAAAATACCATAAAGAAAAGTAGAAGCATATGTAAACCTATTTACTGTATAAAAATAAACTAAAATTCGTATCAGCATATAAAATACAAAAAATGAGTGTAGAAGCAAATATACAATATAACAAAAATAACCAAAATTTTTTATTTATATACAATATTCTATACCAATATAAAATATTCAAGGCTAGCCATTGTTTTATTAGTTTGAACACAGATTAATAATTTACCCATTTACCGTTCATCACTATATCCCTCTTTTTCTTTTCAGAATAAGATCCCTGAGTATAATCTCCTCTAAAAGTTTCCTTCCTGATATAACCAATAACAACTTAAACAACAGCCAAACCATGGTAATTATCCATAAACTACAGGGCAGTAGAATATTTAAAAAAAAACCTACCTTTCCACTTCAAAATGTGAATGTTACCTTTTTATAATTACTTCCCATTGTCTGGGCATGAAGGTTTCTTAAGGAGACCCTAAATATTTGAGTTAATGGTCAATTCCTTGAAGACACAGGTGATCTCCTGTTTCTGTGTGATAGGAAAGTGCAGGGCTTATCTGAAATACTGGCTGGAGTAGTCTGAGAGACTGAACAATCTCAGACAATTGTCTTTACATTGTCTTGAGCAGTTTGCAGTCTGAACGTCAGCTTTGAATAACATTTTCAGGTTAATGACATTAGCATTTTGAATGTATTTGCAGCAGATTTCAGAGAGGTTAGAGCACTAAAATCTATTCAATACATCCTTCACATTGCAAGTTTAATTCTGAGTTATCTAATTCAGACTCAAGCATAAAATTACATACCTAAAGTTAAATGAAGTCTGTTTCTAGAGTTAGTTAGTACTCTGTATAACCATTAATATTGCAAAAGAGAGTTTAAATATACGAGTTATAAATTTTGAAATCTTTACATCTTAAGACAGATTTTAAGGAGTCAAATTAAATTCAAGATTATGAGATTGGGGTAAATAGACTAGAATCTTCCTTTTGCTTTTGATCTTATCCAATTCCAGTTGACTCTTCTTACTTGAGATAGAGATTTTGGACTTTCCATTAATAATCATGTTTTCATTTAGTGAAGGAGAAAGACACAATTGAACTTCAAAGCAAGCTTTAATTCTTAGTTAAATTGAAATTACAGAAAGATAATTTATTTTAAATTTAGAAAACAACAGAAACAAACATTTGGGAAGATTTAAGATATTTTATTCTTTTGAAAATGTGATATATCATTAGACCAATTTCTTCTTTTTCTTGAAATATTTTCTCTGGATAATTCATCCTTGGTCTTCAGTTGTCATATTTGTTCAGTCTTTCTCAGATTACTTATTTGGATTCTTTTATTCTCTCAGCAAGACAGAAAGAAGCCATGCCTCAATCCTAATTATAGGGAGTTTCCAGTTTTGCCAGGTTATATCTGATTAAATTAACGGCATTTGTTAGTTTTATACATTTAGAGTAAATAGCCAGGTGGTTTAATGAAACCTAATCGGAAGGTTCCTCCTACTTTAATCTCTTTCAGTTCTACTGGTATTCACAGTTTTTCTTTTCCTGTAAAAGCAAATCAAAACGTCTTCCTCAATTTAACACATATCACACTGTTCATTCTGAAGTCAATACATGTTTAAAGTATACATGGTCATTTAATTTGGCAATTTTTCCCTACTATCCAATGTCTCTCCTCAGCTGTCATTCCTTTATCATTATCACTATAATAATTAAAGTTAGTAAAACATTGTGCAATCTATCTCTGGAGAAAATTATTATAATAATCTGTTATTAATCATATTTAAAGTATGATTAGATTTTTATATAAATTCTTAGCAAGTAGGATTTTGTATTGTACCTGAAACATATTTTATAGTGAAATATGCAAAAAACTGTTTCATTTTACTAGATTCATATGCAGAAATATTGTCAATTTTAGTTTGCATAAATATCCCCATGTTGGCCATAACTTTCAATAATTTTATAACAACAGAATTAGATTTATATTACTTTATAAAAAATACCATTCAAAATTTCCACTTCCTCCCCTCCTCCCATTTCCCTCCCACTCTCCCACTCACCCTTCCCCCCCCACTCCAGTCCTAAGAGAGGGCAGGGTACCCTGCCCTGTGTGAAGTTCAAGGCCCTCCCCACTCCATCCAGGCCTATGAAGACTAAAATCCCAAGAAGCCAGTACATGTAGTAGAGACAAATTCCAGTGCCATTATCATTAGGTTCTCAGTCTGCTTCAATTGTCAGCCACATTTACAGGATCCAGTATGATCCCATGCTCATTCAGTCCCAATCCAGCTGCCTTTGGTGAGCACCCATTAGCTCAGACACACTGTCTCAGTGGGTGGACCAATCTATTTTGGTCCTAATTTCCTTGTTCATATTCTCCCACCTTCTGCTCTTCAAATGGACCTTGGGAACTCAGTCCAGTGCTCCAATGTGGGTCTCTGTTTCTATCTCCATATGTCGCTGGATGAAGGTTCTATGGTAATATTCAAGATAGTCGTTAGTAAGATGCATAAATTTTTATTTTTCGAACTTTGTAAAATGAAACACATCGTTTACCAAATAACATTTCAATTAGAATATTTTAAGTTACTAACTGCAGGTTTGTTAATACAAACTGCAATTAGCACATTTCCTTTGCTTATTATTAAATGATTTAAAAATCTTTTCTACATAATTTTAAAATAATATTATGTTTCGTAGGAATTTCTGAGGCTAGAAGCACATTTTCTACAAATATCTGATGAACTTTGTCATTATGCTGTGCTAGACAGCCTATTGAACTTGTATAAAATATGATAAGTGTTACATAAATGGGATAATTTTCATTTCCAATTGTTTCTTATAGCTGAATAAATTGGAAAATCAATTCTGAATCAACTTCAGAATAACTCTAGTGGTTTCAATATGTAAAACAATTTTTTATGTATATTGAAAGATGCTGTATTAAGAAGTTGGGTAAAATCTAGTAATACCATGAGAATGAAATATAATTCTTTTGAAAAGAATTATCTGGGTTTTGAGCCACTTTTTTCTAAATTTCCTGAGTAATGACCTATCTTTCTTGAACTCTTTGCATCAATTTGGAATGTGGGAGTTTCAGAAAGTATTGTTCTTCATGGTATGTGAAGAAGAATCTAATCAGGTTTGTATAAATATAAGTCTCTGAATTTTGCTATACTTGTTGCTAATATTTAAAAAGAAATTATTTCAAGCTGTTTAACAATATTTATTTTCTGTCTTGAAGGCAATTTCAACATTTGTAAATGGCATTTCAATTTCTGCTGAGTCTATTTCTGCCAATTGATGAGGTCTTTATTTTACTTTTAGAATCAATTTCGAAGCCTTTATTTAGAGCTTTTTAATATTCTTATTATGTTTTTTATGACAAAAATTACTGTTCCAAGATATTTTCATTTCTCTACATATTAATTGCTGTAGGGAATGTATAGAAGATAAAATAACGAGAATATAAACAAACTCTTGATGAAGGAGGTTCAACTGTCTATGTGTTACTTTCATTGGTTAATAAAGAGACTGCCTTGGCTTTTGATAGGACAGCAGCTTAGATAGGTTCAGTAGACAGAACAGGATGCTAGGAGAAAGAAACAGAGTCAGGGAGAGACAGGGAGCCACCGCCATGAAACTGCCAGGTCAAACATGCTGAATCTCTCCTGGTAAGCCACAGTAATAATGTGCAGATAATTAGAAATGGATTGAATCAATATGTAAGAGTTAACCAATAAGAGGCTAGATATAATGGGCCAAGCAGTGATTAAAAGAATACAGTTTCCCTGTAATTATTTCAAGTGTAAACTAGCCCGACCTACAAACTGTAGATTCCAAAGATCCATATGTGTATTTTGTAACTTCTTTCCTACTAAATTCTATTATTTCCGAGATTCAACATATTATTTTATTGGACTATTTAGACCCTTCTCTCCTTTTAATGTTTGAAATAAATTAATTAATTCTTGAGTAGTTAACACAATTGTAGGTAATAGCCAGTTAATACTTCCCAGAAAATTTTAAAGTTATTAATACTTCAAAATAGATCTCTCAAGCTTTGCATTCTCTGTGGTTGAATCATTTTAAAACTCTTATATCCCAGGTAATTCATAAAATCTTTTAATTCTCTTTTCAGAAGCAATTTGTAATCCCCAGTAAATCAAAAGTTCTTTGACTCTTCTAGCATGTATATAAGGTATATGAGTTTAATCTCTAGAAAGAAATCATTCATTTAGTTATACATTGAAGAGACTGTTTGCAAATTATTTTCAATGATGGTCCAAATAATGACAAAACCTAGGCCTGGTTAACATCCCTTTAATAAGAACTTTCCAATGATACCTCTTAATAGGCTGGGGATTACTATATCTAAACATTCTGAAGTCAATTTTTCTCTAAGCTGTTCTTGTAAAGTTAATCTTGTTTTAAGTCAATCAACACAATAGATTATCCTTTAGGTAATAAAGATTGCAAGGGAATACCAGGCTGCAAGGAGACCATTTTCTGAATCACCTTATTTATGTGGTTCTTACTTCTGTTAACATTCTCCATTTTCCATATTTGAAACTAGTCTATTACTCAATATATTGAATATTTATGTGCTCTTGTGTCAGCTGTTATGTTTCTTATAATTTTCCTGTGGTCAAAGGCTATTTCTCAGTTAGCCATTTTAAAGGTAATGATACCTTTGAAAAATCAGTAGCTGCTGTGCCCTGTTTATAAAGAACCTGACATTTTGTGGTTTTTCTTGATAATACCTTTTAAAATTTTTCTCAGATATATGTATTAGTTTATGGCTTGTTTCTGAGATTGAAGGAATGTTAATTTGGGTTTTCCATTTATGTAACAAATCATGTCTTCATAAAATTATTGCCATTTAAGCAACCTATGTCCTTAATTTCCCTACCTATTCTTCTAGTCGAATAAAGTCAATCCTTTTTGCACTTTATTTTACCTGAGACAAAGTTTCGCTCCCCAGAAACAGAATATTTATCTCCTGAAGTGGCCAATTTTTTGCCAAGGTACTGATATTATTTTTACAATTGAAACTGTTTTTACTAAACTGTCAATTTCAATGCAATTTATTGGCATTATTAGCTTTGGTCCTTGATTATTTATAACACTTTACCAAAATAAATTTTTTCCATTCTTTTCTTAAAAATTCATTTTTTTAAATAAAACTGTTATATTATCTAGACCAGTATGGCTTTTAATAAGAGGCATTGTTTTTTAATTATTCTGAGGAAGGATTTCCTCAGTGCTGATAGGAAATTATTGAACCAAATTTGAAATTGTAGCATGCAAGAGGCTCACTAAGACATTTCCCTATGTCAGATTGTTTCCTTGTCTGTACCTTTTTTATCTTCATTAATAAGTCCAATGTCATTCTTTGTCACACCTTCTGTTTATTCCAGAAGGCCGTGGATTTCTGTTTGTATCATTTCTAGAATAAATATTGTTTCTAGGAACAACTTGCCTATAATCCCTTTTCAGAATCTATCTGTGTGTCCTCAGTCCACCAAAACTTCTATGGCTAATTTTGTTCATCTAGTAGTTAGCTCGTTCCTCTGATTCAAAGTAAACTCTATTTTTAGTGTCAGAAGTATCAAACTGCAAATAAAATATTCCAAAATACATACTTATTAGGTCTTGTTACAAAGAATAATTGTATACCTTGCCATAATATAATGATATATTTTTTTTCTGATAATAGGAATTATAAAATATTTATTTAATAACATAACTTGAGCAGCAAGACAAGCCTTCAGTATGTAATCCTTACTTTCACTTTACCACTGAACAACTAATTTAGGATATTTAAAAAAGACATGGCTTGAAGCATTCTTTATAATGTACATGTATGTGTTCACATGTGTGTGCATTAACATAAATTATTCAGTAAACAGTACTGAATTTAATGATGTTTTAAATATTATTCCTTAAAATAATATGAGGGAATATATATTACAATTATATAATTGCAATATATAAAAATTATATATATATATATATGCTATATATAAAATGGAAACATTACTAAATGATGACAATGACCAATAAATGTGGGGATCATTTCAAATTCTTCAGAGAAATATTTAATAATAGTGATGGAGATATGACTTAGCAGTTGCTAAAACTGTCTTGTCTTCCAACAGAAATGTGTTTGAACCATAACATCCACAATGTTGGTGTCCTGTTCCAATGTGATTTAAGTCCCAAAGAAGAGATGTAGAATATAGTTGACAAAGAAAGGAGACAAACATGATTTGCAGTTTAATCAGGATAGCTGATTGTTGTGTGTTTTGGTTTTGGTGGCATCAACATGAAACAAACTGGAGTCACCAGGAAAGATGAAACCTAAACTGAGAAAATGCCCAACCAGATTATTGTGGGGGCAAGCCTGTGGCACATTTTATTAATAGATTATTGAAGTGGGAACACCAAGATAACAGTGAGAAGTTAAACCTCTGAGTTACTGGTCTTTGTGTAATAAGAAAATAGGTTGAGCAAACAATAAAGGGAAAGCCAATAAGCAACATTTATCATGAATTAATAATCAAGTCTTTCTTCAAGGTACTTTTCTTGTTTGAATTTCTGCCTTGATTGTTTTTGATGATAAAGTGTGATATGAAGCTATAAGGAAAATAAATCCAGCCCCAAAAAATACAAGCTCAAAATAACTCTTCTTTTTAACGTGCAAAGACATCTTAAAGATCATCCTTTAATATTCCTTATTTTTGTAATTTTAAAGATTTATTTTTGTTGATTTGTGTCTTTGTGAGTACATTAAGTACTGAGTATTCAATTACATTTTTATCAGTAATGGCTTAATTTTAGTGTTTCAGAGAGTTGTTTCACTATAATCTTATAAAGCAGTTATTTAAGGACTTCAGGAAATAATTTAATTCTGAGTGGGTTCCTAGTGCCAGTATGACGATTAGAGAAATTTACAAAAGTAGAAATTTCTATTTATAATAAAATTCTCAGTACTGATACAAAAAAAATTTCTAGCTCATTAGTGGCAGCACAGTGATCATAGAACAATTTTTATCCATTTTCCCTTATCAAGGGGAAAAATCAGAACCTGTATAAGAAAACAATAAGTGGTGCTAGAACTGAGCATTGATTTCTGATAAGTGTATAAATTCCATAGTTCCCACACTTAAGTAAATTTATCAATATACAGAAATCCTCTAATTCAGTTTATTGCATGACTTTTAATAGAGATGTAATTAATTCAATTTTTTATGTTTAATTTGCAGACAATGTCCAACAGATTTCTTCAGTTCCTGTGTACGTACAAGTTTTTAATATTAATGATCATGCTCCTGAGTTCTATCAATACTATGAAACTTATGTTTGTGAAAACGCTGAATTTGGTGAGGTAAGATAAGAAATCACAATAAATTACCAAATAATGAGCAACAGAGCATATTTTATATTCTATAAGTATATATTAATTAGTAGTATAAGGCACCATACTTGATATTACATAAAGTAAATAATTTGAGTTATATTCATTTCATTACAAGTGTACATATATTATATACAATTTTATTTTCCTCTTTGGAAATATTATAGAATATAACACTATATTTTATACCTCTCCTATTATAATTTACTTCATAAAACCTTAGATTATTATCATGAACCAAGCAATTTATCTTAAGACAGGCAGTTATAATGGTTTGATCAGTTCTTTTAGTCATCCTTTTATTTTCAAGTTAAAAAAGTTTCATTCTATTATCTTAAAGTATTTTATTTAAAGAACCTAACACAGTATTGTAAATAAAGTGAAATATGTCACATATAATTGTTACAGAAAAACTGGTTTATAAAGATTGCTTTACTTATACACATTATATGGATTAAATGCTGTACTATATGTACCTATATGCTACATATAATATATGCTTAAATATTATGTATTAGTATATATACTTTTTATACATAACTAGTAAGTATACACATCTTAATACTTACATCATGATAGGATAGTTGAATTCAACAACAATGTTTTCACCCAAACTTGCTAGTGAAAAGACTAAGAGGCAAACATATTCTTTTACTTTCCTTCTCAAGTTCTATCTGTCAGTATACCATACTAAAAGATTTGTGTGATAAATATAAAGAAGAAAGGAGGGATGCATTGGCATGGCAAATTTTTAAAATTTAAAAATTTTTATAAATTCTTGTGATCAAAAGTCAGGAAAATAATGTGTGCTGATGACCAGAATAAAGTACGATTTTTGTAGCATATGATACATTAATTGAACTGGAGAAAAGAATACAGATTTATGCTCTGAAGACACATGATCCATGAACATTAGCATCAACAAGTATTAAAAGACAATGAGTTTGTTAGAAATTATGTCCTAGAAGCTATCAGAGAGTGATAGAGACAAGTGGAGACAGAGAATGAGAATCATGGAGAAATAACTGTAGCCAAGAAAATGATTTACTATGCTTTACATGAAAGAAGAAAAGCAAAGTACAGACACACAGAAATTTGATTTATGATTTTGTGTTTAAAGTTTAATACATGATGATTAAATGCTATGATTATGTCATTTAATCATAAATCATACTTTTTGTAATTTATATTTTATGAATGTTGAATTAAGAACCCTTTCTGATATAAAACTAGCAGTGCAATAAGATAGAAACAATATTTAAGTAAATCATACATTATTTTCAAAAGTATTAAGTTTTTGTGGAGGAAAGAAGAAACAAAGAGACCAATAAAATGTGGATAATGACATTAAGGAGGACGTGAATAGAATATTTAGGGGACATCCCACTAGAATGTGACAGTTTTAATGAAATCCTGAAATGGAAAGAAAAAGGAGTGAATGTATCAATCTTTATATTATTCATGGGACTGGTAGGGTATGTGACCTTCATCTGACACTAGTAGTGGCTAGAGCAAATAAGTTGTTAGAGCAGGGGACTGCCCCATATGTATAAAGACAGACCAATACTGAATAGAATGGTTCATGGATCTCAGAGAAATAGTACAGTCCAAGTCATGGTAGTTTATGAGCTTAAGACTAGTATTTACTTTTTCTCTCTCTCAGAATAAAGTCTTAACTTTTTGTAGAGTTTAATCAAGAATAAATGGAACGATTATAAATGGCTTTCTTGACACATACTTACACATACATACAATGGAGCTCTTCTATAGACATGCCCTCTAGTTATCATAGTACAAAGCAAGGGACGATGAATTCTCACAATGTGAAGGTATTCAAGGTAATGGTGGAAGCCACTCTATCTTTCATATAACTTGAGAGTACAGACGTTGTAAAAGATTGGAATCATGATAAAACTAGAAAAGGTGACTTATAAATAAATTCCAATGAACCAGTCATTATATCTGAAAGGAAAAAGATGTTTTGCCTTGATAAAATAATACTTGGGAGAAGCAAAGTTAAGAAATGAACATTTCAGCTGTAAATTTTAAAATTGTCAAGTAGACCTATGGACATCAATATAACATTAAAAGAAAAAGCCCGTTATTGGCAAGATAAACTTGAATTTATCAGTCACCTGTGAGATAAGATAGGCAATATCATCTAGAGACTGATACAGAGATGAAAATATTTGAAAACCTTAGGTAAATAGAAAGTGTGATTATCTAGAAAAGAAATATAATTTAAATTTCCTGCTCATAGATTGTAGAGTGTTGTGGGATGTCCTTCTGTATATGTGTTGTTTTTTTGGTTGATGAATAAAGCTTTATTGGCTTACAGCAGGGCAGAAAAAGCCAGTCGAGAAATCCTAATAAAGACAATAAAAAAAAAGAGTAGGCAGAGTCAAGGAGATGCCATGTGATGGTTGAAGAAAAAGGACACCAAAAATTTAGAGGTAGGCCATAGTCTCGTGTTGATACACAGATTAACAGAAATGGGTTAATTTAAGATGTAAAAGTTAGCTAAGAGCAGGGTGGTGGTGGTGCATGTCTTTAATCCAACACTTGGGAGGCAGAGGCAGGCAGATCTCTTTAAGCTTGAGGCCATCCTGATCTACAAAAGCTAGTTCCAGGACAGCCTCCAAAGCTACAGAGAAACCTTGTCTCAAAACACAAACAAACAAAAAACTAAATGAGTTAGCTATGAATATACCAAAGCTATTGACCAAAAGAGTTTTAATCATCAGGCAATAAAAGCAACATATTTAGAGAAGGACACACCATATCAGGGAATTTAGAGAAGGACATACCATATCAGGGAAGAGCAGACAAGTTTCTTTTTAGTTCAAATTTTACAAATTTCAAAAATTATATTGAATAAAATATGTTATAGAATTGTAGTATATATGTTATTAAAAGTGGACAGTGTCTAAGAAAGAAATGAAGAATATGTAGCTGGCTAGATATTGTGGTAGTGATAGTTTTCTATGAGTATATGATAGAGAATTATCACAGAGAAACAAAGTACATAAACATATGTGTGTAGAAAAATATGTGCAAACATATTTACCTCAAAAGGTATGCCATGGCACATGCATACTCCACACAAATAATGGCATTGTGAAGATTATTTGGCTTAAAAGTAGCCATCATTATTGATCAAATAAAGGAATCATTGTAAAGAAAACTGAGAAGGTGAGACAACTTGTTGGGTGCACTTAAGTCTTTTACACCCATACATCTCACAAACTCGAAGGCATAAATATGAGCTGACAAGGAAAAGAGCAATAGGCATGCTGACCCAGAGAGGGGAGTGTCTCTCAGGACAGAACACTGCACAAAGGACTACAGTTAATAAAGGAATGCTGGGAGTGGGAAAATAGTTGTTTTCAGAGAAAAACACTCCACTCTACTACCTGATTCTGTAGTTGTTACCAAAAGACATTGTACTTAAGTATTTCCAAATTAGTACACATCAAATTAGATGTCTGTAACAGCAAAGATTAAAAAAGGAAAGTCATAAATTTGTAGTTATATCGAAGAGTTTGGAGGGAGGAAATGATGAAAATATGTATATATTATAACTTTTTTGTACCATGGGCTTCTTGGCTCTTTCACTTGTTTGTTTTTTTTTTCTTTCCTCCCACTGTCCACATATCACAGCTCAGCTTGGTCAAGTCCCCTCTGTGTTCTACCAGGTATCCATTCCTCTGGCTATGCTCTTCTTGTTATCTACAATAAACAGTCTCCTCCACTATTCCCAGAAACAGTCATATCTTTTTCTTTCCTTTTTATTTTTTACTTTCATTCTTTTCTAAAATTTCTAACAGTTGCATATTAACTCATCTGTGTTGGCCAAATTTACAAAGTATAAACTTTGAACAACAGGTCCTTAGCAGTTTTTTTTTTTTTGTAATAAACTAGTTTCAAAACTCACTGGTAATAAGTGATGTGCAGGACGATCACCGGAATTTTTACCTTATTTGTGTGATTATAGTGTTCAAACATTAATTTTTGATTTGAAAATTTAAATGATGGAGGTATGAATAAGAATGATATCATTTGAATGCTTTGTTCCCATGTGCTGAATTGTTAGGAGGGGTTGTGCACTTTGAGTAGGTGTGTCCTTCTTGAAGAATGTGTGTCAGTAGAAGTAATGAGTTAAGAACAAGTAAAACTTTGTCTTGCTTTCTGTCTGCCTGTGGATTGGAATATAGTTCTCTGTTCCTTCTCCAGCACCATGCTTGCCTACCTGCTTCCATTCTTCCTGCAATGATGAGAATGTTCTAAACTTCTGAAGTTGTAAGCAATCCTCCCAGAAACATTTTTCTCTAAAGTGTTGTCTTGATCATGGTGTTTGTTCACGGCATAGAAGAGTAATTAAAACACCTCCTTCATCTGCTCAGTCTCAATCTTCACTAGTATGATAAATAATACCAGAGTCCTGAATCTGTCACATGTTCCTTTGCTTTTTATATTGATCATCTGAATGCTCTAAACATTGTGAAATGATTTCATGGTTACATTTCTTTTTACTGGCTTTGTAAGTATAAAACAGATAAATACATATAAATTTGAATTATAAACTGCATTTAGGTTATTTTGTCTTAGAAAATTGGAATAGTGATTGCTTTGAATAATATTTTAAAAGGAACCAAACTTGGATATATTTTTCTTGTTATAGCATTCATCATAGAGGGTTTTGAATTACAAAAAGCTTAGCAGACTTATTAAAAATAAGAAATTATCGAAGAACTTTGTTAGTGAAATCAGATCTGTGTTCAAATATATTGACTAGATCAAGGATATAAACATGGTATCACTTGTTGAATATTTTAGAATCAAAATCAGTAAAAATAGAATTGTTCTTCATATCAAATTAAGCCACATTAAATTTTCTTTTTTTTGAATTGCATCTTAGTGTGTCATTCAAACATATATTGCATTTTATGTACAGCATATCTATATTAATATACATGTAGACTAATATATAAAATAATTATATAATTAATAATGAATACCAATTTCTATAATAGGCAGAGACACTCAAAGTACAATGTATAGTACATTCTTATTTTGGTTGATTACAACATTCACTTGAAACTTAATATAAGTATTTACAAAATTAAATCACTAACAATTTATTTTAAAAATTACTTGAATATTAGCTAAGATAATATGTATCAGTGAATAAATTATAGATGAGTTTGTTATAAGTGGTTTATTTTCAAATTCTGTAAGTTGACAGAATGAATTTTCATCATGGAATTCACAGATAATTACAGATAGAAAATCTAATGTACCATGTAAGGGGAACTTAGACAAAATCATACCCATGAGCAAATACCAAAAACAGAGCTATCAAAATTGGCTATAGTCTTGGAAAATTCCTATCAATTTTTTCTAAGTTCATAATTAGTTTTTATATCTTTTAATTCATTAATGATGTCATTAATTTTGAAGAGATCAGTAGGCTTGATTTAGTGAAATATAATAGCTTAGATAAGTAATTAACTCTAAGTACAAGTAGTTTTAGATTTATTTGCACAATGAAATATAAGATTTCTATTGCTATATTTTAAGGAAATGAATATGCTCATATTAATGTCCATTTCTTAAAGATTTGTTTTTATTTAAAATGTAGTTGTACTTAAACTTGAATACACTGTTTTAATAGTGCCACTCTGATAGATTAAGAATTGATATGTCTGTGGGTTCCTTTATTAAAATTAATGGATAGTTTGTTTTACTTCAGATTCAGCTATGAAGCAAATATAAGTGCATCTATATTTTTTGAAACTGATCTATTCCATTTGTTTCTAATATAAACACTGTATTTTGGCTAATTTTAATTAAGCATTTTAGAAAACAAACAAAATCAAAAGATATCATCTTCTGAATCATTTCTTTACTAAACAAAATTCTTTTTCAATAAAGTTTTTGTTTATCACACAACTTCAAATGAAATGATTAACAATATACATGTCACCAAGGTAAATGTGACAGCTATGATTTGTTACAAATTTTGCTTTAGTTAGACAAATAAACCCAAAACTGTGTGATCAGTAACAATCTGAAATATTACCTTATACTAGCCGATGCGTGAGTCCCCTCTGTGTGCAGTGATTACCATTAATAAATAAAGGAACTGCTTTGGACTATATCAAGGTAGAATTTGCATAGGCTAGGAAAGCTAGGCTGAATGCTGAGAGAAAGAAGGTTGAAGTCAGAGAGAAGTCATGGAGCCACTGCTGGAGACAGATATGATGAAAATTTGCTGGTATGCCATGACCTCATGATGATGCACAGGTTGATGGAGATGGGTTAAATTAAAGTAAGAGTGAGCCAATAAGAAGCTAGAGCTAATTGGCCAAACAGTGATTTAATGAATACGGTTTCTGTATGGTTAATTCTGGGCTAAGCTAGCTGGGTAGCCAGGAACCAACAAGCATTCTCCCAACTACAACTAACTTCACCAGAAAAAGTTTTCTTGGTGAGACCAGAGCATAATTGTAGTGATGTATAAAAGCTTTTTAAAAGCATGTTTAGGTGAGCTTACAATGAAAACTTAAAAACTTTATGTTCAAACATAGCCTAGTGTCTGACTTTAGATAACTTGTAAGTGGCATAATATGGATCAAGAATACTATAATCTTAAAATTCTGCCCTCACTCATCAACATAAAATATCATAATCTATTTCAAAATAAAAATACTGTCGTGATATCATGTGATACTCTCTTATTACTGCAATCATAAGTTGAATAAAATGTTTCTTTCTGTATTTCCTTTTAAAAATTTAGTATTTAGTTAAAAGTAAATATTTTGTAAAAACATAAGTCAATATGGACATGTACACATTGCTTCTGTTTTACAAGTCTTTTCTGCATTCATGTGGGAAAATAGCTGTTCATTGAAGTATAACTTATCAAATTGGATATTTCATCTTACAGTTAAGTGAAGATTTAATTGAAACACTATTAAAGACATTTCAATTTTAGAAAATAGAAAATACTAACTACTACAATCAATTTAATTTAATTTGGAGAATTAATCACTATCTTACTGTGTGATAATGTCTAGTTTATCTTTTCCTTCATTAAAATGAACACGCTTATGACTTGACATAAAAGAATTAACTGAGAACTGATTTGATTATATCAGTATTTCTTTACAATTTTATGATTTGAGATAAAGTGACATTTATTTGATGGTAAAGTTTTGTTTATTATCTTTGTGAGTCAAAACCAATCACACATTGGCTGAAAGCTTTAAATGAGTCATTTCTGAAAACCAATTACAAAATTAATTACTTTAGAAAAAAGATAATTGCTCTAAATATGTGTATAACTGGAAAGTCAATATCATCATGACTTAATCGATAAATAATAATTACTGCTTATCAGATGAAGATAGTGAATAAAGAAAAACATATTGAAGAAATATAGAGATTTTGCTATATCTTTAATGATGTTGCTAATAATTTTAAGAAATATTGTATATAATAATAGCTTTGACAAATTTATTATTTTCAATAATCATAATCAAATTTCTTAATAATTTTCTAGATAATTCAGACCATAAGTGCAATAGACAGAGATGAGTCCATTGAACATCACCATTTTTACTTCAATCACTCTGTGGAAGACAGAAATAATTCAAGTTTTATACTAAGAGACAATCAAGGTAACTGCTCATTTATAAATGTTTAGTGCAATCTAATATCTTTTACATCAATGGATTTGGGAAACTGATTATTTAACTTTCTTGCAATATGAAAAATGAAACAAGAGGAATGGCTAAAATGGAAAATAATGCAAATTCAAGTTTGAAGGCCACTGATTCTGTTACTCCTCATAGTTCTTCAAATTAGAAGTCATTAGTAGAGGGGTTATAGATTTAATTTTTTGTGTACTGTATATATGTAAGTCTATGAGTTTGTTTTATAGCATCTTGATATTAAATTTAAAATAGAAAGCTATTCTTGGTTGTGGGATACTATAAAGACTTACAGGGTACCAAATATCCTTATAGTGGTAACATCACAATTCTTTAACCATCTTGGACTGTTTCCAGTATCAGTGTAATGATGAAGAGCTAATAATCTATATTTAAGTTACAATGAGTGTGGCTTTGCTTAATTATGAATGTCTGCCAACACGAATTAACTTATAAAAACCTAGTGTTTAAATCTGTTCATTATCTTAGAACACAAAGACTTTATTAATAGAAGAATAATTATTCTGAAGTTAGAATTTTGTTTCAAAAGGAAGACTTTCTTTTCCTTCCCTGTAAAGATAATAACTTCTAAAATTATTTTGTTCAGCTTTTTCACTAATCTGAAAAATATTTTTGCCCATCATATACATACATATTGAAATTTATCTTTTACTGAAAATGTATGATTTAGAAAGAGACTTGGAATGAAATGAATATTGATGTCTTGTGCCTCTCAAATTGATTTTGTAGATACAAATATCATTTACAGTAATGGAAATGTGCTCTGGTTTGTTTCGTGGCTGTGGTAAAACACTAGCTAAAAGCAACTTGGTAAGGAAATGGCTTTTTTGCCTTACAATTCATTTCTTAGAGCAACAATTTGAAGCAGAAACCACAGAGGCATACTGTCATGTTTTTCTCTGGTTCGTTGAATTCTCCTTTTCTTATTTTTTGGTTTGTTTTTTAAAAATTTGTTTTGTTTTTGTTTTGTTCTGTTTTCTTCCTTTTTTATAAAAGCCTAGGCCCATTTCTCTGAATTGGCATTAAAGTCTGGTCCCTCCTACATATGCTTGAAATCAAGAAAGTATCTCACAGACATGCAAATTGTTGAGGCTAATTGAGGCATTCTCTGATTGAGGCTATCATTTCTCCTCATAAATTTTTGAGAAAAGAAAATGGTGAAAATATAATTCTAATTATTTGGGATTTAGAAACAAGATTCATATAAATGGAAGTACTCATGATTCTTTTTCACTTAAACTTTGAAGTATTTGTGAAACACTTGCCTGATGAATTAATTTAGTTACAAGTAATGAATGTGTGTGTGGAATTTTATATTAAATATAATTTGGTAATGTCAAAGTTAAAGAATATTCTAATCAGATTTCTCTCTAAAATAGAAATATGCCCTTTTCTAATTAGAATGTATATTATTTAAAAGCACAAGTTGTAGTAGTTAGGTTACTGAATAGCTTACACATATCCAGTAATTTTGTAATTATTTTGTTTTGAAGGTATGCAGAACACTGTGAAAATAAAGGTTTAATTTAATCTAATGAGCCCTTCAAGTACTGAAAGCAGTATACAGAAACATTTTTTCTCTATGCACTGATTATCATTTCTATTTCTCAAGACCTTTTAAATCTAGTTCAAATAATTCTTATTATTTAATTAATTTTTGGAACATTTTAAAATGATTTGGGGCTGAATATTTTAATATAATATTTTTTATTCAGACAGATATTATTATATTTAAATGTTTTTATTCTTAATACTTATATTGTTCATATTTGGTTTATATTGTTGAAAAAATTGTGAACTTGGATTTCTGTTTTAGATAACACAGCTGTAATTCTGACTAATAGAACGGGTTTTAGCCTTAAAGAAGAGCCTGTCCTCTCCATGATCATCTTGATTTCTGATAATGGAATCCCATCTCTTACAAGCACAAACACCCTCACTATACAAGTCTGTGACTGTGGAGAAAGTGCAAGCACAGAGATGTGCACTAAAAAGGGATTTCTGCTAGTCATGGAGTTCAAAATTGAAGTAATAATTGCTATCCTGGTATGCATTATGGTAATTTTTGGTAAGTAATATTGAATGGTAAAAACTTTCATTTGTAAAAGGAACACTAAGAATTTGTTAAAGAGGTAGTTATAAAACATTCTCTACATATGTTTATATTTTCTAAACATGTTTAAGTTTAAAACTAAATTGAATTTGTTTTTGGTTCTTTTATTTATTGCGCAATTTGATATTTCACTAGAACTTGTTAAAATGGGTGATTATCTCTATATGATATAAGTGAATAAACCAAAAGTCATTATCAACCAGAAAAATTAAGAAATTTAAACTCACTGTAAGAAATACATATTTTCTTAAGGATTATGTAGCAATTAAGAATTTCTTGAAATTCTGTGACTTGAGAATATCAGTAATCAAATCTACTACATCTGAGCAGGACACTATGAACAGTACTCTGAAGATCCCAT
Organism: Myodes glareolus; assembly: GCF_982192425.1. Lineage (NCBI taxonomy): Eukaryota > Metazoa > Chordata > Mammalia > Rodentia > Cricetidae > Myodes > Myodes glareolus. The sequence goes on from NC_142030.1 coordinate 118,693,061, forward strand.
TTCCAAGCATATATTACATTACTGTTTCTAATGGTCACTGTTGTATAATAGATCACAAGGACTTATTTCTGCTGTTTTACAAGACTTTTGTGGTTCTTCAACATACTGCGGTCATCCTTTCACCTGTCTTTGAGTAGCTGCCTTTTGTCAATTGACCTAATGATTTCCAGGATCCTTCATTTTATTACAAATGGCAGAATGACTTGTGAAAACAAGGAAATAAAATCTATCTTTTTTATTTTATGAGATAATAATACAAAAAAACACATTTTATTGAAGTTTGTTCCACTCTTAATGTCTTCCCATTTATACTTTCTTGCGTTTGTTATACATTAATATTCTTATATATTTATATGCACATATATCATTTGAAATATAAATATAGCTCAGTCAATCTGTACAATTTTACATGCATGTGTGCCTTTATGAGAAACTAGTTGGTATTTGAAAACCAAGTGGTGTACATCTTCAACTTTAGAATGATTAAATATTACTATTCAGTTTAAAAATAACTGAGATTATGCATTAATTAATTTGATTTAATAATCACACAATAATTTTATTATAACAAAATTTCAAAATTATGCCTGTCTTATTTTTTATATTTTCAGGTATACCTCTTTGTTTGGTTTTTCAGAGCTATTTCTTGATTTTTGTAATTCTCTGTCTTAAAAAAAAAACCTATTTTACTCCATTAGAAAAAGGCAAGCTCTAGATCATAAATTTAGAGAAGCTATATTTTTCAATTAAAACCTAAGGGGACCATTTGTGGTAATAAAAAGGATAATGTGGAATGTAACGTCTATATGTAAAGCATGGAATAGAAAGAAATCTCAGTCGAATCACTATAATTTTCTGTATTGGTTTATTATTGTTGCTTTGGTGAGCAGACATATTGCACTCATTTTAAAGATGAACAATTCGTTGTACAGTGTCTTAAGTGGAGTTGAAACCTACACTTTATTTAATTATTGTGCATATATTTCTTAATTTTTCTAACTTCTATACACTGTTCTTTCTTCACTTAGATGTTCACTCCAAAATGGTACAATTTAGCTGAATGTAGAGGTTAATCATTTCTGACGAAATATTAGAATAGCAATCATACTGTTTACTAAAAATGAAACACTATTGGGGAAGTTGTGATTTTTCCAATGAGTCTTTTAGAGATGTACAACACTCATTGTTTCTTTATCACAGTCTAAAACTATAACTTTACAAAATATGCAAATATATAAATTTCTTGATCCAGGTTTAATTTTGCATACTATTTCCAGAGATGTTTATAAAAACAGAAAAATTCTAAGATTCTTTGTGAAGTAAGATTTATTCAGCTACAATTCAACAATATTACTAACCCAAACCTGAACTCCACCTCAACCACAGAGAGCTTCATGTTCAAAAACATGATATATATTTTGTTGATGGGAAGTGTGGGTCAACAAAAATTTTGGCAAAATTTTATGAATATTTTTAGAGCAACTCAGCAAAATAAATTTCCAGTTTATTTTTGACAGTGTTTCACATATACATCAAACAGGCCAAAAAATAAAAAAATAAAGAGCAACTTCATAGACAAAAAAAGAAAGAAAAAGAAAGAAAAAAAAAGAAACCTTTAATCTTTGGCCTTTTTAACCATCTCAGACAAACCAACTACTTAAAGTACAGCAAGGTACATACACAACAAAGGTTGCTGGAATGCTCAGAATAAGATTGTTTTCTTGTTGTCATTTTTTTTAACAAGGTATTTTTCTCCTTTGAGATTATAATGAACATGGACATACCACAAGTAAGGGCAGAAGTAGGACAGAAAACGCTCTGAAGGCTGGTCTAGTCACCGGTTATCATCAAAAATGACTGACCTCTAACAATATGTACAAAAATACAAAATGTAAATAAAAATACAAACAAATTTTCAATTTTCATTTTAAAGTATTTTTAAGAAAAGAAGCAGGACCTTGGAAGTTTTGTTTTTTTCTCCCCTGTTGCAAATTCATGTTGTGGTTTTGGTGGGTTGATGAAGAGTGCGGATCATCTGTGGGTGGCACTGCCCGCTGTTGGCGGGCGGGGCCTGCTCCTCTACTCGAAGGTGACCACGTTTATATTCTGAGACGGGAAGTGGAGGGTGAATAGGTCACGGCGGCCTTAGTTTAGCTTGTCCTTTACTGTCTAGTCATCCTCGTCAGTCTTCTGCTCCTTGGTGTCAACATCATCATCCTCATCGTCTTCAGCTACATGCTTGCCCGTAGGAGCCTCAGCTTCCTCATCTTCATCCTCTTCCTCACCGTCACTTTCTTCCTCCTCCTCTTCTTTCTCCCCACCTTCTTCCTCTTCTTCATCTACCTCATTGTCGTCCTCCTGCTCCCATTTTCCTCATTAGCATTGCCATTGGCAGGTGCGTCTCTTCTAGTCTCTGTCTCCTCCACTTCTTTCTTCTCCTTCCAGTCCTTGGTGGTAATCTCGGAGCTGGTGTCCACAGCTGCATCTGACATGGTGGGGCACTCCGGTGATCCACTGCAGTGAGGGTGAGAAGAATCGAGTTCGAGGACTCTGGAGAGAGAGCTGCCATGGAGGAGGAGGAGGAGGAGGCAGCGGGCCACAAAGGCGGCTGGCCACAAAGGCGGCTGCAGCGAGCACCTAGCAGCACCGGAAAAATGCAAAGATGGCTTTTCAGAGCAGCCAGTGGGCTAAATTTTTAATTAAATTAAGAAAATTATTTATTGAAGGCCAATTTTATTCGACTTGTTGCAGTATCAGAATTGAAATTATATGACTATATAAAAACTTCAATATTAATATGATAAATATATTCATTTTTATATTAGATCTTCATTTTAAATCATAATTATTATCATCATTTATACTTTAATATGATAATAAGCACATGAGTATTGTAACCACTTAAAATACTTCTGAATATACATTCCAATGCAACAAAGGTTTAAAACTTATTCTTCCTATCTCAACATTTACATAATATAAAGCCTTAAAGGATCATTCATGCTTTAGAGGGATTTCACCAATTTCTAAAGGGTGATTTTGGATCTATGATGCTTCCTTCCCTTTCTGGTTACAGCTGGAGAGCTCCCATTAGATCAGATAAACTGTTGCAGTGGGTGTAACTATCATGTTCTTCACTTCTTTGCTCATATTCAACACTCCTTCCACTCTTCAACTGAACTTGGGAGCTCAGTCCAGTGCTCTGAATTGGGTCTCTGTCTCTGTTTCCATCATTTGTTGGATGAAGATTCTATGGTGACATTTGAAATATTCATCAGTCTGACTAAAGGGCAAGGCCTGTTCAAGCACGCTACCATTGATTACTTTGGTCATCTTTTTTGATTCCTGGGAAATTCTCTAGAGTCATGTTTCTTGCTAGTCCCATAACAACTCCCTTGACCAAGATATCTCTTTCTCTGCTCTCATCTCTGTCCTTCCTCTATCTCACCTATCCCATTTCCTCAAATTCTCCTCTCCCCTTTTCCCCCATCTTCCCCTTCTGCCCTCCCTACTCCTCTCATCCCCATGCTCCCAATATTGTCAAGCAGTCTTGTCTGTTTCCCCTTCCCAGGTGGATCTATATATGATTTTCTTAGGGTTCACCTTGTTACTTAGCTTCTCCAGGATCTTTAACTATATTCTCAATATCCTTTTCTTTACAGTTAGTTTCTACTTCTGAGTAAGTACTTACAATGTTCATCTTTCTTTGTCTGGAATACCTCACTCAGGATGGTTTCTTCTAGTCCCCTCCATTTATATGCAGATTTCAAGATGTTACTGTTTTTTAAAGATGAGAAGTATTCTAATGTGTAAAAGTGCCACATTTTCTTTATTTATTCTTTGGTTGAGGGGCATCTAGGTTGTGGCTATTTAAAATACTGCTGCCATAAACATAGTGGAACAAGTGTTCTTATAGTATGGTTGAGCACCTTTTGGGTGTATGTCCAAGAGTGGTATTGCTCGATCCTGAGGTAGATTAATTGCCAATTTTCTGAGAAACCACCATACTGATTTCCAAAGTAGTTGGACAAGTTTGCATTCCCACCTGGAATTGATGAGTGTTTCTTTTATTCCACATCATCTCCAGCATAAGCTATCATTACTTATCTATGGTGACAATGACTAGAGTACACATAAAATTTATTAGATTTTGGCCATATTGATGTTTCAGTACTCAAAATCAATTATTGTTCTTATGGACTTCCAGTTTATAGTAGAATCCCTAACCCCATTGATGAGAGCTACCTGAAATTCTGGCACCACAAACATCTGATTCACTCTTCTGGCTTTCTCAGGTACCTATACAGAGTCCTACAAAGATGGAGGCAAAACATTCATATATGTATATATATATATATATATATATATATATATATATATATATATATATATATAATGTATATAAAATTTCAGGCATCAACTGATATAGTAAGTTCATGTATAAATAATCACATTAGTGTTTGATTTTAAATTTATGAGATTTAGTGAAGTCTTGATATTATGTTTTCAAACTTTTGGTAAAATTCTTCTATAAAAATACTGTTCTTTTTAGTAGTAGACTTATTTATCCAGTCTCTTATTTAGCCTGAAGATTTCTCATTTATCCTCAATATGACTTCAGTGAGTTATATGTTCTAAAATTTCATTCATTTATTCCATGCTGTCCAATTCTTCAATATGCAATTGTTCAGAGTGATCTCTTACAATTCCATATTTTCTATTTTATCAGCTAAAAACTCTTCTTTTTTGTTTTATTTGGGTCCTGTCTTCAGTTTTTAGAAGAAATTTTCATATATATATACATATATATATATATATGTATATATATATATAGTTGTAATTTCAATAAGATCATCTCATATTTATTTTAAATACTATAATAGAAAGTTCTAGGGAGACACATAAAATTGAAAGCTAAGAAAAAATTGATTATTGTTAAGACACAAACTATATTTAGTTATTCTTATTTTAAACTAAAGCATATTTTCACCTTGTTCCATTTCTACATGTTTTAAAATTTTTCTCCAATATAGTTACTGACTGTGTATTTCAGACACCTGAGTTAATTTGGATTTTCTAAAATTGCTGTTATATCACAGAATTCAAATGAGAATGCCTTTTGTATTGTTTTACACATTGGTGTCTTCTTTCTTACAAGAGATATGATGTCAAGTACATATACTTTCCATTTCTCACATGTCTTAAATAATTAATAATAAATTATTTTCACAAGTATGATATCTACCAATAAATATTAAGCTTTTATGACAAGGTCTGGTGTATAAAATTATTAAGTATATATATATATACATATATATATATACTCATACCATAAATAAAATATATATAATTGTCTATAAACACTTACTTAAAAAATATCTACATCATGAGTTTGCCTCAAAGAATATCAAATGATTCCTTTTCGGAACATCAATCATCATGGATCATTGGTGACTAAACATATTCAGATTGCACAAAATTTCATTACTGTACTTTGTTCTGTATAATATTGGAAGAAGAATTAAATTACATTTTGAATTTTAAATTAAGTAAGAGACAAAACATTTCACTGTTTTTTCTTCACTCATTCCTCTAAACCATCACACAGAATCCTAAATCCAGATAACATTTTCCATGACCTTCTGATTTCCTTAGAGTCATCAAGTTTGCAGTGACGTCTTGAACTTCTGTTAAGGCAAAGAACTGCAAAATTTACACTATGCAATATGAACTAATTTATATTCATATGTCCCCTTTTCACCAGGGTTTATCTTTTTGATGCTGGCTATGAAACAACGAAGGAATCAAATCCTATTTCCAAAGAAAAGTGAAGAATTTGGAGAGAATATATTTTGCTATGATGATGAAGGGGGTGGGGAAGAAGACTCAGAAGCCTTTGATATTTCAGAGTTGAGAAGCAGCATAATCATGAGAGAAAGAAAGCCACGGAAAAGAAAGAGCATGGAGATCAGGAGCCTGTATATGCAGTCCCTGCTGGTGGGCCCAGAAAGTGCTATATTCCGACAATTCATTCTAGAGAAGTTGGAGGAAGCCAATACAGATCCATGTGCTCCCCCCTTTGACTCACTGCAGACTTTTGCTTTTGAGGGCACAGGATCATCAGCTGGCTCTCTGAGCTCCTTGGAATCTCTAGTCACTGATGAAGAAGATAATATTGACTACTTAAACGATTTGGGACCTCATTTTAAAAGATTGGCTTGCATGTTTGGTTCTGCAATGCAGCTTAACAACTAAGGCTTCCCTATACCAACATGAAAGAATAATTAAAATATATTTGTATGAAGTTACATGCTTTTGGTAAAATTGCATTCTCTAACTTTCTGTCTAGGAGGAGCCCTTGTCTGTAGAATTGACATATTAAAGTACACACTTGTGGTTATTTCCAGTAAAACACAGAGTTTGCAAGGGGTAAAACGAATCATATTTCACATATGACTACAAGCCACCCCTGCTGAATCACTAAGAATCAGTAGAATTTTCTGATGCAATCCAACACAGACACTCAACAATTCAGAAGGGCAAAATGAGAAACATATCAAATAAAGACATCTGCATTTTTAAACTCACCATTCCATTGTGATGTCGCAATGATGCCTCTAAAAGTATGAAATTCCTGATGTTGTGCAAATTCAAATTTATGACCTGGAGAAATTTGAGTAATTTTATAAAGAATTAAAAATATTTTTTACATGTTAGAAGTTTTCTGATTGAGATTCTACGAATCATTTTATTTTGAAACTTTTGTCAAATGTAGTACCCTTTAGTACTCTGAGTTTGACTGTCTATTAAATACATGAATTAATGAGTGTTATAAAGTAACTCACGTTAGTTCCCTTATTGTGAATTTGCATAACATATGAAAACAGAATGAATTTCATTATTCATATAAATAAACCATAATGTCTGTCTTTGTATTTCTTATACTATTAGGAGATTAGCATGTGAGTGATCACTCAGTACCCTCAGATACAATGGAGTCTTCTCTTTATAGCATTATGGAGGAGTAAATGATAAGCTGCCACACATACGACTTTGGGGTAAATAAAACTCTAAGGTAATAGAATGTGATAAATAAATGTAGTTTTCAAGAATATTTCTTATAATGTCAAAATCACAATGGAGTCAAAATTGGTATTTGAATAGAAATTAATTCAGTGAATACAATGATCTTCAAAATGTTTTATAATAGTTTTTATTAATAGTGTATGACCTTGAACATATATATATTATATATACATATATATAATAATGTTCTATTATTAGGGTAGCTGAATAATTCTATTTTTCTTTGTTTTCTAAAACTTAAACATCTATTTCAAATAGTTTTAAAAGAATGTAAATTTGAAATCAGAATCATTTTGTTCATGGAACAGATATTTATTAACTTGTAAGATCATGAAACTGTCACAACTGTAATATAATAGTTAATCCAGAGTTATATGGAGAAACACTGTCTTAAAAAAATGTACAAAACAAAACTCTTACCAACATACCCAAAACTTTTATTTCATATAGAGATGTATGTATTGAGAGTTTATTAGTTCTATCACATTGTCCAATTATATATTATATAAATGTCATTAATAAAATCAATCCAGGAATGGATATTTCATAAAATTTAAAATGATTGTTAGGGAACCTATGCTGAAGAACTGAAAATTATGCTGAAAACTGATTAAATCCAAACAAAATATTGTCAAGGGAATATATTATATTTGGGCAGCACAGTAGGGATTTAATACATTAATCTCCATCTGCATGAACAATTTATATACACGATATAGAATATATAACAACTTGTTTATTATTCATGACTAGATACTCTTTGTAGATTTGTTTTAAACACATTGTGCCCATTATAACTATAGGGCTGTCACATTCAGGATATATTGCAAAAGATGATAATAATACTCATAGTTGTCTGTAAAATATATTCTTCTTTAATCATTCCAGGAAACTTTCCTAATACTAGGGAATGAATAAACTCCTCACAAAATAGTGTGCAGTATTTGTACTTGCTTATCTTTTGTTTACCATGAATGCTGAAAAATTTTAACTATCTCCTATGTTAATGCATTACATGAATTTTTAATGGTTTAATAAAATCTAAATTAACATATGTAATTATGTAGATGTAAAACTCTCACTTCATTTTCTCTGTATTATTTTAGTATTTTATTTCATGTGACCTTGTAGTTAACAAAGTTTTTTTTCTTTTTTCTTGGCGATTTGTAGGGCCGTTCGCTTCTTCTAGCCCACTGATATAAATACCTGTCTGGAGTTTAATAAAGTTGCCATTTACTCTTATAGATGAGCAGGGTTTCTTTATGTCTATGTCTCTTTTTCAGCCCTCAGGACAACTGTCCCTTCTCATGGGCCCAAATTCAAAAAATACACAACCTGGGTCAGGCATGGAAATCCACTGAAAAATACAGGCTCCCACATGACCTATCATTGTCACATGAAATAAACTTTTCTCTTATTCCTCTCTTCTCACATTTGGTAACTTCTTAGATCTGACTTCCTCAGGAAGCTACATTTTATTACTTATTTATTCCTGGTAGTGGTTTGTTTGCATTAACAATCCCTTTAACCTTCTCAAAATCTTATATATATAATTTTCAAATTCCCACTTTTTAAAATAAGCAATATTTAAAGTTACTTAAAGAATTTAAAGAATGTAAATACTACTGAGCTTATATATAATATATAAAATATATTATATAACTATATATTATAACTATACATATGTAATAACTATCTATAATTATATAGAATATAATTTGTTCCACTTCTTAATAGTATGAATCAATTCACTTTGATTTATTGTATAAAAATTATGTCTGATCCTTATGATATATCTAATTTTTTGGAACCTCAATTTTCCTATTTACATAACTATAATTGAGAATAAATAATAAGATGAAAATATAATAGTTTGTGATATTAACAAAATGTTAAAGCTTAATTAGCAATAGAGCAATATGCTAGAATACAATTTATGTTGCTGTGATTGCAACCCTTCTTCTCTTGGCAAACCATGGTCCCAAAGTTTCCTAATGTCTATGACAATAATCATCAATATCATGACCCATTCAAAATTTGTTACTCTGTACTTAATTATTCATAATCTCAATTTTTCTCTCTGTATTATTTTAATTTCTCAGTTTCATGTTACCAATCACTTTCTTCTCCAAAGCATTTCTCTTATCTCTCTCCTCCCTTTTGCTCCCTTCTCAGGTATGACTTACTCTGGGAGATACACCTGACTACTAATTCACTCCCAGTAATGCTTGCTTTCCCATTTTTAAATAGTCACACCACTTAGCTGTTTACAATTAATAATAATTTAAACATATGTAGTGTATCTTTTTCACCATTATTAGACTTATATTGGAAAAAAGTCTTGAAATTTATTGTTTTATATTTTTTATTAATAGATTCCAGCACATAGAAATTAGCAGCAATTTTTTTCTATTTTTATTTTATTAAAAACTTTTTAAATTTGACATACAAATCCCAGTTCTCAATCCTTCCCCTCCTCCCTTCCTTCCACATTTCCTCTCTACCTTCTATCTATACATCAGAGTGGGTAAGGCACATTGCTTTGGGCATAGGCCAAAGCCCTCTTTATTATATCTAGGATGAGCAAGATATTCCCCCCAAAATGAATTGGTACAAAAAAATCAGTACAAGTAGTAGGGATAAATTCTGGACCCATTACCAGTGGTGCTACAGACTTCCCCAGCCAAACAATTGTCACCCACATTCTGAGGGCCTAGTTTGGTCCCACTCTGGTTCCTTCCCTTGCAGACAGAGTTGGTGAGATCCCACTAACTTAGGTAAGCTGTTTCAATTGGTATCACCATCATGGTCTTGACCTCTTTGTTCATATTCTCATTTCTCCCACTCTTCAGCTAAACTTAGAGAGCTCAGCTTAGTAACACCCTGTGACTCGCTGCCTCTATTTACACCAGTTGCTGAATCAAGGTTATATGGAGACATTTAAGATAGTCTCTAATCTGACTACTGGGCAAGGACAGCTAGAATAACCTCTCCACTATTGCTTAGGGTCTTAGCTGAGGTCATAACTAGCAGATTACTGGGAATTTCTCTAGTGTCAGGTTTCTTGCTAACCCCATAATGGATCCATCAATCATAATGTCTCCTTATTTGACTTCCACTGTCCTTCTCCCATTCTGACTATGCCATTTATTCAAATATTCCTCCCCTCTCCTTCTTCCCTCTTCCTCCCCATCTCTTCAACTTCCCTTCCACCATCACCATGATCCCAATTTTACAAGAATCCTTGAGTATTTCCCCTTTGCAGCTGAATTATTATGTTTTTGTAGCATTCTCCTTGTTACTTAGCATCTCTTTTGTCATAGACTATAGGCTCATTATTCTTTGTTTTACAGCTGGTATCCACTTATGAGTGATTACATACCAATCTCATCTTTCTGAGGACTCAGGATGTTTTTTTCCAAATTTCATCCATTTCCATGCAATTTTATTTATATTTTTGAAAAGAAAACAAACTAAATTTTTTCATTATACATACCAATCCTAGTTTCCACTCATACCCCACATCCCATTACAAACATTTACTCCTCAGAGAGGGTAGGGAACATTGCTTTGGAGAAGGTCCAAAGCCCTCTCTACTATATCTAGGCTGAGCAACATATACAACCAAAGAGATTAGGTTCTAAAAAGGTCAATACAAGCAGTAGAGCTAAATCCTGGTGCAACTTCCAGAGATCTCATAGTATGCCCCAGCCATACAACGATCACCCACATTTAGAGGGAGTAGTTTTGACCTATGCTATTTCCTTCCCTGTCTGGCTAGAGATGGAGAGCTCCCATTAAATCAGAAAAGTGTTTCAGTTGGAGTACCCATAATGGTCTTGACTTCTATGCTCGTATCCTCACTCCTCCCACTTTTCAACTTGACTTTGGGAGCTCAGTCCAGTGCTCTGAAGTGAGTCCCTGCCTCTGTTTTCATCAGCTGCTTGATGAAGATTTTATAGTAATGTTTAAGATATCCATCAATCAGAGTACATGGATAGGCCTATTCAGGCACCCTCTCCTCTACTGCTTTGGTCATCCTTGTAGATTCCTGGGAATTTCTCTAGAGCTGTGTTTCTTGCTAACCCCATAACAACTCCCTCGATTAAGATATCTCTTTCTCTGGGCGGTGGTGGCGCACACCTTTATTCCTAGTATTTGAGAGGCAGAGGTAGGCAGATCTCTGTGAGTTCGAGGCCAGCTTGGTCTACAAGAGCTAGTTCAAGAACAGGCTCCAAAGCTCAGAGAAACCCTGTCTTGAAAAAACAACAAAAAATATCAATTTCTCTGCTCTCATCTCTGTCTTTCCTCCATCTCATCTATCCCCTTTTTTCAAGCTCTCCTCTTTCCTTCTCCCCTATCTTCCCCTTCTGCACTCCCTACTCCTCGCATCTTCATGTTCCCAATATTGTCAAGCAGTCTTGTCTGTTTCCCTTTTCCAGGTGGATCTATGTATAATTTTCTTGGGGTTCAACTTGTTACTTAGCTTCTCTAAGATCATGAACTATATTCTCAATATCCTTTGCTTTACAGGTAGTATCCACTTCTGAGTAAGAACATACCATGTTCATCTTTCTTGGTCTGGGTTACCTTACTCAGGATGGATTCTTCTAGTCCCATTTATTTGCAGGCAAACTTCAAGACGTTATTGTTTTTTAAAGATGAGAAGAATTCTAATGTGTAAAAGTGCCACATTTTCTTTATTTATTCTTTGGTTGAGAGGCATCTAGGTTGTGGCTATTTAAAATACTGCTGCCATAAACATAGTGGAACAAGTGTTCTTATAGTATGGTGGAACACCTTTTGAATATATGCCCAAGAGTGTTATTGCTCAATACTGAGGTAGGATAATTTCCAATTTTCTGAGAAACCACCATACTGATTTCCAAAGTAGTTATACAAGTTTGCATTCCCATCAGGAATGGATGAGTGTTCTCCCTACTCTACAACCTCTCAAGCATAAGTTGTCTTTGGTGTTTTTAATCTTAGACATTCTGACAGGAGTAAAATGGTATCTCAAAGTTGTTTTGATTTGCATTTCCCTGATGGCTAAGAATGCTGAACATTTTCTTTGATGACTTTCGGCTATTTGAGGTTCTTCTATTGAGAATTCTCTGTTTAGCTCTGTACCCCATTTTTAACTTGGTTATTTGGAATTTTGATGTCTTATTTCTTGAGTTTCTTTTATATATTTTGGAGTTCAGTTCTTCGTCTGATTTGAAGTTTATTAAGATCTTTTTCATTCTGTAGACAGCCTCTTTGTCTTACAGACTCAGTCCTTTGCTCAACAGAAGTCACTGTTTCAGGTTGTGACATTTATTTTTTATTGTTCTCAGCATCACTATTACTGTAGTTATATTTAGTAATTGTTCTCCTGAGCCCATGCATTGGAGGATATTCCCACTTTCCTTTTCATCAATTTCAGTGTGTTCTGATTATATTGAGGTCTTTAATCAATTTGGACTTGAGATTTGTGCATGGACATAGGTATGAATCTATTTTTATTCTTCTACATATGGACATTCATTTATGCCAGTACTGTTTGTTGAAGATATCTTTTTTTCAATTGTATAATTTTAGCTTCTTTTCCAAAAATCAGGTGTTCATGGGTGTGTGGAATAAGATCTTGGTCTTTGTTTCGATTCTATTGGTCAACCTCTCTGTTTTCATGCCAATACAAAGCTGTTTTCATTAGTGTTGCTTTGTGATAGAGCTTTGATGTCAGGCATGGTGATGCCTCTGGTAGTTCCTTTATTGTATAGGATTTTTTCAGCTACTGTGAGTTTTTTTCTTTTCCATTATAGTTGAATATTCTTGTTTCAAGGTCTGTGAAAAAATATGTTTGGAATCTGATTTGGATTACATTGTATCTATTGATTGCTTTTGGTAGGATTGACATTTTTATTATGTTGAGTCTTCCTATCCAAGAACATGGGAGAACTTTCCATTCTCTAATATCTTCTTCAATTTCTTTCTTCATAGATGTAAAGTTATGGATAATTAGGTTTTTTTCACTACTTTAGTTAGTGTTACCCCCAGATATTTTATAGGTTTTGTGGCTACTGTGAAAGGTGATATTTCTCTGACTTCTTTCACAGTCTTTTGTCATTTGTATATAGGAGGGCTACTGATTTTTTAAGTTGATTGTATATCCTGCCATATTTCTGAAGGTATTTATCAGCTGTAGGAGTTTACTATTGATTTTTGGACGTCACTTATTTATAGTATCATATCATATGCAAATAATGAAAGCTTCACTTCTTCCTATTCAGTTTGAACCCCCTTGATCTCGTTTTGTTGTCTTATTGTGATAGCCAGACTTCAAGAACTATGTTGAATAGATATGGAGAGTGGACAGCCCGGTTTTGTTCCTGAGTTTAGTGTAATGGCTTTGATTTTCTCTCCATTTAATTAGATGTTAGCTGTCAACTTGTTGTATAGTGCTTGAGATTATCATAAGCTTTTTTCATTCAATTTAGTAATATGATGAATTAACTTGATTGATTTTTGTGTGTTGAACCAGCTACATCTGTGAAATGAAGCCAACTTGATCATGATGATGACTTTTTATGGGTTTTGGGATTCTGTTTGCTACTATTTAATTGAGTATTATTGAATCAATGCTCATAGGAGAGAATGGTCTGCAACACTAATTCTTTCTTGAGGCTTGGTGTGGTTTCAGTAAAAGGGTAACTTTAGTTTCATAAACAGTGTTGGACAAATCTTCTTCTGCTTCTATTATATGGAACATTTTGAGGAATAGAGGTGTTAACTCTTCTTTGATGCTGTGGTAGAATTCCGCATTAAAACCATCCAACACTGGGCTTTTTTCAGTTGGCAGGCTTTTGTTGATTACTTCTATTTCCTTGGAGGTTATAGGTCAATTTAAATTGTTCACCTGGTTGTGATTTTATCTGGTATATGGTTTCTATCAAAAATATTGCCCATTTCTTTTATGTTTTCCAGTTTTGTGGAGTACAAGATTCTGTAGTGTGATCTAAAATTTTTCTCAGGATTTCCTCAGTTTCTGTTATTATGTCCCCCATATTATTTATGATTTTGTTAGTTTGGATGTTCTCTCTATACCTTTTGATTAATTTGTATAAGGGTTTTCTATTTTGTTTATTTTCTCAAAGGACAAGCTCTTTGCTTCATTTCTTCTTTTTATTGCTTTATGTGTTTCTATTTTTTTGATTTTGAGACTTCAATTTGATTGTTTCCTGTCTTCTACACTTCCTGGATGAATCTGCTTCTGTTTTTTTTTTTTCTAGAGCTTTCAGCTGTGTTGTTAATTCAATAGTGTGAGCTTTTCCCACATTACTTATGTAGGTACTTATTGCTATGAACTTTTCTCTTAGCATTGCTTTAATAGTCTCCCATAGGTTTGGGTTTGTTGTGCCTTCATTTTTGTTAAATTCTTGGAAGACTTTTATTTCTTTCTTTATTTTTTCCTTGACCAAGTTTTCATACAATTGAGCACTGTTCAATTTGCATGAGTTTGCAGGATTTCTGCAATGAACTTTGACACATTGGTAATCCAATAAATACAGGCGCTATTCCATTTTAATTTTATCTGTTGAAGTTTATTTCTTTTTTTTTGTTTTTTTAAAGTAATTTTATTAAATTATAAAAGTTTCCATTTACGCCCCTCTTCCCAACACCCAACCACACCCCCCACTCCCTCTCCTCCTCCCTCTTCGTCCCTAAGGGCAGTCAGGGTTTCCTGCCCTGTGGGAAGTTCAAGTTTCTCCCCCCTCCCTCCAGGTCCAGGAAGGTGAGTATCCAAACAGACTGGATCCCCAAAATCCAGTATATGCAGAGGAAACAAGTCCCAGTGTCATTGTCAATGGCTTTTCAGAAAGACTCCAGGCCACCCACATTCAGAGAATCCGGCCACATTCAGAGAATCTGGTTGGATCACTTCCTCTTGAGTCGCAGTCCAACTGGCCTTGGTAAACTCTCATTAGATCCGTCCCCTTGTATCAGTGGGTGATGGCATCCCTCGCAGTCCTTATTTACTTTTTCATTTTTTTCGTGCTTCTGCTCCTCATTTGGACCTTGGGGGGCTCAGTCCAGTGCTCCAATGTGGGTCTCCGTCTGTATCGCCATCCATCGCCAGATGAAGGATCTATGGTGATAAACAAAATATTCATCAGTATGGTTATGGGCCAAGGCCGATTCAGGCACCCTCTCCTCTGTCCAGAGAACAATCTGGGGATCTCACCTTGGACCTGGGATCCCATATATAATCAAGTCTCCTGTAAACCCTAAAATGACTCCCTTAGTTGAAATATATTCTTCCCTGATGCCATATTCAACCTTCCTCCATCGCCCTCCCCCTGTCCCTGTCAACCGAGCTATCCCCATTCCTCCCCTACTCCCTTCTCTCTAACCCTCTCCCCTTCCAACAACCGTCCCAACCCCCCCCCCCATGCACCCGAGGTTACCTGGGACTCTTGACTATTTCCTACCTCCTGGCGGATGGCTAAATAATCTTCATCAGGATCACCTTCTTATTTAGCTTCTCTAGGATCATGAATAATAGGCTCAAACACCTTTAATTATGGTTAGAATCCACTTATAAGTGAATACATACCGTGTTCCTCTTTTGGGGTCTGGCTTACCTCACTCAGTAAAGCGTTTTCTATTTCCATCCCTTTGCATGCAAAATTCAAGATGTCATTGTTTTTTACCGCTGAGTAAAACTCTAATGTGTATATGTTCCACACCATTTTTAACCATTCTTCTATTGAGGGGCACCTAGGCTGTTTCCAAGTTCTGGCTATTACAAATAGTGTTGCTATGAACATAGTTGAACAAATGCTTTTGTCGTATGTTAGGGAATCTCTAGGGTATATTCCCAAGAGTGGAATTGCTGGGTCCTGAGTGAGGTTGACTCCCAGTTTCCTGAGAAACCGGCACACTGATTTCCACAGTGGCTGCACAAGTTTGCATTCCCACCAACAATGAATGAGAGTTCCCCTCACCCCACATCCTCTCCAGCATAGGCTATCATTGGTGTTTTTGACTTTAGCTATTTTGACAGGTGAAAGATGGTATCTCAAAGTGGTTTTGATTTGCATTTCCCTGATAGCTAAGGAGGTTGAGCACGACCTTAAGTGTCTTCTGGCCATTCGAAGTTCATCTGTTGTGAATTCTCTGTTCAGTTCAGTACCCCATTTTTTAATTGGGTTAATTAGAGTTTTAGTGTCTAGTTTCTTGAGTTCTTTGTGTATTCTAGAAATCAGACCTTTGTCTGATGAGGGGTTGGTGAAGATCTTCTCCCAGTCAGAAGGCAGCCTTTTTGTCTTACTGACAGTGTCCTTTGCTTTACAGACGCTTCTCAGTTTCAGTAGACCCCATTTATTCATTGTTTCTCTTATTGTCTATGCTACTGGGGTCCTACTTAGGAAGAGGCCTCCTGTGCCTATATCTTGTAGATAACTTCCCACTTTCTCTTCTATCAGGTTCAAAGTGGACGGATTAATGTTGATGTCTTTAATCCATTTGGGCCTGAGTTTTGTGCATGGTGATAGATATGGATCTACTTTCATTCTTTTACAGGTTGACATCCAGTTATGCCAGCACCATTTGTTAAAGATGCTTTCCTTCTTCCATTGTATACCTTTAGCTCCCTTGTCAAAAATTAGGTGCTCATAGGTTTGTGGGTTAATATCCGGGTCTTCTATTCGATTCCAAAGGTCGATTTCTCTGTTCTTATGCCAATACCAAGCTGTTTTCAATACTGTAGCTCTATAATAGAGTTTGAAGTCGAGGATGATAATGCCTCCTGAAGTTCCTTTATTGTATAAGATTGTTTTGGCTATCCTTGGTTTTTTGTTTTGCCATATAAACTTGATTATTGTTCTCTCAAGGTCTGTGAAGAAGTTTGATGGGATTTTGATGGGGATTGCATTGAATCTATAGATTGCTTTTGGTAGAATTGCCATTTTTACTATGTTGATTCTCCCAATCCAAGAGCAGGGGAGGTCTTTCCATTTTCTGGTATCCTCCTCAGTTTCTTTCTTCAAAGACTTAAAGTTCTTGTCAAATAGGTCTTTCACTTCCTTGGTTAGAGTAACCCCAAGATATTTTATGCTATTTGTGGCCATCGTGAAAGGTGATGTTTCCTTGATTTCCCTCTCTGCTTCTTTATCCTTTGTGTATAGGAGGACCACTGATTTTTTGGGGTTGATCTTGTATCCTGCCACATTACTAAAGGTGTTTATCAGCTGTAGGAGTTCTTTGGTAGAGTTTTTGGGGTCACTTATGTACACTATCATATTGTCAGCAAATAACGAAAGTTTAACTTCATCCTTTCCAATTCGAATCCCCTTGATCTACTTATGTTGTCTTATTGCTATTGATAGAATTTCAAGCACTATATTGAAGAGGTATGTAGAGAGTGGACAGGCTTGTCGTGTTCCTGATTTTAGTTGAAAGGCTTTGAGTTTCTCTCCATTCAATTTGAT
This sequence comes from Myodes glareolus, assembly GCF_982192425.1. Lineage (NCBI taxonomy): Eukaryota > Metazoa > Chordata > Mammalia > Rodentia > Cricetidae > Myodes > Myodes glareolus. The sequence goes on from NC_142030.1 coordinate 118,710,619, forward strand.
GTTAGCTATCGGCTTGCTGTATATTGCTTTTATTATATTTAGGTATGATCCTTGTATCCTCAGTCTCTCCAACACCTTTATCATAAATGGGTGTTGAATTTTGTCAAATGCTTTTTCAGCATCCAATGAAATGATCATATGTTTTTTTCCCTTCAGTTTATTTGTATGATGGATTATGTTGATAGATTTTTGTATGTTGAACCAGCCCTGCATCTCTGGGATGAAGCCTACTTGATGATAATGGGTAATTTTTCTAATGTGTTCCTAGATTCGGTTTGCCAGGATTTCATTGAGAATTTTCGCGTTGATGTTCATGAGAGAGATTGGCCTGTAATTCTCTTTCTTGGTTGTGTCTTTGTGTGGTTTTGGTATTAGGGTAACTGTAGCTTCACAAAAGGAGTTCGGCAATGACTCTTCTGTTTCTATATTGTGGAATACATTAAGGAGTATAGGTATTAGTTCTTCCTGGAAGTTCTGGTAGAATTCTGCATTGAAACCATCTGGTCCTGGGCTTTTTTTGGTAGGGAGATTTCTGATAACAGCTTTTAATTCTTCACGACTAACACGTCTATTTAGATTGTTCACCTGTTCTTGGTTCAACTTTGGTATATGGTACTTATCTAAAAAAATGTCCATTTCTTTTACATTTTCCAACTTTGTGGCATATAAACTTTCGTAGTAAGATCTAATGATTCTCTGAATATCCTCTGTGTCTGTGGTTATGTCCCCCTTTTCATTTCTGATCCTATTAATTTGCATGTTCTCTCTCTGCCATTTGATTAGTTTGGGTAGGGGTCTGTCAATCTTGTTGATTTTCTCCAAGAACCAACTTTTTGTTTCGCTGATTTTTTGGATTGTTTTCTGTGTTTCTATTTTGTTGATTTCAGCCCTCAGTTTGATTATTTCCTGTCTTCTACTCCTCCTGGGTGAATCAGCTTCTTTTTTTTCTAGAGCTTTCAAGTGTGCTGTTAAGTCTCCCATGTGTGCTTTCTCTGTTTTCTTTATTTGGGCACCTATTGCTATGAACTTTCCTCTTAGCACTGCTTTCATAGTGTCCCATAGGTTTGAGTATGTTGTGTCTTTGTTTTCATTAAATTCAAGGAAGACTTTAATTTCTTTCTTAATTTCTTCCTTGACCCAGGGGTGATTTAGTAGTTGACTGTTCAACTTCCATGAGTTTGTTAACTTCCTGGGGGTAGCATTGTTGTTGAATTCTAATTTTAATCCGTGGTGATCTGACAAGACACAGGTGGTAACTAATATTTTTTTGTATCTGTGGAAGTTTGCTTTGTTACCAAGTATGTGGTCAATCTTCGAGAAGGTTCTATGAACTGCAGAGAAGAAGGTATATTCTTTCCTATTTGGGTGGAGTGTTCTATAGATGTCTGTTATGTCCATTTGATTCAATACCTCCAATCAATCTCTTAATTCTCTGTTTGGTTTCTGTCTGATTGACCTGTCCATTGGTGAGAGAGGAGTGTTGAAGTCTCCTTTTATTAGCATGTGTGGTTTGATGACTGCCTTGAGTTCTAGAAGAGTTTCTTTTACATATATGGGTGCCTTTATGTTAGGGGCATAGATATTCAGGATTGAGACTTCTTCCTGATGAGTTGTTCCTGTTATGAGTATGAAATGTCCATCTCCATCTCTTCTGATTGATTTTAGTTTGAAGTCAATTTTGTTAGATATTAGAATGGCCACACCTGCTTGTTTCTTAGGTCCATTTGCTTGGAAAACCTTGTCCCAACCCTTTACTCTGAGTAGGTGTCTGTCTTTGTGGTTGAGGTGTGTTTCTTGTAAACAGCAGAATGTTGGATCCTATTTTTGTATCCAATCTCTAAGTCTGTGCCTCTTTATAGGTGAATTGAGTCCATTGATATTAAGAGATATTAATGACCATTGGTTGTTGACTCTGGTCATTTTTTTTTTTGGGTAGTAGAGTGTATGTGTTTTTCTTCTTTGTTTTATGCTAGTGAAGGTCGCTAGATGTCTGAGTTATTGTAGGCAGTGTTGGCATTGTTGGATTCCTTGGGATGTAATTTTCCTTCTAATATTCTCTGCAAGGCTAGATTAGTACTTACGTATTGTTTAAATTTGTTTTTATCCTGGAATATTTTGTTTTCTCCATTGATAGTGAATGAAAGCTTGGCTGGGTATAGTAGTCTGGGCTTGCATCCATGGTCCCTTAGTTTCTGCAGTACCTCTATCCAGGACCTTCTGGCTTTCATGGTTTCCATAGAGAAGTCTGGTGTAAGTCTGATAGGTTTACCTTTATAGGTTACTTGACCTTTTTCCTTTGCAGCTCTTAATATCCTTTCTTTAAACTGAATGCTTTGTGTTTTGATTATTATATGGCGAGGGGATGTTTTTTTCTGATCTAGTCTATTCGGTGTTCTGTATGCTTCTTGCACCTTCATAGGAATATCACTCTTTAGGATGGGAAAATTTTCTTCTATAATTTTGTTGAATATATTTTCTGGACCTTTGATCTGCAATTCTTCTTCTTCTTCTACTCCTATTATTCTTAGATTTGGTTTTTTGATTATGTCCCATATTTCCTGAATGTTTTGTGATGATAATTTGTTGGATTTGCTGTTTTCTTTGGTCAGGGCGTTTTTTTTTCTCTATGGTGTCTTCATACTCTGAGATTCGTTCTTCTATTTCTTGTATTCTATTGGTTATGCTTGTTCCTGAAGTCTCTGTTTGTTTACCTAGATTTTCCATATCCAGCTGGCCCTCGGTTTGTGTTTTCTTCACTGCCTCCTTTTCAGTTTTCAATTCTTGAACTGATTCCATTACCTGTTTGATTGTTTTTTCTTGGTTTGCCATGGTATCATTTACATATTTACTCATTTCTTCAAACTTTTTGTTATGTTTGTCTTCCATTTCTTTACTCATTTCTTCCATCTTTTTGGTAAATTTCTCTTCTATTTCTTTTTTTGAGTAAATTTTATTAAATTATAAAAGTTTCCATTTACGCCCCTCTTCCCAACACCCTCCCACTCCCCCCACTCCCTCTCCTCCTCCCTCTTCGTCCCTTAGGGCAGTCAGGGTTTCCTGCCCTGTGGGAAGTTCAAGTTCCTTCCCCCCTCCCTCCAGGTCCAGGCAGGTGAGTATCCAAACAGACTGGATCCCCAAAATCCAGTATATGCAGAGGAAACAAGTCCCAGTATCATTGTCAATGGATTTTCAGAAAGACTTTGGGCCAACCAAATTCAGAGAATTCGACCACATTCCGAGAATCTGGTTAGATCATATCCTCTTTGAGTCGCAGTCCAACTGGCCTTGGTAAACTCTCATTAGATCCGTTCCCTTGTATCAGTAGGTGATAGCATCCCTTGCAGTCCTGATTTTCTTTTTCATGTTCTTCCTCCTTCTGCTCCTCATTTTGACCTTGGGGGGCTCAGTCCGGTGCTCCAATGTGGGTCTTCGTCTGTATCGCCGTCCTTCGCCAGATGAAGGATCTATGGTGATAAGCAAAATATTCATCAGTATGGTTATGGACCACGTTCGGTTCAGGCACCCTCTCCTCTGTCCAGAGAACAATCTGGGGATCTCTCCTTGGACCTGGGATCCCATATATAATCAAGTCTCCTGTAAACCCTAAAATGACTCCCTTAGTTGAAATATATTCTTCCCTGATCCAATATTCATCCTTCCTCACTCTCCCCCTCCCAGGCCACCGAGCTTTCCCCATTCCTCCCCTACTCCCTTCTCTCTAACCCTCTCCCCTTCCAACAACCCTCCCACCTCCCCCCCCATGCACCCGAGGTTACCTGGGACTCTTGTCTATTTCCTACCTCCTGGCAGGTAGCTAAATAATCTTCATCAGGTTTATCTTCTTATTTAGCTTCTCTAGGATCACGAATAATAGGCTCAAAGACCTTTAATTATGGTTAGAATCCACTTATGAGTGAATACATACCGTGTTCCTCTTTTTGGGTCTGGCTTACCTCACTCAGTAAAGCGTTTTCTATTTCCATCCATTTGCATGCAAAATTCAAGATGTCATTGTTTTTTACCGCTGAGTAAAACTCTAATGTGTATATGTTCCACACCATTTTTAACCATTCTTCTATTGAGGGGCACCTAGGTTGTTTCCAGGTTCTGGCTATTACAAATAGTGCTGCTATGAACATAGTAGAACAAATGCTTTTGTAGTATGTTAGGGAATCTCTAGGGTATATTCCCAAGAGTGGAATTGCTGGGTCCTGCGGGAGGTTGACTCCCAGTTTCCTGAGAAACCGCCACACTGATTTCCACAGTGGCTGCACGAGTTTGCATTCCCACCAACAATGGATGAGTGTTCCCCTCACCCCACATCCTCTCCAGCATAGGCTATCATTGGTGTTTTTGACTTTAGCTATTCTGACAGGTGTAAGATGGTATCTCAAAGTGGTTTTGATTTGCATTTCCCTGATCGCTAAGGAGGTTGAGCATGACATTAAGTGCCTTTTGTCCATTCGGAGTTCATCTGTTGTGAATTCTCTGTTCAGTTCAGTACCCCATTTTTTAATTGGGTTAGTTAGAGTTTTAGTGTCTAGTTTCTTGAGTTCTTTGTATATTTTGGAGATCAGACCTTTGTCTGATGAGGGATTTGTGAAGATCTTCTCCCATTCGGAAGGTAGCCTTTTGGTCTTACTGACAGTGTCCTTTGATTTACAGAAGCTTCTCAGTTTCAGGAGGTCCCATTTATTCATTGCTTCTCTTATTGTCTGAGCTCCTGGGGTTCTGCTTAGGAACTGGTCTCCTGTGCCTATATCATGTAGACTACTTCCCACTTTCTCTTCTATCAGTTTCAAAATGGTCAGATTAATGTTGAGGTCTTTAATCCATTTGGACTTGAGTTTTGTGCATGGTGATAGATATGGATCTATTTTCATTCTTCTACAGGTTGACATCCAGTTATGCCAGCACCATTTGTTAAAGATGCTTTCCTTCTTCCATTGTATGCCTTTAGCTCCCTTGTCAAATATCAGGTGTTCATATGTTTGTGGGTTAATACCCGGGTCTACTATTCGATTCCATATGTCGACTTCTCTGTTGTTATGCCAATACCAAGCTGTTTTCAATACTGTTGCTCTGTAATAGAGTTTGAAATCAGGGATGGTAATGCCTCCAGAAGTTCCTTTATTGTATAAGATTGTTTTGGCTATCCTGGGTTTTTTGTTTTTCCATATAAACTTGATTATTATTCTCTCAAGGTCTGTGAAGAAGTTTGATGGGATTTTGATGGGAATTGCGTTGAATCTATAGATTGCTTTTGGTAGAATTGCCATTTTTACTATGTTGATTCTCCCAATCCAAGAACAGGGGAGATCTTTCCATTTTCTGGTATCCTCCTCAATTTCTTTCTTCAAGGATATAAAGTTCTTGTCAAATATGTCTTTCACTTCCTTGGTTAGAGTTACCCCAAGATATTTTATGCTATTTGTGGCTATCATGAAAGGTGATGTTTCTCTGATTTCCCTCTCTGCTTCTTTATCCTTTGTGTATAGGAGGGCAATCGATTTTTTGGAGTTGATCTTGTATCCTGCCACATTACTAAAGGTGTAATTACTATCAGCTGTAGGAGTTCTTTGGTTGAGTTTTTGGGGTCGCTTATGTACACTATCATATCGTCCGCAAATAACGAAAGTTTAACTTCATCCTTTCCAATTTGAATCCCCTTGATCCCCTTATGTTGTCTTATTGCTATTACTAGAACTTCAAGCACTATATTGAAGAGGTATGGAGAGAGTGGACAGCCTTGTCGTGCTCCTGATTTTAGTGGAATGGCTTTGAGTTTCTCTCCATTCAATTTGATGTTAGCTGTCGGCTTACTATATATTACTTTTATTATATTTAGGTATGTTCCTCGTATACCCAATCTCTCCAGCACCTGTATCATAAAGGGGTGTTGAATTTTGTCAAATGCTTTTTCAGCATCCAATGAAATGATCATATGTTTTTTTCCCTTCAGTTTATTTGTATGATGGATTATGTTGATAGATTTTTGTATGTTGAACCAGCCCTGCATCTCTGGGATGAAGCCGACTTGATCATAATGGATAATTTTTCTAATGTATTCTTGGATTCGGTTTGCCAGTATTTTATTAAGTATTTTGGCGTCAATGTTCATGAGTGAGATTGGTCTGTAATTCTCTTTCATGGTTGTGTCTTTGTGTGGTTTTGGTATCAGGGTTAACTGTAGCTTCATAAAAAGAGTTTGTCAATGATTCTTCTGTTTCTATATTGTGAAATACATTAAGGAGTATAGGTATTAGCTCTTCCTGGAAGTTCTGGTAGAATTCTGCATTGAAACCATCTGGACCTGGGCTTTTTTTGGTGGGGAGGTTTTTGATAACAGCTTCTAATTCTTCGTGACTAACAGGTCTATTTAGATTGTTCACTTGCTCTTGATTTAACTTTGGCAGATGGTATTTATCTAAAAACCAATCCATTTCTTGTACATTTTCCAACTTTGTGGCATATAAACTCTCGTAGTAAGATCTAATGATTCTCTGAATTTCCACTGTGTCTGTTGTTATGTCCCCCTTTTCATTTCTGATCTTATTAATTTGAGTGTTCTCTCTCTGCCGTTTGATTAGTTTGGCTAGGGGTTTGTCAATCTTGTTGATTTTCTCCAAGAACCAACTTTTTGTTTCGTTGAATTTTTGGATTGTTTTCTGTATTTCTATTTTGTTGATTTCAGCCCTCGGTTTGATTATTTCCAATCTTCTACTCCTCCTGGGAGAGTCTGCTTCTTTTTTTTCCAGAGTTTTTAGGTGTGATGTTAAGTCTCCAATATATGCTTTCTCTGTTTTCTTTAATTGGGTACTTAGTGCTATGAACTTTCCTCTTAGAACTGCTTTCATTGTGTCCCATAGGTTTGAGTATGTTGTGTCTTTATTTTCATTAAATTCAAGGAAGACTTTAATTTCTTTCTTTATTTCTTCCTTGACCCAGGGATGATTCAGTAGTTGACTGTTCAACATCCACACATTTGTAGGCTTTCTGGAATTCAAATTGTTATTGAGTTCTAACTTTATTCCGTGGTGATCCGACAAGACACAGGTGATTACAAATATTCTTTTGTATCTGTGTAAGTTTGCTTTGTTACCAAGTATGTGGTCAATTTTCGAGAAGGTACCATGAGCTGCAGAGAAAAAGGTATATTCTTTCCTTTTTGGGTAGAATGTTCTATAGATATCTGTTAAGTCCATTTGATTCATTACCTCTAGCAATTCTCTTATTTCTCTGTTGAGTTTCTGTTTGATTGATCTGTCCATTGGTGAGAGAGGTGTGTTGAAGTCTCCTACTATTAGTGTGTGTGGTTTGATGACTGCCTTGAGTTCTAAAAGTTTTTCTTTTACATAAGTGGGTGCTTTTATATTAGGGGCGTAGATATTCAGGATTGAGACTTTCTCCTGATTAATTGTTTCAGTTAAGAGTATGAAATGTCCATCACCATCTCTTCTGACTGATTTTAGTTTGAAGTCAATTTTGTTAGATATTAGAATGGCCACACCAGCTTGTTTCTTAGGTCTGTTTGCTTGGAAAACCTTTTCCCAACCCTTTACTCTGAGTAGATGTCTATCTCTGTGGGTGAGGTGTGTTTCTTGTAAACAGCAGAATGTTGGATCCTGTTTTCATATCCAGTCTCTAAGTCTGTGCCTTTTTATAGGTGAGTTGAGTCCATTAATATTAAGAGATATTAATGACCAGTGGTTGTTGATTCTGGTTATTCTTTTTTTTTGTGTGTGTGTGTGTGTGTGTAGTAGAGTTTGTGTGTTTCTCTTCTTTGATTTGTGGTTGTGAAGGGTCACTAGATGTCTGAGTTATTGTAGGCAGTGATGGCAATGTTGGATTCCTTGGTTTGCGATTTTCCTTCTATTACTTTCTGTAGGGATGGATTTGTGGCTACGAATTGTTTAAATTTATTTTTATCCTGGAATATTTTGTTTTCTCCGTTGATAGTGAACGATAGCTTGGCTGGGTATAGTAGTCTGGGTTTGCATCCATGGTCTCTTAGTTTCTGCAGTATCTCTATCCATGATCTTCTGGCTTTCATGGTTTCCATAGAGAAATCCGGTGTAAGCCTGATAGGTTTACCTTTATAAGTCACTTGACCTTTTTCCTTTGCAGCTCTTAATATTCTTTCTTTAATCTGGATGTTTTGTGTTTTGATTATTATATGGCGAGGGGACGTTTTTTTTTTGATCCAGTCTATTCGGCGTTCTGTATGCTTCTTGAACCTTCATAGGAATATCGTTCTTTAGATTGGGAAAGTTTTCTTCTATAATTTTGTTAAATATATTTTCTGGGCCTTTGATCTGCAGTTCTTCTCCTTCTTCAATCCCTATTATTCTTAGATTTGGTTTTTTTATTGTGTCCCAGATTTCCTGAATGTTTTGTGAAGAGAATTTGTTGAATTTGCTGTTTTCTTTGACCAGAGCATTTATTTTCTCTATGGTATCTTCAGAATCTGAGATTCATTCTTCTATCTCTTGTATTCTATTGGTTATTCTTGATTCTGTAGTCTCTGCTCGTTTACCTAGGTTTTCCATATCCAGCCGGTTCTCGTTTTGTGTTTTCTTCATTGCCTCCATTTCAGTTTTCAATTCTTGGACTGTTTCCTTTATTTGTTTGATTGTTTTTTCTTGGTTTCTTAAGGTCTCATTCACGGATTTACTTATTTCTTCAAACTTTTTGTTATATTTCTCATCCATTTCTATACTCATTTCTTCAAACTTTTTGTTATACTTCTCGACCAGTTCCTTAAGGGAATTATTCATATCCTGTTTAAGGGACTCTATTGCTTTCATAATGGCACTTTTTTCCACTTCATCTGGGTTAGAGTGTTCAAATCCTTCTGTTGTAAGGTCGTTGGGATTTGGTGTTTTCATGTTGTTTTTCAGATTGCTGGAGGAGGTCTTGCCTTGGCGTCTGCCCATCTCTTCGTTCAAATGCTCTCTATTGGAACTTCTGATAGCCAGTCAGGTTCCCTTGTTGGGCAGGGAGTTCACTGATAGAATGCCTACCTTTCCTCAGGCAGGATATTAAAGCACATGCACTCCCTCTTTCTGGGATGTGCCTACAGAGCAGGCCCAGTGTGCAAGGCAGCTGAGCTGGGGAGATTTTATGGCCCCAGTGGGAGGGGAGAAATATAGAAATTTGTACCTGGATGGAAGCTGGGATGGCAGGCGGGAGAGTATAGCAGGATGGAGCCAGCACTGCAGGTTGGCCTGGGAGTCTATGGAGTCAGGGAAAGTCCTAGGTCCTCCTCGCCGGGCCCCTGCCGCGGGCCCGAAGCACACTCACCCCTCTGAAGTCCCTCTGGATGGAAGCTGGGATGGCTGGCGGAGGTGCTACCAGGCTGGAGCCAGCAGAGCAGGCTGACCTGGGAGTCTATGGGGTCTGGGGAAGTCCTTTCTCCTCCTTGCCTGCCCCTGCCTCGGCCCGAAGCGCACTTATCCCTCTGAAGGCCCTCTGGATGGAAGCTGGGATGGCTGGCTGAGGCGCTAGCAGGGTGGAGCCAGCAGAGCAGGCTGACCTGGGAGTCTATGGGGTCGGGGGAAGTCCTAGCTCCTCCTCGCCGGGCCCCTGCCGTGGCCCGAAGCACACTTACCCCTCTGAAGGCCCTCTGGATGGAAGCTGGGATGGCTGGGGGAGGCGCTATCTCTTCTATTTCTTTAAGAGAGTTATTCATAACCTGTTTAAGAGACTCTATTGTTTTCATAATGACACTGTTTTCCAGTTCTTCCGGAACAGGGTGTTCAATTCCTTCTGTCGTAAGATCGCTGGGATCTGGCATTTTCATGTTGTTTTTCAGATTATTGGAGGAATTCTTGCCTTGGCGCCTGCCCATCTCTTCCTTCAGATGCTCTCCAATGGCTCTTCCGTCCGCTGGGTCTTCTTCTACTGGATTAGTGCCCCTTGCTATCCAGGAATCACTTTGCCTGCAGCCTTAGCTTGCTGTAGGCAGGCTATTAGAACAAAGGGACTTCCTTCCCTTTGCACTCACCGCCTGTCCAGCCCGTGGTGCCCACCCCGGCTGAGATGGAGGAATTTAAGCCCCGAAAAAAAGGGAGAAAGGAGGGTCGGGGTTCCAGGCAGAAAGCTGGGATGGCGTAGCAGGAGAGAGGGTTTAGCTGGGGGAAGCTGCCCGTTTGGAGTAGCCAGGGAGATAAGGATGGCGGAAATATTGTGTGTTCCCTAACCGAACTTGTGTGGCGGTCAGGAACAGCACACTTATCCCTCCATTGTATCTTCTGGTACAGGATCAGAGCCCCTCACTGGTCAGAAGTCTCCCTGCCTGCAGTCTTAGCTTGCTGCAGGCTGGCTATCAGAACAAAGGGACTCCTTTCCCTTTGCACTCACCGCCTGTCCCGGCCTGCGGCGTCCACCCCGGCTGAGATGCTGAAGTTTATTTCTTATCTTTGTATGTGGTCAGTTTTAGAGACTATTCCAGGAATTGCTGAGTGAAAAATATATTCTTTTGTGTTTGCTTGAAATGTTCTATAGATGTCTGTTAAGTTCATGTGAGTCATGACATATGTTAGTTCTTTTATTTCTCTGTTAAATTTCTTTTATTTCTGTCTGGTTGACCTGTCCATTAGTAACAATGGGGTGTTGAAGTCTCTGACAATTAGCATTTGATGTTTGATGTGCATATACACTTTAGTAATGTTTCCATCTGTGGGAGCTCTTGAATTTGGGACACTGATGTTCAGGATTGATACTTCATTTTGATGAATTTTTCATGTGATGATTTGTCATTCTCCATCACTTCTGATTATTTTTAGTTTCAAATCTATTTTGTTAGATATTAGGATAGCTACACCTATGTGTTTCTTAGGTACATTTTATTGGAAAATCTTTTCCCAAACCTTTATTCTGAGGTAATGCCTTTCTTTGATGTTGAGGTGTGTTTCTTCTCTTATACAGCAAAAGGAGGTATCTTGCTTTTATGTCATTTCTCTTAGCCTTTGTCTTTTTATAGGTGAATTGAGGAGCTTAGTATAAAAACATTAATGAACAGTGATTGTTAATTCATGCTATTTTTCAGTGGGAGTGATTGTATGTTTCTCTTCTTTGGGGTTTGCCAATGGGAGGTTATCTGTTGCCTGTGTTTCATTTGATCAGTAGTTTCTTTGGATTGGGTTTTGCTTTTAGTTCTTTCTGGAGGCTGGGATTTGTGGATATGTATTGTTTGATTCTTGTTTTATCATGGACTACATTATTTTATCCATTGATAGTGATAGAAATCTTTGCTGGGCTTAGTAGTCTGGGCTTGCATCCATGTTCTCTTAGAGCTTGTAACATACCTGCCCAGATCTTCTGGTTTTCAATGATTCCAATGTGAATTTGGGTATAATTCTGGCAGATATGCACTTACATGTTACTTTGCTTTTTCCTTTGCAGTTATTAATATTCTTTATTCTGTATGTTTTGCATTTTCATTATTATATGTGGAGGGACTTTTTTGGTCCAGTTTTTAAGGTGTTCTGCAAGTTTTTTGTACCTTCATTTGGATATACTTCTTTAGGTTGATCAAGTTTTCTGCTAGATTTTGTTAAATGGCATTTCCTGTGCCATGCAGCTGGAGCTTTTCTTTTTCTGCCCCCATTATCCTTAGCTTTGGTCTTTTCATGGTGTCCCAAATTTTCTGGATGTTTGGTTTTAAGAATTTGTTGGATTTAACATTTTCTGTGACCAATGAATCTGCTTCCTGTATAGTATCTTCAACAACTAAGATTCTCCCTTACATCTCTCTTATTCTCCTGGTTATGCTTGCAACTGTAGTTCCTGTTTATTTACCCAGATGTTCCATTTCTAGAATTCATTTGGTCTGTGTTTTTTTATCTTGCCTCTTTTCCAGTTTTCAAATCTTAAACTGTTTGAATTCTTTGCATCATCTGCTTGGTATTTTTCTTGACTTTGTTGAGTTTCTTTAAGTGATTTATTGATTGCTTCCAATTTTTGTCTGATTTTTCCTTCATTTTTAAGGAGATTTTCATTTTCTTTTTAGAAGTCTCCATCATTCTCATGAAGTTACATTTAAAATTTATTCCTTCTGCTTCTTTGGTTTTGGATGTTCAAGTCTTCCTATTGTATGACCACTGGGATCTGGTGTTATCCTATTGCTTTTTTGGTTTTTGAATGAATTTTTACATAAGTGTCTTTTCATCTTTTTCTCCAACTGATGCAGGCAGTTTCTTTGTTTCTTGGTCCATTCCTTGCAGTTGTTGTTTTGTCTTTGGGAACTGTTCTTGGTCTGGTCTATACTCTCACTATGATTCAGGGAGCCACTGAGTTCTTTCATACTCTGCTCTCTTCGTCCACTCTCTTGGTTTGTTATCTTGGCTCACTCTTTTTCTTTGTTCTGTACAATTGCAATGTGGGTTTCAGATTTCCTCTGAGATTTCAGGGAATAAGAGTGTTTGGTAGAAGAGTGTAACTCATAACTAACAGGGACCAAAAACTGCGTGGAGGTATTGAAACAGCCTACATGCAGGAAGCTTGCCTGCTAGTTTGCTAGAAAAGCTGAGACAAATAGGGGAAAGGTCCAGAGTTTTGGTTTAGTACCGAGGGCATTGTAAGTGGGGTGCCTTTCTGTTTGGATGCTCACTCACCTCTTGGTCCTCTCTGGGAAGTTATAGCCTGTGTTTCAGAGTTCTTCTAAGGCTGTATGTTATATGGGGGTTTGGGGGTGGACCAGGATTTGTAGCTTAAAGGTTGATAGGCCTGTCCACTGAAGAGAGTGAGGTTTAGAAGTCTACTAATAGGGTGTGGAGATTGATATGCAATTTATGCTTTAGTAATATTACTTTTATACATGTGGTTGCTCTTGAATTTGGGTCTTAGAACTGCAGTATTGAGACTCCATATGGACAGACTTTCCTGTGATATGTATCCTTCTCTATCTTTTTTTTTTTGAGTGAAGTCTATTTTGTAAGTTAGAATAGCTACACCTCTGTATTTCTTAGTGTCATTTATTTGTAAATTCTTTTCCCTATACTTTATTCTGAGGGGATTGTCTGCCTTTGAAGTTGAGATGTGTTTCATGTATACCGGAGATGAATGGATTGGGTTTTCTCATTCATTCTGTTGACCTGGGTTTTCTCATTCATTCTGTTGACCTGTGTCTTTTTATTGGTGCATTGAGTTCATTGGTATTAAGAGATATTAATAACAAGTGATTATTAATTGCTGCTATTTTTCAGTGGCAGTGTTTGTGGTTGTTCCCTTCTTTGTGTTGTGTGGTTTACTATTGCTTGTATTTTCGTAAGTGTAGCAAATTTTATTGGGTTGGAATTTTTCTACTAGTCCTTTATACAAGACTAGAATTTTGGACAGGAATTGTTTAAATTTTATTTAGTCATGAAATATCTTGTTTTCTTCCTTTACAGTGATTGAAATATTAGCTTGTTATAGTAGTCTGGGCTTGCATTCATAGTCTATAAGTATCTGCAGCACATCTGGCCAGGACCTTCTGGCTTTCAGTGTTTCCATTGAGAAGTCAGGTGTAGTTCTGATAGACCTGCCTTTATATGTTACTTGGACTTTTTCATTTGTGGCTCTTAATATTATTTTCTTTTTCCCTATATTTATTGTTTTTAATATTGTATGGCATGGGGACTTTTATATTTTGGTCCAGTTTGTTTGGTTTCCTGTAAGCTGCTTATACCTTCATAGACATCATATATGTAGTGACATTGCATTTGTATTTTAATAAATAAAACTTGCCTGAAGATTGGAGAACAAAACGATCCCAGTATTTATCAGGTAAGGTAATTTTAACACATACCTTTAATCCCAGTGGTCACACTAGGTGCCAAAGAAACTGGGAAGTGTATGCCTTTAATCCCAGTCCTAGAGACTATTATAAAATGGAAGAAGATAGTGTACCATGTAGGGCCCCAATTGTTGGTGTTTTCTGTCCCCGCCTGGTACCCCACAACTGGCAGGCCCCAGAGAAAATCAACCACACTGAAATCTCTGTAAGTTATAAAGCTGATTGGCCTTTTAGGTCAGGCTACTTATTAGCTAACTCTTACATCTTGATTAACCCATTTTTCTGATCTATGTTAGCCATGTGGCTCAGTAACTTTTTCAGTGGTGTAGCTCACATCCTGCTGCTTCAGTGATCTGGGCAGGAGTGGGAAGAATCAACTTCCTTCTCCCCAGAATTCTCCTACTCTCCTTGCATCATTTCCACTTCCTGTCTAGTTTTCCCACCTACACCTCCTGCCTGGCAAATCAGCATTTATTTAAAACATGATTGACAGAATACAGACAATTCTCCCGCACCAAGATAGCTCTAAGATTCAATCTCATTCAGTGATTCCTGGAAGCAGAATTGCCATTTCAGACTGAGGCAGAAATAAGAACCAGTTGCTATCTTCTTTGCTGTTTGGATCATCAAGCTCAACTTCAATTTCTGTCTCTGAATTTTTATTATTCATGCTTAACATATCCTTCATTAGGTTGATAAACATTTTGTCTATGATTTTGTTGAATATATTATCTTTGTCTTTGAGTTGGAGTTCTTCTCTTTCTATCCCTCTCATTCTTAGATCTTTCCATTCTGTTCTAGATATTTTTGATGTTTTATATTAATAATTTGTTGGATTTACCATTTTCTTTAACCAATGAATCTATTTCTACTACCATATTTTCAACTCCTGTAATTTTCTCTTTCACCTCTTGTAATCTATTGGCTATGTTTGTTTCTATAGTTTCTGTTCATTTAATGTTCAAAAACCATTTCCAGTTTTTGTTTTCTTTATTTTCTATTTCAATTTTCAATTCTTGACTTGTCTGATTCACTTGTCTCATTGTTTTTTCTTAGTTTTCTTGTCTTTCTTTAAGAGACTTATTGAATTCTTCCAATTCTTTTTGTTTCTGTTTTCTATAATTTATTTAAGTGATTTTTTCATTTCATTTTTAAGGGTTTCTATCATCTTCCTAAAGTTATATTTAAGGTCATTTATTTCTTCGTATGTTAAGGTCTTCCTTCAGGGGACCACTATTTTCATTTTTGCCATATTGCTCTTTAGGGTGTTGAATGCATTCTTGGTTTGGTTCCTACGCATCTCTTCCCACTATGGCTGCAGGTGTGGTGCAACCTGTACTTTAGGTTTCTCACTTCCTCCAATTTGTGCTAGTATGGTCTTTGATTTATGTGGTGACTTTCTCCTGCTGCAGTTGGGGCCATGCCTGTGGTAGTTTATGATGGAGCTCTTGGGTCTCCTCTCCATGTTCAGTCAGGACCAAGGATTTGGTAGTCATAGGCATAGTGGGAGATGATTGAAAGTGTGGGGAGGATACTCTAAACTCTCTAGGGTTTGGTAGCTGAGTGGGACATGTGATTTCTCTTCATGGTCTAGGGTCTGGAAAACAGGGCCTCCCACTGTGAACCCAGTCAACTCTCCAGCAGCAATCAAGTCCAAAACTCTGATGATCAGAGATGTGGAAAGGGTTGGTTGTGTATGTGGGGAGACTGCTCCCAGGTCTCTTGAGCTTCACTGAGTTAGGAGTGGGGAACAGAGATGTGACTCTAGGAGTTGTGAACTCAGACACTCACCTCTCCAGAAGCAGTCAGGGTCAAGGCTCCAATGGTCAGGGATATAGTGGGGTATGTTTTGGTAGTGGGGATGCTGATTTCAGTTCTCTGCTGTTTTGCTTTGTGTGGGTATGATAGAGTTTGAGAAGTGCCTCTGAGAGCAAGGGTCCATAGATAGGGATTCTACAGAAGAGAATGTGATGTGGGATTTCCCTGCGTATGCTGTGAATATGTTTTGTTACTATAGGTTAATAAAGAGGCTCTTTTTGCCTATGTCAGAGAATAACATCACATGGTTGGAAATTCAATTAGAGATAGAAGAGGAAAGAAGAAAGAGTCAGGCTGACACCTTGTAGCTGCCCAAGAAGCAAGAGTTAACTAATCACGGGCCTTATGGCAAAATATAAAATAATAAAAATGGGTTGATTTAAGGTTTAAAAATTATCTTGAAATATGCCGAGCCATGGTCAAACATTTTTGCAATCAGTATAGTTTTTCTGTGAATATTTGTAACTGGGGGCCAGGAAATGTAAGTGCAGTCTATTTACAAAATGGCACCCAACATTCAGCAATGTGCATCACTACAAAATCTAAAAAGTCTTTAAAAATGGACTTCTAGACCCACAAAAATGGGAGTCAATTGGAGCCTCTTTTTGCTGCATTTTTTTCAGATATATTGTGCTTGCTAGCTTCAAGCAGAAACCCGTTTTTTGTTTTTTGTTTTTGTTTTTTTTTTAAGATTACTTGGCAATTCATGTTGGCAGCATGCACAGCTCTGGCTCTTTCAGGAGGCCATTTTATAGAACATTTAAATGTGGTGAACAGAGTTTTTACTTAACTGTGACATAGACCTGCTGTGACCCTGGAGCTGTGGCTGTGAGCATGGTTTTCAGAGGTGGTGAAAATACCTCCACCATGATGGACTGTGTTGAACCAAACTTGCAGCATTAGTCCTAGCGACACCTGATCAGCATTTAAAAAAACTCTCCTTGTCAGAAAATAATTAAAAATACACAATAAGACAGATTCAAACAAAAAAAAAGACATCTGCATGGGTCACAGTGCTTTGTATATATATACATATAAGAGAGAGAAGAAAGACTACAGAATATCATAAATTAAAGGAGTAAAGATATCAAAAACAGGTAATAAAATGTAGTAAAGTAAAAAAATTCACTTGAAATGGAATATAAACAGAGAATCTGGATTTTGTGTATTATTGTGTTTGCATTTAATTTTTTGATTGTTGATGAGTAAACTGATGAAAAATATTTGATTCTGGGGGCAGTTAAGCTAAATCAACATATATATTTATATATTTATATTTATAAACACAAGGTTTCACTGAAACTTTGGAATCTGTCTTGGAAGTAGATTTGCGATATAGGATTCCCCTCTCTGTACTGTGATTATCATTAAGGAATAAAGAAGCTAGTTTGGACCTATTACAGGGTAGAACTTAACTAGGCAGGAAAACTAAATTGAATGCTGGGAGGAAGAAAGTGGAGTCAGGGAAAAACCATGTAGCCCCAACAGAGACAGAATCTGGCAACTTTACCATGTAAGCCATAGCCACATGGTGATACACAAATTACTAGAAACAAATTAAATTAAGATTTGTTCATTGGCTAAATGCTAGCCAATAAGAAGATACACCTAATGGTTCAAGCAGTGATTTAAATAATATTGTTTCTGTGTGATTACTTTGGGTGTCTGGGAAGCTGGAATATGAACAAGTGGCCCTACACACACACACACACACACACACACACACACACACACACATACACACACACACACACACACACACACACACACACACACACACACACACACATATATATATATATATATATATATATATATATATATATATATATATAAAATAGGCCAGGGTGACCTCAAACTCAAAGAGATCTGCCTATCTCTGCCTCATGAATGCTGGGGAAAAAAGGAATGTGCTAACACTGCCTGGATTTAACAAATATATTTTAAAGGTATCTTGACATTAAAATTTGAATCTAAGAATATATTAATTTGGAAAATAGATTCTGCTTTTGTTTCCACAGAAAATGAGATCATATAAATTCCCTTGAGGCTAATATAGATTGATGGAATAATACCCACTGAAAGGCTTCCAAAAGCATTAAAAATGTTTTGCCAGCAAACATCAGGAAGCAATTTGGAGAAAACTACTTCCATATTCCCAAAATGATTGTGTACAGTGCTTATTTTCATTTAAAATATATTGGTTATGAATTATATACAACTACAATAAGGTAGTCATGTACTAGCACAGAATGGAGTATAATAAAGGGTTTTTAATTTAAAGGTAGACTCACACAGATTAACAGTTCTCTTCATGAGCAGTCAGGGAGGTTGCAGAAGTTTTACATCTGAATTTATATTACAAGATACCATACCCTAGAGGGCTGGTATATTTTTTTGTCTTTATTGATTTTTATTGAGCTCTACATTTTTTTCTGCTCCCTTCTCTGCCTCTCCCATCCCCCTCAATCATCTCCCAAGGTCCCCAGGCTCACAATTTATCAGGAGATCTTGTCTTTTTCTATTTCCAATGTAGATTAGATCTATGTATGTCTCTCTTAGGGTGCTGTAATTTGTGGGCTTTTTCTTTATGTTTAAAAAACATCTTTGAGTGAGTACATGTGATAATTGTCTTTCTGAGTCTGGGTTAGCTCACTCAAAATTTTATTTTCTAGCTCCATCTATTTGCCTGCAAAATTCAGTTGTTGTTATTTTTTTCTGCTGTGTAGTATTTCATTGTGTAAATGTATGACATTTTTCTTATTTATTCTTTGGTCAAGAAAGATTTAGGTTGTTTTCAGGTTCTAGTTATGACAACTAATGATGCTTATTGCTCTAGATAGGACCTCAAGATTTATATTAAAAAGATATGGGGAGAGTTGACAACCTTGTTTTGTTCCTGATTTTAGTGAGATCGTGGGGAGTATCTCTCCATTTAGTTTGATATTGGCTGTTGGGTTGTTGTATATTGCCTTTTTTATATTTAGGTATGTTCCATGTACCCCTGCACTCTTCAAGACCTTTGACCTTTATCATGAAGGTGTGTTGTATTTTGTCAAAGTCTTTTTTAGTATCTAATGAAAAGGTCATATGGTTTTTATTTTTCAGTTTGTTTATATGGTAGATTATGTTAACAAATTTTCTTATGTTGAACCATCCCTGAATTTCTGGGAAGAATTTGACTTAATCATGGTGGATGATGTGTTCTTGGATTTAATTTGCCAGTATTTTATTGAGTATTTTTTCATCAATGTTCATGAGTGAGATTGGTCTCTAATTCTCTTTCTTAGTAATGTCTTTCTGTGGTGGTAAACACCTTTAATCCCAATGCCTGGGAGGCAGAGACAGACAGATCTCTGTGAGTTCAAGGTGTGGTAGCACACACCTTTAATCCCAGCACTGGGGAGGCAGAGACAAAGGGATTTCTGTGAGTTCAAGGACAGCCTGGTCTACAGAGTTATTCCAGGACAAAGATATACAGAGAGCCTGTCTCAAAAAGTAAAAGTAAAAATAGAAGAAATGGAGGTTAAAATAAAGATGGAAAATATACAGAGAATCTTGATACTGTATGTTATTATGCTCTCTTTGAATTGTTTGAATGCTGAGGAAGGAGCAACAGCTGCTAAAAGATATTTGCTTATAAATGCTGCTGAATTAATCCAAGATAGATATTTTGAAAATACCTTGGCTTCAAAACTGAAGTCAAAAGATATGTTACTTTGGAGAAGAGATTTTGCTTTTGTTTCCACAGAAAATGAGAGGCTGTGAATTCATTCTGAGTTAAGAAAAATCAGGTTCAAAAAAGGGAGGCCACCTGAGAAATCTCTGATAGGAACAGATGGCCCAGATGACAGAGTTCTACATCCAGAACAGATTTAAGGCTGCTGCCTGAGATGATCAAGACTCACAGGATACTCCAGTCAGGACTTGATTATAACTCTAAATTTTCTTTAGGTCCCCATGAGATTATCAGTGCCCTCAACCAGCAGGAAGTAGCCTGAAATACTACGCCCACATTCCCAACAAATGGACTATGGGTATTTTCCTTTGTTTAAAAAAAAAAAAAGAGTGAAACGGTGTGGGAGAATTGTCTGTATTCTGTCAATCATGTATTTTAATAAAACGCTGATTGGTCAGGCAGGCAGTATAGGCTGGAAAGCCAGACAGGAAGTAGAGGTGGAGCAAAGAGACTGGGAGTATCCTGGAAAGGAGGAAGCTCCCTCAGCACTCCTGTGCAGACCACCGAAGAGGCAGCATGTAACTTGCCCAGCTGAGAAACGTACGGAGCCATTTAAATCCTATTTAAATCAAAACATCTGTTAGTACCACTATTTTTTCTCTTTATATTTTGTTATATTTTGTCTGACTGACCTGTTCAGTGGTGAGAATGAAGTTTTCAAGTCTCCCACACATAGATGTCCAGTATTGAGATTTCCACTTGATGGATTTTTTTTCTGTGATTAATATAAAATGTCCTTTGTCATTTTGATTGATTTTATTTTGAAGTATATTGTGTTAGATATTAGGATAGCTACATCAGCTTGTTTCTTAGGTCCACTTCATTGGAATATTTTTCCCAACTCTTTATTCTGAAATGATGTCTGTCTCTGAGTTGGAGGTGTGATTCTTGTATGCAAAAGAAGGATGGATTTTGCTTTCGTGCCAGTATGTTAGTCTGTGTCTTTTGATAGGAGAGTTGAGTCCATTTATAGTAAGGGATATTAATGACTAGTGGTTGCTATCACCTGTTAATTTAGTTTTCAATGTTGGTAATGTTAATTTGTGTGTTTTTTCCTTTTCTGGGATTTGCTGTTTGAGACCATCAATTGACTGTGTTTTTGTTGATGTAGCCAACTTCCTTGGGTCAGAGTTTTCCTTCTAATGTTTTGTGTGGGGCTGGGTTTGCGGCTAGGTATTGGTTAAATCTGTTTTTGTCTTATAATATCTTGTTTTGTCCTTCTATGGTGATCGAAAGTTTTGGTTGGTAGTCTGGGTCTCATTCCTAGTCTCTTAATGTGTGTATAACTCTTGACGACAACTTTCTGGTTTTCATTGACTCCAATGACAAGTCAGGTGTAATTCTGCCTTTGTATGTTACTTGGCCTTTTTTCCTTTGAAGCTTTTAATATTCATTGTTTCTTCTGTATGTTTAGTGCTTTGATTATTATGTGGCAAGGGGACTATTTTCTTTTTAGATCCAGTCTGTTTGGTGTTCTGTAAGCTTCTTTTATTTTCATAGGCATATCTTTGTTTTTTTTTTAGGATGGGAAAGTTTTCTTTTATGCTTTTTTAAAAATAATTTTCTGTGCTTTTGAGTTGAATTTCTTCTTCTTATTTACCTATTATTCTTAGGTTTGGCCTTTACATTGTGTCCCATATTTCCTGGATATTTTGGGTTAAGATTTTGTTAGATGTAATGTTTTCTTTGTCTGATGAGTCTATTTCCTTTATTGTATCTTCAGTACTTGATATTCTTTCTTCTATCTTTTGCATTATGCTGCACATGCTTGCATTTGTGGTTTCTGATCATTTTCCCATGATTTCTGTTTCTATAATTTCCTTGCCTTGTCTTTTTTTAATTGTCTCTATTTTAGTTTTCAAGAAATGAATAGTTCTTTTTATATGTTCGATTGCTTTTTCTTGGTATTCTTTAAGGGATTTGCTGATGTCTTCCAATTATTTGTCTTTTTCCTCCACTTTATTAGGGGAATTTCTCATTTCCTCTTTAAGAGTTTCAAACATTCTCCTGAAGTTATTATTTTTTTCAATCATTTTCTTCTGCTTCATCTATATTTGGTTGTTCATGTCTTGCTGTTGTAGGGTCTTTAGGTTTTACTGGTATGTGGTTTTGCTTGTCTTCTTACCTTTTCTACTCATTTTTTTTTTCCCTAATAGGTGTAGTTGCGACTGTCTCTGATTCTGTTGATTAATCTTCTAAGTGCCAGCAATTATAAGGCTCAAATGGTTCTTCCTCATGGTAGTCAGCGCCATGGTTCTAGTCATGCTGTTGGTCACTCTATGTTCCTGGAGGTCATTCAGCACTCCTGTCTTTGCTCCATTCTTTTGGAGTTTTCTGTCTCAGGCCTGCTCTAGCCAAATATGTTGAATCAGGCCTGTTTTTGTAAATGTCTCTTGTCTGGGTCCATCTTACAGAGGTCCCGGCTTAGGGTTGGTTCTATAAAGGACTCTGGCTCCAAACTATTCCCTCAGATTTCCCAGGCTTGTGTGTATCCAGACCTGCAGAGGACCTGGCTCAGGCTTACTTCCTCAAATGTCCCAGACTTATTCTTGAAACCACAGAGTTTTCTGGTTCCTTTCTATTCCCTTTGACATCCCAGGCCAACGCCTGGACCCACAGAGTCCTTGTTCATATCCAGACCTGCTGAGGTTGCGGCATATTCCTAGTTCCTAGGAGGTCCTAGACTTATGTCCAGACCCACAGGGGCCCTGGCTTAGGTCTACTCCTTTAAAGGTTTCAGATTCATCTCTGGACCCACAGAAGTCTTTGGCTCTGGTTCACTCACTCCCTGTCTCAGGTTTGCTCTGGTCCAAGTTGCTGGCTCACTCTAGATTCAAAAATGTCCTCTCTTTCTTCCATGGAGCTCACTTTAAGAGGCACACTCCAAGTAAGATAGATTGTTCAATTTCTTGCCCATGAATCCTGCCTAGTCAGGAGCTCCCTGACTAGGCCCGCTCTGGCCTAGATCACTGGCCAGTTCCTGCTGCAGGAGCTCCTCCCCCTCCTTCAACCAATAACCTCTGAGATACAAGCCCAATGGGGTGTGGTATCTCTTTCTTTAAAAAAAAAGCAGCAGCTGTTCTCTCTCTCTCTCTCTCTCTCTCTCTCTCTCTCTCTCTCTCTCTGGCTTTTGGCTCCACTTCTAGCTCCTAGACTCCTTTACTGATCACACAGAGGGCTGTTGTCTGGGATGATGATCTATAAGCTTTTTCCCTTTAAATAAATAATCATTCTATTAATCATATTTCCAAACTTGTGTGGGATTGTTTGTGACTTAAGCCTTCAAATTCCTGCTTCTGCAAATGACCCTGGTCTGGATCCCTTCTGCTTTTATGGAGTTTACTGTCTGAGGCCTGCTCTGGTCCAGGTCTGGGGCCTGGTATCTTAAAGGCTAATAGCTTAAGGAGATCCCATAGTACCTCCCCATTTTCATCTGCATAAGAGAATTTCAAGCCCAAGACAAAACTGTATACACTGAGAACAAATATAAAGTATAAAAATTAGAATTTCAAACAGCAGAAATAAAATCAAGTAAGAAACATATGCTAAATGTCTCAATAATTATTCTATCCTAAGGAATCTAAGTCTTGTATTCAAAATGGCTTGTTAAATACAAGAGAGGTGAGTAACTATGACTTTCTAGTCTACAAACAAATTAAAGACCTGAGAAGGAAAATAATATAACTTGAGTAAGCAGGAAGCACAGTCAAGCAATCTCCAATATATGCAATAAATGAATGAGACAACTGGCTACCTGGGCACTCACTCAAAATCTCATTTGCAATGTTGGAGCAACCTACTTTGACTAAGGCCTCGAGTAATGGACAGACCATTGTTAGAGGCAGAAAAATTTTCAAAACTGTCTTATCCTGTCTGGCAAGGTTTGGCAGTTTGTTTGGAGGGAGGTCAGGCTTGTTCAGTACAGATACCATACATTTTGTCAGTGGTTGAGGCATTGGCAGTTTTTGCCTACAGGCCAGTTTTGCCAAGAAGAATAGCTTCAAATAGAGTGTCTTCAGTTCTCAACATTCTTTTGGGAATAGATCAGTGCTGCCACAAGCATTTGCATTTCACATCAACAGAACCCTAACTTATTAAAAAATGCTGTATCCTACAGTCCTTTGTAGTGGTTGAAGATTACCTATCTATATGGAATACAACCTAAATGTATCTAATGTACCTGAGTAGTCTAATTATAAATTTGACAAACATAGATGAATATTGACTTCTAATTCTTAACAACGCTATAGCTTAAAGAACAAGGCCTCACATTAGAATATTAAACAATCATTAAACAACTGTTTAGGAAAGGAGAACATTGACCTCAAAATGTAAACAATGTGTAAGTATCTTGATCAGACATAGAAATTTATAGTTTAATATGATAAATATATTCTAATAATGTACCAATATACAAAATGTCATCAGTAGAGGTTGAAATATGCATGTCTAAAATTTGGCAAAATAGCTTTGCCCAGGTGTACAAATATTATAAACAGAAATCAGAACAAATTCAATATAAGAAATATAATTTGAATTTGTACCAATATGCAAGAATATATAACAATGAAAATTGTCTATAAAAAACTCTCAAGTCTTCACTCTATTATCCACTATCTATAAAATATAATTTGAATTTGTACCAATACGCAAGAATTAATAACAATGTAATTTGTCTATTAAAAACTCACAAGTATTGACTCTATTACTCACCATTTATCTTTTATCTCAACCAACTTCCATTTTTTTTTCCCAAAGAGATCCCTGACCCTATATAATTCCTACTCTAAACATCAACCCTATACCATTTATAATCAAACCTTATTTGCTGTCCCTAACCGTGAGGAAAAACATTGTTGGGATTGGGAATGTTTTCTTCTAGAATTTCCAGCTGTTGTGTGGGTGATATTCTTTGTATGGAATCCTGTAGAACTGAAATGATTAAGTTCAAGATTACTGTCTAATATAATTGCAAATATGATTTTTCTGAAATTCTCATTTGGTTTTCTGGACATACATTATAACGAGTTTCCAGTTAACTGAGGTGGGATCAAATTTGAGAAGCTTGTACTCCAAATTGATCTTAAAGTAGAGCTGGTAGAATCATAATGCCATATATACCAGGTGGAATCATTGTGAGACCCCATAATTTTCTTTGAACTTAAAAAAATTACTGGAAGAAAACTTATTTCTCATTGTGGAAAAGAGGAACTTTTTCAAATATACATATATTCAATGAAAGGCATGATAGAGACAAAATTATTTATGAGGAAAAGTAAAGTAATTTCTAATTTTTTTTTCTTCTTTCTGTCCCAAACCAGTTGACTCCTGGTATTAGAGAGAAATTCTGAATTTTTTTAACAACATGGTTCAATTTAGAGAAGGATAACTAATGTCCAAATCTAAGGTCTTCCTGATTTTATCTTTAACCAAAAGAAATAATGAAGTCAATTCTGCTTTATCTAGTATAAATTCAGTAGTTTCGATACGTAAAACAACTTTTATGTATACTGCAAATAAGTAACTATATTGAGAGGTTCTGTAAAATCTCTTAGTACCATGAGACTCTCATACAATTCTGCCTTTTGGACAGAATTACAAGAGCTTTGTTCTATTTAATTAAATCTTATGATTTATAATATGCCTATCTTGATTTATTTGCATCAGTATAAAGTCTATGGGCTTCAGCTATTGGTGTGTCACATACAATTTGGGAAATGATCCAAGTAGTTTTCTTTATAAGGTTAATTCTATTGCTTTTGAGATAATTGCTATTAATCTCATGTTCAAAATTAGCACAAGGTCTTTGCCAAGGTTCATTTTCTTCCCAAATTTTTTAAATTATTGTTAAATAATCATGAGTGAGATACATTCTAATCTCTGCTGTGGTCCACACCTGCTTATTGATGAAGTCTCAATTTTCATTTTAAGATTAATTCAGAAACCTTTTCCATATAAGTTTTTAAAGTTGTACTCGGTTTATGTGTTTAAAAAAATTTATTCTAACATAATATCTTCCCTCTGAAAAAAAAAGTTCCTGTAGGGGAAATTCTGGACTGCAATATGACTATAATGCATTTAAGATTTGGATCCACATGATTCATATGTGCATTTGGTAATTTCTTTTCCACCAAAGTTAAATCTTTCTTAGGTACAGCTGTTAATTCCCTGGAACTATTTACATCGTTTTCAACATCTAAGGTTTCAATTAAATGAATTATTTAATTAGGTATTATCCCAAAGTGAGACATAAATTGTAAATGTCTAGTAGCAATCTTTAAATTCATTAAG
The DNA here is from genome assembly GCF_982192425.1 of Myodes glareolus. Classification (NCBI taxonomy): domain Eukaryota; kingdom Metazoa; phylum Chordata; class Mammalia; order Rodentia; family Cricetidae; genus Myodes; species Myodes glareolus. The sequence goes on from NC_142030.1 coordinate 118,736,247, forward strand.
AGTCTACAATCAGTCTCTCATAATTTGCACTTCTTGTGTTCTAATTTTCTATAAGCCTGTTTTATAATCTAGGCAATGATAAACTTCCTGTGCTGTATTTTTTTCAGAAGAAATTTTAATCCGCATTTAGATAAAAATTTCTTAATTTTTTGAGACATTCTTTCTAAAGTATCTGCATTTGAATCAGATAGCAACACGTTATCCATGTAATGGTAAATTATATATAAAGGAATTTTTTTATGTATTATTTCCAATGGCTGACTTACAAAATATTGGCACAATGTGAGGCTATTGAGCATTCTCTGTGGATATGCATTCCATTGATATTTTCTTGTATGACGAGAATTATCATAAGTAGATACTGGGAAGGCAATGTTTTCTCTTTCTTTTTCTTGTAAAGTTAAAGTGAAGAAACACTTTTTTAAATCAAGAATAATAAGAGGCCAGCATTTAGGTAATAGGGAAGACAAAGGAATGCTAGATTGTAGATGCCTCATAAGTTGAAGTACCTTACTGACATCTCTTAGTTCTGTCACCATTCTCCATTTTCCAGATTTCTTTTTAACAACATATATAAGAAAATTCCATGGGTTGTTTGATTCTTCAATATGGTGAACATCTGGTTGCTTCTAATGCCTCTTCAAACCATGTCGTGTTTTGTTTCACTTGAGATAGGGTTCAAATTACTAAGAATTGACTCTCTGCCTCTTGATGAGGTCAATTCATATGCCTAGATTATGGATAGTTACATCCAAACCCATGCCCAGTAATTCTTCAATTATGATATTAGTTATCTTTATTCTTAACTTTGGTCTTTGGTCATTTAAATAAGTAGGCCAAACATGTTTCCTTTTTTCTATTGCAATTTTTATTTAATCTTCAATGTTTATTCCATCATCTAAAATAGCATTGATTTTTACAACAGGACTGGATACTCTATTTGCTAACCTATCATCAATTTTAACTGATTTTGATTGTCAAATTCAACATTATGAACTCTTTCAGATAATTTTTCAGCACCTTTCAACATAGATTGAATTTTCATCTCTCAAATTAATTCTGTCATTTTCAAGGGTATTAATTTTTTCAGCTTTTTATTTTCAGTAGTATAAATCCTTTCAGATGGATGTTCATTATTAATTCATACACAATATTAATTTGAAAAGTGCCTCATTTGTGGCTTTGCTATGAAACCATTTTCTTTAAGAATATAATATGAAAAACAAAACTAAGACCCATTATCATTAAATGGATAGTCATTTGACAAGAAACTGCCCTTGCCTAGACTTTTTGATGATATGCTTTACAAACTGAACTGGCAGGACTAACCAAAAACAACTGCAGAACTTCTCTCAAGAAGGTGAGACAGTTCTTCAGGGTCTGCATCATAAACAGTCTGCTAGACATTCTGCTGAATATAGACGAAAGTGACTAAAACAATGCCAATTTAAGGAAAACAGTCTTTCAAATTTAATGCTTCATGGCAAAAATCTGCCAGGTCCTATGGGCCTGTAGGATGAAGAAAAGTGTCCCAGAACTTTGAGTGACTATACAGGTTGTGAGATGTCTCTGTCTTTTCAACTTTTTGAAGTTGCTTACAATGCAATTTTGTTTTGCTTAGATAATATTATATCCTTCTGGGGCCTTTGATGTGATTAAAGACAGATAGTTATAGTTTTACTTTGTCATTATAACAGAGAAATTATATATAAAAATTTATAATCACAAAGTAGTTATGTAACTGAATTTCTTGTTAGATACCTGTTTTGTCATATGCAATTTTACTATGTTAAAGTTAAACCATTCCTTTTAATTTAGAAAGAAAATGGGAGATATATGGGATCCCCCTCTCTATTCTATGAATATATTTTATTAACAGTGGTTCATAAAGAAGCTGTTTAGACTATCATCTGGCCTGTCATAGATCAAAGGTGATTTTTTATTAACCAATGGGGGAGTCAATCAGATGCCAGTTAGCATCCCAAGAAGCAAAAGATAACAATCAATGCATCTTGTGGAAAATATAAAATAATAGAAATGGTTCACTTAAGAGGTAATAGTTAGTTAATAAGAAGACTGAGCTACTATGTCAAAGAATGTCTAATTCTTTATTATGAGCTAATCTGTCAAAAAATCCATTATGTTTCAGAATGGTAATTTTATAAATTGTTTCTTGTACAGGTGGATGATGAAAATCCAGACAGGGAACCAACAGGAGAGAGAATATTTGTGTAAATATAGGATGATCAGTTGGGTAGAGAATATTTGTAGGTACAGGGACCCAGACACTTATCTCTCCCAGGGCTGTTGGATCAAGGCTCTGGTGCTCATAGGTGCAGTGGAGGATGGTTGCAGTTGTGGGAAGACAGTTTCCAGGTCTCGGAAGCTTTTCTGGGTGTGTGTGGGTTTCAGGATATACCTCCAGGAGCTAGGGTCTAGGGAGTAAGACCCACCAGCTGGAAATCAAGATGCTCCCCTCTCCTTGGGCTGCCAGAGACAAAGCAACAGTGGTCATGGATGTTGTGAGAGATAGTTGTGGGTGTGGGGAGAGTGCACACAGGCCTCTGGAACTTTACTAAGTGGGGGTGGGACACAGAATATTCCTAGGGGATATAGGGTATAGCAAGCTGAGCCCTCCAGTCAGAAACCCAGACACTAACATCTCTAGGGTAGGTCCAGTCAAAAACTCTGATGGTCAGAGATGTGGTTGGGTATGACTGTTAATTCTGTCTTTGTATTAGGGCATCTTTGTTTGATTGTCATTTTTTATTTGAAAAAATATAACATTTTATTTTTTTTAAATATTTATTTATTTATTATGTAAACAATATTCTGTCTGTGTATATGCCTGCAGACCAACAGAGGGCACCAGACCCCATTACAGATGATTGTAAGCCACCAAGTGTCTGCTGGGAATTGAACTCAGGACCTTTGGAAGAACAGACAATGCTCTTAACCTCTGAGCCATCTCTCCAGCTCTATAACATTTTATTTTATAAATATTTTTTTCATGTGTGTGTGGCTGTATCAGAGATCTGACTATTCTGTAACCATGAAAAACCTAGATACTCCCTTATATTAATTATCTCCCCAGTTGTTTAATGACAGCACTAACAAATGAACAGACTATATTGTGTAATTACTTGAGAATTATTTCAAATAAATTTGTCTTTAGTAGGAGATACTGGTAAATACATACATCATTCTTTTGATGCATTTTTATTTCATTCAAAATAAATTATTTTGTCATATAATATATCTTGTATGTCCTAATTATAGTTTCCCAATCATCTACTTTTCCAAGGTCCTCTTCTCATTCCTTCCTCTCCAGATTCACTGTTTTTCTGTCTCTCATTAGAAAAGAACAGGCTTCTAAGAGATAACAACCAAACTTGACAAGAAAAAATATAAAAAGTAGAAACAAAAAACTACCATAGTGAAGTTGGAGCTACAATACCACAGGACAAAATGGGTCCCAAGAGCAGGCAAGATCTACTCTTTCTCTTGATCAGAATTTTCAAAAATGTAATAAGTTAACAGTATATAATATATGCTTTTAAAAACAACAAATATTAAATACTATATAATATATAATATACACACAAAGGACCTGGTTCAAATCCACAAAGATGATGTGTGTCCTGCTGCAGGCTCTGTGAGCTCATGTGTGCCCTTCTTAGCTGATTCAGACAGAAATGTTCTTCTGCTGTACTTCATCTCTTCTAAGTCTTAAAATTTTTCTGCCTACTTTATTGTGAGTGGAATTTGATGGAAACCTCAATTTAGACTCCACATAATGTCTGTGTGTACATCTCTGCATCTGCTTACATCGACTTTAAGAAGATGCCTGTGTGATAATGACCGGTTAAGCCATTGATCAAGGAACACAACAGAATATCGTTAAAAATCAATTTATTAATTTTTGGCAAAAGTAATGTTTAGCTTTACCCTATATTCAGGATCATCTAGTATTTGGTTCTTGAATACCCATGAAGTGTTGGTGTGGGGTCCTTCTCATGGATGGGTCTTAGATCAAATCAGATATTTTTTTGGCTAATATCACATGTCCTACGTCGCTATTGAACTAGTGTAATTTGCAGGCAGAAGAAATTATAGTTCAAGCATTTTGTGGCTGGGTTGTTTTTTCCACATTTCTCTTTCAGTAACTTGCAATACTTTCCCATATCAAGGAGAGTAGAACATGATGGTGAGGGCTCTCTGTAGGGACTGCCTTGTCTCTTCTATTTTCAATGATTTGTGTGGGTCTTTTCTTGGCAATGGTGCCTGTTGGTAGTTTGTGGATAGCAGAGTTTTAGCAACATCTTAAGTTTTGGGGGGATATATGCGTCCTCTTTGGGTTACAACTCAATCAAATGCAATCAAACCCCACCATTAAAAATCTTGCCTGTTAAACGAGATTGCCAGCTGAGACTCCATGTCCTCATTAATATAAATCTTCACTAGGATCAATTTTATAGATTCTATGAAGTTTCAACTACATTGGGTTTCCACAACACATGACAAAACATTCTTCCAAATCAAGCTATCTCTCTCTGAGCTCTCTCAGTCTACCCCATCTGTTAAAGTCATTCTCCAAATCTATTCATCTCTACCTAAAATCTTTCACTCTAACCCCATGTCAAACTCCCTCTTCCAGATCTAGCCATCTCTCTCTAAACTTTATTTCTACCCCATACCTCACAACCTGACCTCGTACACTACTGTCCTCATTCACATGGAAAAATACCCCTGAAAAATCTATTCTATAACCCCTTTCCAGGTAAATAACCTTGCTCCCTGCATCACCACTTCCAAATGCTTCTTTACACAACTGCTATGTCTACATGACACTACTTATTGTTTAATGATCAATTTCAATTTCCCTTTATAAGTAAATAGATATCATATTCATCTTTCTGGATCATGGTTACTTAAGTCAGTATGATTTTTTTCTATTTCTATTGATTTGCTTGTAATTTTCATGATGCCATTTTTTTAACAACTGATTAGTATTCCATTGTGCAGATGTACCATATTTTCTGCTAAGGGACCTATATTGTTTTAAGTTTCCAGATCTTATGAAAAACCATTAAAAATATTGTTGAGACAGTAACCATCTAGTAGGAAGGAGTATCCTTAGGTTATGTGCCCTTTAGTATCATAACTGGGTCTTGATATTGTTTTATTTCCAACTTCAAAACTAATAAGCCTATTGATATTGATAGTGGTTGTACTAGATTGAACTCCCACAAACAGTGGAAGATAGTTATCCTTGTTAAACATCCTCTCCAACATGTGTTATTGATAATTTAAAATCTACTCTCCATCTTGTATTTAGTTTGGATAAGGTTTTGTCTACCCTGTAGAATTTTTTACAGAATCAACTATTTTATTGATTTTAGCACATATTTTGATGATTTCTTGCTTTTTTTTACTCCTTGTAGGTGTGATTACTTCTTTCTATTATAGATTATTTCTATTTCAGATGTACTATTAGGTTTTATTTTTGTTTGTTTATAGTCATATAATTCTAGGAACATGCTTATTACCAATGCTTTCATTTTATCTCATAATTTTGAGTATGTAGTTTTATTTTCTCAATAATTTATTTAATTTTCCATTATTTCCATCTTTACCCATACTTTATTCATTAGAATTTGTTAAGTTTCCATTAATTTATAAGCTTGCTATGTTTTCAGTTGTACTTCCTAACCTGCCTCAATCCATGGTGGTCTGATAGGATACAGATTTATTTGAATTTTCATTCATATACTGAGAAATGTTTTTTGTTCAAATATATGGTAAGTTTTAGAGAATCTTCCATGAGGTTCTGAGAAAACATGTTTAATGTTTGGGTGGAATTTTCTGTAGATATCTTAATTTAATTTAGTTTATAAATCCCTGTTAATTCCAGTATTTTGTTTAGTGTTTGGCTAGATTGCTAGTAGGTCCTTCTGGTCAGAAGCTGCTGTATAACATGTCCTAACATCTCCTTCCTGGCTCAAAAACATACTAAACTTCCTGTTCTTTACCTCCCCCTTTTAAAAACAGAATTCAAGGCCTGGTGGAAAGACCTTATCTGAAACAGTCCCTAAATCTGGATGCCTAGTTTATTTCTAGTATGACTCCTGCCCAGGGGTCGTTCCTACCACTGTAAGATGGACCAACTATCCTTAATTAGCTATCTAGAAATGGCCTCAAGGCATATAGATAGGCCAATGTAATTGTGATTGAGATAGTTCTCAACCAGATTCCTTTGTCTTGGTTGTGTCAAGTTGACAACTGAGCTTAAGTTTTAAGGAACATACTTAACCATAATAAAAGCAATCAGTATACAATAAGCCAATAACCAAAATCAATTTAAATGGAGAGAAACTAAAGAGATCCCACTGAAATCAGAAACAAAACAAGGTTGTCCAATCTCTCCATATCTGTTCAATGTACTACTTGAGGTTCTAATTAGAGCAATAAAGCAACAGAAGGAGATCAAGAGAATAGAGACTGGAAAATAAGAACTCAACCTCTCACTATTTGCTGATGATACGATAGTTTACATAAGTGACCACAAAAATTCTACCAAGGAACTTCTACAACTCATAAACATCTTCAGTAATATAAACGGACAAAAGATTAGCTCGAAAAATCATTAGCCCTCCTTTACATAGATAATAAATGGGCTGAGAATGAATTCAGAGAAACATAACTCTCCACAATAGCCCCAAATAACATAAAATATCTTGTAGTAACACTTACCAAACAAGTGGAAGACCTGTACAACAAGAATTTTAAATCTTTGAAGAAAGAAATAGAAGAAGACACCAGAAAATGGAAAGATTTTCCATGCTCTTTTGCATAGGCAGAATTAACATAGTAAAAATGGCAATCTTACCTAAACCAACCTACAGATTCATTGTTATGTCCAGGAGAATTTTTTTACAGACCTTGAATAAACAATACTCACCTTCATATGGAAAAGCAAAAAACACAGAATAACAAATAACAACCCTGGACAATAAAGGAGCTTCTGGAGGCATCAATATTCCTGATTTCAAACTTTTCTACAGAGCTACAATACTAAAAACCTTTGAGTATTGGCATAAAATCACACAGGAGGACCAATGGAACCAAATCTAAAACTCAAATATCAATCCACATACCTACAAACATTTGATTTTGACAAATAAGTAAAACATATAAAATTGAAAAGAGAAAGCGTCTTCAACAATTATTGCTGGCATAATTGGATATCAAGATGTAGAATGAAAGTAGATCCATATTTATTGCCATGTACAAAACTCAAGTCCAAATGGATCAAAGACCTCAAAGTAAAAGCAACCACACTAAATCTCATAGAAGAAAAAATAGGAAGTACATTTGAAAACACTGGCACAGAAGTGTACTTCCTAAATATAACCCCGGTAGCACAGACAATGAGGGAAACAATTTATAAATGGGACCTCCTGGAACTATGTGGCTTCTGTAAATCAAAGACCCAGTAAACAATACAAATGGGCAGCCTATAGAATGGAAAATTGTCTTCACTAACCCCACATTAGACAGAGGACTGATCACCAATATATACAAAGACTTCAAGAGAGTGGCCATCAAAAGAACAAATAATCTAATAAAAAGGGTGTATAGACCCAAACAAAGGTATCTAAAATGACTGAAAGACACTTAAGGAAATGCTCAACATCTTTAGCCATCAGATAAATGTAAATCAAAACAGTTCTGAGATTCCATTTTACACCTATAAGAACAGCCAAAATCAAAAACACTGATGGCAACTTATACTGGGGATAATATGGGGTAAAGGCAACTCTCCTCTGTTGCTGGTGAGAGTGAAAACTGGTACAGATGCTTTAGATATTAGTAGGGTGACTTCTCAAAAAATTATGAAACAATCTACTTCAAGACCCAGCAATGCCACTTTTAGGTATATGCCCAAAGGATTTTCAGTCCTACAACATGTGCTCTACTATGTTCATAGCAGCATTATTTGTTATAGCCAGAATTTGGGAACAACCTAAATGCTCCTCTATCAAAAAGCGAATAAGGAAAATGTAGTACATTTACACAATGGAGTACTACACAGCAGAAAAAAATGACATCTAGAAATGGATGTATCAAGAGAACAGCATATTGAGTGAGGTAACCCAGACTCAGAAAGACAAAAATAAAATGTACTCACTCATAAGCGACTTTTAGACCTAAAGTAAAGATAAAATACACTACATTTCACAATCCCAGAGAACCTATACAACAAAGCAAACCCTAAGAAAAATATACATGGTTGCAATCTACATGGGAAATAGAAATAAACAAGACCTTCTGAGTAAATTGATAGTCTTAAATTCATGGGAGAGGATAGAAGCAGAAGGGGAAAAAAAGAAAGAGTAGCAGAGAAAAATATAGAGGTCAATAAAAACAGTTTTTAAAAAAAGTTATCAATATACCGCCAGGAGGTTTGAGGCCCTCCTCGTTTCAAAGAAGGAATGTTGATAGATCAAAATTTAATCAGGTCATATACAAATAACCAAAGTTTCATATTCAGAAAATTTATGAGTGTATCAGCCTGCTGTGTCTAATGAGATGTTTTACATCACTGTTTTTTAACCTCTGGATCTTATAAACTTCCCTCTTTCTTTAAAAACTCCAAACTTCCTTTCTTCTCTAACATCACCCACAGTGGACCAGAAAGTCTCCAAGCTTCTTTTCCTCTACTCATACTACTTCAGCTTCCAATACCTGCAGGAATTTCATGTAAGCATACCAGCTAAGCAGGTAAGGGAAATAGGTAAGCCAACTGAGCACCAGCATTACTCCCTCATCTCTTCTGATCCCAATCTCTAAGTATTATCCCTACCTCTGCAATAGAACACATGCTTCCTTACCTTTACATATGCCTGCATCTCCTGTGGATCTCGTGGATCTCATATACTTTCACATCCTAACCTCCTTCTCCCCACTTAATGCTTTATCATAGTGCCCAGCTACAAGAGGTTTTCCCTGCTAACCCAAAGACCACTTCTGTTATGAAAACAGAAAGGCTATGGATCTCCCTATCTCCTTCTGTTCCTGTAGAACTCCCTAGCCTCATCCCTAATACTATAGCAGATTCTTGGTGGGAGCCTTTATTCACTGTCTCCCCACTGTCCTAGGTGATGTAATAAGTAGCTTCTGGTTGGACACTTTGTTTTTCTAACTCCTGTAAAGTCTTTAATACCTAGCATACCTTCATTCCTAATAATCAATTCCCAACATTCATAAATATATTAGAAGTGGTATAAGTTGTTGTTTTTTTTTTTTTTTTTTTTTTTTTTGGTGGGAGGGGAGGAGCGCGACAGTGTCATGATGAATTTCCCTTGAAGAAAATTCTAGAGACAAGAATCAAGGTGCAGATCTGGTTTAATATGCATGTTCAATGGCATATATACATACATTACCCAACCAAGTTCATATCTAATTGCTCTGCAGTGAGTTAAAATGACCCATAGCCCATTCTGTAGAGGTTGTGCAGAGTGACCAATATGTCCAGGTACTATGTCTGTAGACTAGGAGCTGGAGGGAAAAAAACCCTCAGCATTGGAATGAAATCTGAGGATCTCTAGTTAGTTAGGACTCCATTATGTGTCACCTAGCATTCCAGAGACTTAGGTCTTTTCCAGATATTGCAGGAGGTGTTGGTGCTTCTCAGGTTTCCCTTCTTTAGGAATACTACCTGAACAGAGCTTGACTCCTCAAACTGTAATGACAATGGCTACAACTACCAGGTGCAAAGAAAAACTCTAGTTGTCAATACAGAGTCATCACACTCTCCAAAAACCCATAGAAGAAATAAAACACAAGAAGCAAAATATCCACCAAACAAGGACAAATCTAGAAATTAGCACCTAGACCCATAATCATTCCAACCCCAGATGCATAGATGCCAGTGTAAGAATACAATCAATAAAATCCAGGGAAAAAACCTTACACTAGAAGCCAGCTATCCTATCACAAAAGGCCCTGTATATTTCAACATAGGGGATTCACAAGAAAGCATTTAAAATAGGCAGTATGAAGATGATACAGTCCATAAAAAGAAAATTAATACATTCTCTAAAGAAAGCCAGCATCAGAAAAATATTCAAACCTAGAAGTGAAAATAGAATCAATAAAGAAAACAGAAACTGAGGGAATTCAGAAAATGAAATAAGGAACTATAAAGGCAAGCTTCACCAACAGAGAGCAAGAGGTGAGTGAATCTCAGGCACTGGAGATGTAGTAGAAGAAATGGATAAATCAGTCAAAGAAAAGGTCAAATCTAAAAGACTCCCAACAAATAACATCCAGGAAATCTGGTACAGTAGAAAATGGTTAAACCTAAGAATATAGGTATAGACTAAAATAAAAATCCTGATCAAAGATCCAGAAAATATTTTCAACTAAGTCATGGAATAATATTTACTTAAGAAGGAGATGTTAATAAAGATACAAGATGATTAAAGACCACCAAATTGACTGAACCAGAAAAAAAAGTGTATTCGCCATGTTAAAATGCCAAAACTAAACATGCAGCACAAAGGAAGAATATTAATAATTACAAGGAGAAAGAGCAGGTAACATACAGGCAGAACTTTGAGAAATGTACATGACCTCTACACAGAGACTGTAGAGCTGGAAGGGTTTAGGGTGAGGTCTAGCAGACTCTAAGAGAGTGTAATTCCAGAATAGAACACAAGCACAGCAAAACTTTCGATCACCATAGATTGAGAAAATTCCATGATAAAGGAAAATTTAACAATATCTATCTAGAAATTGATTTCTATAGATTTTGATAGACGAAAAACTTTAATCTTAAAAGGTTAGCTCTTACAATAAAGACACAGGGAATAAATTATCTTATGAAAGCAAAATTAAAGGAAGGGAAACACAGTTGTTCACTGGGTAAAGCACTTGTGACGAAAGCCTGACTACTTGAGTTACAAATGTCAGAGCATAGAAAATACCTGGATTTACATGAGAAAATATTATCAATGTTACCATCACTATGCTATTTCTTTAAATACTTTTGCATATACAATCTTTATATTGTACATGAACATGGTTTCTTTTCTAAATTTCTTTTGTTATTCTTGATTTTTTATTAACATTTTCATTTAGGTTTCTCCTACTTTTCTTGACTTACCAGGCTAACCATTCCTGTATTTGGTTGTCTTAGCTCTGGCTTTATCTTTTCTAAGATGACAAGTTTTGAAGAGTAATATTAGTAACCCCCAAACCCAAAAACAAAGACAACAACAATTTATTCAGACATATGAACTCTACATTGGATGTTTATTACACATCTTAGATATACCCTTTTGTACTCTCAGTTGCTAATAAGTTTGGACTTCTACATTTTATTCTATCAACTTTTGCATAAACCATATTATTCATCTTGATTGACTGAAAATTTAATATTCTATTAGAATATTAAATATATTATAGTAGAATATAATTAGACCAATGACACTGTATTCATTCTTAATTTTTATTGCCTCTCCTATGTAGTTCTGTATCACTTAGATTCTGTTGACTCATATTGTAAATTACGTTATAGTTCCAGCCTACTTTTGCCATCCACTGATGCTGCCAAAATCAGAGACACTGTAACTGTTAACCTTATTTATGTAATTCATTACCCTTAAATATGGCAAAGTCATGTAATTTTTTAAAAAGCAATAAAACCCAAGCGTACTATGACATTACCAAACTTTAAACTATAATATTAAATTATAAAGAACTGAGAATGAAGACAATGTAGTCATTACAGCCTTCTTAAAACAAAATAACACATACACACATGCCAGTTCCTTCAGTATTCTCTGACACACTCCAGTCTGACAGTAATTGAACAATTTTGGGGTTTTGGAAAAAGATCATATGTTGTCTCTTCAATAGATTTTTTAATCTCCATTCGTTATCGAAACATAACACTGTCGTCTGCAAAGTTTTCATTTTAGAACCATACAATATACCTACAAAAAAGCATTCTGCCAAAAAGGCAAGAAGAAACAGAAAACAAGGAACAAAACTCAAAAGCAACAAAGAAAAATTCAAGAGCCATTATATAGTATTTTCAACATCACAAATCAGAGAATTTGAAATACCAAGATTTCAGTTTAAAACTACAATGAACATTATTAAATTAAATTGAATTAAGTCAAAGCAATATTTCTCTATTAGAACCCAATTATCCTACCACAGCATTCCCAGAATATTTCAACAAAGGTGAAGCACAACAAAAATACCTTAAAATCAATTGTAGAAACCAACTGTTTAAGGAAGTAAATAAAAATTTTCAAGACCTGAAATGGAAATAGATGAAATAAATGAAATACAAACTGAGTGGATTTTGAAATGAAACATCTGTAGAAGCAAACAATAACTACAGCTTCAAGTGTCTCCAGCAAATTATAAGATACAGAAAAGAGAATCTCAGGCATTGAAGACAGAAGAAATAGATATGTTGGTAAAAGGAAAATGTTAACCTAAAGAACTCTTGAAACAAAATATTAGAAATCTGGGACACTGTGAAAAGTCTAAACCTAAGAATTGCAGGAATAGAATCAAATAAAAAATTCCTTCTTAAATGCCACAAAAGCATTTTCAACAAAGTCATGAAATAAAATTTTCCTCATCTCTAGAGAGTTGGCTTACTTGCATGGGAAAGGCCACTGATTTAAAGTAGAACAGACTTAATTTCTATCCCCCTTTGTCCTACTTCTAACTTCTTGCATCCTTCTACCCTCTCCACTCTCATGATCTATAGAACTCTACGTAAGGTCTCTTTACTAGTCCCTGACCTAATGTACCTGCATCTTCCAAGAGAATGATTGAAAATGAACAGGCATGTAGAACTCTTCTTGGTGTTCTAGGAAAGGGAAATAACTTATACAAAAGCAATTATGTAAATGTCAATATGTTCCTAGGAGTTTCTGATAAATAAAAAAGAACAAATAATAAAACAAAAAATAAAACAAAATCATTTTCCTAACCTAAAGAAAGAGATGTTCATAAAAATATAAGATGTATACAAAATATTAAAAGTGTTTTACCAGAAGAAAAAATTCCCTCATCGTATTACAATTCCTTTCTAAAATATATAGAACACAGAAATAAAATTAGTAGTTGCAAGGGGAAAACATCAAGTAATGTATAAAGACAGACCTATTAGAATTACACTTGGAAACACTAAAGACGAGACAGTCCTCCATATATGTGCTGCAGACTCTAAGAGACCATTCATACCAGACTAATCTACTAGAACCATAAAAACTTTCTATCACCATAGAATGGCAAAATAAGATAATTTAGAATAATGTCAAAATTAAACAATGTTTATAGACAATTGTATCTGTACAGAAGGTGCTGGCAGGTAAGTATGATCCTCTTCGTAAAAGGGTATCTACACACATGAAAACAAGGAACAAATAATCTCACATCAGTAAAACTTGAAGAAAGGAAGAGCACACACATACACACACACACACACACACACACACACATTCACATTCACACAAATACACCACTACTACCACCAGCACCACAAAGAGATACAACCAAATAAGAAGAATCAACAATCATTGGTCACTGATATCTCTTAATATCAATGGTCTCAATTTCACAATAAAAGTCATAGACTAAAGGCTGTGATCACAGTCCCTGCTTATTTCAATGACTCACAGCGACAGACCACTAAGGATGCTGGCCAGATAGCTGGGCTGAATGTACTTAGAGTGATTAGCAAACTCACAGCAGCTGCCCTGGTGTATGTTCTGGACAAATCCAAAGATAAAGTCACTGCTGTGTATGATTTAGGTGGTGGAACCTTTGACATTTCTATCCTGGATATTATGGATGGAGTGTTCAAGGTGAAATCCACCAATGGGGATGCTTCCTTAGGTGGTGAAGACTTTGACCAGGCTTCGTTGAGGCATATTGTCAAGGAGTTCAAGAGGGAGATAGGGGTTGATTTGACCAAAGACAACATGGCCCTTCAGAGGTTTCTCGAAGCTGCTGAGAAGGCTAAGTGTGAACTCTCTGACTCTGTACAGACTGACATCAACTTGCCATTTTTTACAATGGATGCTTCTGGACCCAAGTATTTGAATATGAAGGTAACTCAACCTCAGTTTGAGGGCTTCATCACAGATCTAATCAAGAGAACTATTGCTCCAAGCCAGAAGGCTCTGCAAGATGCCAAAGTCAGCAAGCATGACCGAGGATAAGTGATTCTGGTTGGTGGCATGACAAAGATGCCCAAAGTTCAGCAGACTGTGTAATATATTTTTGGCAGAGTTCCAAGTAGAGCTGTGAATCCTGATAAGGCTGTAGCCATCGGACCTTCTATTCAGGGAGGTGTGCTGGCTGGTGACGTCACAGATGTGCTGCTCCTGGATGTCACTCCCCTCTCTCTGGGTATTGAGACTCTGGGAGGTGTCTTTTCCACACTTATTAAGAGGAACACCACAATTCCAGCCAGAGAGAGCAAAATATTTTCTACCGCTGCTGATGGACAAACTCAAGTAGAGATTAAAGTGTATCAGGGAGAGCAAGAGATGGCTGCACACAACAAACTTCTAGGACAGTTCACCTTGGTTGGAATTCCCCCAGCCCTTCATGGAGTTCCTCAAATTGAAGTTGCGTTTGACATTAATGCCAATGGTATTGTACATGTTTCTGCCAAAGATAAAGGAACAACAGATTGTGATCCAGTCTTCTGGTGGATTAAGCAAAGATGACATTAAAAATATGATTAAAAATGCAGAGAAATATGCTGAGCAAGACCGGAGAAAGAAGGTACATGTGGAAGCAGTTATCATGGCTGAAAGAATTATTCATGACACAGAAACCAAGATGGAAGAATTCAAGGACCTTGATATACCTGCTGATGAGAGCAACAAGCTAAAGGAAGAGATTTCTAAAATAAGAGAACTCCTTGTTCGGAAGGACAGTGAAACAGGAGAAAACATTAGACTGGCAGCATCTTCACTTCAGCAGGCATCACTGAAGCCCTTTGAGATGAAATATAGTTGACATCTCCAGTTGAGATGATGTATGACATCTCCAGTTGAGATGATGGCATCTGAACTGGAAGGTTCTGGAAGTTCTGGTATTGGGGAACAGAAGGAAGACCAGAAGCAGGAGAAACAGTAACAGTGGCAAGTCATTGAGAGAGGCCAGAAGGACAACAGGAAGCTTGGGCGTAAAGGGACATCCATCTGTTGCATCTGTGACAAACACATCAACATCATGTATAGCTAAGACTTAATAATATAGAGTTATAAGTTATTGCAAGAAAATGGATCTAAGAAGAAAAATGTAGCCATTTTAATATCTTACAAAATAAAAATTGAATGAACATTAATCAAATATGGTAGAGGGAATGACACCACATACCCATTAAAGGAAAGATCAACTAAGACAGCATTTTTAAACTTAGCTTTTATTCACCAAACAGAAGGGTAGCTATGTTTTATAATACATAACAAAATAAACAATAAAAATACTACTGTAATTTAAATCACAAAGTGATCCATACACTTTGATAATGGAAAACTTTGCTAATGAACTCTCAATAATGGCCAGATTTTACAGAAAAAATATTAATAGAAAAAGTGAAGCTAACAGTTGTTAAAAACCAATGGAACAAAACAAACATTTATAGAATCTTCCATCCAAACAGAAGATAAAACTGTCCACATTCTGAAACACAAAACAAGTCTCAACAACTGCAAAAAATTGCAATAACTCCTGGCTTTTAAAAATACAACCATGGATTAGAACTAGAAATCAAACAAAAGACAATACAGAATTTTTGTATACTCATAGAAATTGAGCAACTCATTGCTAAATAAAAACTGTGTCAAGAGAGAAGCAAAGAAAAAATCAAAGATGTTCAACAATATAATGAAAAAATTAACAACATACTCAAATGTATGTGACAATTAAAGCAATGCTAATAGCTAAGTTCACAGTAGTAAGTGCCTTCATTACATTATCAGAGAGATTTGGTGCTAGTAACTGAACGTTCCACGTGACATTTCTAGAACAAGAAAGAAGCACATCCAAAAGCTGTGGAAGACAAAAAATAATCAAACCGAGTGTTGAAATCAATAAAATAGAAAGAAAGTAAACAATGCAAAGTATCATTGAAAAACAGAGTT
Organism: Myodes glareolus; assembly: GCF_982192425.1. Taxonomy (NCBI): domain Eukaryota; kingdom Metazoa; phylum Chordata; class Mammalia; order Rodentia; family Cricetidae; genus Myodes; species Myodes glareolus. The sequence continues at coordinate 118,752,440 of NC_142030.1, forward strand.
AATTCTTGGAGAAAATTAACTTGATATACATAACCTCATTAAAATTAACCAAAGAATGTAAAAATAATATCCATATTTTAAAATCAGATACATAAAAGGGACATAACAACTTACACCAGAAAATTCGTAGTAACCATAAAAATTCCAGTGGGGAACTCCTAGCTTTCAATGATGAAGCTGTATATAAGATTAACTAAGAAAAATAGTAAACTTCCTATCTTTCTATTTTTTTGTTTTTAGTAAAGATGTCTCCTTTGTTTGTCTCTGATAACTTTTATTACTTTATAAATAATAAGAATCAAAATTTTCACTTTCTCCCCTTCTCCCACTTCCCTCCTGCTCCCCCTCCAGTGCTAAGAGAGGGCATGGTCACTGTGGGAAGTCCACAGCCCTCCCCCCTCCATCCAGGCTTAAGAAGGTATGTATCCAAACAGAATAGGATCCCAAAAAGCCAGTAAATGCAGTAAAGACAAATCACTGTGCCATTATCATTGGCTTCTCAGTCTGCCTCAGTAGTGAGCCACATTCAGAGGGTCTAGTTTTGATCCCATGCTTGTTCAATCCCAGTCCAGCTGGCCTTGGTGAGTTCCCATTAGTTCAGGCACATCGTCTCAGTGGGAGGACCAACCTCTTGCGGTCCTGATTTTCTTGGTCATATTCTCCTTTCTTCTGTTGTTCACCTGGACCTAGGGAGCTCAGTGAAGTGCTGCCATGTGGGTCTCTGTCTCTATCTCTATCTGTCTCCGGACGAAGGTTCTATGGTAATATTCAAGAAAGTCATAAATCTGACTACGGGTCAAGGCCAGTTCAGGCACCTGTTCCTCCACTGCCCAGGGTCCTAGCTAGGGATATCCTTGTGGACATCTGGAAACCTTTCTAGGGTTAAGCCTCTTGCCAACCCCATAGTGCCTCCTTTAACTAAGATATCTTCTTCCCTGCTCCCAGATCTGTCCTTTCTCCATCTCAACCATCCCACTCCCCCAAGCTCTCTCTAACCTTCAACCCTCTCCTTCTACCTATGTGCCCATCAATAGAAAAATGGATAAAGAAGGTGTGGCACATATACACTTTAGAGTTCTAGTCAGCGGTAAAAAACAATGACATCTTGAATTTTGCATGCAAATGGATGGAAAAAGAAAACACTTTACTGAGTGAGGTAACCCAGACCCAAAAAGAAGAATATGGGATATACTCAGTCATAAGCGGATTCTAGCCTTAATTAAAAGTCTTTAAGCCTACTATTCGTGATCCTAGAGAAGCTAAATAAGAAGGTGAACCTGAAGAAAATTATATAATTATCCTCCTGGATATTGGAAATAGAGAAGATTGCCAGGCAACCTTTGGTGCAGGGGGGGGGAGGGGAGAGGGTTAAAGAGAAGGGAGTAGGAGAGGATTGGGGAAAGCTTGGGGGAATGGGATTGGGGGAGCGAGGAAGGATGGATATGGGAGCAGGGAAGTATATATCTCAACTAAGGGAGCCATTTTAGGGTTTGCAAGAGACTTGATTCTAGAGAGGTTTCTAGGTCCAAGGAGAGTTCCTCAGGTTGTTCCCTGGGCAGCAGAGGAGAGGGTGCATGAA